>NW_022436944.1:23868649-23991348 GCF_009761245.1 Sapajus apella | reverse complement strand
GTTGACCAGGATGGTCTCGATCTCTTGACCTCGTGATCCACCCGCCTCGGCCTCCCAAAGTGCTGGGATTACAGGCTTGAGCCACCGCGCCCGGCAAGAGAAATTTTTCAAGCATGACAGCCTAATGCATTTTCCCTTAAATTCTCCCAGTTTCCTTCGCTTCTATGAGATCATGTTCAATGGCCACTCTTTGGTTTATATAATATATATTTTATTTCATTTAATTTTGCTTGCTTAATTCTTTCATATGGAGTATGTAGGTGATAAATCCTTTGGTACGTGCTTGCTTGGAAATGTCTCTATTTTACTCTAATATTTGGGCATAAAAATGTAGAAAACGATTTTCATTGGATGATTAAATATATCACATGATGGTCTTCCAGAGCCCAGTCCTGCTTTAAAAAAGCAGATTTTTGTTCCATTTTGATAATTGATTTTTTTTTCTGGAAGCTTTTAAGATTTTCTTTTTATCCTTGGAGTCAGGAAATGTTAGCAGGATGTGTCTAGATGTGGGTATTTTTTTAAAATCTTGTTTGGAACTCGATGAACGTGTTCAATCAGAAAATTCACGTCTTTCTTCACATGAAAGTTCAGTGGTATTTCTTTTATTATCATTTTGATTATTTCTTCTCTTCAGGTATAATTGTACACTTTTGCTAGAATTACTATTAGATAGATGTCAAACTTTCTGAATATATTTTCTGTGACTCCAATTTTCTGCCATGTTTTTTCTTTATTTTATTTTTCTTAGAGACAAGGGTCTTGCTGTGTTGCCCAGGCTGTACTCGAACTCCTGGGTTCAAGCAATTTTCCTACCTCAGCTTCCCGAGTGGCTGGGACAATAGGCACATATGACCATGCTTGACATATTTTTTCTTCCTTTCCTTTCTCTCTCTCTCTCTTTTCCTTTATTTTCTTTCTCTCTCTCTTGCTTGCTTTCTTTCTTCTCTATCTTTGGGAGACTTTAACTCTGTTTTTAAAATCAACAGCTGGGTCTTTAATATTTCCCATTATTCTCTTTTAAAAAATTACTTTGGTGGTCACATTCTCAAATCGTTATCCTGTTTTTTTTTTTTTTTCCTGATTTATCATTTTCTACACACCCAGTAGCTGACATGAGTTTGCCTTTTGGATGTGGAGGTCTGAGTTTTCCTGAAATTGGAGGCTTGTGCTTTCTTGTGAGTGGGTGGAACATGCGGAAGGCCAACCTTCTGGTATACTGACAAGAAAAGCCAGGCAGGTGGCCAGGAGCCCCCCTTGCCAGTATGGAACCTCACTCCTCCGTGGAGAGATCCAGTGTTGCCAGCTGCCCCCTGCTTGTCCCAAATGCCTTCTCTGCATTCCGATGATTTGTTCCAGAGCAGCCCCGTGTACCTGGCAGAGCAAATCTACACCTTACACCTCACTTTGCTGTCTGGTACTGCCTTTTTCTCTCTCCTTTCTCTGGGTCACACATTTTTTAGGGAGCCCTCAAAGTTTCATGTCTACTGCTGCCAGCTTTCCTCAGGGCTGGGAAAGGGGATGAAGTCCGCAGCCATCCTTGGTCCTCCATCAGGAGCCAGAAGGCTGGAAAGTTTTTATCTTGTGTTGTTCAAAACTCTGCTACAAAATCCTCCCTCATGAAAAACTTTCCCACAAAGAGTCTATCAAGTTTACCTGTGTGCTGTATCTCTACGGTAGCCAATACGCCTTGGCGTCTGGGTGCCCAATTAGTAGGAAGAAGATGCAGCTCCTGCACATTCTTTGGTTAATTAGATCTGCTACGAAATCATTCATTTGATGACCATCCTAATGAATCTAATAAAAGCCTCTTCTGAAGCTGTCTACTCTTTGTACCTTAAGTACTGTACCTTGCTCAGCTACGTTGGCACCAGATCTAACAGACTCATTATCTTCCAAAGTCTGATGTCTGTTTTCAGGCTCCGCTGGTTTCATTCGATACAAAATAAAATCACTACCTATTAAAATTACATTAAAGCACTAACTTAAACTGACAAAAGCTTAGAAACATAGAGCCTGAGCTGTTGTTTGGCTTCCTAGATATGGGAAATTCCTGCCTTTTGCAAACTGAGTGGATCAGGCCAGCCCAGACTTTATGGCCTAAATGTTCCGTTTCCCTCGGCTTAAATGGGAGCTAGCAGTGCCAGCTGTCAATAAAATGACTTGGTTTCTCATCAAGCTGTGATTCAACTATCTTTTAATGGTTCAGTGATGATTTTCTGATTTTCAGAATCAAATGAGGTAAATGAAAAGGTAAGAAGAGAGCCGGGCGCAGTGGCTCATGCTTGTAATCTCAGCACTTTGGGAGGCCGAGGTGGGCAGATCTTGAGGTCAGGAGTTTGAGACCAGGCTGGCCAACATAGTGAAGCCTCGTCTCTACTAAAAATACAAAAAATTAGCCAGGCGTGGTGGCAGGTGCCTGTAATCCCAGCTACTTGGGAGGCTGAGGCAGCAGAATTGCTTGAACCTGGGAGGCAGAGATTTCAGTGAGCTGAGATTGTACCATTGTACAGCCTGGGTGACAGAGCGAGACTGTTTCAAAAGAAAAGAAAAAATGAAAGACAGACAGTTTTCACACGCCACTGTAGTGCCTTCAGAAAAGATCATGAAAGGAGAAATTGATGATTTGGGACTACCAATAAACAGGCCGGTAGAGTGGTTATACTTCTAGCATCAAATGGAATCAATGTTACTTTCTGCACAAATTTGAAAAACAAAAACTTGTGGGGTGGTTCATACCTGTAGCCCCAGCACTTTGAGAGACTGAGGCAGGAGGATTGCTTGAGGCCAGGAGTTCAAGACCAGAGTGGGCAATGGAAATGTATCCCATGTCTACAAAAAATTTAAAAAATTACTCGGGTTTGGTGGTATACACCTGTGGTTCCAGCTATTCAGGAGGCTAAGGTGGGAGGATTACTTGAGTCCAGGATTTTGAGGCTGCAATGACACATGATTGCACCGCTGTACCCCAGCCTGGGTGACAGAGTGAAACTCCCACCAAAAATAATAAAAAACAAAAACCATACAAATGAACAGAACAATTTGGTTCTTGTTAAAAAAAATAGGAAGAGAACGTTAAGTGTCCACGGTTTTCCAAAACCAATATGTAACCCCATGTATGCAGGGGGGCGAGGCACAGTGGCCATCTAGGGCAGGCTTTGGAAGTATGCAGCTAGCAGCTGCACAGGGAGAAAGGCATTGGCTGAGAAGAGAACTCTCTTCCTGGTGTGGATCTTGTGACCTTCAGCTAGTCATTCTGTGGACTTTGGGTTTCTCATCTGTAAAATGGGCCTGTTACCAGCCAACTCTGTGTATGTATGTGTGTGTGCACATGTGTGCATGCATGGTCATGCCTGTGTGAGTGTGTGTATGCTTGCGACTTTTAAAAGCTGCCCTCCAAACAACATTGCCCCTCCCTAATGAACCACTGTTCTAAGCCATTCTTCCTGATGCAAGCTGGTAAACGCTCCCTTCCCATCTCACATTAGGTATTTTGTTTTGATTACCTTTAAAGACTCTTGGTAGCTCTGGCAGCCTCTGAATCTGTGCTTAGGAGGATGGAATGGTCTGTGCTCACAGACTTTGGAGGACAGAAAACTGCTTCTCTTCCTTCCTTCTTCCCACACTTCCTCATCCCCTGATCCCCAATGGAATCTATCAGCTGACTTCTAAGGTTGTGTCCCCAAGGCAGGAATCTGGGAGGTCACAGGACACTGTCCCTCACTGCAGCTTTCTGTGAGCCATAGCTTTCTAGAGAAGTCAGGCAGTTGAAGAATATAATTGAAAAATAGATAAACTGATAACAAAGCCACTGGCTATTGACCACTCATTATGTGTCAGGCACTGTGCTAATTCCTTATATATACATTTCTTAAATCCTTATGATAACTAGCAGACATAATGATCCCATATTATAGAGGAGAACACAGACTCAGATAGGCTAAGTAATTTTCCCAAGGCCTCAGAGCTTCTAAGTGGCTAAGCCAGGATTGATGGCAAACAGAGTTGCTTGCCATCTGGCCAAAGAGGCATCATAGAGCAGACTGTTTTTCAAAATATGGGTTATAATCCATTAATACACCATGAAAATAATTCAGGGCTTAGGAATAGCATTTAAAATAGAGTAGAATGGAAACTATCAGAGTGCATCTTATGCAATACGTAATATTGTTTTGTGAAATTTTGTTGTGTGTTGTGTGGGTTGTGACATAAAATCAGCATCTTACTGTGGATGGTCATAAACATTTTCTTTTATTATAGAGTTTGCAAAACTCTAGTCTGGAGAAGATAATGAATGAGATGGAATGAAAAAGGCAAGGTGTGGGGTGTTTGGGTATTTCCCTGTAGAAATTGACCTTTTTTTTTTTTAAGTTTTATCATTTCAAATGCCCTCTTTACATCTCTCAGTCTCTTTTCCTTTTGGTTTCTTCTTATTCTAAAATTCTATGACCCTTTGAGAAACACAGGCAATTAATTTGTGTTCTGGCAGGGTAGAGAATGACACAGTCACTGGGCACCAGGAAGCTTTGCAGGGTGCTTTTCAAGCTGTTTTTTCTGGGTAGAGGGACCAGCACCAACAAAGGCATGGAGAGGGGACTCGAACTGCTCAGGAGGGGAGAGGTAACTCACAGCTCAGCGCTTCCCATGCTGGGCACAGGAAGTTGAGGAAAATATTGCTGGCAGTGAAGAAATAATGAAATATTCAGATCAAGAGAATGGATTGATAAAAGTGCATTTAATTCTGGAGGTGCAATGCCTCAGAGACCAGGTAGGTAACCACGAAAGGGTGAAGTGGGCCTGGTAGAGGCGATGGTGAGTTACATACCACATGGCACCTCTGTGGGGCAACCACTCTTCAGCTCTAAAAGATTATCTTATGAAAATACAGGTCCTCAGTTGCTAGATCTGTAGATCTTTCAGCATGAGCCAGAAATCTGAATTTTTACATTAAGTCTTCTGACTTGCAATGTAGACAACTGTGTTAGTTAAGACAAAGCTGCTATAACACATATGCCTCAAAATACAGTCTGTAAGAAGAGAAAAGCAGTATCCCAGGCTGGCAGGGTAGCTGTGCTCCACACGGTCTTTCAGGGACCATGGCTCCTCCATTTGTTGCTCTGCCATAGGGCATTGTCCTCATCTACATGATCAAATCTGGGTCACAGGCTGTCTGTGTTCCCATGGCTCTCTTGAGCTGAGGCCAACCCTGAAGGAGCTGACAGTTAACAGAGGCCAGCCAACCACACTCTGAAGCTGGGCAGCACGGCCTTCCTGGAAGGGGTATCTAGGCACCACACTTCTGTGTCTGCCATGCTAAATGATCCATCATGCCAACAACTCTATTTCTATACTATCATTTATGATAGTTACATAGACTTTGGTCATATGTATGTAACCATCTGCTGCCTTGTTTTTGAACTTCTAGGTCATTCCCCTTATTTGTTATTAGAAGCAACATTGTAATGAACATTCTTGACTAAAACTTCAGACACATCCCTATGATTTTTGTTGCATATGTTTCTCTCTCTCTCTCTCTCTTTTTTAAGATGGACTCTGGCTCTGTTGCCTGGGCAGGAGTGCAATGGTGCAATCTCGAAACGCTGCAGCCTACACTTCCCAGGTTCAAGCAATTCTCCTGCCTCAGCCTCCTGAGCAGTTGGGACTACAGGCACCTGCCACCACACCCAGCTAATTTTTGTATTTTTAGTAGGGACAGGGTTTTACCATGTTGGCCAGGCTGGTCTTGAGCTCCTGACCTCAGATAGTCTGCCTGCCTCAGCCTCCCAAAGTGCTGGGATCACAGGAATGAGCCACCATGCCCAGCCTGTTGCACATATTTCTGAAGTAGAATGTTGGGCAGAGTATCAGTTTTTTTGCCTCCAATTTCTTTTTTCCCCTCCCTATTCCCCCTTCACTCCTTCCTTCTTTCCTTTCTTCCTTTCTCCTTCCCTTCATTCTTCTCACTCCCTCTTCCCCTTCCTTTATTCTTTCCTTGTCATATATTTTTTCCTTCTCTTTTTATTTCGTTTTGTCTAATAAAATACACATGAGAAAAGTGTGTAAAATGTACATTCGAATTAATACTGATAATCATGTACCACCATCTAAGTCAACAAATATAATATTGTGAGTTTCCCCAAAGCACCCCCATATGACTTTCTCAATCATACATTTTTTTCTCCTCCATGTCAGAGGAAACCACTATGTGGAAAGTGTTTCCTTGCTTTTTTTAAAATACAATTTTGTCATCTATGTATATATCCCCAAGCAATATGGTTTACTATTACCTGTTTTTGAACTTCATATGAATGAGATAACACTCTATGTTTTGCCCCTTTTACTCAACACTGGAATGGCAAAATTTATTCATGTATTTGTTTATCCACTAGTCCAAGGGTCCCCAACCTCTGGGCTGTAGACTGGTACCGGTCTGAGGCCCGTTAGGAACTGGGCTACACAGCAGGAGGTGAGCAGTGGGCCAGTGATGGTACCGAGCTCCGCCTCCTGTTGGCAGCCTTAGATTCTCATAGGAGTGCAAACCCTATTGTGAGCTGTGCATGTGAGGAATCTAGGTCGCCTACTCCTTATGAGAATCTAACTAATGCCTGATGATCTGAGATGAAACAGTTTTGAAACCAACACACATCCCCAGCTGTGGAAAACCTGTCTTCCATGAAACCAGTCCCTGGTGCTGAAAAGATCGGGGGCTGCTGCTCTAGTTAATTCTTTTCCATTTTATATTCCATCATTTGACTCTACAATGTATTTATTTTTGCTGTTTGGGTTTTATAAACAATGTAGTTTTGAAGGTTCTGGTCTAAGCCATCTGGTGCACATGTCCAAAGATTCTCTAGCGAATATGCCCAATGAATGAGGAATAGTGAATGAGCCAGAATTGCTGGGTTTTAGGGTATCAAAATTCTCAAGTTCGCTCGGAAATGCCAAAACCATTTTTTCCAAAATAGCAATAATTTATGATTTCCACTAGCAGTGTATGAGTTCTCATTCTCACTAACAGTTGGCACTGCCAGATTTTTTACATTTTTGGCAATTTGGTGGTGTGTAGTATCTCTTTGTGGTTTTTGTTTTTATTTTTTTGAGGGATGAAGTTTTGCTCTTGTCGCCCAGGCTGGAGTGCAATGGTGCAATCTCGGCTGACTGCAACCTCCACCTCCTGGGTCCAAGTAATTCTCCTGCCTCAATCTCCTGAGGAGCTGGGATTACAGGCACTGGCCACTATACCCAGCTAAGTTTTGTATTTTTAGTAGAGATGGGGTTTCACCATGTTGTCCGGGCTGGTCTCGAACTCTTGACCTCAGATGATCTGCCCGCCTTGGCCTCCCAAAGTGCTGGGATTACAGGCGTGAGCCACCACGCCCAGCCCTCTTTGTTGTTTTTTATTGTACCTGCCTGATTACTAATATGATGGAGAACCTTTTCATGTCTATTGGCAATTTCATCTTCTTCCTTTGTGAAGATCTTCAAATCTTTTAAATATTTTCCTATTATGTTACCTGCCATTTTCTTATTGATCTGTGGAATTCTTTGTGTAATGTGGATAGAAGTCCTTTGTCACTTACATATATTGCAATATCTTCTCTCATTTCATGGTTTATCTTTCCACTAGTTCTTTTTTTTTTTTTTAAAGATGGAATCTCACTATATTGGGCAGACAGGTCTTGAACTCTGTCCTACTCAGGCTGTCTCTGTCCTACCTTTTTTCAGTGCCTACTTTGCCACAACTCAGGGTCCATATGTATAATGGCAGCAGCGGCCCGTCTGGAGCAGCTGCAGTGGTGGAGACACAGCTGGGGCTGCTTGCTTAGCAGAGCCAATGGGAGCCCTGCCCCCTTTTAAGTTGGTGAGGCAGGAGCCCTGCACTCCTGGGTACAAATGCAGCCACCCAGCCATGGCTACAGACTCAGGTATCCCTGTGCTCTTGGGGTTCTGGGAAGACTCCTGCTGCTTCTGCAGGCTTGGAAGTGCCTGCTCCCACTGCCTGGCCTCTCCCTGCTCCTGGCGCCTGCTCCAGTTTTGGAGCAAACTTGTGGCCAAGCCTGGGTGCTGTCATGACCCGGCTGGGTGTGCAGGTGCTTGGGGTGGCACCGACATGCCAGCCTCCTGCTGCTTTGGCCCCCTCTGGACATTGGGTGCTGACGAGCATAAAAGGGAGGCTGAGGTAGGCCTGATGGTAGTCTGGCACAGGCCTGCAGGTGCCCCTCAGCATGAACAGCCTAGCCTGGGTGCTGTGAACAGTGGCAGGAAGCAGACAGGCTCCTGCCTGGAAAGGGGTAGGTCCCCAGTGAAACCTCACTTTTAAGCAAGGGATGGCCTGAAGCCTGGGGACCAGGCTGCCAGTTCTGTGGACTGGAATGAAAACTAATGGTTCTTTTTCTGGGCCAACCCATGGCCACCCATGGACTGCCCAGCACATACTTCTTTCCCTCTGAAATCTTTAACAAACAACCCCAGACTCAGCCAGGCTCAAGCAGACGACAGGACAATCTGCCTGTAGAGAGGAGCTACTCACTGTGGGTCTCCTCTCTGCTGAAGGTTGCAGAGACAACAGGATGACCTGCCTGCAGATAGGAGCTGCCCACTCCAGGTCTCCCCTCTTCTGAGGGCTGTAGAGATGTTGGAATGGACTGCCTGCAGATGGGAGCTACCCACTTTGAGTTTCTTGAGAGTTGTGCAGTTGCTCAATAAAGCACTTCTTCACCTTGCTCATCCTCCAGTTTTCTGTGTGTCTCATTCTTCCTGGACATGGGACAAGAGCTTGGGACCCACCAAATGGCAGCCTTGAAAGAGCTGTAACACAAACAGAGCTGAAACATGCGCCCCTGCTTGCCATGTTGTGGGCAATGAGAAAAAGAGA
The DNA here is from genome assembly GCF_009761245.1 of Sapajus apella. Lineage (NCBI taxonomy): Eukaryota > Metazoa > Chordata > Mammalia > Primates > Cebidae > Sapajus > Sapajus apella. The sequence goes on along the minus strand of NW_022436944.1, from coordinate 23,982,473 downwards.
AGATGCAGAGAAGAGTTGCAGCCCTTTGGGGAGCCCAGACCTAGGAGCTCCCTAAGCCAGGGCTGTGACACCCTCTTTGGGGCTCTGTGGTTCCTGGTGTCTCCAAGCTTCTTGGTGCCACCACGTTACCCAGTGCCCACGGTGGAAGCTGCTTGCGGTACACCTGGTTCAGCTGTAGCCCTGCAGGGAATCAGTACCCAAACTAGTGCTTGGAGCTGCCCACCCCACCACAGCTGGCATGCCTGGCTGTGTGCAGTAGCCAGACCCCATACTCGCTCACTCAAACATCCATTGCTGCCCTGTGCCTGGCTTGCCCTTGGCAGGTGTGGGCTCTGGGCTGGTAGTGCGAGCTGAGCACAGCTCCAGGCCAAGTGGGTGGAATGAGCCCATTGGGACCAAGGAAAACTCAAAGGCGCCACCAGCCACAGAAGTTTCCAGTTACCAAAGTGACACCCCAAGAATTCTGAGACATATACATGAGTCTGTGATGGAGCTGCCTGGTCTAGTGTAGTCCGTGGTCAATTTTTTGTTTCTGCAGTAATGTCATATTGTCTTAATTATGAGAGCTTTACATCAAGTTTTGATATCTGAAAAAGTAAGTCTTCATACTTTTTTTCTTTTGAGGTTTCCTTGGCTTTCCTTGGCCCTTCACATTATATATCCACTAACTTTTTTAGTCAATAGTGTGTTGATCTAAATAGGCAAGTTTGTCATTAATGGAAGCAGAACATTCTTAGTAAAAAAAACTTTTAAAGATTTTGATTGTCATAGCAAATGGTCCTCTGGAAGAGGTGACACCAATGTGTACTCCATAAGCAGGTCGTAACAAGATTTGAAATGGAAATTGACTATATCAGACTATATGTGTATTTTGTGGTTTAATTTGGGGAAAAATGTCTACCTCATGCTTCTAGTATTTCTCAAAAACATACGTTGAATGTGGGTCTTATTAGGCTTTGCCTGTTTGGTGAGTAAAAATGCCAAGCCTCATGAGAAGCAGAATGTATTTTCTCTTTTATTGTAACTGCATGTACAATACCTGCTATGGACTGAATCATGTCCCCTCCAAATTCACATGTTGAAGTCCTAACCTCCAAGGTGGTAGTATTCAGAGATAGGGCCTCTGGGAGGTAATTAGGGTTAGCTAAGATCGTGAGGGTGGGTCCGCATGATGGAATTAGTGGCTTTATAAGGAGAGAGAAAGAGAGAGAGTAGTCTCTTTACCACCTGAGGACAGAGAAGGTGGCTGCCTGCGAGCCACGAAGAGGACTCTTACCAGGAACTGAATCAGCAAGCAGCTTGAGCTTGGACTTCACAACCTTCAGAACTCTGAGAAATAAGTGCCTATTGTTGAAGCCACCTAGCTTCTGGTATTTTGTTAGAGCAGCTCAAGCAGACTAATAGAGTACCCATGTGACTCTAAATTTAGAAAATAATTGATTATAAATTATCCTGAAAAGAAGATCTAGATACACTTAAAAGCAAAGCAAAGTAAGAGTTTTTAACAGACTTAACAGAAGCAAACTGTATGCATACGTAGTTTACATAAGCATTTCAAAAGAATTCCCTGGTTTTGGATGCATAGTGATTGCTATCATATTTTGCAATGCTCATGAGCCAGGAATGGAAGTATATAACATTAAGTTAAGAAGAAAATAACATGAAAAAGTTGTTTAGTGAGCTGGAGTTGGAGCTCCAGGTTGAGTGAAACTGCTTTAGGTTTCATAGCTGTAAACACAAACCTTTAGGTACAGAGAAGCTAGTGACCGCAGGATTAATATTAGGCATACAACCCTCAACCAAAACCCAAACTTAAAAGCTAACCAGTGGTTCCAATAAACAGTGTGGTTCATGGCCTAGTATAAACCAAAAGGATGATTTGGCATGCAAGATGGGAAGCGTAATACACAAATAAAAAGTCCACTTTAGCCTCCGTAAATGACCAAACTGACGCAGTCAAATCACATACAAATCAGGTGCTGTCTACTTAAATTGTGTAATTGGAATGCAGCACGTGGGAGAAGGAAATCATAGGGTAGAATTTGTGTTGTGCTAGGGAGACACTGAACCGAACCGCTAGAGGTTAATGGAGCAGCTAAAGTGAGAAAAGGTATAAAATCAATTTTACAGCCAGGATGTTTGTACATTCCTTCATTCATTCCCTCACCAAATATTTGTTCAGCACACTCCATATGCAAAACACTCATGCGAAGTCCTGAAGTGGTTTTAAAGATGTACATGACAGTACTAGAAAATGTTCACATTAATTTGCTATGCAGCAATATGTCTACCTTTGAATCATAATAGCTCCCATAATATATCACCCGTGTCTTTGAGAGACTTTTAATATCTGAGGCAGAGTTTCTTAAAGACTAGGAACCCTACTACTTACTCATGAGATAGTTTTTAGGAGGACGGGAAATGATTTTCAATTTTAGTTTCGGGCATTCTGTCTTTAATGCTTTCTCTAGCTAATATCCCCTCCTTAAAAAAAAAAAAAAAAACAAGGAACATGTCTAAGCCTTTTATAGGCCATAATCAAACTAGAATTTTGTAACTTTTCTGTTTTTGTTTTATTTTTTGGTTACTTTTCATTTCTGGAACATGATAATGGTTTCACTTTGTGGTGGTGGTATATAATTTTTATTTAAAATAAACATAAATTAGGTCTTGAACAGTGAGTCGGATGAAAGAAAATATTAAACAACAGGACAAGTGGAGTCTGCTCATGGTGAAAGAGAGTGAAAGTGGTAGAGGAATGAATGAGGTTTAGGAACTCATACAAACAGAAATAAGACAAGCACATGCATCTCTATAACAAAACTAACTCAGTGGTTCAAACATGAGCTATGGAAGGAGCTTTGGACATTAGCTACTTCTTTTTCCTGTAGTAATTCTGTAAGCCTTCCTGGAGGAGGGTTTCTTTGGATGGAGATTGGCATGGGACCAAGGGACTTTCCAAATGGGGGAAAAGACCATGAAAGGCTGAGAGTCAAGGTGTGTGCTGCTGCCATGGATGGTGGTTCCTCAACTTAAGTGTGCACAAGAATCAGCAGGACGGTGTTTCTAACAGGCTCCCAGTACCCAGCCTTGGATATAATGATCTACGGGGTAGGGGGAGTGTTTTAAACTTTATTTTGAGAAGGTCTTTGGATCACTTGAAAGAGACTATGACTCTGGAGAATAAACTCAGAACTTGAGAGCAGAAAGAAGCTCCTGAGTGTGTACTCAGCATTCCTTTTGCCATCATTTGCTTGCAGTACCATTGGGCTAGCTCAGTTTATGTATCTCAGTTGCTTATGTATCATATGCGTCATGTTTGTATATCTCTCATGTTACCCATGAGGCTTACCTGTTTATTTGCTACAAACTAGGTGGCATTTCTGTGGGAGAGATGGGGAGGAGAATGCTTGACGTGGGAGGATAGAGAGATTTTCTTTTCGTCGTTATCTGTTCAGACTCTCCGTATGAGCACTGGTTAGGCATTCAGTGGTCCTTGGGAGACACTGAAATAAAGATGCTAAAATTCTGCTGGGCCTAGTTATTTATGGGCAAATTTAGTACCGTATGTTTAGTCTTCTTAAAATTTCCATGCTTCTCTCATGGGAAATATAAGGACCAGTATCTGCTTTGAAAGTAAGCAATGTAAGCTGATGACATTATCTGCCTTCCTTTCATAGCAAGAATCAGTGATGTGGGGGGGTCTTGTAGGTAAATCAAGACTTTGAATCAGGAGGAACCACGGGATTAGAATAAATGTGAGCCCAAACAAATACGGTGCATATTCAGCACTTTGCTGTAAATAACCAGATGGATAATATTCTACTGGGGGATTACAGTGTGGGTAATTTAAAAGGATATAAAAGATTGCTGACCCAGGCTGGGACCATGGGCAAGCTGTGGGCACATCTGCAACTATTGAGCACATATTTCTAAGGGTTTCCAGCAGAACGTAAGTAAATGATTGCCTGCCGAGGTGAAATGGGAGCTTCGTAAGGGTTGTAAACACCAAGCTGATGGCCATAATGACTGGCCAAATCCAGCTGTTTAAGAAACAATGCCATTCAGCCAAAACATACCGACTGCCACCATCTCTCTTAGGTTCCTCTACACAGCACTCTATGCAGAAGGGCCACATTTGAGAAATGGGTACCCAAGAGCCATGATGTGATGACACCAGCAAAAATCTCCAAATATGTAAAGATGTTGTGGCTTCCACATCATTGTGGACAGAGCTAAACAAGCCAAAAGCTTCCAGAGCAGTGCCATGCATATTAACAGAGAAGAATTAATTTTCACCAGCAGGAGAGCGCTTCCTTCTGTCATCAGTGACTAGTATTCCTACTTTGTTGGTGCTGCCATTCTGCCAAGCACAACGCCATGTGTCATGATGTCGTACATTAGATCTGCATTCTCTGGGCACAGAGTCCAGGCAGTGGCAATGGCTGTACATTTGCATGGCTCACTGTAATGAGTATATTGTGATTAACTACAATGACAGGTCAGAATCACACCAGTGTCCTTGTTCTAGGCAGATGAGATACTGGGGAAAAAAGAAACAAAATATCCATCATTAAAATAATGATGGGAAAATAAATCTAGATGAACCCAGGTGTTTGTCATAAAAATCAAAACAATATATTCATAATTTTTTATGTGGCATAAAAATTTCATCAAACCAGTTAGATCCTGAAATAACAAATGGGACATTGGCTGGAGATTAAGAAAACAACATATTTTCATAGAAAGCCTGGGGGTTTAGGTATTTGTTGAATTGGAATTTGACCTGTGGCATTACAATGCAGACTGTCTCCAAAACTGTAAGTGGGGCATGGATTTGCAGAAGAGACTTTTCTGCATAGTAAGTTGTGTCCTAACAATAAAATCTTGCATAAAAATCGACAGCTAACAAGGCAAAGGCAAAGAAACAGTTCCTCAAATCAACAAAACATTTTGTGCTCTAGAAATGGATGTGACAGAAACTGTACTTGAGCTGAAAGGTTGTTCCTTTGAAGTAAGTAGAACTACATGTAATGTTGTGACTGAGGAAAGAGACCTGTAGAAGGATGAAGATATATCATCTGAAAACTAATGAGATGTTACATTTTGAACAAAAATTGCATCCAGCTTTTCAGCATGTAACTAGGCAAGATCAGAGTCAAAATATAAAGAGTTGACTTAAAACTTTGTGAATACGGCCGGGTGTGGTGGCTTATGCCTGTAATCCCAGCACTTTGGGATGCCAAGGTGGGCGGATCACCTGATGTCAGCCTAACCAACATGGTGAAACCCCGCCTCTACTAAAAATACGAAAATGAGCTGGGCATGGTGGTGGGTACCTGTAATCCCAACTACTCAGGAAGCTGAGGCAGGAGAATTGCTTGAACCTGGGAGGCAGAGGTTGCAGTGAGCTGGCATTATGCCACTGTACTCCAGCCTGGGTGACAGAGCAAGACTCTGTCTCAAAAAAAAAAAAAATAAAAAAAAAAAAAAACTTTGGGAATTTGGAACTCAGCAACTGTGATAGAGGATGAAAGGGGAAAGAGACTAATAATAAAACTGAGGAGATGCAGAATGAAACCAGCTACATCGAGTGCTACTTTATTCAGTGTTTTCCCTGTTGGATTTTTTATCTTGTGATACCAAATGATGTCTGTATGAAATTGTAGGTTCCACTTCACTCACCAACACACCATAGAAATTACACACATAAGCACAGAGATCACCTGTGGAAAATTCCATGTCTCTGCATAATAGTTTGTAAGTTACAAGGATAAGAGATAACATTGCCTAGGATAGAATTTGCCTCCATGTGTGGCAGCATGCACTGTGAGACTCAACGTGCCCAGAGCACGTGGCTTTCTTCATACAGAACCGATGTCACAATGTGTTACCGCTGTAATGAAGTGTGGCTATGATTTCTTTTTCTTTCTGGTTAATGCAAATAAAGCAGCTATTTCTGTTGCTTTTGGTAAATGTGGAGGTATAAAGGTGATGGGCTAATGTGGGGAATTTTTAAGCATTATTTGACTTATTTTTACAGGACCTCATACAGTTGTGCAGGTCATATCCTGCACAAGATCTCCAGTGGTGCAGTGAATGCCATTGAAATCCAGCCCGCCATCTGCCCTCTGGTGTGTACCCTGGTGTGGGGCTGCATAGGAGAGAGGAGGGAGAAACATCTGTCTCTTTTTAAAAAAGTATTATGAAGTAATTTATTATTTTATATTATGATGTCATTATTCTTTGTTTATTATTATTATTATTATTTTTAGATGGAATCTCACTCTGTTGTCCAGGCTGGAGTGCAATGGTGCAACCTCCGCCTCCTAGGTCCAAGTGATTCTTCCATCTCAGCTGCCTGAGTAGCTGGGACTACAGGTGCCTGCCACCACACCTGGCTAATTTTTTTGTATTACTTTTAGTACAGACAGGGTTTCACCATGTTAGCCAGGCTGGTCTCAAACTCTTGACCTCAAGTGATCTGCCTGACTCAGCCTCCCAAACTGCTAAGATTACAGGTGTGAGCCACCACGCCCAGTCCATTCTTTAATTTCAAGTTTTATTTTAGATTCAGGGGGTACATGTAGGTTTGTTACATGGGTACATTGCGTGATGCTGAACTTTGGGGTGTGAATGATCCCATGACCCAGGTAGTGAACATAATAACTGATAGGCAGTTTTTCAGCCCTTGTCTCCCCTTCTCTCCCCCCATAGTAGTAATCCCCAGTATCTACTGTTGCCATCTTTATGTCCATATGTGCCCAGTATTTAGCTTTCACATGCAGTATTTGGTTTTCTGTTCTTATATTAATTTACTTAAGATAATGGACTCTAGCTGCTTCCATATTGCTGCAAAAGACATGATTGTGTTCTTTTTATGGCTGTATAGTATTCCATGGGGTACACCCACTACATTTTCTTTAACCAATCCACTGTTGATAGGTTCCTACGTTGATTCCTTGTCTTTGCTTGTGCTTTGGCGAACATATGAGTGCATGTGTCTCTTTGGTGGAAGGGTTTATTTTCCTTAGGATATATACCAAGTAATGGGATTGCTGTGTCAAATGGTAGTTCTGTTTTAAGTTACTTGAGAAAGCTCCAAACTGCTTTCCACAGTGGCTGAACTAATTTATACTCCCACTGAGAGCGGCAGGAGGCAGCTCTCTCTCTCTCTCTGTCTAATAAATCACTCTTTCACAAAAATCTTTGGCTCCACAATTTTATTAAGATGGTAAACTCACTGCTCCTCTGGGGCCCCTTTCCCCATTCTTTGGGGTTAGGCTAAGAACCTACAAGCTCTGGGTATTCTCCCAGTAACATCTGTGGTGAGCCAGCAAGGAGACCTCGGACTTCAGAGCAGTGAGTGATACTGGACCACTTTCACTTGCTAATCTGTCCTTTCCCCTCTTTTAAATTTGTTAAGGAGGTAAAAACTGGGTATCTGTCGGGCATTTAAGAGTGACTAGTGCAGCTGTCGGGCTTAAAGACACGGGTGGGTGTCAGGTTTTCTGGGACAGGGCTTTCTAACAACCCCCGCTCTTCAGAAATGGGAGCATTGGTTAGCCCTGAACCAGCTTCCCTTTCTTACAGTTCTTTCTTTCTCTGGGCCAAGCCAAGGGTTGGTAGGAGGAAAGGGCAGTGGTCCCGAACTCCCAGTTCAGTCCAGTTGAGGTTGTGGCCTTGCTTAGACCTCCTAAGAAAAAGCTGCCTATGTGAGCCATGCCTAGCCTTTCAGACCCCAAACTCCTGGGTCCAGATATCCATGAGGCAAACTTCTTCCCGGCTCTTTCCTCTAAGATGTTTCCTATACATGAGGCTATTACTCTTCTTGCTAGGACTTTGAGGTTCTTGGGGTGGCAGTCCAGGGATCCTTGCCCATGGTGCCCTCAGTCTTATGCCTATGAGGACCTCCTACAGTCTAAATATACAGGGCCAGTTCCCTTAGTCCGTTGTGCTAGGTTATGTCCTAATAGAGCCAGAGTCTATCAGTGGGTACTGACGGCTATAAGACATTTTGATTTTTGTCACCTGCAATTTCCCATTCCAATTGAATGGTGCTAGAATCCGATAACGTAAAATTTGTCTTGCCTAGGATTGGCTCTCTGTATGGTAGAACTTCTCCATCTAGAATACCATAGGCAGACCTGGTCTGAGGCTCAAATAGTTAACTATAGGGCCCACATCCCTAGGGCATATTCCTATGATGGAGAGTGGGGTGGGGGAGAAGGCCCGGGTCTGAGGGCACTGTTTTGGCCTTGGCCATGCCCCTAACCATTACCTTCTTTAAGATTGTTGTGCTTGGAGGCCCTTCTCAAGCAGTCTATTCTTCTGGGGCAGTTTTATGGTCAGGCCTATGTTAATTAAACTCTTGCTGGGGAATGTTGGCACCCATCGCCCAAGCCTCACTGACCTAGTTCTTCAAGGATGTGTCGGTACAGGACCACTAAAGTAATAAGGGTCCTGATTAATAAAGGAATCCCTAGATTTGGACTTCTTCACTGTCTTCAAGCAATAACGGCCCTGCCTTCAAAGTAGCAGTGGCCCAAGGAATTTCCAAAGTGTTAGGAATACAGTATCATCTCCATTGTGCTTGGAGGCCTCAGTCCTCAGGGAAAGTGGAGAAGATGAATGAAATTCTTAAGAGACACTTAAAGAAACTGGCACAGGAAGCCCACCTCTCATGGCCTTCTCTATTATCAATAGCACTCTTAAGGGCTTGAAACTCCCCTGAGAAAATAGGACTCAGCCCCTATGAGATGCTTTATGGACAGTCCTTTCTTACTACTGATCTTGTATTAGACAAGGAAACAGCAGATCCAATAAAAAATATAACCTCCTTGGCTAAGTATGAACAGGCTCCTAGCTCCTTACCTGAAGGACACCCTAGGGAAAAAGGGAAGGAGTTGTTCTCCCCTGGAGACTTAGTGCTTGTTAAGTCTCGCCCCTCAGTCTGTCCTTCTCTAGGCCCATCTTGGGAAGGACCGTTTTTGGTTATTCTGTCTACCCCAATGGCAGTTAAGGTGGCGGGAACTGACTCGTGGATTCATCACACTCAGCTGAAGCCTTGGACATCTCCTGAAGAAAATCATAGGCCCTCCACTTTGCAGCCTCAAGTTCCAGGAGACAACTCTTCATACACCTGTGAGGCTATAGAGGATCTATATTTGTTCTTCCGACAAAATCCCCGGGAAAGTAACTACTTATGATTCTAACTTACATCCTGACATTAACAGGACTATCACTCTTAACTTTACAACTTGCGACCGAACTCTATGCAGTCGCCCCTACGGATTGGCCTACATCTCACAAACTCTCCGTATCCGTGGCTTACTCTCTTCTTCTCCCTCTGATATTATCACTCCCTCACCATGACCTCTCTTGTGGTTCTGATTATCTTCTTTTTAGCCCCACTCCTCCTGTCAACTCGTGCACACCCTATGGGTAACTGTAAAGCTCGTAGTACTAGCTAGAACCTTCCTGGAAGAGGCGCTCATGATTTCTCACTCCAAGACTGGTTCCAGAGGTACCGTCAACCACCTCCTTCCGTATCATACACGTCTATAAAAATTGCTATACCTCTGCTTCCCTGTGCACATACAACTCACACACCTACTGGATGGGAATAATAACTGTCCAGCTGCTAAGGGAACCACCACCTGCTGGACATATTTCACCCACGTCGGAATGTCAGATAGGGGTGGGGTTCAAGATCAGGCACAGAAACGGCATCGTCAGGAAGCAGTCTCTAGTCTAAGCAAACTGCAAAGTACCCCCAGTCCCTACAAGGCCCTGGATCTTTCTAAGTTACGTGAGATGCTTCGTACACACTCTCGCATACCCAGCTTGTTTAACACCACCCTCACAGGAATACATGAGGCTGCCCCCAACATCCCTGACTGTCGGATGTGCCTTCCACTACGCTTCAAACCATATATCCCGGTTCCAGTTCCATACTCACGGAACATAACTGTCTCTCAAATCATATGGGGCTTATAGGTCCCTTGGTCACCAATCCACAAATTCCATCTACCTCAAACTTCACTAGTATGAATTCTACTAACAACTCCAATGCTTCCCTATGCCAAAACTGGGTTGCCTTACCGCCAGGCCTCAACCATCTAGCACCAGGCTTGTAGGATCCTGAATCTGCTAACAGGAGAGCAAGGAGGAACCTGTCTCTTTTTAGAAGAAGAATGCTGCTATTTTGTAAACCAATCAGGTATTGTCTTAAAGAACCAAGGGATAAATCAAATGCAGGGCTAAAGACCTCCAAGAAACAGGATCGTGGAGCTTGTTTAACACTGGCTGTCCTGGCTCTGCCCTCTTCTAGGCCCGTTTATAACCATTCTATTATTGCTGGCCTTTGGGCCTCTCATCTTTAACGTTCTTGTCAAATTGGTTTCTTCTGGAATTGAGGCCATAATCCTACAAATGGTCTGGCAAATGGAAACCCGGATGTCCTTGGCTCATGAGTTCTATCCTGGACCTCTGGATCAACCTGCACCCCTGGAAGATTCCCTCTGGAGGAAACCTCATCTGCAGGGCCCCTTCTACTCCCCAGTTCAGCAGGAAGTAGTTAGAGAGCGATCAATACCCATGTCTCAACAACAGCTGGACTTTCCTGTTCAGAGGGGGGACTGAGGGACTGTGTTAAAGAAACTTCTCTCCCCAGGTCTGCTAGGGGAGGGGTTTCAAGTGCAGGAATTTCCCGGCTCCCTGCCTCAGGTGCCTGGGGCTCTTTGAGCACCTCTTCCACACAGGCCAGGTAAAATTCTTTGTCTGATCTTCCTGCATGTGGGAAAGCCAGGTAGGGCTCTTTTGTCCCAAATTCCTGCCAAAAGCTCTGGGAAGAGGAGGCTCTGTAACAGGGTTGTAGAACAAATAGCCGGTCCAGAATCAGAGTCAAAGATCAATCACGCCACAGGAAGTTTGAAAGAATTCCCCTCACTAGACAAGAACATGAATGGGGAGGGAATAACTCAAGGGTTAAAACTTCAGCTGCTCTTAAATGAATGGACTTCCCTCTCTGGGTTTCCCTCCCACAACGGCATGGGAGCTGTCTTCTATCTATCTATCTATGTGTCTGTCTATCTATCATTTATCTATCTATCTATCTAATAAATCAATCTTCTGCAAAACTCTTTGGGTCCATGATTTTATTCAGATGGTAAACTCACTGTGCCTCTGGGGTCCCTTTCCCCGTTCTTTGGGGTTAGAGAGGATAAGAAGCTACAAGCTGGGTACTCCCCTGGTAACTGGACTTCTGACCTCTCTCTCCCTGTGCAAACTGGTAAAGGAACAGTAAAGATCACTGTAAAGTTTTGAAAAAACTGCATGAGGTCTCTATTTTGTTTTACATCCTTGGGAGCTTGACCTTGTAACTCTGTGGCAGTACTTTTTTTTGGTCTCTGCCATTTTACAATGGCAGTCCGAATTCAGTCTTGGCTTAGGGAATGAGTACTTTCTGGGTAATATCTCCCCTCCCTGAACAGCTTAAGTCTTCCTTTCTTTGAGCTACCTTTAAAGATTCTAGATTTTGTAAAAACTGCTTACCACCTATTTGAAATTACCTTGTACGCTCGTGGTGAAGTCATAACCTTAGTTGAGGCTTGCTGGTTTCACCTTTGAGGTTACTTTTGGTAAAGTTCAAAAGCTAGAATGACCACTTGGTTAGTAACAAGGGATTTAGAAGGATTTTCTTAAAGAGTGTTATGGTTAAAAGCTTAACTAACAGTAGATATCCAAGCTATAGGTATATTTAAAAGATCTTTGTGTTTTTTTCTTGTCTTGGATCTTGTGTTGCTGGAAAATGTTTTTTCTCTTCAGTTGACTGAATTATTTTTCTCCATTTAATCTTGCCACTCAGTGCCCACACGAGAGGCCCTAAGGTAGCTTCAGAGAGCATGGGACTACTTGGGAAAAACAGAGAAGGCACTACAGACTCTGTTTAGGGAAAAATACCTCTGTTTTCCTCATGACATCCCAGGAATTAAAAGCAGATATATCTCTCTCGAAATCTGTTTTTGTCTTCCAGCTATGCCTGTTTGTTAGGCCCTAGAAACTGCATGGTTTCCTAGCCCTGTTTCTTTAAGGACTCCACCCTGAAGCCAGTAATCCAACTAGGAGATTGGCAAATGAAAAATCTTACAACTACTGGATCTTCTTCTGTGTAATTATATATGTGTTGTATGTGTGATGTTTGTGAAAAAGAGCTCAAGTGCTGAGATTACAGACTTCTCAAAAAAAAAAAAATCTCTAATTGATTGGCCTAAAGAAAAATAAACACTTAGATCAAATTTTTTTGAAGAATCCAAATAAATGCTATAATGCCTTTTAGTTCATGTGACTTTAACCCTTGAGAAATAAAAACAGCTTTAAAGATAATTGGTAAAATACAAATGTCTTCAAAATGTAAATATGTGGTGTAAATTATGGAGGTCAGACACTAGGTTTCCTAAATGTTTTAAGGTTATAAACTGCTTCTTTGGCTTTTGAAAATTTGTTCAACTTGCCTGCTTTACAATTTGGTAAGGCCTGGGGACATGGAGTTAACCACACCCCTAACTATGCTGGGAAGCGTCAGATCTTAGATGCATCTAGCACATAATTAAAATAACTTACCAGGTTTTACATTAAAATTAAAAATTGCTGAGAGTTACCCTTATGTAATTGAGACTGCTGAAATAGATTTACATGCAAGGTGTGTAAGAAAACTAAAACATGTTAGTAAAGATTATAAGAAGGCATGAAAATATAGATTTTTGCCTAGTTTAGAGGGTTAAAAGTTTTTTTGAGATAGAGTCTTGCTCTGTTGCCAGGCTGCAGTGTGCTGTGGCATGATATTGGCTCACTGCAACCCCTGCCTCCTGGGTGCAAGCAATTCTTCTGCTTCAGCCTCCCGAGTACCTGGGACTACAGGTGTGTGCCACCATGCCCTGCTAATTTTTGTATTTTTAGTAGAGACAGGGTTTTACCATGGCCAGGTTGGTCTTGATCTCTTGACCTTGTGATCCACCTGCCTCAGCCTCCCAAAGTGCTGGGATTACAGGCAGGAGCCACCACACCAAGCCAAAAGATTGTTTTAAATTAAATAAGATAAAGCTAAAGGCTTAACCAAGTTGCGGAAGGTTTGTAAAATTTAATCTTGTAAGAGAAGCTCTGTGTGTGAACATATTGACTAAATTCAAAAGGATACTGTTTGGTTTTTCAATAAATTGAGCATTGAAATAAAAGCACAACAAGATTTTCTTAAGGCACTAATCTGCTCTTTAACAAAAATTTATAAATAGTTATAAAAAATCTATAAGAATCTTACCTCATGGCCAAACTAGTTAAGTTAGGATAGAATTATAGATTTATGATGTTTTAGTACAAAATTGTGGTTGACATTAATAGCAGACTAATGCAAGGGTGAAATTAGACTTTCTTCTGAACAAGACTTTCATGTAATAGTAAAATTAATGAAAGGTTTTGCCTTTTAAAAAATTCTTGAGTCATCATTTTGGCTAAATGACTTGTGGTAGCCTGGAATTTTATTTCATGCTATCAAGTGTTTTGAACCTTTAGCATGTTTGATAGGCTTCCCAAAATCAAATTTCAGCTTCAAAATTGTCTTTTCTAATCCCTAACTTTTGGTTGCTACCCAGGGTCCCTAGGGCATCCAAAAGAGAGGTAAATAGGATTATTTGACATGTTTATTTATGTGGGGTTGCCAAAATAAAAATAAGGTTTAACCTTCTTCAGGTTATATTTTAGTGAATAATATTAACATATGTTCCAAAATTGTATGGGATTTCTAAAATTATAATGTCTGAGTATATGCTATCAATCATAATTGAGGTTATTATGTTAAGTTATTGTAAACCCCATAAATAAGCAAATTCCTTTGTCAATCATATTTTGACTGTGGCTACCCAAAGACATTTTGTCATTTGCAGACAATTGTTTCCTTGTTTTGTTCCTTTTCAAACTATGGTTTATTAGCAGCTATAAGACTTTGATAGGTAATTTCAAATGCAGGTTTTTGATAGAGCTTTGGAGATTATAACTTTGAAACAGAGGAAAACATACAGGACTCATGAAGAGCTGAAATGTTCGTGAATATCAAGCCAACAAGAGTAACTGAATGGACTGAAATAATGTAAAACCTAAGGAATCTTTTTAAACTTTTTGCTTGAAACATTGCTGATCTTTGTTTTAAGAGCCAAGGGAACTTTTCTTTTGAAGTATCTACAGCTTTTAACAATTGAGTAAGCTATATTCCTATGAACAAAATTTGAGGCATATTTATTTCTCTGTGCCTGGTTTCTCTAGAATTTGGAAACTGTTGAGTATTCTTAACTATGGCAACATAGTTATTTGCATCAGTACAATCAATAAGAATCCATTTTGTTTTGTAGTAGGATGCAATTGGAGAAACTGGTTGTTTTGCCAAGGCTTTGACTTGAAAGGGCATGCTTCCCTTTAAAAAAAAAAAATCAAGCTTGACTTGAAGAGCCAATAAAAGCCTCTTGGGAAAACTGGCCTCATACCTTGTCTACCTAGTCCCTATACATGGTTCCTAACCTGTGGTGAATAAAGAATGTCACTCTCTAGCAGGCCCAGGAGCCCCATGTTATCTTGAGACCTCAAGAAGAGAGGAATTTATTCTGGGCACAGTGGCTCATGCCTGTAATGCCAGCACTTTGGGAGGCCAAGGTAGGTTGGTCACTCGAGGTTAGGAGTTCAAGACAAGCCTGGCCAAAATTGTGAAGCTCCGTCTCTACTAAAAATAAGAAAAAGTTACCTGGGCATGGTGGCACATGCCTGTAGTCCCAGCTACTCAGGAGACTGAGGTAGGAGAATCGCTTGAACTCAGGAGGCAGAGATTGCAGTAAGCCAAGATTGTGTCACTGTACTCTAGCCTGGACAACAGAGTGAGGCTCCATCTCAATAAAAAAGGAGAGAGGAATTTACCCAACTCATAGGTATTTGAGGATACAAACCTATGGCTGGGCTCAGCTTTAAAAGGTCTTATCTGAGATTAATGAACAAAGAAGCCAGTTTTTTTTTGACAGAGTCTCACTCTGTTGCCCAAGCTGGAGCGCATGGTATGATCTTGGCTCACTGCAACCTCCACCTCCTGGGTTCAAGCAGTTCTCCTGCCTCAGCCTCCCTCGTAGCAGCAAGTACAGATGCCCACCACCACACCCACCTCCCGGGTTCAAGCAATTCTGCCTCAGCCTCCTGGGTAGCTGGAACTACAGGTGCCTGCCACCATACCTGGCTAATTTTTGTATTTTTAGTAGAGAAGGGGTTTCACCATGTTGGCCAGGGTGATCTTGAAGTCCTGACCTCAGGTGATCTGCCCGCTTCTGCCTCCCAAAATGCTGGGATTACAGGTATGAGCCACCGCACTGGGGCTGGTTACTTATTTTTAAAGCATTTCTGATCATCTACTAAAAGCTCAGTGTTGAAGCTTCTCGAGGCTTTCAAATGTTGTATTTTAGAATACAATGAGGCTCATCTCTCCTGAGCCATTAGGACCAGGTTGGAGAGCAGCCCGGAATGTTCACAGTGCAGGGGGATGGCCATCTCTGTGAGTGGGTACAAGGAGGTCTGGCCTCTAAGCACCCAGTCGTCAGGGGCAGGCCCCCATGGAGAGAACAGCTTGCTCCAGGGAGGAATTCCCACAAGCTGGAGCTCCAGACATAGATGAGGGTCAGTGGTCAGAGCAAGCACTCTGGACAGGGCCAGTTTCAATCCTGTCTGGTGGGTTACAACTCATGAATCACGGGAAACAGAGGGGAGAGCCCAGGGAAAAATTGAAATAATTTTCAAAATGCTTTAAGACCACTTTCTAGTTGAGGATAGCACAAAATGCAGCTTCTACTGCTGTTGGGAAGGTTTGGCATGAAGCTGTGGAAAGAGGTGACAGAAGCTAAGTCTCTTGTTTCTCTGCAGGAGTTTCTCCAAGAAGCTTCTTCCTAGAAGTTAGTCATCTCTACTTACTTTGGCATGAAAATAGCTTTGCAAAGCAGGCCCAGATGAGTCAGCAGCCCAGACCTTCAGAGTGGTGCATGTAGTCCACACTAAATTGCCTTTAGTGAACTGAGCATTGATGTTATGCCATTTGATTGCATTGATTTGGTTTATAGGAACTAGCACATCCCTAGCTGACTCTACAGTTGTTTTTATTGTAGAGATATATTTAAGAACATAGTCTAATTTCTATAGCACATAATTCTTTTATAAGAGGACAGCGTAAGTCAGTCAATAAATATGTATTGAGCACTTATATGCCAGACACTGTGCCAATCCCTTTATTGGGAATAAAGCAGTGAATAAAGAAATCACATGAGCAAAGCTCACATTATTGAAGGAATATGATTTTTTTCTTGAGTTCCTATGTCAGGCAAAGCCGTGAATCTCTTAAGCAATTTTCCAATTTTTCTTTGTTTGTTTTTTTTTTTTGAGACAGTGTCTCACTCTGTCACCCAGGCTGGAGTGCACTGGTGAGATCTTGGCTCACTGCAACCTCTGCCTCCCACTTCAACTGGTTCAAGCAATTCTCCCACCTCAGTCTCCCAAGTAGCTGGGGTTATAGGCATGCACCACTATGCCCAGCTAATTTTTGTATTTTTTGGTAGAGACAGGGTTTTACCACGTTGGCCAGGCTGGTCTCAAATTCCTGACCTCAAGTAATCTGCCTGCCTTGGCCTCCCAAAATGTTGGGATTACAGGTGTGAGACATCATGTCCAGCCAATTTTCCTTTTTTGCTATGATTACTGGGAAACTCAAAGCTGTTTTGTTGTTGTTCACCTCTAGCAAAGGCAAAATCTTATGGAATGAATTGTTATACAGACCATACCCCTGGATTTATGTTATTTTCCCTTTAATAATTTTGTTTGTTTTTTCTTTGTGAACCACCTCACATAGTATCTTTAAAAAAAAAAAAAGATATGGGGGCTATAACTAAATAATAGCAAAAGAACCCAGAAAGTCCTTGGGACAGGAATCAGGGGATAATGATGACGAGATGCGTTTTCTGGAAGTAAATCCAATGAGAAGCGTATACTTGGTATTGTAAAGGCAATCTTGGCTGTCAGGGGTCACAACGGAGCAGCCCAGCCAGTGGCAGTGATGATCAAGCCCAAGGAAAGGTGTGAATGGTGGGCCATTCATGTTGATGTCGGGCTGAGACACAGTCCTTAGGATGATTGGCTCTCTAGAAACCAGAATTTAAAAGTGGGGATTCAAAGAGAAAGCCCTGTTGTAAGGACAGATGGAGAACAAGGCACAGGGATAAAAGCATGAATGAAACCAAATCTGTAATTAGGCAGTGAGCCAGCCTGCCAATTAGAATTTTTTTTTTTTTCTTGAGATGGAGTCTTGCTGTGTCACCCAGGCTGGGGTACAGTGGCACAATCTCAGCTTCACTGCAACCTTCGCTTCCCAGGTTCAAGCGATTCTTCTGCCTCAGCCTCCCAAGAAACTGGGATTACAAGTGTGTGCTGCCATGCCTGGCTAATATTTTTGTGTTTTTAGGAGAGAAAGCATTTCTCAATGTTGGTCAGGCTGGTCTCAAACTCTTGACCTCAAGTGATCCACCCAGCTTGGCCTCCCAAAGTGCTGAGATAATAGGCGTGAGCCACTGTGCCTAGCCAGAAAGTTTTGATTGTAAATAACAGAAATTGACTGTGAGGAACATAAGCAGGAGGAGAAAGGGATTTGGGGAAGCATTTGGGGTAGCTCACAGACTTTAAAGAAAGAACAAACAATAGTCTTAAAAGGGGTAGGGTCCCATCTTAGAGAATAATGAGCCATTGCTTTAGCGCTCTGCTGTTGGCACGAAAGGGCAGCAACCATTTTCCTTCTTAATGAATCTCTCTGCTAAAGATTCAGATTGCCTGACACATGGCAGGAGCTCAATACATATAGGACGACCGAATGAGTGACTGAGTGAATGAATGAATGCAACTTTCATGGAGAGAACATCTAATTGGTTGAGCTTGGGTCATGTACCTGCCCCTTGAGAGGAGGGGAGGAGCACTTTGGCTGAAGGTCCCACCAAATCCATGTACAATGGGGTGCGTTGGTTCAGACACTTTTTCTACAGAAAAGAAGAATGGATATGGGGCAGGCAGAACCCAACAGGATGCCTACCCCAGGGAACAGAGCAATGGATGGCAGACTAGAGAAGTCAGTGGTTATAGCTGTGGTGGCAGAGCATCTCCTGGTCCAGCTAGCTAGCTCCTGTTCTCTAATATCTGGAAGGAAAAAACTGCAAGAAGAAGCCACAGGCTTTGTTACTAACCTTCAAGGCTGGGGTGAGACCTCGGAAGTAGACAGCTGTGCTAAGTCTCAAAGGTGAAGATGCAGAAAGATTGAGGAAGTCCAGGTGGAGTCTGGGGAGGAGAGAGTGACGCTTGGACAAAGATAACAGCAGAGTGATGCATTTAGAAATTAGCAACATACATTCTTAGAGAAGCAAACCTGTGTGCCCTTCTCCCATAACATTCTTTTGGTGCTTCTCCTTTATTTTTCTTATTCCCCCTCCCTGCCCCCTGCTGCCACCTCCTCCTCTGTTTTTGAGACAGAGTCTTGCTCTATCAGGCTGGAGTGCAGTGGCACCTACCTAGCTTGCTTCAGCCTTGAACTTCCGGGCTGAAGTGAGCCTACCACCTCAGCCTCCAGAGTACCTAGGACTACAAGCCTGTGTCACTATGCCCAGCTAATTTTTAATATATTTTTTAATAGAGATGGGGGTAAGGGGTGGTGGGATGGTATTGGGGGGCGGGTCTCACTATGTTGTTTAGTCTGGTCTCAAACTCCTGGGCTCAAGCGATCCTCTTGCTTGGTCTCTCAAAGTGCTAGGATTACAGGGGTGGGCCACTGTGCCCAATTTGTGTTTCTTAACAAACTGCTTTTTAAAGTCTGTGTTAAGGAAACCCCTTCAGGTTTTGTAAACCAGGCACATCCCAGTCAGGTAGACAGCATAATCACGTTCACTGGGCTGGACCTCATCTGCACTCAGGGCTTCTCCACTTGCAGTATGGTCTGCATGCAATTCTCATCCCTTAGTTTTCATCTGGCTGTGTCCTCATTCTTTTCAAGGGTCACCTCCCCTTTGCAAACCTCACTTTCTTAATTTAAAGTAGCTTCCAGTCATTCTCCATCACATTAATTGATTTTATTTCCTCTATAGTACTTACCATTCTCTAAAATAATCGTATTTGTTTAAATGTGTGTGCACTGAATATCTCCCACTCTAGGTAAACTGCATGAGGGTAGGGTCCAGGCCTGTCTCTTTCACTCCTGCATCCCACATAGCTAGACGAGCACCTGGCACATTGTAGGTGCTTACTAAGTATTTATTGTCATCCTTATATTCCTGGGATAAACCCAAATTGGTTCTCATTTATTGTCATTGGTTTTGCTGATATTTTATTTAAGAGTTTTATGTATGTATTGGCCAGGTGCAGTGGCTGATGCCTGTAATCCCAGAACTTTGGGAGGCCAAAGCGAATGTATCACCTGAGGTCAGGATTTTGAGACCAGCCTGGCCAACATGGCAAAAACCCAGCTCTACTAAAAAAATACAAAAATTAGCTGGGCATGGTGGTGTGTGTCTGTAGTTCCAGCTACTCGGGAGGCTGCACCTCAAAAAAAAAATTTTATGTATATATTAATCAGAGAACAGGAACAAATTCCTCTGAAATCACTCTGTAGTTATTATCCCCTTTAAATGAGGGAAATATTCCCTCTTGCTCTCTTCTCTGATAGAGATGAGACTGAAACAATCTAGTTCTTGAAAGTTTGGTGGACTCTCCTTTAAATCCCTCTGGGCTTGTTTTTCTCATGGGAAGATTTTAAATGACATCAGTTTATTCACAAAAATATTCAGGTAATAGTGTTGTTATTATAATTTATAAGTACTTTTCTTTTTCTTTTCTCTTTCTCTTTTTTTTTTTTTTTTGAAAGAGTCTCATTCTGTCACCCAGGCTGGAGTATAGTGGTGCAATCTTAGCTCACTCTAACCTCTGCCTTCTTGGTTCAAGCAGTTCTCCTGCCTCAGGCTTCCGAGTGGCTGGGAATACAGGTGTGCACCACCATGCCAGGCTAATTTTTGTATTTTTTAGTAGAGACAGGGTTTCAGGCTTGTCTTGAACTCCTGACCTCAGGGCACCTGCCCGCCTCGACCTCCCAAAGTGCCAGGATTACAGGCATGAGCTCGGCCTCTTTTTTTTTGTGACCGGGTCTCACTCTGTTGTCCAGGTTGGAGTGCAGTGGCACCATCATGGCTTACTTCAGCCTTGGCCTCCTGGCCTCAGGTGATTCTCCCACCTCAGTCTCCTGAGTTGCTGGGACTACACGCATGCACTGCCACATGAGACTAATGTTTTTGTAGAGATAGGGTTTTGTCGTGTTGCCCAGGTTGGTCTCAAACTCCTGGGCTCAAGTGATATGCCCACCTTGGCCTCCCAAAGTGCTGGGATTACAGGCATGAGCCACCATGCCTGGCCATAAGTAGTCTTATTTCTTTTTGAAATTGGTAAAGCAAGCTTTTGTTTTCTTCCTCTTAGAACTTTATCATTTCATCTAAGTTTCTAAACTAAATTAAGTACAGTGGTTACTGTTGGAGGTTTTTGGGCTGTGTAATGGGTTCATACATATTCATTATATTAAAACATAGGACATTTAAAAGGGTCACCCTCGGACTAATGATGGCAGCATACCTGAAATCAAGGATTATGAGAAACCTGAATCTATAACCTCAAGTTCTATTGAAAATGAATATTTGTTCAAAATACGAGGGAATGAATCTATCCTGGTGTCTAGGGGCAAACGTTTTCCAAACGTGAATCTTCCAGGACTCACATGGATAGACCCAAATGGGAACTGCTCAGGAAATTCAGCCTTGCATCTTTCCCCAGTTCAGACTCTGGAAGAAGGTCCTTGAAGATCTCTTGTCATTTTCCACAGTCTGGGTACTGGGCCTACAGCACTCCATAAGGTTAGGCCCTCTATTTGTCCAGGATTACACAAAAGCCACAGCAAGTTTCCAATAGCACATAACAGGCAGCAGAGAAGACAGAGACTGAGGGAGCATCCTGTGGGAGATGGAGTTGTGACAAACTAAACAGTGAGCTGAAATTAAGGCTAGCCCTATGGCATGACTGGCTTTTGTGCAAGTGACATTACTATGTGACATATTTTAGCATAGTAATGATCCAGACAGATCATTACTATGCTAAAATAAGTAGATTAAAATGAAAGGAATTTCCAAACAAATTTGGGAAGGAAGGCATGATCAAGTTTTCAGATGTCATTAGCTATAACCAAGTTCAGAATTAATCGCTACACCATGCAAAATGGGCAAATACTTGCAAACAAGAAGAGGGTGGAGATGCCAGAACCTGTAAATTTATGCCAGCTGAGCACTCACTGGCGGGGCGTCTGGCAATTGGATTTACTACTTTGCCAACACCAGTAAAGTGTTACAAAATTGTGACAAAACTGTTTCTATGCAAACAATTGTTTTTAAAAGGGTCCTTACTAATGCAATTCAGTTTTTTTCTGGGTAAGCACAAAGCCAGAAACTAATGAAAAATATTAGAAATTATTTTTCTTGGAATCATGTTGATTATTGAGATTTACTTTCCTCCCCAAACCCCTCTCCCTCTCATCAGCCTTTTCATGCACCAGTGTAACTTTAGTTTTCATGGGAAAAGAGGTGACGAAAGAAGGGGCAGGGGCATTTGAGAGAGTAGGCGAAGGGAGGCTGGGGATCCAGAAAAGGAAAGATGGGGGTCGTTCAGTTAAACTCTGCCACTTTCATCTTTTTGTTGTTGTTGTTGTTGAGGCAGTTTTGCTCTTGTTGCCCAGGTTGGAGTGCAATGGCAGATCTCGGCTCACTGCAACCTCTGCCTCCTGGGTTCAAGCCATTCTCCTGTCTCAGCCTCCCCAGTAGCTGGGATTACAGGCACCTGCCACCACGCCTGGCTAATTTTTGTATTTTTAGTAGAGACTAGGTTTCCTCATATTGGTCAGGCTGGTTTCGAACTCCTGACCTCAGGTTATCTGCCTGCCTCGGCCTCCCAAAATGCTGGGATTACAGACGTAAGCCACCATGCCTGGCCCACCTTCATCTGTTAACAGGGATTGTTGCCTGTGTCTTAACCCGCTCCCAAAGGCAGTGCTGTGTGCGCCCTCTGATACTCAACTACTCAGTCTCTGGAGGCTGTTACAGCTGTCGCCATTATACAGATGAAGTTGAAGCTACGGCTTAGCGTTCTTGGGGACGGAGAGAGGGAGTGAAGAGAGGTGGAGAGAGAAGCTTTTCCTCATAACCTATTCCTCATAACCTATTTGAGAAAGCTGAATATAAAATTTGAGCTGCCGGGCGCGGTGGCTCAAGCCTGTAATCCCAGCACTTTGGGAGGCCGAGGCGGGTGGATCACGAGGTCAAGAGATCGAGACCATCCTGGTCAACACGGTGAAACCCCGTCTCTACTAAAAATACAAAAAATTAGCTGGGCATGGTGGCGTGTGCCTGTAATCCCAGCTACTCAGGAGGCTGAGGCAGGAGAATTGCCTGAACCCAGGAGGCGGAGGTTGCGGTGAGCCGAGATCGTGCCATTGCACTCCAGCCTGGGTAACAAGAGCGAAACTCCGTCCCAAAGGAAAAAAAAAAAAAAAAAAAATTGAGCTCTACTGTCCCTGTCCCAATCCCCCCTTCCCGGGAGAAAAACTTAGCTGAACTTACTCGTGACATTATGAATTTTTTTCTGGAAAACAAGGATAAATCAAGTTCTTTGAACATTTTTCTCCCCTGAAACTAAATCCGTAAAATGAGAGTTAAAAACCCATGGAAAACCAGCGAAGTCACTTTTCAAGTCTTTGTACTCAAGGGATTCTGTAAGACTCAGGGAAGAATAATGGCGCAAACAGCAATATTTTAATTTCAGAACAGTCCTCTGGCAGAAAAGTCTGCCCAAAATGGTACAAAGATAATTGTGCATTAACTCTGACAAATTTCTAAAAAACTCTATAGGGACAGGAGGCAACAGAACTCCTCCAGATCAGCAAGCGCTGTTTATCAGCGGGTGCTGAGCCTCAGGACCCGCAGCGATTCCCTTTCCGGCACTTGGGAGGCCTGAACTCAGGTCTAATATTCCGTGTGCGCGCTCTGATACTCAACCACCGTTCAATTTCCGGAGGCTGTTATAACTGTCCGCATTCTACAGATGAAGTTGAGGTTACAGCTTAGTGTTCTTGGGGAGGGATGTGAGGGGTGGGGGTGGGGGCGGAGAGAGAAGCTCATAACCTTAAACAAAAATACCTAAACCCAAAGCAACTGAAAAATGATTTTCTTTCAACAATGGTGTTTCCTTTGGGGTCAAGTTCTTTGATCTCATCTACAAAACCTAGAAGCGGGACAAGTACTTTACTGCAAATTAGAACAGGGCGTTACCCTCCCCCATCACCCCAATTCCAGAGGACGTCAATCACAGAGGACGCAGCACTGGGAGCGGAAATGCGGAGCATCTGCGGGGGGCGCAGTGAAACGAGAGCAGCCCCAGCCAGATGTCCAGTAAAGCGGGAAGACGCCCCGCTGGCACACCCTTCCGGAAAACTGAAGCGTCTCCTCTGACCCCCAAGGTCAGAAAGATTTATTACTTCCTCCGAGAGAAAGCAGCTACAGATCCGCTAGAGAGGGCGGGCGGGGTGTCGGAAGCCAGGGAACAGCGCTCCGTTTCTTCCCACCGCTCCGGGGTGCGGGGGTGTCCTCAGTGCTTGGAGAGGCTGGCAGCTTTGGCCCCGAGGGAAGCGTGGAGCAGACGGCCGACGGGGGATTTCTGCCCAAACTTTATCACCAACTCTTTCTGAGAGCAAAAACATGAGGCCGAGTGCGGCAGCTGCACGCAGAATCCGAGTCTGTGGCAGCTCTTGGAACCGACGCGCTGCGAATCCCGCGTTCGCATCCCAGCGCTTTGCGCGCAGAGAGCCACGCCCTCCGACCCGTGGGCGGCGACCCCAGCGCGTCGCGGTGAAGCGGGTCGCATCTCCAGCCCCCGAGGGGCGACGGTGGGAGCCGGCGCGGCGTTGGGGGCGGGGGCGGGGCCGGCGAAGTGGGAGGGCTGCGCGGCGGAGGGGAGGAGCCGCGGCGATAGACGGCGGCGAGCACCAACCGGGCGCCGGCTGGCAGGAGCCGCACAGAGGCTGGCCCGAGCGCGTTGCGGGCGCCGGGCGTAGGGGGAGTCGGGTAGCAGCATCTTCCTGGGCGCCGCTTTCGCGCCGCGGCGGCAGAGGGGTCTTTCTCTGCTTACATACCTCGTTGGCCAGGAGCTGCTGCTACCGGGGGGCGGGGCGGGGCGGGGCGGGGCGGGGCGGGCAGCCTGCAGACCTGGGTTCCCTTACTTAGAGCTGCGTGTTTAGGGTCCTTTGGGCCAGTCGGAGGCTGCGGAGCGGCGGGGGTTGCCTGTGCTGCCTGCCCGGGCATCCTCCCGCTGATGGAAGCAGCCGCTGCCGCCGCCGCTGCGGGGTTGCGCTGTGCCGGGTCCACCGCCGCCAGAGAGATGGGAAAATTCGCCGCGCGGAGGCCAAAAGCGAGAAGGGTTGCGCCGCTATGCCGGGAGCTGGGTCCCCTATAAGCCGCCCCCAGCCAGCTTCGTTCTCCTGAGCGAGGCAGGAAGCTGCGGTCCCGAGAGAGCCGAGGAGACGTCGCTGGAGCCGGGTCGCGCCGGGTTCGGTGGAACGCGGTGTGGGGCTCCGGGCCGGGGGAAAGTTTTTCTTCCCGAGCTGCAGGGCACCCGCTGCCCAGAAACTCTGCCCAGGGATAAGTCGGCTGAGTCCCACGGCCCCTCAAAGGCGCGGGGACCCCCAGAGGAAGCGAGAAAGGGCGAAATCGAGGAACGAGTGACAGCCTGACAGTCCGCTGGGCGGTGATCCAGTGCCGCTCTCGGGCGCGCCCCTGGCTCCAGGTGAGCGGAGGAGCCGGGCTGAACCAAGGGTGGGCGTTACTTAGGAGGAGGCTGGGAGGGAGATTGGGGCGCACTCTCTCACTCTGCTTCCCCTGGCAGGTCCTTCCCGGAGCCGCTGCCATGGGAGAGTCAGCCTCGGGCGCTGGGGACCAGCCGCCGCGCCCGCCTCGGAGTCGCGGGCCGAGTCCCGGCGCCCGCAGCCAGCCCGCTGCGTCCCCTTCCCCGGCTGCGGGGCTGCCTCCGCCGCGCTGCCGGCCGGGATTGTGCCTGTGATGAGCCGCAGCCCGCCGCGAGCTCTGCCCCCAGGCGCGCTCCCCCGGCTGCTCCAGGCTGCGCCTGCAGCTGCGCCGCGTGCCCTGCTCCCGCAGTGGCCCCGGCGCCCAGGACGCCGCTGGCCCGCGTCCCCTCTCGGAATGAAGGTGTTCCGCAGGAAGGCGCTGGTGCTGTGTGCGGGCTATGCACTGCTGCTGGTGCTCACCATGCTCAACCTCCTGGACTACAAGTGGCACAAGGAGCCGCTGCAGCAGTGCAACCCCGACGGGCCGCTGGGTGCCGCAGCGGGGGCAGCTGGAGGCAGCTGGGGGCGCCCGGGACCGCCTCCGGCTGTCCCGCCCCGCGCTCATACCCACTTGGACCTCCGCACTCCTTACCGCCCTCCTGCTGCCGCCGTCGGGGCGGCTCCTGCAGCCGCGGGAGGGATGGCGGGGGTTGCAGGTCCTCCGGGCAATGGCACTCGGGGCACCGGGGGCGTCGGGGACAAGCGGCAGCTGGTGTACGTGTTCACCACGTGGCGCTCGGGTTCATCATTCTTTGGCGAACTATTCAACCAGAATCCCGAGGTGTTCTTTCTCTACGAGCCAGTGTGGCATGTATGGCAAAAACTATATCCAGGAGATGCTGTTTCCCTGCAGGGGGCAGCGCGGGACATGCTGAGCGCTCTGTACCGCTGCGACCTCTCTGTCTTCCAGCTGTATAGCCCCGCGGGTAGCGGGGGGCGCAACCTCACCACGCTGGGCATCTTTGGCGCAGCCACCAACAAGGTGGTGTGCTCGTCGCCACTCTGCCCCGCCTACCGCAAGGAGGTCGTGGGGTTGGTGGACGACCGCGTGTGCAAGAAGTGCCCGCCGCAGCGCTTGGCGCGTTTCGAGGAGGAGTGCCGCAAGTACCACACACTAGTTATCAAGGGTGTGCGCGTCTTCGATGTGGCGGTGTTGGCGCCACTGCTACGAGACCCGGCCCTGGACCTCAAGGTCATCCACCTGGTGCGTGATCCACGTGCGGTGGCGAGCTCACGCATCCGCTCGCGTCATGGCCTCATCCGTGAGAGCCTACAGGTGGTGCGCAGCCGAGACCCACGAGCTCACCGCATGCCTTTCCTGGAGGCCGCAGGCCACAAGCTTGGCGCCAAGAAGGAGGGTGTGGGCGGCCCGGCTGACTATCACGCTCTGGGCGCTATGGAGGTCATCTGCAATAGCATGGCTAAGACGCTGCAGACGGCCCTGCAGCCCCCCGACTGGCTGCAGGGCCACTACTTGGTGGTGCGGTACGAGGACCTGGTGGGAGACCCCGTCAAGACACTACGGAGAGTGTACGATTTTGTGGGACTGTTGGTGAGCCCCGAAATGGAGCAGTTTGCCCTCAACATGACCAGTGGCTCGGGCTCCTCCTCCAAGCCTTTCGTGGTATCTGCACGCAATGCCACACAGGCCGCCAACGCCTGGCGGACCGCCCTCACCTTCCAGCAGATCAAACAGGTGGAGGAGTTTTGCTACCAGCCCATGGCCGTCCTGGGCTATGAGCGAGTCAACAGCCCTGAGGAGGTCAAAGACCTGAGCAAGACCCTGCTTCGGAAGCCCCGTCTCTGAAAAGGGTTCCTGGGAGACCTGATGCCCTGTGGTAATACCTGTAAAGAGGATTGTAGTGTGTTTAAACAAACACAGTCCAGACTCAAATGGAGAAAACCCGCATATTCTATTATAGATACATAAATAACCACACAGACACTTGCTGTCAATGTTTTGAGTCAGTGCATTTCAAGGAACAGCCACAAAACACACACACACACATACCCCCCTCCGAAAAGGCAGGACTTGAACGTTCTGACCAGATGTCCCTCTTCTTTCCTTTGCTTTCTCCCATCCCGTTTCTCCTGTTTCTTACCCTGTCCCCTACCTGCCTTCCATTTTGAAGTGGGATGCTCATGAAATCAAGTTCCAGTAACCCAAATCTTGTTTACAAAATTTTCGTGGTATCTGTGAACATGTAAGAGTAATTTGGATGTGGATGTGGGGGTGGGGGTGGAGAAAGGGGAAGTGGTCCAGGAACAAAAAGCCCCATTGGGCATGATAAGCCGAGGAGGCGTTCTTCTAAAGTAGACTTTTGTGTAAAAAGCAGAGGTTACATGTGAGTATTAATAAAGAAGATAATAAATAATATTCTTTTTTATATTTGCCTCCATTACTTTGGATTCATCTGTATAACTTGTCCTCAGATTCGGATAGAATCTCCTTCCCATCTCTCATTTCCCTTTTTCCAGTCTCTTTCCTGAAAGGCAGCTAAACTGAGTGGGGGGAATTTTTGCCTCCTTGGTAATAATCTGGGGGATGTTTTCTCACATGTAAATCTCAGCCTGTCAGGTGCCCAGGAATGAAACAAATCTTTGCATTCTAAAGGCAGAAACCAAATGGCAGTGGAAGAAAAAGCACACACTAATATCTTCCACTTTGAACACAGAAAGGAAGAAGCAACCCCTTCAGGACTTGAAGGCATTTGCTTTTCATTCCTCTTGTGTTAAGATGGGGAAACTTGAAGCAGAGACTAATGTTTTGGTCCTGAGGTTGGTTCAGAAGAAGGATTTTTTTTAAAAAAGTATGTAATTTATAAAAGTTCTGATGATTAGAACACAGACCTCGGGAAGTAGCATGAACATATTGCTGGCAATGGTAGCAGCTTCTTTGGTTAGCAAAGTGACAGAAGTATCTGGAGTGTTTTTCTGACTCTGACACAGTATGTGGAGGTGGATGAAGGCAGCGAAGTTTCATCTGAGAACTGTAAGGGCTTTCCCTCTTCTTCCTTGCTTCCCATTTAAATGAATGCACGAGAGAATATGAATTTATAACGCTTTACTTGGGATGCCTGTAGAATATGTTGTTTTTCTTTATCATATTTCCTAAAAGTAAATTTGCAAAGAAACTAACATGCTACAGACAGTATAAGGCTTCAGCCAAGAGCTTCTTTTAGTTATGAAAATGAATTGTGGTAAAGAGGAAATGAAAATGAACTAGTATGTAGGATTTTGAAATTTGGTATTTTCCAAGGAGAAAACCATTAAATTTTCCAGTAGTGGTTATGATGTTGTTGTGTCCTAACCCATTTGGCACTGAAACATTCTGCAGAATGTTATACTATGAGAAGAAATTATAAAACCCAAATGGGAACAACAGACAGTGTGGTTGTATATTACAGTAAATACAGTACAAATTCATGGTTCTACTGTAATTTTTAATGAGATTTTTGAAAGCCAATATATATAGGTTAATGCTGAGGATTTTAGGGAAAAGACGATAAAAATAGTATGTACGTGGGGAATATTTTAACATATGATTCTAAGTATAATTACCATTGCAATGTGAAATCTAACTACATTGGTAAGAATTCCAAGATAAAGAAGCGTAGAGGTTTAAAAAGGAGGGTATTTAGAAATGGATTTTACAACACAATCTAGAATGGTTATTTCTTAATTTACTAAAATAGTTTTTGGCATTATGTTTCTGAAGGCAGACTACAGCTATACTACATTAATCATATTTTCCATATTTTTGTGGTAGTGCCTATGCTGAATTTTCTTTGACAGCAGTCCAATATTTGTAATAGCTTTAATTTAAGAATACTTTAAAATTAAATGAACAAAATAAATATTAATGTTGGATGACTATCGATGAAACATTTAGCAGGAAATTAGGAGAGCAGCATTGAAAAGCAACCATCCTGAATAACCATTTATAAGCAAATTTTGTGTGGCATTAGAATCAGCTCTTATCAATCACAGTGAAATTTATGCCTAGTTGTAGAGTGAAGGATTTTTAAGCAGTTAAAATCATTCTTCTTTCAGCATATCTAAGGACTTGGACTGTGTTAAAGTAGAATGATGATGTTTTTGGATCTTGTATTTAAAACAATATTAGATGCTAGACAGAGTCTTTGCAGCTGCCAGAGCATTTGTGGCCTCTGCTCACATGAAATTTTAAGCTAAACACCAACAGATCCTCTGCTTGCTCTGTTTGAACAGGGTTTCTGTTTATAATCCACTTGTTTGTAGCAGCTGCATTCTCTTCACCCTGCCACTCCTGTGCTCTGTAATTTGAAAAGGTGAATTGTTTCTCCTGGAGATTTGTACCTAGCTGCCTTCTAGGAAAGTGAGACAGGTGTTGTTCCCACTAAGGGCTGAGATAGTCATATCAGTGACATTCAGCTTCCGAAGGTTTGAGAAGGAGAGAGACACATTTTTGGCGTTAACAAGCTTCTGTCAGCCCCTAGTGCAAGCAGACCTGTGCTATGACAAATTGCAATAGAGCCTGTGACCATTTTTGAGGCAGCAAATATGAAAGAGATCTTTTCACATTTCCCAAGCTGGCAATATGTCCGTCAGCAGGAGAAAATACTCTTTAGAGCAGGTTGTCAGAGTGATTCCATTTTCAAATTCTGCTCAATTGAGAGCACACCTGACTTACCCCTTGACTTTGGAATGCCTTTGTTAATCAGGAAGCTGTATTTATAAAACAAAGATTACCCAGTGCATTTAGTCAACAAATTTGAGTTTGGAACAAGGCAGAGGCACAGGCTGGGGGCTTAAGTTTCAAGGAGCTCATAGCCACTCAAAGACCTCATTCAGACAGACGGTGGATACCTTGCAGGCAGGGACCAGAGCAAATCTCTACCCTTTAGTGTCCACCACATAGTGCATGATAAATATTTATTAAATAAGCAAATGAAATATGCAACTATCAAATTTTGAAAATGGGAGGGAGAGAGTGGAAGAATAAATTACCCGTCTGGAAAATGCCAGCCTGTTCAGTAAAGTTTGCTGAAGGAAATAAGCCATAGGCACTATTTAGATGGGGAGAGTGAGCAATGGGAATATCTTCAGGATTTCCAGGGCAACAGTTTGCAGACGAATATATCCCACTGATGAATTAGAAAAAAATGCAGAATTTCTGAATGTGGAGAGGTAAACGTTTCAAAGTAAGGAATTTGTTACTGTTTTCCCAGTTGCATGAACACCAAAAGGGTGGGGATAAGAACATACTTGCAGAGCAAATGTTGTCCAGGTGTCTAAGGGAGGGCTAAAAGTTGTTTATTTTTACAGAAGTCATGTGGCACTTATTGTTTTGAGTGCTGTAAATATATAGTTTGATGGACTGTGATGTATTAGGTTGGTGCAAGTGTGATTGCAGTTTTTGTCATTAAAAGTAACGACAAAAACTGCAGTGAAACCTGTTACATTTGCACCCACCCAGTAGATTTTCTGCAGGTGAAGGAATGGTTACTTTCAGGAAGCTTGTCCTATTGTGGATGCTGAAGGAGACAGTGGCTGCCTGTTCCCATGCATTTCTGCTTGGCCACAGCCAGTTCTGTCCAGGATTTCTGTTGCACACAGTGCAGTTGCAGCTGGATTACGTGATTGATTTGAAATTAATGTGAATTTGGGGGAGGCTCTTAAATGAATATTCCTTAGGTCTTGAAACCCAGACTCTAGAGATGACTCTAGGAAGAGCAAGAGGGAAATGAAAAGGCGTGTCTCATCATGTAGACATGGTAAATGAGGACAAGTTCTCATTTTACCATCCTCCACCAACTTTCTTGCCTACACGCAACACACATGCACACACACGTACAATTGAGTTCCTGCATTGTCTCGAAGAGGTCTGGATGAGAGAGTGTTCTAATCCCAGCCAACAGATATGTGGTGAGACACACTTTTGACCTCGGGCTTCTGGAGAGTGAGTGGCCAATTGTTATGTTAGGAAGTATGACAGTGCTGTGTCAGGATCCAATGGGGATAGGTCGAAAATGACAATCACAATCTGAGGAATGACTTGAGGTGTGTGATGGGATGTTCTGAGGTAAATGCATAGTTTACAGACCCCTTTTGCCCCTCACCTTGAGGAGACCCTTTTCAAATCTGTCACAGCTAAGAAAAAAGTTTGTTTAGATACTTTCCCTGCTGGACATTCGGTTGGTACTTTTGCAATTCAAATATGAGCCGCTGAACTGCTCAGGTACAGGCTTTGGTACAAGCATTTAATAATTGAAATTACGGGGCTTGACTTTTATTACATCTGATGCAGTTCTGCACATCCTTAATCAACTTATGCTAAGAAAATGTTAAACTTTGTGTAACACATTAAGTTCATGGAATTGGAAACTGTATGAACCAGTGTTTGGGATAGGGGGTGGTAGTATTGTTTATAAATGAAGGGGCTTTGAAGGAGCAGGAGCCTGTCTGTACATGTGGTAACAGGATGATAAAGGATGGCCAAGGATAAACCCTAACCTTCGGTCACAGCAGTTATCTGTAATCAAATGTCAGAAGTATTTTTGAGCTTCTTGAACTTTTAGGTTTGTAATAGTCACCCTGCCAAGTGAATGGCAGTGAAAATGATCACTGGGACTAAAAGCTATACTCAGAACCAGTTTGTAATGGCTCCCATCCCAGGTGTAAAAACAGGGCTTGATAGAAGTTCACCTTGAAGCAGTCTTCTAGACAGGATCAACTACATAATTTGCAGGGCTCAGTGCAAAATGAAAATGCAGTGCCCTTGTTGAAAAAACTGTTAAGCCTTTCAAGATGGCAGCCGCAAAGGATGAAACCAAGTGTGGGGTCCTTCTGAGTGTGGGGTCCTGTGTAACTGTGCAGGTTGTATGTCCCTGAAGCTGGCCTTGTTTCCAGATGCAGAGGATGAAATGCCTAGGTATAGGAGACAGCAAATAATGGTGTCCTACAAATTTTTGGAAAATGAGTGCAAAGGTGTGAGTTATTGTGTGTAACTATAATGAAAGCAAAGACAAGCAAGTGCACTTTGCCTGATGAAATTCCAAAGAGGTCAGTGTACACATGACAAATAATCCTTGATGATTGCAGCAAGAGATTGACAATGCCCCCTCAGTCATTGGTTGGGCTTGAGAACACTCAGAATTGATCCAGCTGGAGACTGAGAGAGCATGTGCTATTCCTGGGATTCTTCTCACAAGAACAGGTCAGATGTCCTGCAGAAGGAAGAACATGATGTCCTTTTCCTCCAGCCATTCCCTTCCTTCTGTAACTTTTGTAGGGCTCTCCCTTGATTTGCGTAGTGTGTAGTAGAGACAGAAAGTCTGTGCATGGAAAAGCAAAAGGTCAAGCCACAATAAGCTCAAGGAGTGAATGTACAAGATGTGCTGAGCAAACCGATATACCTCTTTGTCGTGTTAAGTATATTCAGCTAAGACTTTTTTTAAATCATAGGCTTGATATGTCCCAGTTTCCTCCGCATAACTTCTCCACTCTCTCTACTGCACTCTCTGCCTCGCATTTCTTCTCCACTTTGTGAATATCATTATTGAAGACCCTGGATCTTTTTGAAATTTTTATTCATCAGACCCGCTCCAAGACACAGAAGTGCTTTTCTGTCCTATTCCCCGTGATGCCTCCTGCAGAGATCTGTCAGTGTGTGCTGCTACAGATTGGAATTATTTGTTTATAGGCCCATTTCCTCTCCTAGGCTAGATCTCTCGGGAGAGAAATGACTAGGTCTTATTTGTGCGTGCGTGTGTCTCCCCAATACCATAGCAGTGTCTATGAAAGGCAGACCTTTTAGTAAGAGCTAAATAAAAGATGTAGCCCCAGAAGCCAAAACAGAAGGGATTGAGGGATAGATACTTAGAGAGACTTTAGAGTTAGTACAACTAATTTCCACCATGTCCTGGACTTCGTATGCATGGTGCAGACAGAGGCTGAAAAAGCAAGGCAAATTAGTATAGACAAAAAGGAATACCAAATAATGCCCATGGAAGGCTTCAAATGTCTTTCCACATTCATATTTGAAAAAGAGAAACAAATTCAAGCCCCTAAATGAAAGGTAACAACTGAATTACAGTGCAACACATTTATTTATTTATTTTTTGAGATGGAGTCTCTGTCAACAGGCTGGAGTACAGTGGTGTGATCTTGGCTCACTGCAACCTCTGCCTCCTAGGTTCAAGAGATTCCCCTGTCTCAGCTTCCCGAGTAGCTGGGACTACAGGCACACGCCACCACGCCCAGCTAAGTGTTTGTATTTTGGTAGAGACAGGGTTTCACCGTGTTGGCCAGGATGGTCTTGATTTCCTGACCTCGTGATCTGCCCACCTTGGCCCCCCAAAGTGCTGGGATTACAGGTGTGAGCCACTGTGCCCGGCCTCCCACTCATTTTTTAAGAGTTGAGTCGAAAAATGTATTACTGTTATGTAGGCTGAGGCTGTATATGTTTTTTACATGTAGAGGTCATGGCCAGTATGATCATCTTTTAACCATTTCAGGAACTGAAAAAAAAATTAAGAAACAATGTAGAGGTCTAAATATTACATTTCCATTTTCAGATGTCCCAGTTGCTCTGGCAAACTCCCAGTCTTTCTATGAATGAACTAGCTTCTGGGAGGAATTAAAATCTCTCATTTCTCCTACTGGTGCTCAGAATTTTTACATGCAGGATGGTATTACATTATTCCCTTCTAAAGGAAAATAGGAATGAAAACACATCTTCTTTCTGAGATAATAACATTCATATCAATAGTTTTTAGTCCTGTTATTTAGCCAGACCTACTTGCTGGTGAGACCAGTATTCTCCCAAAATGTGGATTCTGAGTTCACATTATTTAGGTTAAGTCTTCACTTCTCATTTATATTTTCATATTTCCCAAGTGACTTCTTCATGTGCTGTGCTCTTTATAACTTTCTATTACCATTTTCATTTCAGTTTCAAATGCCCTAAATAGCAGGAATGAGGATGTGCCAGTCACTGTGCAAAGCATTTTATAAGTGTGATTCTGTTGGATTCTCATCACAATTCTATGAAATAGGAAGCATTATGGTCCCCATTTTACAGAAGGGAATATAGAAGGTTCAGATGGGTAATTTTCCTAAGGTCACACAGCTAGTGCATGGCAAAATCTCTCTCTTTTTGCTTGATATATCAGAGACTACCCTGTTTCCATTTAAGGGATTCTAACAAAATAGCAAACCCTTTTTGTCCCAGTCAATGCTTTCCGAGAAACGTGCTGAATGCCTGCAGCATTATGCCTTCAGCCAGGGAACAGGTGTTATTGGTATCTTTAGAGATGTATTTTTGTGCTGCAGAAAAAAAGTAATTGTTAGTTTAAGTTCCTTTGGCGAAATTTCCTCTTAGAATGACTTTTGTTTAGCAAAACACTGTAACAGGCTGTTTTAGTGGTGGAAAGAAGCTCTGTAAAGAACCTAAACAGGAAATTTGGGGGTTGGGGGAAAGAGAGCTTGAAAGGAGTGGGGAAGAGGAAAAGGGTTGAGTAACAGGGAACAAACAAGACAGGATGCTGGAGCCTAAGAGGGGAGATCACAGCAGCTCTCTCCAGAAGAGAGAGCATGGCCCAGGGTGGAGCTGTTTGCTCAACTGTGCTGCCATGTAGCCAGCTTGGATGCCCCAAACCTCCAGTAAAGGTGCCCACCTAGCCTTGAGTGAGCGGTGCTTTGAAAGTCGAAGCAATCAAGGTATTAGGAACTGGCATGTTTTTGCCCCATTGCCAAATGGGATGACATGGGGCAAAAACATGCCAGTTCCTACAAGGACGTGAAAGGTAGAGAGGCAAATGCAAGTTCACCAAAAGGAACTCGGGAGGTAGAGTTGGTCCGTGGGAGTGTTGGTTTACCCCAAGAGGTGTCTGGGAGGAAAGGAAGTTTCTCCCCAACTGTGAGATGATGATTCTAGGCAATCTTGTTTGAATTTTACAGGGCAAGGTGGCCTCATCAAAGCTTAAGGAGCAGGGGATGTCTAAGAGGCTAATATACAGCCTGTAATTCTAAAGGCTACACAGGCAGGACTCAGTGGGCAGGCGGAGATGTAGCAAAGTTAGGAAATGTTGGCATGCCATAAAAGCTGTTGTGATAGTGTCAGCTCAGTCATTTACAAGTGTGGAAACTGAGGTGCAGACAGGCTGAGGGATGTACTCAGCATCCCATTCCTAGTTAGAGAAAGAGCACAAACTAGAAATTACAGCCTCTGATTCCCAGTCCGGAGCTCTCTGACATGCTCCTATCCTGAGACTTTTTATTTCCTTGGTTCCTGCCCATGTTTTGGTCATTCCAGTATTTATCAATTTCTTTATGGAATCTCTGGGGATCAGAGAAGAAGTGCCCTTTGGGATTTTCATCAAGCTTTAGTAGGAAATGAGGTTGAAACTAAAGCAGACAGCTGAATAGGGTGGTCTGAGAGTGTCAGTTCAGGTTTTTTGGTGCACAATGGACTCAACTAGATTGAGAAAATCAGGAAATTAACTGGAAAAGATGGGAGAGCCCACAGAATTGAAGAACAGCTGAGGAACCAGGTGGGGTTCTCTGGTTTCCTCCCTCCCTCCCCCAATCCTTCTGTCCCTTCCTTCCTTCTTCCTTCCATCTTTCTTTCCCCTTCCTCCTTCCCTCTCTTTATTTGCTGTCCTTCACACATTTAGAATTCAAAGTCCTGGAAGAGAGAGTTGGATCAGCTGAGGCTGGGTCAGGTGTTTGTGCTTTGGCACCTGAGCAAGATACTTTGACTAATAGTCCCACCAATCTGCACACAATGTGGGCAAGTGATTTTCCACAAGAAAATCAGGCTGCGATTATCAAAAGTGGGGGAAGTGAACGCCAGGTGGTCTTAACCAATAAATGTCTTCTGTATTCATTAATGTATTTTATTATTATTCTCCTGCTACTTGACTAATTGGGGGTTATTTTCTTTAGAGTCCACTACATATAAGGTTTTTCACTCTGCATTGCTATGTTAAAATGGGGGCAGAGATATGCCTCAATGGTTAATTGGGCCACCATGCTTGTTGGATATAAATAAGACCATTCACTTACTTAGTCTTAAGTAATGCAGATAAATGGGACACCAGATGGAATTCATGTAGTGAAATTCATGCAGATACTGTATTTTGTGATATGCTTTTTTGCAGGCTTTAATGATCATGCCGCCTTACACTTTTATAATGCTTTGTCAGTTTACCAAGTACAGCAGATATTGCTGATTTCCCACCCACTGTCCATTCCCTGCTTCCTTCTTATTCACAGAACCTTGATTTTGTTCAGGGAGGCAATATGCTCAGCTAAAAATATTTCCCAGTTTCCCTTGTAGGTAGGAATGATCATGTGACAGCCAATGAAATGTAAATGGAAGTCTGCTGGGGATATCTGGGTAAGTTTTCTATATCTGATATGGACAGAGCTTTTTCTTGCCTGCTTTGTTTTTTCTTTCTTTTTTTCTGGCTGCTCGGCAGATTGAATATGGAAGTGGGGCCTATACCTTGTGACTGAGAGGAAGCCAGGGGTAAAAGCTGCTTGCAGAAAGACAGAGGAGCAGGGATATTGATGACCTCATGAAGCCACGTCATCAGCGTGGACCACTGGTCTCCAGAATACCTGTGATGTGGGAACAATAAACACCTACTTGTTTAAGCTGTTACTGCCAACTTTGTTACTCACAGCCAAATACAGTCCTAATGAATATAATAAATATTCTCATTAATATTTTATTAGATCATTTGAAACTTATGATTACTGGCAGAAGTAGGATTATGATCTTTTACAGAAGAAACTGAAACTCAGAGAAGCTAAGTGGCTTGCTCAGGGTCACAAATTTGGTGCATATCAGATTCAATGCCCAATTTAGTGTTCTTTCTACTCAGCCAGTGGTTCTCAGCTGGGTGTGGGACTGTCCCTGCAATCTGGTTTGGGGGAAGATTGGGAGACGGCCTTTGGAATTTTTTTTTTCCGTGATTAGGGAATGGGACTGGCATTTAGTGGGCTGGAAGCAATAATGCTGAATGTTCTGCCGTGCTCAGGACAGTCCCACATAATGAAGAATTGTCCTGCTCCAAATGTTAATAGTGGTCCCCTTGAGAAATACTGAGCTAAATTAAGCCAAAGAAAATTACGGACTGACTCAGAACTGAGAATAAGGCTGCTGCATAATGATACTTAATAAATGTTAATAAATGATATCACCAAGGTTGTCATCAGAACCATCATTGCTATTTTGAAAATTTGCGGCTGTAATGAATTTAAAGGTTGCATGATTTTTTTTTTTCTAGCTACATTCTGCTGCTTTTGTTCAGGTGTGGAGGAGATGGATAGTTGGATAATGAGTTATGGATGGGGAAAAAGTAGGGGAAATATTGGACTAGAACTCCCTATGAAATCAGATAGTTGAAATATTATAAATGGTTCTGGTATGATAGAATGCAGAAATTTAGTGGGTAAGAATTCTTGAAACCTACGTTTCCCGAGTGGTGAGGTTGTCACTGATCAAGAACAAGAGTAGCTGTGTTGAATCAGAGCATGAAGGTGATAAGAAGCTGAAAGTCCAGGATGTCAAATGGGTTCCTAAAGTCATGAGTAATGGTAGTAAGGGTCGCGGTGGAGAGGAAATCATTGATCTGAGCACTCAAATCTTGCAGTTGTCCTTGGTTTTGAAGATGGCACTGTCCTGTCCTACAACTTGTTTGGTCTTTTCTTGTCGCAATGCATAAACCAGCTCATTATTGCATCTGTTTGTTCAATGCTTGTGGAAGCTTCTATTCTAGTCCACACCAACATCTCCTTTCTCTGAGCACAAATTAGCACTCAGCTGCACAGTCTTTTGTATTGGCCTCAAATTATTTGATGTGTGTCGGTCTGGTCTATATGCCAATTTAATCTCCTTGGGAGCAATTAAACCACACGTTTCACTTCTTATCTCCTGCACAGGAAGTAGTGAATGAACTACTTCTGAAGTGACATTTACACCAAAGCGGAGGTAAGGGTGGAGGAGAGTTGTTTTAAAAGCCCCTAAGAAACCAATCAGCAGTCCTTTCCAGACTGGCACTGTGTGCACTTTGCCACTTTGCCCTGTATCTGGGGAGACACACACACACACACACACACACACACGCACACTGCACACACGTGTGCATGCACACACACAGAGATAGTGTTTATCAGGTACCCGTGTCTTTCTCCATGCCCTCATTGTCCCCTGCTCATGCTTCTAAAACACCTCTTAATGCTGACTGTGGGATTCTAGCTGTCCAGCATCCAAGCCCTGATTTTCTTTTGGGAATCCATGTCTCCTGCTTCTTTGGTGCATGTGGTTCTGTTGGAGCTAACTCCACACACAACTCTAGTGTTTGCCATGCTGACTTTGCCAAGACCAAAGTGATCGGCTAAGGACTGAACACATGTCCCAATTAGAGCCAATAAGATACCTTGAGATTTTTGCTTAGATTTCGGGGATAGGCAGGCATTCTTATTTAAAGAGAAGACTTAAGGACCGGTATCCATGTTGCCTCTAGAAGAGGGTCGAATTGTAAGAAACAGCCAAAAGATATGGAGAGAGAAACCACCTACTGGTGGACAAAGGGCAGCTAGGTTCTGGTGAAGTCATTCTAGCCCTGCTAAAATGAGCCTGAAGTGAGCCTTACCCCCGGTTTGCAATTAGAGGAGCCAGTTACATTTCCTTTTTATTTGAGCCATTTTAGATGGGATATTTTCTTCCTTGAAATGCAAATAATCTCAACAAGTGCAGAATTTACCCAGTGCATTATAAGCTGTTTCACCTATTACAGGACAAGTTCCTTTAAGGCAGGGTTCTTGTCTTATCTGTGTGCCTCCAGCAGAAGGCACAGTGTCTGGAATGTGGGATGCCTCCAAACCATGTTTATTTCATTGTATATGGAATGGTCTCACTTTACAGCATTGCTCTTCAAAGTAGGGTCCTCAGACCAGCAGTGTCAGCCCGTCTCTAGACTGCCAGATCATAATCTGCATTTATTTATTTATTTTTGGAGATGGAGTCTCACCTAGGCTGGGGTGCAGTGGCATGATTATAGCTCACTGTAGCCTCGAAGCCCTGGGCTCAAGCGATCCTTCCATCTACATTTCAATAAGATGCTCAGGCGATTCCTGTGCTTTTGGAAAGGATTGCTCTGCAGACTTATAGTCAATTTCATTTTGCAAACATCTAGCCTGGAGTGGTTGTGCTGGCATAAAGAGCACCACCTCAGTTTAGTATTCTGGCTGCATTTTAAGACTCTTACTGGTAGGCATCTTGCCTACAGGATTCCATAAACGTACAGATAAAGATGCTTAGAAAGCCAGGTGTGGCATCTGTAGTAGTCCAGTCCCCCAGAGTGAGGGAGGTGAAAGTCCCCCAGCGTGAGGGAGGTGAAAGACCCCCACAGCTTCACCATGGTTGCATGGATCCCTTCCTGGCACCATGTCCTGGCAGCCTGCCAAAGGCCTGAGCATTTATTTACTTATGAATATGTTAACAACCCACTAGATTCTTGGTTTTGGGAGCCTGGAGAAGGCCAAGTGAAACCTGAATTCTGTCACAGTCTAGGGAATAATACATGTTAAAATGAATTCTGGGCTTCCATCCTGCAGCATTTTAGCCGTGTGGCTGAGTGCAGAATTTGATTTTTGGAGTCTTTTCGAGCATATAATATTAGGAGGGATGCAGGCAAACCAGCATTACATTAAGCACATAGAAAAAGTCTAATATTTCTGTTTCTAAGCTTGTTTTTGAGTGATGAGAAAGTTTGGTTTGTCAGACCCCCTACAAATTACGTTAGCTGTAATGACAATGTAAATCTATTCTTTTCTGATTTCCGGTCATCCCCTTTAGTAAGAATATATTTCTACCCTAAGAGTTTTACACCCAGCTATAACACATTAATTCTGAGTGAATTTGAATTAATTTTGAGTGAAAAACAGGGTCTATGTAAAGAACAGACATGCATGTTTCCATACATATGCATATTGACTAAATGATTTGCACAACTTTTAATAATGTGAGGCAGAAAGAATGAGTCATTTCTTTTTTGTAACTTAAGAATTTGCTTAAAAATGCATGGTAGGAAGCTTCAAGCTGGGGGCAGGAGAGGAACACATTCCTCTTCCTTGTAGCTGCGGTTTGCTCTCCTGGAGTGGGAGTGATGACTAACAGCATTGTCTCTGTGGGGACATGGTCCTGGCATTGCCATTGGCAGTTGCCCTTCCAGGCTTTTCAAGCCATCTGCAGTAACT
The DNA here is from genome assembly GCF_009761245.1 of Sapajus apella. Taxonomy (NCBI): domain Eukaryota; kingdom Metazoa; phylum Chordata; class Mammalia; order Primates; family Cebidae; genus Sapajus; species Sapajus apella. Next base: position 23,942,194 of record NW_022436944.1, on the reverse strand, counting down.
TCTGTCTTCTGGTCATCATTTCTTCCAGTCCCCAGTCTACAGACTGTGGATGAGTTTTCTGAGTTACAGTAATGTTATGATTCCCCTTTCCCCCCCAAAAATATCAGAGGACTTCCAGGAGGTGTTAATTGCTTATAGATGGTTACCTCACCACTCTGATGAAAATATTCCGCTTGTGGTAACTTGCATTTTAATATCCAACATGTTACTCTTTGTTTCTTTGTGGTGGGGTTAAGTACCTTCATTTATATATTTTTTGACAGCCAGCATGGTCTATAACTCCAATAAATGGCAGAGAACAAAACTACCACATACTAAAGAGGACCACACTAGACTTGGGGTATCCTGGAGGAGCATGCACTGGGCAAGAGTAATTTCTACAGCTGGCCACCCTGGCTCTCACCACTGAGTGTGGAGGAAAATTCACAGAGCATGGCAATAGATGGTTAGCTATCCATTATATCTAGCTGTCTAGATACACACACACTCATGCTCATACAAACATGCATGTGTGTGTGTTTATAAGGAGGTTATCTCACAAACAAATAGCATTTTAACATAACAGCTGTGCAAGGTGAGGCTAAACAAGGCTTGAGTGCACTTAATGGCCAGCTGGTGCAAATGAAGGCATTTTTTGCTCAGGGAGAGGTACCAGTCCTTTTAGATTGGCTAAGATGATGGTTTGTTCACTCCTTTTATTGAGATGGAGTCTTGCTCTTGTCACCCACGCTGGAGTGCAATGGTGTGATCTCAGCTCACTGCATCCTCCGCCTTCCGATTCAAGTGATTTTCCTGCCTCAGCCTTTCGAATAGCTGGGATTACAGGTGCCTGCCACTAGGCCTCGCAAATTTTGTGTTTTTAGTAGAGACAGGGTTTCACCATGTTGGCCAGGCTGGTCTTGAACTTCCAACCTCAAGTGATCCGCCTGCTTTGGCCTCCCAAAGTGCTGGGATTACAGGCATGAGCCACCGTGCCTGGCTGTTGGTTCACTTTTAAAAAGCAACTTTCTATTTGCAGTGAATGAATAGAAAATATTTTCCTTCCTTTGACATCCAGAGGATGATTGTTTGCAAGCTTGATGTAGGGCCCTGCTCTAGCTACTGTGCTATGCATATACTTAGTCCTCACAGTGACCCTCTAAGATAGCCACTGCTTATATCCTTGTCTACTGATGAGGCAGAGAGGAGGAGTAACCTGCTTAAGGCCACGCAGCTAGTAATTGGTACAGCCAGTCCATTTCATTCCAGAGCCCAGGCTCCTACTGTTCAACTTTATTTCCCAGTTAAAGAGGTTAGGCCAGGCACAGTGGTTTATACCTGTAATCCCAGCACTTTGGGAGGCCAAGGCAGGAGCATCACTTGAGGTCAGGAGTTCAAGACCAGCCTGGTCAACATAGTGAGCCCTCATCTCTACAAAAAAAAAAAAAAAAAAAAAAAAAAAAAAAGAAAAGAAAAGAAAAGAAAAATTAGTTGGCCATGGTGGCATGTGCCTGTGGCTTCAGTTACTTGGGAGGCTGAGGTGGGAGGATCTCCAGGAGTTTGATGCTGCAGTGAGCTATGATCACATCACTGCTGCACTCCAGCCTGGGTGACACAGTGAGACCCTGATTCAAAAAAGAAAAAAGAAAAAAGGGTTTATAGTTCTTCTCATTTTAGATTGACATGGCTACAATGCTTACTGTCAAGTTAAAAACCTATAATAGGTCTGGTTATTTGCCAAGAAGAAAACATCACAAAACTCCTTCTCATATGTGGATAATAATTTTTGATTTGAATCATTATCATGTATCATCTATATTTTGAAACCAGTGAGCAATGTTAACAGAAATGTCCTGTCTAGGGGCATGGGGAAAGGAACCATTTCCATTTTGGTGCAATTTAGAATCAGCTACCTGGAATGATTAGGAAGACTATGTACTTATTTTCTTAATCAGAAGTACAACCACAGGACCTCAGTGACCCCATTGTTAAGTTAGTCAAATATGGATATCATTTTTTAGAGATCACGTCCTCAAGGCATTGTGAAGACATCCTGTGATGTTCAGAGTAGGTTGGGGAAAACACCCCCAAAAAACTCCAACCCTGTCACCTTCCACAGTATTATGTACTTAAAATCAGGATAAAAATCTTGCTTATGTGCTTGCGTGACAACTATTATTATTTCGTGTGATAACTCTGTGCTCACTGTCAAAGGGGACAGCCACAGGACACAGAGGTTATGCCTCTCCCAGAAAGTACACTGAGTCTCACTGGCCTGTTGAACAGCCAGTAAGAGACAAGAAGTGAGGGAGGTATTGATGAATAGAGGTGTTACCAGCTGGTGACATCGCAGTCTAGTATGGGCCAAGGACCCAGAACGATCTGTGGGCTTTTTAACATCCTTATGAAAGAGTTCTTGGGTGCCCCTTAACTTTCCCTAAGTATTCAGAGAAAACATTGTACTTTTTTCAATGGCCTCTCTTTCCAGATGGTGCTCTCTGATGAGAAAACACTGTCATGTCCCAGCTAGAGACCACTCTGAACCCTGTTTTGTAACGTTTATGTAGTTGGCAAGAAAATTAAATGAGAGAAACTCCTGGCATTTCCCAACACCTAGAATGCTTGGTATACTAATATTGAAAGAACTCTACCTTCTTCACACAAACAAGAGCAAACCCTCAATCCACTAACTTTTGTTTAAAATTCTGCTTTGAAAGTGAGGAAAATAGCATTAAGCAAAGAAACAAAGGTAAAACAGAAACTCTAAGCCCAGTAGCAGAGTTAGGATTAGATTACTTTTAATAGAGTATGCTTAGCACGTGATTACTTCTCTCTATTCTTTCATATAAGCTTGATATTTTTCTCTCTCTTCCTCTTTGTGGAATCTTGGGCAAGGAAAACAACCAAAAACCATATCCTTCACTCTCCTTACTCAAATAAACAAAAACAAACCTCAAATCCACAAACATAAATTTAAGACTTTGATTTGGAACTAAAGGAAATGGTATTAAGAAAAAAAAAATTACTGTTTTGGTTGAAATGCTCTTTCTTCTTAGCTCACACAGTTTTGCCTAAGGCTCCTGGGGCACCAAAGGATAAATTAATGTGGAAAAAAAAATCAAAGGCTTTTAACATTAAATGGGCTTTTCATGTTCATAAGCCATCTGTGCTGTGACTTCAACCGGCAGAGTCCTGATGCTGCCACACCAACTCTCCTTGCTCACGAAGTGCACAGGTGCCATCCTGAGTCCAGAGATAGCTCCTGGTCTGGCCGATTTCCTTGCAGGAGGTATCAGTGATGGGTCCCTGTCATCCTCTTGCTCAGCCAGGCAGAAAAATAAGTCAGGAGCAGGAAAAGCATTCCCAGGCCCACCACATCTGAAGTCCTTTCTCTCATAAGCAGATGGTTTGATTCCACTGGTACCTTCTCTATTACCTGCCTGGGTCTGGGTTGGAGTGGTCATATTTATGTTGAGAATATTCTTCCATTGGGCAAAGCTTCAGTAGCCTGGAAAGTCAAATACAGATTCTCAAAAGTTTGTGCTTGATAATTCAGCAGAAATTTAAACAGCTGTAATGTACAAGGGACACAGACATATTCTCTGCCCTCTTGGAATGTATGTTGCAGTAGGAGAGAGACTAATAATTCAGGGACAGTGTGACAAATGCCACTGTAAGACAAATTCATGGAGGGAGGAGGAGCCAATCTCTACTGGATGGTAGAGAAGGGATACTCAAGGAGGATTCACAGAGAAAGTAACGTCTCTCCTGAGACCTGAAGGATGAAACCAGAATTCCCTTAAGTGGTGGGGTTGGGGCCCAGGTTAGGGTACCAGTCAGGAACAATGAGTGCAAAGGCCCGGCAGAAGTCCAGTAGGGCTGGCATACAGAATGTGAGTGATTAAGCTGGAGAGATTGGCAGGATTCCTGGTGGCTTCTGAATTGCATTCTCCCTTTCATCTATAGTCACAGGACCACCAAGTTTTAGAGAGGCATGTGTCTGTCCAGAATAAAGACTACATTTCCCAACCCCCCTTGCAAGTGGATGTGGTCCATGTCCAAGTTCTGGCCAGTGAGAAGAAAACAGCAATTATGTGTATACTTTCAGGGCTGTGTCCTTAAGGGTGCGTCCTTCCTCCTTGCCTTTTCCGCTTCCTGCTGACTGGAATGTGGATGAGGTCAGGAGCCTCCAGGAATGGCCCCACTCCAAGACAGGAGCTGGGTGCTGATACTGAAGGCATCTTACTGTCATGGACTGCTCATGTTCAGATGGTCCTGTGAGAGAAAAATAAACTTCTGCCTTATTTAAGTTACTGGTAATTTGGATCTCTGTTATAGCATTTAGATCTCTGTCCTAAATAATTCAGAAGGTCAACTGGGGCCGGATATTTTTTCCTTCCATTTGAATAGTGTGCTTGTTGAGTGCCCACTCTGTGAAGGCATTGTGTGAGGGGCTGGGGTTACAGTGGTGACAGCGGTGGACAGAGTGCCTCTAGTGAGGCTTTCTAAGAAAAAAAAAATGGTGATGATGAAGAAGACGATAATTAGAGTAGCCAACGTTTATCAAGAGTTTTCTCTGTGCCAGAAAAGTGCCTTAGACACGATTTCAGGTAATCCTCACCGTAGCCTTATGACTTAACTGCTGTTATTTGCCCTGGTTTATAAATGCAGAATGAAGAGGTTAAGGAACTTGTCCAAAGCCCCAAGGCTATTCTCTATTTTGAGAGCAGTTGCAAATAGGGTGGAGTTGAAGCATCTGTGGGTGATACGGTTTGGCTCTGTATTGCCACCCAAATCCTGCCTCCAACTGTAATTCCCAGGTGCGGCGGAGGGACCTGGAGGGAGGTGATTGGATCGTGGGGTTGGTTTCCTCCATGCTGTTCTCGTGATAAGTGAGCCAGTTCTCACGAGATCTGATGGCTTTAAAAATGTCAGTCAGTGTTTTCTGCTCTCACTCTGCCTCCCCTGCCACCGTGTAACACGTGCCTTGCTTCACCTTTACCGACAGCCGCGATTATAAGTTTCTCGAGGCCTCCCCAGCCGTGCCGAACCGTGAGTCAATTAAACCTCTTTTGTTTATCCATTATCCAGTCTCAGGCGGTAGTCCTTATAGCAGTGTGAAAACTGACCAGTGATCAAAGGTATGGGGTAAGATTGTCAGGTTAATGCAGGGACTAGGTTTTATTGGAACCCTCGAACCCTCCAGTCACCACTGTCCCCTATTTGTGGCTGACTTCCTCGCTCTTTGATGGACCATATGGTCTGATCTCTACACAGCTGATTCTAATAACACTCTGCCCCTAATTGAAAACTCCAAGCATAACCTCAGCCAGAACCACTAAAAACACTTTATTTTTTAATGCTTGATTTTAAAATAATTTCAGATTTACAAAAAATTGTAAGAATAGTTAAAAGAATTCCCATACCCCATTCAACCAAGATCCTCCAAATGTTAACATTTCATACAACCACAGTAAAACTGTAAAATAAAAAAAAATTGATATAATAGTAAATCTGGAGACTTCATTCACATTTCTCCAGTTGACCCTCTAATATCCTTTTCCTGGTCCAGAATTCAATTCAGGATAACATGTCACATTTTTTTGTTATGTCTCCTTAAGTTTCTTTTAATATGTGACAGCTTACTTCTCAGTTTTTGCCTTTCATGACCTTGACACTTTTGAAAGTCCTGGCCAGTTATTTTGTGGAATATCCCTTAATTAGGGTTTGTATAAGGCTTCATAATTATTAAATTCAGGTTATGCATTTTGACAAGAACATTGCAGAAGTGATGTGTCCTTCTTGGTGCAACACATGAGGAGGCACATGAGATTGATTTGTTCTATAACTGGCAATATTAACTCTGACAACTATTTTTCCCTTTAATAAGCATTTTATGGGGAGATACTTTGAGACCATGTAAATATCTTGTTTTTCATGCTTATGCCCATTAATTTTAGCATCCACTGATCATTCTTGCCTGGAACAATTATTGTGGTAATTGTCAAATGATAATTTTGTATTTCCATCATTCTTTCTACACTTATTAATTAAAATTCTACAAGGAATAGTTTTCCTTTCTCTCTCATTTATTTGTTTATTCAATTATTTATTTGAATAAATAAATATGTATTTAAGAGTACTATTTTTAAATACATTAAAATACTATTAAAAATGTGTTTTTAAAAATCCATCCATACTGTCTAAAATACATTTAAAATAGTATTTAAAATAGTGTGGATGGATTACTGTATTTTATTCTATCTATTCTATATAATATAGCCACCAATTACTATGATAATTTCTTTTATTGTTAAAATTGTCCCAGATTTGGCCGGTTTGCTCCTGTGCATTTTGACATACCTCAACATTTTTTGACCATTTCTTATTTTTAGGAGTGTAATATGGCCCAAAGTTATCTTTTACTTTCCCTTCTTTGTCTTGGTATCAGCCATTATTCTAAAGAGCCTGAATTCCTTTTTATTGGAGAATGGCATTTAGAAATTAACATCTGGATGCTGTATCTGGTCATTCAACCATAACAATGGTCTCTATACAAGAGAGTTGTGTTAGGTGTTGCCATTTTTTATTTTTCATTCTTTCCTCTCAGTTGTCTCTTTATTATCAACTTATTTTTATGGCTTGTAAAGTATTAAAACATAAACTACTATTCTAATAGAAATTTCAGTGTGTATATATATATATATATATACACATATATATTTACTTACTGTTTTTTAGCAAACGTTTATTGAATATTTACTGTTCTAACAATTTATTTACTTGTGAGTACCAACATTTATTTCTGCCACAGCTGAAAATAGAACAGACTGTGGATAATATAACTCTGATTATATACTTGTATGTTTTGTTGTGAATGTAGCTATTCAGTTCCTTATCAACTGGTTAGCTCTGTGCATTTTCTCAAGCCACTGGTCCGTTTAGTGGAGCAAAAATCAGCTTGGCTAGTTGTTTGGCATTGTTAGATCTTAATTAACTACACTTTTTCATTTTTTTAAAACCATTGTGAAAAAAAAAAAAAAACCATTGTGCTATTGTGTACATACAACTTTAGTTAAAAATTCAGTTTCCCAGTTGGTAATTCATCCGCCAAGATGGTTGAATCATACCAAATCTCAGCAGAGCTGATACGCAGGAACACCCATTTCCCTGAGGGATATCACCCATTTCCCTGAGGGAGTTATATGCATAGTCAACAGGTAATTTATGAACTCTTTCAGTGCAAAAGCTAATCTGTTCTGTTTTGGTGAAGGATGTCTCTATTTCATTTTCTATGGATTTCCTCATCAAAATCACTCTATACATCAAACAGGAGTGCAGTGAGATATCCTTGGAACATGATTCAATCATGTTGATTTAGTCAACAACTTCCCCAGGGCTAATACAGTTAGAGTAATCATATAAATCAAAACACCTAATTCTTCTTATCTATAATGTCAAAGACTTTTCTACATTGTGTTTGATGTAGTTGGTGCAAATGATAGATTAAGAAGGCAAAGTGCAAGATTTCAAGAGAGACGTTAGGAGGAATTCTATATATTTTCATAACAATGCATTTTTTTTTGGAGTTGCTGTTGCTTCCAGCTAGTTCTTCAAAAGACAAGTAGTTTCTGAAATGATCAAACTTGGCTTGTTATAATAAAAATAGTTATTGTTCCGGAGATACATCTGAACTGGATGTATACCAGACTTTACAATGGCACTGTCCTTCCAAAGGGAAGGCCATCTACAGCAGGCTTGGAAAAGACACTCAGATATATCTCTATTACTTCTTGTGCATTTTGAATGGCTCTTTCAACAGAACCATGCTTCTTATGTAGTTCTATCCTTATAATTGTGTTTTGAAAAAATAAGACCCATTCAGGTCTTCCTCTCTAGCCTCTCAAGACACAACATGATACCATTTGGAAGCCACTTGGGAGCATCTTGTCTTCACCGAAGCCCCGGATGTAGAGGAAGTCAACTTCCCTCATCCCAGCCTATGGAGACTCATCTTCCTATTGGCTCTCGCTGCCCAAACTGGTAGCCTCTGCTCCAATTCCTCTTTGTGGATTACCCTCAAAGGAAAGTACTGTTGCCAGCATAGGAGGTATGGGGCAGGGGAAAATTTGTGACTGATCCAGATGAGCCTCCTTGGCAACAGGGTGTATGATTCCTCAGTATTTCTTAAAAACTGAACAAACAACCTGATGTTTGCCAAATACCTTCTCAGAACTCCTTATTGCTCCCCTGCCGCGTATGCTTCCACTTTGATTCAGTGTGTGGTTGCCCCTTGTAATTGTCCTGGAGAATTCAAAAGGGGGTTCTATAGATCAGTTCTTGTACCTAGAAAACCAATACTTCTATTTCCCTCCTCTCTTGGGATTCTGTGCCCATGTGATTCCCTAACAGGACATCCATTTCTTCAGTAAGGTAGCCATTTTCTTTAGAAGAAACGTGCCCATATTCTGCCCTGGAGTGCTAGACCATCAGCTGGAGAAACGCTGCTGTGAGAAGATCTGATGTGCTTGGACTTACTTCGGTGATGAAGGAAAGGAACATGGCACAGCCTCACTACAGGGCCTTTGCACTTGCAACACCCTCTGCCTGGAATGAATGCTTTTTACTGAGATCTCTGCATTTTGCCACACATTTCTCAGCTTAAACATCCTTTCCTCTCAGAGCCTTCTCTGACTACATGGGTACTCTTTTTTCCATCCCCCAGTTTTACTTTCTTCACTGTCTGATACTTTGTTGGTTCATTTGTTTACTTGACACATGGAGCTAGAATGGGAGCCCCTTTAGAGCAGGGACCTTGCCCATTTTGGTCATGACCGTTCCCAGGGTCAGTGCGGAAATAACAAATCTGTCTTACAACAAGTCTGCAATGCCTGTGCCAATTAACATATGAAACTATCACCTTTACCTAGAAGAAACAAGTCTAGTCTGGATGAGGTGGCTCACACCTATAATCCCAGCACTTGGGGAGGCCAAAGCAGGAGAAGTGCTTGAGGCCAGGAGTTCGAGACCAACCTGGGCAACATAGTGAGACCTCCGGCCCCTTAAAAAAAAAAAAAAAGAAAATTAGAGGCGTGTGCCTGTAGTCCCAGTTACCCTGGGGGCTGAGGTGAGAAGATTGTTTAAGCCTGGGAGGTGGAGGCTGTGTCTGTAGTCCCAGTTACCCTGGAGGCTGAGGTGAGAGGATTGCTTAAGCCCGGGAGGTGGAGGCTGCTGCAGTGAGCTGTGATGGTACCCCTGCACTCCAGCCTGGATTACACAGGGATAAGCTGTCTCAAAAAACAAACAACAAAAAAATCCATAGGTGCTTCTTTACTGGCATGCCGTGGCTTCATATATGTCTCCAAATTGTAAATCTGCACATCCCCATAGCTGTCTGTCTTGTGGAATCTCATTATCATGATCACCTTCTCTAGAGGTCAGAAAAGATGGATTTTGGTGGCAAGAGAAGAGTCATATGTGTCTTGTAAGTTATTCCATAAGGCAGGAGTACAGATAGGGTTTGCCTTACTATGAAATTCCAGGGTTGGCTGCTGCTTCTGAGGGGACAAGGGGAATCTGTGCCACTCTGCCTTACCATGCAAGCTGGACTGAGGCCTGCCATCTGACATCCCTCTCTCCCTACCCTAATTAATATCATGAAAGGGCCATGTTTATGCAAAATCACATGCCGAGAGGCCTTTTGCTCCTAATTTAAACTATTAAAATGCCATTAAGAATTGCACAGCACTGTTTTCCTTCATTATTTCTTGTTGAAGAACAACCATGTGGAAAGGAATGCATTTTGTTTCCATGCAAGTGGGATTCATTTTTCAGGACGGTTTACAGTGCCCATTGGTAGAATTTATAGTCCCCAACTCAACCCCTTTACCCAGAGATGGAGTTAGCAGATACAATTTCTGACAGCAAAAATAAGTACGATCAATACAAACATACCAAGGCATTTATTTTAGACATTTGGCTGAATAAATCATTGTGGCCACCATGCCGGAGACAACCTTCATTTCAACCATGGACCATTTTGGAGCCTGTGATATTTCTATTCTATTTACTTGTTCCTTTTCAAGAAAGCATCAGCATTTACTGTACCATGGCAAGTGCCTCATCAGAGGTTACATCTGCTGCCCGGATGCAAGGCTGGTTATCCAAAGACTCGTTCACATGTCATGGGAAACTTTTCATGAACATAGAATCTACCCACAAGGCTTGTTATTTTTGAAATTTGGGGCCAATTTGCATTTTTTGGAGATTAAAACACACACAGTTTGATCTCAGCCTTGACCTTTTAAATTGCTACAAGTTAATCTTTGACTAAAAGCATGGAGAGTGGGAATAATTATATTTTGTGAAAGAAGCAGGTTATGTGCACAGAGGGTGACCGCGGTTATGATAATGTGTTTCTTAGACAACGTTTTGATGCTAGAAATGGCACAAACAAAGAAAAACAGTATTTTCATGTATTTTTATTGAAAAACTGTAGATTCTGGATGGCTGCTTTGCAAACAAGCTGCTCCTGGGTATTTTCCTTGGCCCGGCTTTCCTCCGCGTGAGTGATGGTGTTCCTTAGCAAATACTGCCCACGGCTGCCGCGGTGGGGTGCGAGGACGTGTCCCAGCTCTCACACTCTGTATGATTCATTTAGGGAGCCAGTGTGGTTCGTTAGGTCTGAAGTCAGAGTCCCTTTAGGCAATGTCTTGCTGACCTTTGAAGGAAGAGCAATTTTTGGCTTCTCTGCTTTGTTAACTCCCCACAGCTGGGTGGAAGTTGCTCCTCTGGGACCCCCCAGCTGGAAGGGACAGAAATAATGGTTGAGCTTGCTCAGTGCCACTACTGTGCTCAAGGCTTTTTCTCCATCAGCTCCTCAGGCCCTGATGCCCACCCCTGAGGCAAGACTAGTTACCCTCATTTTACTGATGGGGGGAACTGAAGGTATTCACCTGGTAGTTAGCAGAGGTGGGAGTTGCTCCCAGGTCTGTTTGACCCAGAGCCCACAGCAGGCTCTGCCATTGTGACAGGCAGCCTGTCATCTAAGGCACCCAGAAGGTCCTTCAATCCCACCATCTCTTTGAGGAAGTGAGCGGAAATTCTAGAAATCTCTAAGTCCCTTATGTCCAGAGGAATAAATTCTACAAAGAGAATCTGATGTTTTCTCCCTGGAGGTAAGAACCACCAAGGTATCACATAATGAAACCTCATGAGTTGTGACTATGTAGTAAATCAGCTGTTTTTTTTTTTTTTAAACACCTGTTGCTGTGGCATCCTCCTAAGTCACACCTGAGCCAATGGGCTTATTCCAATGGTACTGCCGATGCCCACCGCATGTTTTCTCTTCCTGTTTCATGTCCTGTTGCTGGACCATGAAGCTTCTCTTAGAAATGGAGGAAAGAGCACAGGCTTGGTGTCATAAGATGATAGCTCAAACATGGGCTCCACAGATGACTCAATCAATGACCTCAGGCAATTTAAACTCTAAGTCTTCATTCCTCTAAATTGGAGATGATTATACTCTTGTGATCGTCTCCAATGATGGCCCAATCTTAATCCTTTGTGGGTGGGTTTGATGTTTTGGAAGGCAGCTAAAAATCCTTTGCAGAAAAGAGCTGTTGAATAAGGTGAGAGATCTGTCTGTGAGAAGTTGGGCAGATAAGATGTGACTACTGAGTCACGATGTTCCTTTCCTCTTGAGATTTGTGAAGTGACTTTGTAATTCCAGTACTTTGGGAGCTTAAGGTGGAAGGATTGCTTGAGGCCAGGAGTTTGAGAGCAGCCTGGGCAACATAGCAAGACCTAGTCTCTACAAAAAATTTAAAAAGTTAACCAGGCATGGCGGCCTGTGCCTGTAGTTCCAGCTACTTGGGAGGCTGAGGTGGGAGGATTGTTTGAGCCTGAGAGGTTGGGACTGCAATGAGCCACGCTTGCACCACTGCACTGCAGCCTGGGTGACACAGTGAGACCCTGTCTCAAAACACACACACACACACACACACACACACACACACACACACACACGCACACACACACACATGCACAAGGCTGGGCATAGTGGCTCTATTGGCTGTAATCCCAGCACTTTGGGAGGCCAAGGCGGCCAGATCACCTGAGATCAGGAATTTGATACCAGCCTAGCCAATATGGCGAAACCCCGTCTCTACTAAAAATACAAAAATTAGCTGGGTGTGGTGGCAGGCACCTATAATCCCAGCTACTCGGAAGGCTGAGGATCTTTATTTTCTTTAAGACTGTGGTTGAACGTTTATTGCCTCTTAAATTTTCTTCCCTTTATGAGGACCTCAGCACTGGATAGGTACTTAATTTATCTACAATATGGTGAAACTTGGTGATTGGGAGCACTGACCCCCACTTACCCCTGTGGCACAGCCTTTGTTCATTGAAATTCTTGATGCTTTTCTTCTCATTTCACAAATGGGAAAAATGTTACCCTCGTCACAGGGTAAAGGATTAAAAATAATGCATGAAAACCATTCAGCACACTGCTGGCAGGAAGTAGGTACTCAATAAATAGTAACTAATGGGACCTGACCAAATTACACCTGTTGTTATTGAAATTCCTTGAGCGAAAAAGAAAACCATTTTTCACAGCTGGCTTTACAATGTATGTTATTTCCAACAAACTAAGTTTCCTTAGAAATTAAGGACTTTAATGTATTTAAAACTAAACCTTTATCAGTATCTGTTTTGTGCCCAATTAATGAAGCATTGGAGATCTGAGGTCAGGACAAGTGTTAGGAAAGTGAGGTCACAGAAAGGAGAAAAAAGATGAATAGATAAAGATAATTGCAGAACTGGAGATCTAAAATAAGTTCCTATGTTAATGTGTCAGGAAGAGTAGACTGCTACAATCCAACCCACTGTGTTGTGGAAGCTTCCACAATGTGGATGCAGAATAACAAAGCGGCTAACATCACAGCTCTGGAGCCACTGTCTGAATTTGAACCCCAGCTCTGTGATTTCCTGTGCAATCTTAACTTCTTTGAGCCTCACTTTTCTCATCTGAAAAATTGGATGACAGCATTTGCCTTACATGGTTGCTGTAAGGTTTAAATGAATTAAAATGTTCAGAGCATTTTGAATCATGCCTAGTAATACCTTAATAAATGTTTGCTTAAAAATTATTGAACTGACATTCATTTAGCATCTTCTGTATGCCAGGCACTGCTCAGGGCACAGGAGAGTACTGGCAGCACACTGCTGTCATTGAGCTTTTGGACATGTAAGAAATACACGCTTAGAAGCGCCATGAAGGAACATGAAGGAGGTCAAGGAAGCATTGAATGTGTTAGGGAAGGTGGCCAGGGATGGCTTTTCTGAGAAAGTGACATTTAACTTGATGTATGATAAATGCTGGGTGATCTTAGAGCCTACATCAACAGTTAGAGGTAGAGAAAGACTAACTTCATAGCATTTCAGACCTGTGACACAGTCCTGTGGCCAGGAACTCCAAGAGTCATTCTGTTGTTCCATAACCATTCCTTTGAGTGGAACTGGAAATTGGGTAATTATGGGAACAAATAATCACAAATGCTAGGCTGTGGGCAGCTGAGGATAAAACTTAAATTAGCTGCACATCCCACATTTTTAGGAGTGTTATTTGCCTGTTCTCTGCACTGAATAATTCCAACTCTGCTTGGATCCATTTTATAGATCTGAAAAACTGAACTACTGACAAATCTAACCCGTATACGAACTTATGAGCATTATACATGTGTAAACTACGTTCATGAAAAGCGCCAGTGTTCTTCAGACAGCTGTCCTTAGACGACAACACTTGTGCTGAATGGCAGACTCACTTACCTGGCTGCTGCTTGTGCTTGTGTGTGGTATGGTCAGCGCAGCTGTTATGGTCTTGCCAGTTTCCCTCCAATATATATTTTCCTTTTAGTATTAGAATGGTGATTTTGTTAGGGGTTGGCAGTATGTCCAGCTGAAAAGGTACACCTCTCAGACTCTTTCATAGCTAAGAGTAGACATATGACACCATTCTGATCACTGAATTCAAAGTAGAATGCTTCTAAGGGATTTTTGGAAAATTATTTGCTTTCTGCATACAAATGTTATGGCTTTCAGTTTCTTCCTTTTCTTCTTGCCTGGATGTGGATGTGATGACTGAAGGTCAGCAGCTATTTTGGAAACATGAAGCAATGAGCATGAGGATGGAGGCCTAAAATACAAGGCTTGTGGTGCAGAAAGAAGAGCAGAGCTGGAGCCCTGATATCAGGGTTGAGTCTCCAAGCTGCTGCTAAGACTGCCGAACCCCAGAGTGCTGCTTGCATAAGACCAATACGTTCTTATCTACTGAAGGCCCTGGAAGTCAGGTTTTCTGTTTGTAGCAGAATATATTTCTAACTGATACAAATGGCTTCCATAACAATGGGCTAGTGAATGCATTTAAATTTCCCCTTTTTTGAAATGGGTGCTAGATATTATGTGAAAACAGAGGACGTGTGAGCAGATAATGAAAACAATATACAGTCCAGTTTTCTGTAGAACTGGCCTTTCTAGCTACAGCTTTGTCTAAAATATGCCATCCAGTCTCCTATGTCTTTTGTTTCTTAAAAGATTTAAATTGAAGCAATCTATTGTGAGGAAGCAGATGGGCCACGTGTGTGTCTGGATCTGGCGGGGCTCAGTTCTGCTCTGACTTGGCCTGATTCCTTGTGCTCGCTTTCTTCTTTCTTGGTCACACCCTCCAGTTTCTTTCTGGCTCTGTTTGTCATACAAATCAAATACTGCTCTCTCTGCAACTGCGATTTCAGAGCAGTTCTTGCCCCATCATTTCGGCCAAAAGTGACTTGACCTAAAGCTGTGAAAATGGCCAGAGAGAGACCAGCCACAGTCCTATTTGCTTGTTCTTGGCCCTTTAGATAAAAGCTCTTGATCAATGCATCCCAAGGAAATTGTATTTTCTCACCCCAACTCGCCTGGCTTCAGCCCTCGGTTTACTGGAGGAAGAAAAGGGGCAGGGTTTTCGGCAGTTGCAGCCTGGAGTTGGATGCTCCCCTACCCATCCCTTGGTGTGGCTTGGCAAGAGCAACGGAAACAGCACACGCACATCCTTTAGCCATCAACAAACAAGGACTCTATGTCTGCCAAGATGTGATGGAGCCTTTAAGCTCCTCTTTGCTGTGTCCACTCTGCTAGGGACTTCCCAGAGAAAAGAAATTCAGATATTTCTTCTCCCAAAGTGGTGGTGGTCTTGTGGAGAGAGCATGAGTGAAATGGAGAAGTGAACGTGGGAGTCATGAACTGCTCTTATACCTGGGAAATAATCTCCCTCTGAGTCCTTCCTTTTTCAATAAACATGTAATACATCCTAACTCAAGAAGTGTCAATACTACAAACCTACCAATGCCGAAAGTGGTAAAAGTGTTAAAATGAAATGGACCTCTCCGAAGTCCTGCTGCTTTACTGTGTACTCTGGCAGCCACTGCCTGCTGCTGGAGAGATCCTCATCTAAACTCCTTGCTGTATAAAAGGATCTTTTTCCCCCTAGTCTCCAATTTCCTTTTCCTCATGTTATTTATGGGACGAGGCCCAGGAGTGAGTAGCTGAGGTACTTTTCTGCATATGCTTCATAAGTTTTATGAACCTCAATTGAATTTGCTTTTTTGTCTCCCCGGCCTAGGCTGAATAACTCCTTTCTGGAATAGAACCCATCAGCCTGCTGAAGGCAGTGAATACGAAACCCCAGCCCTCCAGCCAGCCAGCCTGGATCCTTCTCAGTCATTTATTTACTTCATTTTCTGATGCGAGGGGGCACCTGAAATTGGGCATCTTGCTTCAGCCGAGGGGAGTGGAAGAGGGCATCCGTTGTCTCCTCTGCCTCTCAGCTCATGAATGCTGCTGCTCACTCCTTTTTCAGAAGTCAGGCAGCCTCTTCTCTGTGGAGCATCCCTCCCTTACACACTTTGCAAAGTGCTAAGCTAACTCGAAGCACTCAAAAATCAGAAGCAAATCCATTTGCTAGACCCAGGCAAATGGACAAGCAGGTTGGGGCTCTTGTTTACGAATCAGGCAAAATACAGAGTTGAACCATCCAAGTTGGTTGCCATTTGTCACTGTTGGCCTTCTCAGCATTAGAGCACTCTTCTTATTTGATGAAAATGTTTCATTGCTGTGGTGTGTTAGAGAGCAGCAGGTCCCAGAGACCCTCGATAAAAAGAGAGGGGGCAGATACATCTTATTCCTTATTCTTTATTTGCGTGGAAAATAAGATGCTTGTATTAAGATCTGGAGTTTTCAGGGAGTCATGCAAGGATGCAGGGTCCGCTGGAGATTAACTGCAGCAGGCAGAGCTGCGTGGCGTTGGCCGTGCTGGTGATGATCTCATAACACCCTGCTTGGGAACTTGGCTGTGCTTCTGGCTGCCTAGCCTCCCATTCCCTGCCTGTTTTCAAAGCCTAGATCTTCAGTCTGGCAACCAATTGCAAGAGTGTGCACATCCTTTCAATATATGCACTTTGGTACAGCATACAACCTCATCTGGCACACCGAAGAAAAATTAAATTCCCTCCTCCCTCCTGCCCCAGTCCTCTAGAGCAAAATCATGAGAAACTGGCTTGCTGTTCCATTTCAGCCATCATCTTACCTGAGATGGATAACAGTTCATTCCTCACGTGATTAGAATGTCACTACTCCCCCAGCCCCATCATGATCTGCGTTAAGTACAGGTTTGTTTTCTTTAATGCGTTTGAGGGAGGAGTTTGAAGGAGGTGACCACTTACTGATGTTTTCACCACACAAGTAATACACAAATGCATGCGGCTCACGAAAGATTCAAACAAGGCAGGAATATTCGAGGGAAAACATGACAGACTCCTCCACTGCAAGCCCCGTCAGTCTTGCTTCACTCCAAGGGACAAGCACCATGAATACTGCTTTGCATTTGTTTAGTCCAGTCGTGTTTAAAACACGTAAATGGGAATACTATAAATTTTCCTCTGTGACTTGTTTTTTCTGTGAACGATTTGGGATAATTTTCCATAAAAGTTCAATATATTCTTCTAATGACTGCATAATATTTTTATACTGTATTCTATTTAACTTCTTCCATTTGAGAATTCCTAATTTTTCATTAGTACAAAAAGTATTCCCATGAACACCTTGTATATTTATGTTCATATGTCAATTTTTTTCTAGAATACTTTTTTTCTAAAATTGAGCTTTTTCTAGAATGGAATTACTGAATCAAATGAGATACATGTTTACAGTTTTGATAGATGTCATCCAGCAGCTTTCCAAAAAGTCTTCACCAATTTACAATCCCTCTAACAGAATGGGCTAGAGTTCACACCTGCAGCCCTTTCAATGACTTTGTAGGCATCTAACATTTCTGCTTAAAATTGGTGAAGTGGTTTTGATTTCCTGCAACAGAACTCTGCCCAAGATAATGTGCTATGATCATATGATTCCTTTGCTTAAAACTTCTGTGATTCACTTCTGTGACTAACAAACATAGTTCAAACTAAAGCATTTTATGCTTACCTTGAACCCCATCTTTACTTAAAGATACACTACAGCTGTTCTCGCCTCTGCTGTCAAAAATGACTCAGCTTGCCTGCTGGGCATAGGGATTCACGCCTGTAATCTCAGCACTTTGGGAGGTTGAGGCAGGCGGATCACTTAAGCACAGGAGTTTAAGACCAGCCTGGGTAACATGGCAAAACCTTGTCTCTACAAAAATACAATTATTTGGGCATGGGTGGCACACACCTGTAGTCCTACCTAGTTAGGAGGCTGAGGCAGGAGGATTGCTTGAGCCTGGGAGGTCAAGGCTGCAGTGAGCCATGATGGTGCTGCTGCACTCCAGCCTGGATGATGGAGCGAGACCCAGTTTAAAAAAAAGAAAAATGAAAAAAGAATGATTCAGCCTGCCTTTCAGGTTTTCCAGAATTTGGCTCCATTCCCCATTAGTCAATATGGTTCCCCTGCTTCCTCATATCTATTCCATGCTCCAAATGAACGTGTCTTCCACTAGTCTGCTGTATCTGCAATGTGGAACTATCTTGCACCTACCCAGATATGCTTGTATCTTCAGGTCTCCGCTTCTTCCTGTCTTAGGCTCAATTGCCTCTCTCAGCCCCAACCTTTTCATTTTTTCTTTCTTTTTTTTTTTTGAGATGGAGCCTCACTCTCCTGCCCAGGCTGGAGTACAGTGGTGTGATTTTGGCTCACTATAGTCTCCACCTCCCAGGTTCAAGTGATTCTCCTGCCTCAGCCTCCCTAGTAGCTAGGATTACAGGTGCCTGCCACCAGGCCAAGCTAATTTTTTATATTTTTTAGTAGAGATGGGGTTTTGCCATGTTGGTCAGGTTGGTCTCAAATGCCTGACCTCAGGTGATCCACTCACCTCAGCCTCCCAAAATGCTAGGATTACAGGCGTGAGCCACTGCACCTGGCCAGCCCCAACCTTTTCTTATATGTGCATACAAAGCTCAGTACAGTCCCATTCCTTGAAAGGCTGCCCTGGGAATGCCAGCTCACATTTCTCTACTTTTGTGTGTGCTGTGCTCTGCTGCACACTGTCCCACTCACTACCGGATCCGTGCATTTGCTTGAAATAAAATGTAAAACTATTATTTGATAATTATTTCACATATATGTACATTTTGTCCTAATTTTGATTGTAAGGCCCTTATGTGAAAGGTACCATATCTTGTTTTCCCCTTGTACTCTTAAATGTTTAAAACAAGAGAAAAGAAAGGATGTTTATTAAATACTTGCCATGGATTAAGTGATTTTAACCATGATCTCATTTAATATTCACAACAATCCTGGAAAGATATTTTCATTTTTCAGAGATATGAAACAATTTTCCCCTGAGAAATCCCCAAAATTGAAATTCAGAATTGACTCAGTCCAGTGCTGTAGTACTTCTGAAATGTGCTGACTGGCCGATTACTCTCTAGGCCTTTATATACCAGAGTGGCAGAAGTGGTGGACCCTTTACTATAAGTGATGAAAAGTGAAAATATGCCCTATTTGCTTAGAAAGATATTTCAGGACTCCCAATGTACTTGTTCTGTATGCTTTTATTTCCTTCAGATAATAAAAAAGAACTTTTATTTTGAGATCATTTTTGATTTACAGAGGAATTACAAAAATAGTGCAACATTCTCATATACTCTACCAAGCTTCTCTAGCATTAAAATCTTATATAACTACAGTATAATTATGAAAACTAAGAAATGAATCCTGGTATAATACTATTAACTAAACTATAGACTATTTTAGAATTTTCCCAGTTTTTCTAGTAAGCGTCTTTTTCTGTTTCAAAATCCAATGCACCATACTCAATCACTCTCACCACTTCTATTTAACACTGTACTGGAAGTCCTAGAGCAATTAGGCAAGCTAGAACAATTAGGCAAGAAAAAGAAATGAAAGGCATTCAAATTGGAAAGGAAGAAGTAAAATTGTCTCTGTTCACGGATGACATAAACTTACTTGTAGAAAATTCTAAAGATTGCCCAAACAAACTGTTAAGTGATAAATGAATTCTGCAAAGTTGCAGGTTACAAAATCAGCACACCAAGAAAACAGCTGCATTTTTATAGACTAGCAATGAATGATCTGAAAGGATCATTTACATTAGCATCAAAGAGAATAAAATACTAGGAATACGCTTAACCAAGGCGGTAAAAGATTTGAACACTAAAAACTAAAAAACATTGCTGAAAGAAATTAAAGATGATGTAAATAAATGGAAAGATATCCCATGTTAATGAATTGGAAGACTTAATATTGTTAAGATGTCCATAATCCCCAAAGTGACCTATGGATTCAAAACAATCCCTATCAAAATAACAATGGTGGCCGGGCGCGGTGGCTCACGCCTGTAATCCCAGCACTTTGGGAGGCCGAGGCGTGTGGATCACGAGGTCAAGAGATCGAGACCATCCTGGTCAGCATGGTGAAACCCCGTCTCCACTAAAAATACAAAAATTCAGCTGGGCATGGTGGCATGTGCCTGTAATCCCAGCTACTCAGGAGGCTGAGGCAGGAGAATTGCCTGAACCCAGGAGGCGGAGGTTGCGGTGAGCCGAGATCACGCCATTGCACTCCAGCCTGGGTAACAAGAGCGAAACTCCGTCTCAAAAACAAAAAAACAAAAAAACAAAAAAACAAAAAAACAATGGTACTTTCTTTACAGAAATAGAAAAACAATCCCAAAATTTATATAGAACTGCAAAAGACCATGAGTAGCCAAATCAATCCTGAGAAAGAGCAAACAAGCTGGAGGTATCACATGTCCTGATTTCAAAATATACTACAAAGCTACAGTAATAAAAACAGTATGGTACTGGAATAAAGATAGACATATACATCAATGGAATAGAGAACCTAGAAATAAACCCTCACATATATGCTCGATAGGAAAGTGACAATTGTTTAAAAAAAAAAAGTGTGCCAAGAGCATTCAATGGGAAAAGGTCAGTTATTTCAACAAATGGTGCTGGGAAAACTGAATGTACTTATGCAAAAAAAAGTTGGATCTCTACCTTACCCCATGCACAAAAATTAACTCAAAATGGATTGAAGACTTAAACATAAGAGCTAAAACTATAAAACTCTTAGAAGAAAACACAGAAGAAAAGCTTAGTGACTGGATTTAGCAGTGATTTCTTGGATATTACACCAAAATCACAGGCAACCAAAAAATAGAAAAATTGGACTTCATCAAAATTAATTTTTTGTTAATTAATTTTAGGACACTATCAAGAGAAGGAAAAGGCAATCCGCAAAATGGGAGAAAATTTTTGCAAATCATATACTGCATGCTGCAACATGGATGAACCTTGAAAACATTATGGAAGGTGAAATAAACCAGATACAAAAGGACAAATGTTATATGATCCCACTTATATAAAGTATCTATAATAGTCAAGTTCATAGAGAAAGAAAGTAGACTGGTGGTAGGTGGGAGCTGGATGGACGGGACAATGAGGAGTTATTGTTGAAAGGGCATGAGAATTTCAGTTTGGAAGGCTAGAAAAATTCTGGAGGTAGATGGTGATGGTTGCATAACAATGTGAATGCGCTTAATATTATGAATTGCTCACCTAAAAAGAATTAAGATGGTAAGTTTTATGTATATTTCACCAGAATAAAAGAAAAATAGCCGTTAACTTCACAGTGCTATCTCTGGCGCCAATCCAGCACCACGGGGTTTATTCTAGCCATCTCCCTTTCTTTATCGGTAATTTCTTTCTCTAACAGTAAGAAACTTGGTTCTCATTATCTATAATGTATTTACTAAAATATGATGTTCAACAGTAGCACACACATAAAGTAGTTTCAGAATTGCTAACCTAGCAGCCTTGTGAGAAACAAATTTACCAACCAGAGTACGGTATTTATGTACATTCCTTTTGTCTTTATCCTTATTTTGTCCAGTCCAGTTACTGTTTTCCAAAGTGACTTAGCTCAGATCCTTTCTTCCTCACCTTCTTCAATGTAGTTATGTCATTCATTTGTAATTCAGTTAAGTTCATTTGTCACAGTGCCTACTCGACAGTCAATGAGATCATGCATTTGGAGTGCCTAATGCATTATCTGGCATGGAGCAAGGCCTTAAGAAATATGAGCTGAACCTGAATTTGTGACACCGATTAGTGCTGTCCATCAGCTTCATTACTTTGGCTCCATGAAATGCCAAAGGAGCTTTGACCAGGTTTCGGGTGTCTGTGACTCAGAACTAAGGTAACCGGCCCACAGGGCTCAAGTCAGAAGTGCTGCCCTCATTAGCATCATGTTCTAGACAGCTGAGCCACTTATCACAGGATAACAAATCTGGAGGTTTAAATGGTGAATAACAGTGAAAGATATGGATCATACAAGGGACAGAAGATTTCAGGGGTGTAAAACTGTGCAAACCCAATGCAATCAGAGCTTATTCCCTCAAGTTCTTGTCTCCTGAAAGAGCCCACATTTCTCCACACACTAGCTCTTCCACATTAGTCACCTCTTGATTTCTGTAGTGGATTCTGTTGCAGATCACCAGTGCCAAATGATGAGTCTTCCTGGTCACTTGACATTCAGTTAAGATTTTCTTGGTTGCAGGCAACATTGACCAATCCTAGCCAACCTAAGAGGAAAAGGAATGTGCTGGAGGCTATGAAGTCGCTCACAGAATTGAAGGAGCAGCTGATGTATCTTGTTTCAGAACAATCGACTGAGGAAACCCCAGGAAGCACAGTGCAGGAACAGCCATCCCTGTATCCAGGGTATGGCTGCCAGGATGAGTCAAGTCCAGAAACTTCTTTATGTGTCTCACCACTCAAGATTCAATTCTTGAGTGTGTCCCTTGGCCATAGCCTGGGTCATATGCCCATCTTCGTGTGGTGAGAAGGCAGAACACCTTGAATAGAGAGCCACCAGTGGGGGCAGATGGTAAACCCCAAAAAGCAGATGTTCACTACACTCTATAAGGTACTCATCTTCCTCCCATTTAATGTGAGAAATAAGTTAATGTGTCAATAAAACAACAAAGCAATAGACTCCCCTTTTCGATGCTTCCTACAAGTATCAAATTCCAATCCTCACTGCTAGGGCCTGTGTGAGCAGGTGGTGTTGGCTTTGCTGTTGTCTGGTGGGTGCTCTGGGCCATCCTTCAGGGCAGCATCAAACTTACGGTCAGCACAGGCCGCTCAGACATCTATCCCACCTCTTTTCAGCCAGCCCTTTGTCATAGGGCTTGGGTGTTGGCTTCAAGCACTCGGATTTCCCCAATTTCACATTTTATGCAAACCTCAAATAACATCCAGCTAGAAAGTAGGCTGGGTATGAGAGTCATTTTAATTCAATACCAAGCTTAAGAACATGAGCTTTGCAAGTAGAATGACTGGAGTTCAAATCCTGATGAGGCCATACACCAGCTATATGTTCTTTGATGTTATTTAACTTCTCTAGGGCTCAGTTGCCTAATCCATAAAATATAGAGAGAGTCTAGCAGAGTCAGAGGCAAGAGCAATGGGTTCACATGCTTGGGTTGATTTTCTGGCACACACTCATTAGCTATATGATTGTGGGCAAGTTACTTAGTGTCTTTTCATCTTTTTCTTATCAGTAAAATGGGATAAAGGCAGTACCTCCTTCCAAGATTTGATCTGAGAATTAAATAAATAATGAACATAAGTTGCCAGTGTTGTTATTAACACTGAGTTTTCTGGAGGATTACATGAGCTCCTGTATGTGAGGTGCTTAGCGTGGGTCCTTTGTTGCTTGGAAATCGTAGATAGTGGCCAATGAGGAGACTTTTAGAAAAATGTTTATAGACTGTTTCGATTTGACAGTTGAACTGCTTCTTGAATAGGCCACTGATATTGTGTGGCTTCATGGCTGTTTGTGAGTTACCTGTTTTTTCTTACATTGGTCTGGGTAATTGAGTTCCTGTGTCCGTACATATATTTTAAGCAAATTGCTCCATATCTGGTAAGAGATTCCCCATTGCTGTTATTTTCTTCAGATAATTCTAAAAGATTACAAAGACTTGAGGAGACTTTTAGAAAAATGTTTATAGACTGGTTTGATTTGACAATTGAACGGCTTCTTGAGTTTCTGAAATGTGAGACTCGTTCTTCTCTGCAAGGCTATTTTTGTTTTTACAAGGTAGAGCTGAGAATATATTCTCATAATTTAGATAAAGGAAACAATAACAATCAGTCCTTTTTCAAAAAAGTTCAAGTTCTTTATCCCTGGTTTTCCAAGAGATTTGCTGAATTCTCCATTTAACTTTGCTTGTGGAAACAAATTCTTGACCATGTCCTGATACTAGGGGTCACCCCAGATCCCACAAACAGGATTCGGAAGCTCACCTTCTCATTGGCTGCGGAATCAGGAGGGTTTCTCTTCATATGACCTGGATTTCATATCTATGTCACAAGCTCTGCCATTTGGCTTTTTAATTCCTTCTGAGTTGCCGGATGCTGCTGTCTGTCCTCACCCCTGTGTTTCTCTAGAGGATAGCTAACCTCTCCCCCGGGGACTTCGGTCTCAACCACCACCACCCCATGATTTCCTGCTGATAGTGTCCTTGGGATGGAAACTGCTCTGAGGGAAAAGCTGTTTTGCAGAATTCCTTTAACCTCTCAGTCACTGTGTTACCCCCTTGCTGGGCCCCAGGCCTGTGGCTTTCCAGACTCCCAGACATTCCTGTCCTCCAAGGGCACTACTTCTCAGCTGCATTTCCTGGGGCCCTGTGAGGTTCCAGTGTGGACCTCCCTGCCCACAGCTCAGCTCCATAACCTTGCATCTTCCGGGGAGATTTGCCTTTTTAATTCTTCAGAACGGCAGCTTCAGGACTCCTTAGAAGCTGCCTTGTCTGGCAGTGCTTCATGATTCACTCCTCAGTTTCTTTTGTAATTCCTGTGTGTCTAGTAGCTCATACACATTTTATATTTATGACAAAGCTATGGTTTTCTGGCAACTTTTAGTTTACAAAGCAGCTCACACACACTGTCTCCACAGACCCTCATAAGACAGGTGTGAAGAAGGCCGAGCAGAGCTGTGTCTTAGGTGAGAGTTCAGATTCTAAATATAGTTCATGAAGTGAAAGTGGCACATGGCCAGGATTACCTTGGAAAATACTGAAATCATCTCTAATGTAGCATACTTGGTTAGACTATACAACTCTGTGTGGTCATGTGTATATATAATTGTATATGTATGTGTGTGTGTGTATATATGTATGTGTGTGTGTGTGTATATATATATTTTTATTTTATTTTATTTATTTTTTTTTTTGAGACAGAGTTTTGCTCTTGTTGCCCAGGCTAGAGTGCAATGGCATGATCTTGGCTGACTACAACCTCCACCTCCTGGATTCAGGGAATTCTCCTGCCTCAGCCTCCCAGATAGCTGGGATTACAGGTGCCCACCACTCGCCTGGCTTATTT
Source organism: Sapajus apella (assembly GCF_009761245.1). Lineage (NCBI taxonomy): Eukaryota > Metazoa > Chordata > Mammalia > Primates > Cebidae > Sapajus > Sapajus apella. The sequence continues at coordinate 23,917,283 of NW_022436944.1, read as the reverse complement.
ATTTATTTAGAGACGGAGTCTCTCACTGTTGCCTAGGCTGGAGTGCAGTGGTGTGATCTCAGCTGGCTGCAATCTCTGCCTCCTGGGCTCAAGGGATTCTCCTGCCTCAGTCTCCTGTACTTGGGATTATAGGCACCCACCAACATGCCTGGCTAATTTTTTGTATTTTTAGTAGAGACGGGTTTTCACTATGTTGGCCGGGCTGGTCTCGAACTCCTGACCTTGGGATCTGCTGCCTCAGCCTCCCAAAGTGCTGGGATTATAGGCGTGAACCACTGTGCCTGGCCATATATTGTTAAATGTAGCAGAGAATCCAAGTCCATATGTAGAATATACATTTATAGCATTTTAATTTTAAAAGATTGTTATTATTGCTTAACCCATGTAGTTGGAACTGTCTAAGAAGGCACAATGAGCCTCTCCTAGGTAACAACCCCTTTATGAAGGAGGAAGCTGGAGTGTGAATGGGCTAAGGGACCAGTGCACAGCTCTGCAGTGTGGAGTGGGACCTTGAACTCATGCCTTCTGACTCTGATCCTGGAGTTCTTTTTTACTTCTCTTGCTGCCTCACTGTGGCTGAAGGGGATTTAACTGTTACTTTCAAACACTCCCTTTACCTAACCATTCATTGTCCGTTTCCTTACTTTCCATGTTTTACATAGGGAAATTCTCCCACTTAAGGGCTGCAAGGCTGGGCGCGGTGGCTCACGCCTGCAATCCCAGCACTTTGGGAAGGCCGAGGTGGTAGATCACCTGAGGTCGGGAGTTCAAGACCAGCCTGACCAACATGGAGACACCTCATCTCTACTAAAAATACAAAATTAGCTAGGCACAGTGGCGCGCATCTGTAATCCCAGCTACTCGGGAGGCTGAGGCAAGAGAATCACTGGAACCCAGGAGGCGGAGGTTGTGGTGAGCCGAGATTGTGCCATTGAACTCCAGCCTGGTCAACAAGAGCAAAACTCTGTCTCAAAAAGAAAAATAAATAAATAAATAAAATGCTGCCAATTTTTCAAGATAAGTCCAGTGTTAGAGTTCTGTCCTGAATGCCTCTAAATAGCAAACTGTCTGTAAGCTTTAGGAAATGTGTTGTGGACGGAAAGTCATTATATTTGTCAGAATATAAATAACTTTAGTTTTGCTTATGAACTATTTGGCAATCTAAAAGCTTCTTGAAATTCATTCCCTTGGGTTTCAAAAATCCACCATTCTTCCTTTAATCTGTGGCATCACCTGGTTACCCAAACAGCTGGGGCCATAAACCCATTTGAACACTTGAGGACTGGAGCAATGAGGGGGCTGTCTTCTTGTCTTTGGACATCCTTTTCTGCATCTCTGCTTGAGAGGGGAGCAACTGTGTTCATTTCTGGGAGAACTGAGTCAGGATGTGGTGAGATGTAACCTAAAAGTTAAAGTGCCAAGAACAGGGTAGGAGGCGCACAAGACTCACTGTTCAAATGAACACTCACTTTCCCATTCAGAAAAATAATTTATTGAGCACCTACTGTATACCCCGCACTATGCTTGGTGTTATGGAAGACATAAATTTAAAACCTGGCTTTCCTAAGTTTAAAAAATATTGTTGAAAAGGGAAGAACAAGTTTTGGGAGTTGACATAGGAATCAATCAGAAAATGATGCAAGTTGTTGTAATGACCACTCTCACCTATAGCTAAATGCAAAGTTGAGTGCAATTGGGATTTAGAAAAGTGAGATAGAGGAAGATGAGATATGTTGGGGAAGTCCTTCTGGGTCTTTGAAGGCTGAAGGTTATACAGTATGATGCCTAAAAAGAGGCCTTGATATACAGTAAGATTTGAATATGAATTGCATGCCTCATTTTAGAAGTCGTGTGACATTTGTAAGTCACTTCATCTTTCTGAGCTTATTTCTCAGTATCTAAAATAGGGAAAAGACATTACAGGGTTGCTGTAAAGATTAAATAGGAAAGCATGGATTGATAGAGGTACCAAGTTAATTCAATGGGAGAAAATACGGTCTTTTCAACAAATGGTGCTGTGCATTTTATTGTGTATAAATTATTCCTAAATAATAACAGACAGCATGGGAAAACATAGTACATGGTACCTCCTCATTAATGGTGGCTGTGGGTAATACAGGCATGAATAGCAATGCTAGGCGTTTTACTTTTGACCTCCTACCCCATTAAGCCGGCGGCTCCATCAACCATCTCTTGCCTGTCTGGGTCCTATGGGATTCACACAGGACTCTTGCCAGATGCTGTGATGTTCTCATTCTCTTAATCCCAATGATGTACTTTGCCCAGACAGTCTTTCTGTATAATTGTTCAGGAATCAAATCTCTCTCTCATATAGATATAAATGCACATAATCATGGATAGACCTCCCTTCCCCTTCCCTTCCCTTCTTTTTCCTTCCTTCTCTCCCTCACTTCTTCCTGTTTATCTATCATCTTTATCCTACCTTATTCCAAAGCCAGTTATTGCGGCTTATAAAAATATACCACTCTTTATACAAATTAGTATAGGAAACAAATATGAAACCAAAACCATAAAAAAAGAGACACCATTTTGTCCTGAACCCTTGCTAGAGGAAGGCAAGGGATTTGTCTCTGAGCTTCCTAGCCACAGCAGCAAAAAGGGGAAATATGATTAGTTGTGGAACAGATCACAGAGCAGATTTGCTTTATCCCAAAGCAGCATCTTGAGCTGGTATCTGTTATTCGGAGCTCCAGGTTTCCAATTTGTTTGCCTGAATGGTAGATTAGTGTTAAGGAGAGAAGAAACTGGAGGTTTTTTTTGTGCTTGGCTCAGTTTTCCTGGCAGGGACACACTGAGTTTTCTTCTGGAAGTGAATGGCGCTGGGGTTCTTCCTCCAGCAGAGACGGCATTTATTTGTATTCCGAGCCTCCGTTGTTATTCGCTGTGTGGATTAGCTACCTCACTGCACAGTTCATCCTCATGCTGTTTTTCTGAGATCTCAGTTTTGATGTTGACACCTGTTCTTGAGTTATATTCTGGCAAGACAAGCTTGTCACTGAATGGCTAGTCCCAGCAGAGGTCTTTTTCATTTTTCTTGGCTGCTTTTCTTTGATTATAGTGGACATACTTATTCCCTTCTCCTTCTCAGAGTTATGTTAGACTTTGAAACCTCCTTTTAGGGTTTCAGCTGGAGCTATCAAACACATGGATGCAGGCACATTTTAGATAGCCCTCTCCTAGTGATCCTTTTACGAGTGAGCTTCCTAAGTGTAGGTGGTTGCTGGTCTTGCAGTATATTATAGATCCATCTTCTGCTTGCCTTAAAGAGTCACTTCCCTTAAGAGTCTGTCATTTGGTAGCTGGAAAGGAGATGTGAAGAGTGTTCAATGGAATTAAATCTTGACTTCCAAGAAGGGGCAGCTTGTAGTATTAAGTACACTGAGGATGAGACTGGGTTTTGGGGGAGATGGATTCCAGACTAACTTCTGGATGTCAGGCAGCAAGAGAATCTTTCTGAGCCTGCTTTCCTCATAGTGCAATGGAGGAAGTAATTTCAGAAGATCGACGTGAAGGCTCAACAAGATGTAACACTTGATGGTGTTTTGAAAATCCCAGGGCTTTAAATTCTAAGTATGTAAGGGAGAAGACAAGAAAGAAATGTTTTCTAAATTTGAGCACCGGCATTGAATTTATAGTAAAAACTCAAAACGTTTACTCGAGATCTATGTGAAATAAGCGTGCATGTGCGTGTGTGTGTGTGTGAAGGTTTTGGGGCCAAAATTGTTCCTTTAATCTTTCTTTCTCTAAATACTGAACTTCTTTCTATTGACACTGATATCAGGGCGTTTCAAAAATGTCTTTTATCTTGACTCCCTTGAGTGATATGTTTCACATAATGAGAGTTTCACAACTCATGTTTCCTTCTTTGTGTTGGCTACCAGCAACCTCAGAGCTATATCTATTGCTTACTCTAAATAACCATGATACCCAAGATGCTTGAAGTATTTTCTTTTTGCATCTTCTTTTTCCGATCCTTCTGATTTTTTTTATTGTTGGTTTTGCATTTGAATAGCCTTATTGAACATATCTCTTGGTACAAGTTGTTGAAGATCTTTTTGGGAAAATAAATACTTTATATAAATTAACTTGGAAGTATAAAGAATGTCAACACATAACAGCACATTACAAACATTATCTTGTGGACAAAATGAGTTCTAATTCAACATTGCTCTTCTTGTCTCAGTGGCCGAGAAAAGAGCTCTTTTGCATTCTAAGGCAGCTGTAGCAATCAGTGGCTCCCACTGAAGGAATTGGGGGCCAGGTGAGAGCCAGCAGGCACTTGAAAATTCTCTAGATTTGTAGGGAAGGACAAATTCCAAGCTTACTAGCAGCTTGGAATGGTCTGCTTAAGCAGATTTCCTTGTCTGTATTTGTAAACGTATATAGTAGATGCTTGGTACCGAGACAAGTACTTCTAAAACTTTGAAATGCATGTAAATCACCTGGGGATCTTGTTAAAATGCAGACTCTGATTCATTATTTCTGGAGTGGGGCCTGAGAATCTGCATTTGTAACAAGTTCCTAGGTGATGCTGATGCTGCTGTTCTGTGGCCCATGCTTTGAGTAGCAAGCACCTAGAAGTCACTCAGCTCAATCTGTTGAATGGAAGAATCTGACTTGTTCAGGAGTCATACTTCCCAATTTCGGAAGTGGCCATGTCAGTGGATCTGCCTTCTCTTAAAAAGCTTAATTCTTCATAGTTCCTAATTTCTAATTATCTTCCAAGCATTTTCTGCTAAACATTCATTATCTCTTCTACCTCTTGATGAGCTTCATCCTTTCTTTTTCTCCAGACCCACACCATATTCTGAAGTCCATTCCCAAAGTGGATGTGCTGTGAACTTTAGTGTCATTAGATAGGAGTCCAATCTCCCTAGTCTTAGAGGTCAACTGGCTTGTACTTTCTTATAGACCTGGGGGGTCTCACAAGATCCTGCTCCTGTTGGGTGCTTCTTAGATGTTTATTGACTGATTGCTAGGCCTGTGACTCTAAATGTTTTAGATACAGTCATGTACTGCAAAACAATATTTCAGTCAATGATGGACCATATATATAAAACGGTGTTCTCATAAGATTATAATGGAGCTGAAAAATTCTATTGCCTAGTGATGTTGTGGCCCTCGTAGAGCCACAGTGCAATGTGTTACTCACATGTTTGTGGTGAAGCTTGTGTAAACAAACCTGCTGCACTACCAGTCCTATAAAAGTATAGCCTATACAATTATGTCCAGTACATAGTACCTGACAATGATGACAACTGTATTACTGGTTTTTGTATTTACTATGCGATACTTGTAATAGTTGTTTTAGAGTGTACTTTTACTTGTAAAAGAAAAGTTAACTGTAATACAGCCTCAGGCAGGTCCTTTTCACAAAGAATTCTGGAAGGCATCGTTATCACAGGAGATGACAGTTCCATGCGTGTTATTGCCCATGAAGACCTTCCAGTGGGACAAGATGTGGAGGTGGAAGGTGGTGACATGGAAGAGCCTGACCCTCTGTAGGCCGAGGCTCACATGTATGTTTGTCTTAGTTTAAAAAAAAATTAAGAAGTAAAAAAAATAAAAATAAAAAAATGGAAGTAGAAAAAACCTATAGAATCAGGATATAAAGAAAGAAAACATCTTTGTACAGCTGTACAATGTGTTGTGTTTTAAGCTAAGTGTTATTACAAAAGAGTAAAGAAGTTGAAAAAAATGGAAAAGTTTATAAAACAAAAAATGTACAGTTAAGTAAGGTTAATTTGTTATTGAAGAAGGAAAAATATTTTTTATAAATGTCATGTAGCCCAAGTGTACAGTGTTTCTGAACTCTGCAGTAGTGTACAGCAATGTCCTGGGTCTTCACATTCACTCACCACTCACTGGTTCGCCCAGAGCAACTGTCAGTCCTGCAAGCTCCACTCGTGTCCTAGGCAGGTGTGCACCATTTTTAATCTTTCACACTGTATTTTTACTGTGTCTTTTCTATGTTTAGATATGGTTAGATACACAAATCCCGTTGTGTTACAGTTGCCTGCAGTATTCATCACAGTACCATGCTGTGCAGGTTTGTAGCTCAGGAGCAGCAGGCTATATCGTATAGCCTAGGTGTGCAGTAGGCCCACCATCTAGGCATGTGTAAGTATATTCTATGATGTTTGCACAGTGATGAAATAGTTTAATGCTGCACTTCTCAGAATATATCCCCATCATTAAGTGACGCATGACCGTAATTGTGAGGAGTCCAGGAAATTGACAAAAATTGGTGACCCTCCATCAACCTCCCCCACTTGCTGAAGCACAGGTTGATGTATACCGCAGCTGCCCCATCTTCTAATAATTGGCTGTGAAGATTAAGGTCCTAATCTTCAAGAGACCTAGAGGTGAAGATGGGCATTTGTGTTCAAGCACTAGTGAACTTAGGGCAGACTTCAGATAATGGCCATAATGCTGGTCACCACACATGGGGCCATGGAGACCAAAGATATTCACAACCCAAGGACTGTGGCTGGAAAATGCCACAAAGTGTACTGTGGGGTTGCACGTGTGAAGCCACTGGTACCACCCCTATGCCACATGGTCTTTGCTGTTGCCTTTTCACACTTTCTTGTTCTCCATCGTTTTCCTTCCTCAGTCAGAGAAGTGAATCAGGGATGCCACGTGCAATAAGACAGATTCTTCCCTGCCCACATGCTATGAGATTTAGTAATACATAGTAATGCTTAATACTGACATCCTAGAACTTATATATTCCTATAAATGGACCTCTCTCTATTGAGTTAGTCATGTTGGCATATGATTATAATTGCCTGAGCAAAAGAAGGGCTCCATATATGTAGCCAAGCATCACTTGTGAGGTGTGTAAAAAGAAACTTGTTATTAGTCATGCTTCAAGCATCCAAGTCTGTGAATAATATGTTTTAAAACATAAATGAGAGCAGATTCAGATTTTTGTAAAATAATTTCATTCTCTTTGACTTGCATTTGATACAACCTTATGAATGAGAGGGAGGGAAAGGGCTTATTACAAGCAGTGGGTGGTAATCTGTGTATACATCAGATGTTGAATGACACTTTTGCTATCTTGAAAAATTCAATTAAAGCCCCAAAGCCAATAATGATTAGATAAGAAGCTCCTAGGGAATTGCTGCTTGACTGGTCCCTGTCTAAGAGGTGACCAAACCAGCCCTGTGATCTTTAGCACATCACCTACCTCCAACCTGTACGAAGAGAAGATAAAGATTCAAGGGGCGTGATCAAGGAAATGAATCACACACTCTGGGAGAGAAGGCTTTGGTTCTTCCTCCTGAGCCTAGGGTGGGGGATTCCCGAGGCCACCAACACTGGATCATAAGAGCACCAGTCAGGAAGCTTGTGTGCCCACTTTGCACCATCATCCATTCCCCTGCTCCAACCTGGAGGAGGGGTGGCTGAAGGTGGAGATGATGTAAAGAGACATTGGAAGTGCAAACCACTCTCCATCTCCATGCAGGTCAGAGCAAGGCTGGGTGGGATGAGTTGGGTGTTGAGGGTGAGGAGGCTGAACATTGAATCCCATGGGACGGATATTTTGATTGAGATTGGACTGGGCCTGAGAGTGAGCCTTGATGACCAGAATGAAGCTTGTTTGTTGAACTGACCATGACTGGAATGTTTTGCGATCTGTGAAGTGTTCCAGGGGCAGAGAAGGGAAATCTGCTAGCGCAGGTCTGAAGGCAGTGACTGGGAGAAAATAATGATCCTTGATTGATTCAGACCACCTGATAAGCTGATGGTCCTCATGACTGTGGGTGCACTGTGGAGTACATTCTGTCGGGGCCCTTCATCTGTGCTGGATGTCTTAGAAGAAAATGGGCTGGGAACCTTTGGGCTACACCTTCTTCATGTCCCCTCAATGAGCCTCAATAAATGCCATCTTGGCGTTCAAGGAGTGGTCTGATGAGTGGATGGAAGCCCCTGTCCCTAGAAATGTCCCTTCTTCTCTCATTTGACACCTCTCTCTCTGGATTAGCAGAGGCGTTTTACTTTTAGGAAGTTTTTATTTGAAATATATATTTCCATTTATATTGAAATAGTCGCTGAGGCCGTATCAGTCAGGGACTTTGTGGGGTTGTTTGATGGGATCTAGTCTCTACTCCTGCTCAGAAACATTGCTGGCTCTCTGGTGCCTATGTAGTTTACTCTGTGCCATCTAGCCTGGCAGGCAGGGCCCTCTGGGAACTGTCCCCACTGCCTTCTCATGCCCTCCTCCTAACTTCTTCACCCTGCTCCAGACGTCGATGTTCCAGCTCTTCTGGAGTCCATGTGCTCTCTTGAGTGTGCAGCTCACTCTCCCCATCTATTGCCACCATGCCCTTCTCTCCAGTGCCACCTTAGAAGAGTCTAAGGGCTGGGTTCTGAGGCTACCTCCTACTGAAAGTCTTCCTTGAGCCTTCCAACTGATTTTCTTTTTCTCACTTAATATCCTTAATGCAGAAATCAGCCCCTGTCTTGATAAGATGACATTACGTATCAGGAGTCGGAGAAAGAGGGGTGGAATTTAACAAAGTGACAGCTCAGGAAGGCTTTACTGGACAGACTCTGGGACTTCTTTAAAATATATGTAATCAACATTCTCCACTCCTATTTTTTTTTTCAGTTCCTACATTTGCCTTTCCCTCTCATATTGAGTCTCATGAGATCTTCCCTGAGTGTTGTGATGGTGTCCCCGCTGCTGACACTTAGAGGTCCTCTCTCTCAAGGCTTGTGTGTTCAGGAACTGGCTGATGAGGACTTGCCTCCTTCTTCCTGCCCTGCAGACCTTCATAAACTACAAGGCTTAAAAAAACCCGATGCCTGTAGTTTTAAGCTTGATGCCCTCTTGTACTTTGTCTGTGTACAGTTCTAGCATACTGCCAGCTTAGAATTTTCAGTCGGGTCTCCCCATAGATTGTATACTTCTTGGCAATTCTTTCATTCGTTCATTGGGTTCACACATTCTACTCTATGCAGAGTACTTTGTGCTTTGTAGGTGCTTAATAAATGTTTGGTGAATGACAACCCATGAGATCTGAACCTATAGAGAAAACATTCCGGAGAGAGGTAAGTGAAGATGAAAGGAGGCTGTTGGCAGAGGTGAGGAACTAGGGGCTCTGCAGACCAGCTTCCATGATGCCGATATTTGGCCTGAGATTGGCCTGGAATCAGCTGTAGCACCCACCCTCACATAAGGCTACAGACTTTGGGGAAAGGGAATCCTTCTCCCTGCTTTACCTCTATATATGTTCAGTCAGGTGTGTGTGTGTGTGTGTGTGTGTGTGTGTGTGTGTGTAATGGAACAGGCAGCAGCACAGATGTGAGCTTGGCAGTGAGAGAAACTGTAGCTTTGAGCTCTTACTACAAAGTGTGATGAAGAAGGCTTGAATTTTCGAAGGATTCAACTGCATCTAAAACCAGGTCTATGGTATGACATTCTTCCTTGGCTGGGCGGCAAAATGTAACATAAATGCTACGCCCAGAGCAAAGAGGATAAAAGAGACACACTAGTGTTTCCAGGGTTAAATTCTCCCTCCTCCACGAAGCCTTCCAGATTCACAAAGTCCACTCAAATCTCTCCTTTGTAGAAGATCCTATAAATGCTGCTCAGTTTAGCCCTTGATGATAGTGTCTTGCAATTTTTGGTTAGTTTCTTTAAAAATATAACTTCTGTCTTCCATTTACTTAAATCTTTTCCATGGCTTCTTTACTTCTTGTTACATGAAGCAGTGCTCAATGCAGAGGAAGAACTCAGTAACTTAATTGTTTTACTTTCTAGTTAGGCCCATTACAGAGTAGCTACTATTGGGTGCTGGTTTTTAGGGTATAGGAAAAGAATCTGGGGGAGTCATCTTCAAAGATCAAATGCACAAATCTTAACAGACGTTGCCTCTCTCTCCAGTGGCCTCAGGCATACGAAGCAAGATCAACTGACTTTTAAAGAAACAAACCACAAGTAGCTAAGAAACACAAAAGTTCAAATTGCATCCGGTGTAACTCTGTGAGAAAATTTCTGCAGCAGAAGGAAGTCTGTTATTTTTGACCTGAACTTTAGTATTCTGCAATAACGTGGGGCTGCAAAAAGCTCCTAATCGCTGACAAAGTTACGTTTTTATCCATGTGTCATAAGTGAAATGAGAGGAATTGACTGACAATAGAGAAAGAATCCCCCTACTTGGCAAATACAAAGAGTGTGTGTGTATGTGTGTGTGTGTGTGTGTGTGTGTGTGTGTGTATGTATATATATGTGTGTGTGTGTATGTATATATGTGTGTGTGTGTGTGTGTGTGTGTGTATTTAAATCAAAGTAATTGTTTAACATAATGGAAATTTAATCTCGGTTTTAAGTGTGTTTCTCCTTTATTTGATGTGCACTATTTTAAAAACACAGGAGAGACATAGTCTTTAACCACCTCCCCCATGCCTCTGACATTATTCATACTGAAGTTTTTAACTGGCGGACTTGAAAAGTGCTTTTTAACTACAACTCATATTATTAGTGTTTCTGCTGTATAAGCAAAAAAAAAATTTGGGATGCAGCTTAGCAAAAGGCTTCAGGAGAACATAAAATACAAAGGATAATAGATCTGATTCTCAGTTTTCTTGTGTAATGAGCATCCTAATGATTTTTTTTAATTAAAATATTTTCACAGGCCTCAGAATGAGTAACCCATGACCATTTTGTTGGGATGATCTGTGTTTCCTGAGATGTGTTAACTTCAGGGTCACTGGTCTCTATTCAGTTCTTGCTCTGCCAGGCCACAGGCCACCTCATTCTCTCCTTTGCCCTCACAGCATGGTGTCAGCTCCTAATTTTGCATCTGGGTTCTAAACTGGACTTTCCAGCTCCCTGATGGACATTTTCAGAAATGTTCTATTGATATTTCTAACTCAACAAGCCTCATGATATTATCCTTGCATTAACATCATTGTGACATTCTCCACACACCCAAGTCAACTTGGACTTATTTTTCTGTTTCCTACAATCAATGGGTGCTAAGTCCTGTTGATTCTGGCTTTGAAATGTCTAGAGAATACCCTCTCTTGTATTCACGTCTATTTCTGTTGCCCTAGTTCAGGCCACACCCTCTCTTGCTTGCCTGGACCAGGACAAGTGCTGTCTAGTTGGTCTCATGGGCTGCTATCACTTTCATCTCAAGAGTGCCCTTCAAGTTGTCCCCAGAGTGCTCTTCCTAAAGAATGAGTTGGCGATGTCCCTTTCCTGCTGAAAAAACTTGTGGTGAGTCCCAATTGCCTACCGAATCTGTTTCGAACCTTACTCTTCAGCCTCATTTTCTGCAACTCCCTGCCATCTCCCCACACTGAACCCCAAGAGACAACTCACTGTTGCTTGATGAACTGTCCAGTTTCATTCCTTTGTGCCGTTGTTTGGATTACTCCATGCCTAGAAACTCTAGCAAGACAACATGCAAATGTTCTGCAGCTTCTCTGTGCCCCCTCACACCTGCCTGTCCCAAGCATCATTCTTCCTTTACAGTTTAAAAAAAAATCCCTTTTGGTAGGCTTTAGGCAGAATTTGTTTACATTTCTATCTCTCTTACACATCAAAATTGAATTCCTAGAAAACAGAGAAAATGCCATTTTTATCTTTGTTTCTTTAAAGACTCCTCAGCCCCAAATCTCCTTAAACTGATAAGAAACTTCAGCAAAGTCTCAGAATACAAAATGAATGTGTAGAAATCACAGGCGTTCCTATACACCAATAACAGACTAACAGAGAGCCAAATCAAGAGTGAAATCCCACTCACAATGGCTACAAAGAGAATAAAATACCTAGGAATAGAACTAACAGGATGTAAAGGACCTCTTCAAGGAGAACTACAAACCACTGCTCAAGGAAATAAAAGAGGACACAAACAGATGGAAAAAACATTCCATGCTCACGGTTAGGAAGGATCGACATCATGAAAATGGCCATACTGCCCAAAGTAATTTATAGATTCAATGCTATCCCCATCAAGCTACCAATGACCTTCTTCATAGAACTGGAAAAACTACTTTAAACTTCATATGGAACTCAAAGAGAGCCCGCAAGCCAAGACAATCCTAAGCAAAAAGAATAAAGCTGGAGGCATCATGCTACCTGACTTCAAACTATACTGCAAGGCTATAGTAATCAAAACAGCATGATACTGGTACCAAAACAGAGATATAGACTAATGGAACAGAACAGAGGCCTTGGAGGCAATGCCACACATCTACAACCATCTGATCTTTGACAAACCTGACAAAAACAAGCAATGGGGAAAGGATTCCCTGTTCAATAAATGGTGTTGGGAAAACTGGCTAGCCATGTGCAGAAAGCAGAAACTGGATCCCTTTCTGACACCTTACAGTAAAAGTAACTCCAGATGGATTAAAGACTTAAACATAAGACCTAACACCATAAAAACCCTAGAAGAAAACCTAGGCAAAACCATTCAGGACATAGGCATAGGCAAGGACTTCATGACTACAACACCAAAAGCATTGGCAACAAAAACCAAAACAGACAAATGGGATATAATTAAACTCCAGAGTGTCTGTACAGCAAAAGAAACAATCATTAGAGTGAACCAGCAACCAACAGAATGGGAAAAAATTTTGCAATCTACCCATCTGACAAAGCGCTACTGTCCAGAATCCACAAAGAACTAAAACAGATTTACAAGAAAAAAGCAAACAAACCAATTCAAAAGTGGGCGAAGCACATGAACAGACACTTTTCAAAAAAAGACATATATGGTGTCAACAAACATATGAAAAAATGCTCATCATCACTGGTCATTAGAGAAATGCAAATCAAAACCACATTGAGATACCATCTCATGCCAATTGGAATGGTGATCATCAAAAAATCTGGAGACAACAGATGCTGGAGAAGATGTGGAGAAATGGGAACACTTTTACACTGTTGGTGGAAGTATAAATTAGTTCAACCATTGTGGAAGACAGTGTGGCAATTCCTCAAGGCTCTAGAAATAGAAATTCCATTTGACCCAGCAATCCCATTACTAGGTGTATACCCAAAGGATTATAAATCGTTCTGTTATAAAGACACATGCACATATATGTTCACCGAGGCACTGTTTACAATAGCAGAGAGCTGGAACCAACCCAAATGCCCATCAATGATAGACTGGACAAGGAAAATGTGGCACATATAACCGTGGAATACTATGCAGCCATAAAAAACAATGAGTTCATGTCTTTGTAGGGAGATGGATGAATCTGGAAAGCATCATTCTCAGCAAACTGACACAAGAACAGAAAATCAGACACTGTATGTTCTCATTCATAGGTGGGTGTTGAACAATGAGAACACATGGACACAGGAAGGGGAGCATCACACACAGGGGTCTGTTGGGGGGTGCTAGGGGAGGGACAGTGGGGGGTGGGGGAGCTGGGGAGGGATAACATGGGGAGAAATGCCAGATGTGGGTGATGGGGGGATGGAGGCAGCAAACCACCTTGCCATGTATGTACCTATGCAACAATCCTGCATGATCTGCACATGTACTCTAGAACCTAAAGTACAATTAAAAAAAAGACTCAAGTTAGTTATAGATACATATTAAGTACCCAATGAATTCTTGTTGAATAAATGAATTGTTGCCTTCTTTGTGCATCTTTATCCAGTTCTCTGAAGCAAAAATTATTTTGTATTTATCTTCAAGTTTTTTCTCTTTGTTTTTGGTTTCCAGCAGATTTTCATGATGTATGTTGGTGTGTTTTTCTTTCTGTTTATCTTCATGGAGATTGAAGGGCTTCTTGAATCTGCGGCTTGATGTATGTTTTTCAGCTTTGAAAAATTCTTGGTCATTATCACATATTGCTTTGCCTCCTTTATTTCCTTCCTGTTTTGGGACTCTAATTCCATATATGTTAAATTTTTCTGCTAGGCCCCATAGGCCTCCTCTATTTTTTTCTATCCTTTTTCCTCTATGCTTCATTCTGACTAATTTCCATTGTTTTATCTTCCAAATTGCTAGTCCCTTTTCCAACTGTGTCTAATCTTCTGTTAAATTTATTTATTGAGTTACTGCTTTATAATATCAGTTTAGATTTTTCATTTGATTCCCATTTTTTTACAGATTCTAATTATCTGGTGACATTTTCAATCTTATCTATTTTTATCAACTTATCAATCATAGGCATTTTAAGGTATTTATATAACTCCTTGGATTTCTAGAGAGTATGTTTCTATAATCTTTTAAAAAAAATATTGCTCATGTCTCTTGGTATGTCTGTTAGCATTTTATTGAATGCCAAATGTGTATAAAAATAGCAGAGATTATGAATGATACTTTCTTCTTCCAGGGATAATTTAAAAACTATTTCTGCACTGTAACACTACTGATAGTCCTTCCCAGTTTCTTACAGTCTCAGAAGCCACTGTCTGCCTCTCTATAGGTGCTTCTTAGCAATCAGTAAATGCCTCAAGGGGAAGAATGTTTGCCCACATTGTTGGGCACATTTCTTTCTGCTTCCTTTCTCTCCTGGATCTTGGCCCTTTAAGTCCTGATTGTCTTGTTTGTCCTGAACTTCTAGCCCTGTTAGGTGATGAATGTTCTGTTCAGCTGTTTTTTTTTTTGTTTTGTTTTTTGTTTCTTAGCAGCTGCTTTCTACTCGGCTTCTCAATCCTTCCACATATGCTGCATATGAATCAGAAAATGCTCTGTGAAGAAAAGTGGAGTGAGTTGGGCTTACCTCAGTGAGTTTCTCTTTACTCCGGACTCCTGGCCCTGAAAATCCTGGCTCCCTTGGGTTTCCAACATCTTCAAAACAGGTTTTTTTGTTTTTGTTTTGTTTTCCATTTTATCATACCTTTATGGCAGTTGCACTGCTATAAAGTAATTTGCCATGGCTGGATGTGGGAGTCTGTGTGTTCTTCTATACTTTCTTCTACTACAAATTTCCACATGTGTCTCTTTCTCCCATTTGTGAGTTCTGTTAGAGCAAGGACAGTAATTTATTCCATTTATCTCTTGTAAAATGCCAACTCATTCATTAATTCATTCAACATAGGTTTGGAGCACCTACTATGTGCCAAGTGCTGAGGATAGAGCAGTGAAGAAGGTAGACAAAGTCTCAGCTGTCATAGAGCACATGTCCCAGCATGGGAGAGGGCACACAAACAAACAAATAGCAAGAATATCAAATAGTAAAAGGTGCTATATACAGGATTAAATTCAAATGCTGAAGGAGAAGGTGGGTGGCTACCTAAAGCCTTCTCTAAGTGGGTAACCATTAAGTTGAGGTCTGAATGACAAGAAAAAGTCAGCCATGAAGAGATCTAGGAAATATCCAGGCAGAGAGAGGAGCAAGGGTGAGGGACCAGGGAGTTTGCTAACATGGATTAAATTTGTGGGATTCTAAATTAAAAATTTTAGTATAAGCTTCTTTTTTAACCTCTGAGACTATATATGTATATGCAAATATGCGATTTTTGTGTAAGAATGACAATAACTAGGATTTACATACAATTATTATTTTTATCAGAGCTCTTTTATCAATTAAGGTCTTAGCAAAAACAAATCCAATTCACATAGTTCAAGAGACTGCAAAGAAGAGGGTCCTTAAGGGGTATAGACAGGATTAAGAGAACAAGCAGGGTTGCTGAGGCACCCAGAGACTAGCAACATGGGAGTCATTACCACCCCAGGCCTGAAGGGATGAAGAACATTGCAAAGTGCTTTACTCCAGTCTGGTGGGAGCGGAAGTCAGGAAGGGATGTAGTCGCTACCAGAAAACACGATGCAGCGTAGGGTGGGAGCAGGAAGGCAACATCTTATCTTCTCTTTCCTCCTGCCTCACCCTGAGGGGTCTTCCTTGCCAAACCCAACTGACAGCCAGCTGGCAGTGGAGCCAGGTTGATGGGGTCCAGTGGAGGCAGTCTCCAAGGCTGCACAGAGAGGGGCAAGAATGCACCTGGGGAGAGGCACAAACAAACCACACTCTCGATCACGTTTTTGAGATGACAAGTGATAATGAATTTGGAAAGTTGATAGGCTTCTTTTGCAGCTTCAGCCTTACTAGGACTTACATGATATAAAGTGCCTTTCCTACACTGAGAATAGGGGGTCTGAAGGGTTTTCAGTCGTTCGTTATGTCTTTAAGGACAGAAAATTATTTTGAGGAAACTTGTAATTAGCTTGGGAGACTACGAGGACATGAGAATACATGGAGGTTTGAAGAAAAGTTTTAAGGCAGAGCTTAGCATTTGTGCTAGTAGGAGGAAGAGACAGACCCAGAGAGAGACTGGGACAAAGATTTAAGTCAGACACAGGTCAAAGAAGAAGCTGCCTGCAGTGGAACATGGAATCTTCAGTGTAAATTCATTGACACCTAAAAAGAGTCCTTTAAATCTAGCCAGATTCTGAAAATCTGTCTGCTAACAAAGGGTTCATGACATTCATGCAAATATGGTATATGACCCAGAAATAGCTATTTTTTCAATTCAGCAATTTAAAATAGCAAAATCTTGAAATTTTATTGCCCAGTATATGCAACAGTACTCATACATACTTGTCTGCATATCCACCCACACAAAATGTCAATGTGTCCCCAGGCCTGGAGGACATGTGTGATTAGGCTAAATTGCATTTAGTTCTTATCTAATATTTTCCTCTAAAATATTACAAACTGAACAATCTCTCATTTCTGCATTTGAATATTGTATAACTTGCCAGTGAATATTATTTTCATTACTCTCTAAATTTCCATTGTTTCTTTTTCACATGGAAAATAGGACAGTTCTTAGATGGGGAAAGATAAAAGGATAAATCTATGGTTCAAAGGATATATGCACTATTTTATTAATGAAACCTTGAAATGACTTATGTGGCATATTATTCTTCTCAAAAGCCTCATTAGTATTTACCATTTTAAGAACGTTATACATTTTCAACTCATTAAGTCTCATAGCGACAATGTGAAGCAGGTACTAATGTTATTATTGTCATTGTATGCACGGGGAAGCTAAGAGCTGTGGCACAGAGAGGTGAAATAACCAGATCAAAGTCATATAGTTGACAAGTGAGGAAGCCAGGATTTTAACCCAGGAAGCCTGGCTCCAGAGTCTGTGGGCTAAACCACTATGCCTAGCAGTTAGCATTCAATGGAGACTCGAATTTATGATAATCTCGCTGCAATTTAAAACATGTTCAGATTTGGATATTATGAATTGAGACGTTTATAAATGTTTCAAGCAAGATTTTCTTTTTTCTTTTTTTTTCTTCAGTTTTTATTTTAAACTCAGGAGTACATGTGTAGAATGTGCAGGTTTGTGACACAGGTAAATGTGTGCCATGGTGGTTTGCTGCACAGATCATCCCATCACCTAGGTATTAAGTCCAGCATCCATTAGCTATTCTTCCTGATGCTCTCTCTCCCCCATTTGCTCCCTGACAGGCCCTAGTGTGTGTTGTTCCCCTCCCCATGTGTCCATGTCTTCTCATCATTCTGCTCCCACTTATAAGTGAGAATATGCAGTGTTTGGTTTGGTTTGGTTTTCTGTTCCTGTGTTAGTTTGCTGAAGATAATGGCCTCCAACTCCATCCATGTCCCTGCAAAGGACACGATCTCTTTTTTTTATGGCTGCATAGTATTGCATGGTGTATATGTACCACATTTTCTTTATCCAGTCTATCATTGATGGGCATTCAGGTTGATTCCATGTCTTTGCTATTGTGGATAGTGATATAATGAACACACACATGCATGTATCTTTATAATAGAATGATTTATATTCCTTTGGGCATATACTCAGTAATGGGATTGCTGGGTCAAATGGTATTTCTGCCTCTAGGTCTTTGAGGAATTGCCACACTGTCTTCCACAATGGTGGAACTAATTTACACCTCTACCTACAGTGTGAAAATGTTCCTTTTTCTCTGAAACCTCTCCAGCATCTGTTGTCTTTTGTTTTTTAAATAATAGTCATTCTGATGGGGGATCCAAGATGGCCAAATAGGAATAGCTCTGGAGTGAAGTTCCCAAAAGAACAATGGAGAGGGTGAGTGATCACTGCATTTTCAAACGAGTTTTAACTGTCCACAGACCAGGAGATTCCCAAGCTGAAAAGCACTACGAGTTTCCAGCATGGCTGTGTCAGGTGGCACCAGGGTTCTCTGCAGAAAAACTCACCCAAGTCTGGGCGGCCATTTCAACTGGCACCTGGAACACCTGGGATGCAGAGTTGCCCATTCAACTGGAAAAAAGGAAGCTGAAACAGGGAGCCAGGTGATCTGGCTCAGCGGGTCCCACCCCCATAAAGACTAGCAATCTGAAATGCTCTGGATTGAGAGTTTTGCAGCAAGTGCAGCTGGACCTGGGATGGTCCAGCTTGGTGGGGGGAAGGGCATCAGCCATTACTGAGGCAGTCCACCACTACCGAGGCAGTCCACCATTACCGAGGCAGTCCACCATTACCACCATTACCGAGGCAGTCTGCCATTACGAAGGCAATCCGCCTTTACTGAGGCAGTCCACCATTACCGAGGCAGTCTGCCATTACTAAGATAGACTGCCATTACTGAGGCAGTTCTAACTGTACCTCTGTAAACAAAACCACAAAGAAGTTCACACAGCAGCTGGGCAGAGCCCACGGCAGCTCAGCAATGCCTCTGCTGGCAGACTGTGACTAGACTACCTCCTTGCTAGACAGGGGATCTCTGAAAAAAGGCAGCAGCATGTCAGGAACTTAATAATAAAGCCTCACCTTCCCAGGACAGAGCACCTGGGAAAAAAGGTGATGAGTTCTGCTGCAGCAGATTTAAACATACCTGCCCAGCAGCTCTGAATGGAACACCGGAGCTCACCGCTCAGCACTTGAGCTCCTATAAGGGACAGACTGTCTCCTCAAGCAGCTCCCTGACCCCCATATATCCAAAGAGACATCATAAAGGAAAGCTCAGGCTGACAACTGGTGGGTACCCTTCTAAGAGGAAGATAACAGAATAAGAAACCAGCAGCAACCCTGACTGCTCTGCAGCCCTCACAGGTGATCCCCAGGCAAGCAAGGACTGGATTGGACCTTCAACAGTCCTGCAGCAGAGGGGCCTGATTGTTAGAAGGAAAACTAAAAAACAGAAAGAAATAACCCTAACATCAACCAAAAGGACATCCACTCAGAGACCCCAACTGAAAGGCACCAACTTACAATGACCACAGGTAGATAAAGCCATGAAGATGGGAAGAAACCAGCACAAAAAGCATGAAAACACCAAAAACCAGGATACCTCTCCTCCTCCAGGGATGATAACTCCTCACCAGCAAGGGGAACAAAGCTGGATGGAGAGTAAGTCTGATGAATTGACAGAAACAGGCTTCAGAAGGTGGGTAATAACAAACTTCTCTGAGCTAAAATAACATGTTCTAACCCAATGCAAAGAAATTAAGAACAAAAGGTTAGATGAAATGCTAATGAGAATTAACAGCTTATAAATGAATTAATGGAGCTGAAAAACACAGCACGAGAATTTCGTGAAGCATACACAAGTTTCAATAGCCAAATCGACCAAGCAGAAGAACGGATATCAGAGATTGAAGATCAACTCAATGAAATAAAATGAGAAGGCAAGATTAGAGAAAAAAGGGTGAAAAGAAATGAAGAACGCCTCCAAGAAATATGGGATTATGTGAAAGGACCTAATCTACCTTTGATAGGTGTACCTGAATATGACAGAAAGAATGAATCCAAGGTGGAAAACACTCTTCAGGATATTACCCAGAAGAACTTCCTCAATCTAGAAAGGCAGGCCAACATTCAAGTCCAGGAAATACAGAGAACCCCACAAAGATATTCCTCAAGAAGAGCAACCCCAAGGCACATGATCATCAGATTCACCAGGATTGAAATGAAGGAAAAAATGCTAAGGGCAGCCAGAGAGAAAGGTTGGGTTACCCATAAAAGGAAGCCCATCAGACTCACAGTGGATCCAATATTGGCCCCAGTGGGGGCCAATATTCAACATCCTTAAAGAAAAGAAATTTCAACCTAGAATTTCATATCCAGCCAAACTAAGCTTCATAAGCAAAGGAGAAAGAAAATCCTTTATGGACAAGCAATTGCTGAGAGATTTCGTCACCACCAGGCCTGCCTTACAAGAGCTCCTAAAAGAAGCACTTAACAAGGAAAGAAACAACCAGTACCAGCCACTCCAAAAATGTACCAAATGTTAAAGACCATTGATACAATGAAGAAACTGCATCAACTAATTGGTAAAACAACCAGCCAGCATCAAAATGGCAGGATCCAATTCACATACAACAATATTAACCTTAAATGTAAATGGACTAAATGCCCCAATCAAAAGACACAGACTGGCAAATTGGATAAAAAGTCAAAACCCATTGGTGTGCTGTATTCAGGAAACCCATGTCACTTGCAAGGACACATGTAGGCTCAAAATAAAGGGATGGAGGAAGATTTACCAAGCAAATAGAGAGCAAAAAAAAAAAAAAAGCAGGAGTTGCAATCCTAGTCTCTGATGAAATAGACTTTAAACCAACAAAGATGAAAAGAGACAAAGAAGGGCATTGCATAATGGCAAAAGGATCAATGTAACAAGAAGAGTTAATGATCCTAAATATATATGCACCCAATATAGGAGCATCCAGATACATAAAGCAAGTTCTTAATGACCTAAAAAGAGACTTAGACTTCCACACAATAATAGTGGAAGACTTTGACACTCCACTGTCAATATTAGATCAATGAGACAGAAAATTAACACGGATATCCAGGACTTGAACTCAGATCTGAACCAAGCAAACTTAATAGAAATCTACACAACTGTCCGCTCCAAATCCACAGACTATACATTCTTTTCAGCACCACATCACACCTACTCTAAAATTGACCACATAACTGGAAGTAAATCACTCCTCAGCAAATGCAAAAGAATGAAAATCATAACAAACAGTCCCTCAGACTACAATGCAATCAAATTAGAACTCAGGATTAAGAAACTCACTCAGAACCACACAACTTCACAGAAACTGAACAACTGGCTCTTGAATGTTAACTGGATAAACAATGAAATGAAGGCAGAAATAAAGATGTTCTTTGAAACCAATGAGAACAAATATGCAATGTACCAGAATCTCTGGACACATTTAAAGAAGTGTCTAGAGGGAAATATATAGCAATAAATGCCCACATGAGAAGCAAGGAAAGATCTAAAATTGACACCCTATCATCAAAATGGAAAGAGCAAGATAAAGGAGCAAGATAAAAAAAAAACTATCTAAGGATAGAGGAGCAAGATTAAAAAAACTCAAAAGCTAGCAGAAGACAAGAAATAACTAAGATCAGAGCAGAATTGAAGGAGATAGGGACACAAAATATCCTTCAAAAAATCAATAAACCCAGGAGCTGGTTTTTCGAAAAGATCAACAAAATAGACCACTAACCAGATTAATAAAAAAGAAAAGAGAGAAGAATCAAATAGATACAATAAAAAATGATAAAGGGGATATCACTACCAATTCCACAGAAATACAAACTACCATCAGAGAATACTACAAACAACTCTATGCACATAAACCAGTAAACCTGGAAGAAATGGATAAATTCCTGGACACTTGCACCCTCCCAAGCCTAAACCAGGAAGAAGTTGAAACACTGAATAGACCAATAACAAGGGCTAAAGTTGAGGCAGCAATTAATAACCTACCAACCAAAAAAAGCCCAGGTCCAGATGGGTTCACTGCCAAATTCTACCAGACATACAAAGAGGGGCTGGTACCATTCCTTCTGAAACTATTCCAAACAATTACAAAAAGAGGGAATCCTTCCCAAATCATTTTATGAGACCAATATCATTCTGATACCAAAACCCGACAGAGACTCAACAAAAAAAGAAAACTTCAGGCCAATATCCATGATGAACATAGATGCAAAAATCTTCAATAAAGTGCTGGCAAACTGATTGCAATAGCATATCAAAAAGCTTATCCATTATGATCAAGTAGGCTTCATCCCAGGGATGCAAGGCTGGTTCAACATATGCAAGTCTATAAATGTAATTCACCACATAAACAGAACAAAGAAAAAAAACCAAATGATTATCTAATAGATGCAGAGAAGGCCTTTGACAAAATTCAACAGCTCTTTATGCTAAAAACTCTCAATAAACTAGGTATCGATGGAACATATCTCAAAATAATAAAAGCTATTTACGACAAACCCACAGCCAATATCATACCGAATGGGCAAAATCTGGAAGCATTCCCTTTGAAATCTAGCACTAGATAAGGATGCCCTCTCTTACCACTCCTATTCAATATAGTATTGGAAGTTCTAGCCAGAGAAATCAGGCAAGAAAAAGAAATAAAGGTATTCAGTTAGGAAAGGAGGAAGTCAAATTTTCTCTATTTGCAGGTGACATGATTGTATATTTAGAAAACCCCATCATCTCAGCCCCAAATCTCCTTAAACTGATAGGCAACTTTAGCAAAGTCTCAGGATACAAAATCAATGTGCAGAAATCACAAGCATTCCTATAAACCAATAACAGACTAACAGAGAGCCAAATCAAGAGCAAACTCCCATTCACAATTGCTACAAAGAGAATAAAATACCTAGGAATACAACTAACAAAGGATGTAAAGGACCTCTTCAAGGAGAACTACAAACCACTGCTCAAGGAAATAAGAGAGAACACAAATAGATGGAAAAACTTTCCATGCTCATGGTTAGGAAGAATCAATATTGTGAAAATGGACATACTGCCTAAAGTAATTTATAGATTTAATACTATCCCCATCAAGCTACCAATGACCTTCTTCACAGAACTGGAAAAAACACTTTAAACTTCATATGGAACCAAAAGAGAGCCCTCAGAGCCAAGACAATCCTAAGCAAAAAGAACAAAGCCAGAGGCATCACACTACCTGATTTCAAACTATACTACAAAGCTAGAGTAATCAAAACGGCATGGTACTGGTACCAAAACAGAGATATAGACCAATGGAACAGAACAGAGGCCTTGGAGGCAATGCCACACATCTGCAACCATCTGATCTTTGACAAACCTGACAAAAACAAGCAATGGGGAAAGGGTTCCCTGTTCAATAAATGGTGTTGGGAAAACTAGCTAGCCATGTGCAGAAAGCAGAAAATGGATCCCTTTCTGACACCTTACAGTAAAAGTAACTCCAGTTGTATTAAAGACTTAAACGTAAGACCTAACACCATAAAAACCCTAGAAGAAAACCTAGGCAAAACCATTCAGGACATAGGCATAGGCAAGGACTTCATGACTACAACACCAAAAGCATTGGCAATGAAAGCCAAAATAGACAAATGGGATCGAATTAAACTCCAGAGTGTCTGTACAGCAAAAGAAACAATCATTAGAGTGAACCAGCAATCAACAGAATGCGAAAAAAATTTTGCGATCTACCCATATGACAAAGGGCTAATATCCAGAATTTACAAATAACTAAAACAGATTTACAAGAAAAAAGCAAATAAACCCATTCAAAAGTGAGCAAAGTACATGAACAGACAGTTCAAAAGAAGGCATATATGATGTCAACAAACATATGAAAAAATGCTCATCATCACTGGTCATTAGAGAAATGCAAATCAAAACCACATTGAAATACCATCTCATGCCAGTTAGAATGGTGATCATCAAAAAATCTGGAGACAACAGATGCTGGATAGGATGTGGAGAAATAGCAACACTTTTACACTGTTGGTGGAAGTGTAAATTAGTTCAACCATTGTGGAAGACAGTGTGGCAATTCCTTAAGGCTCTAGAAATAGAAATCCCATTTGACCCAGCAATCCCATTACTGGGTATATATCCAAATGATTAAAAATAGTTCTATTATTAAGACACATACATATGTATGTTTATTGCGGTACTGTTTACAATAGCAAAGACCTGGAACCAACCCAAATGCCCATCAATGATAGACTGGACAAGGAAAATGTGGCACATATACACCATGGAATACTATGCAGCCTTAAAAAAAGATGAGTTTGTGTCCTTTGTAGGGACATGGATGAATCTGGAAACCGTTATTCTCAGCAAACTGACACAAGAACAGAAAATCAGACACTGCATGTTCTCACTCATATGTGGGTGTTGAACAATGAGAACACATGGACACAGGGAGGGGAGCATCACACACTGGGGTCTGTTGGGGGGGGATTAGGTGAGGGACATGAGGAGTAGGGAGGTTGTGGAGGGATAACAGGGGTAGAAGCGCCAGATATAGGTGACAGAGGGATGGAGGCAGCAAACCACCTTGCCATGTATGTACCTATGCAACAATCCTGCATGATCTGCACATGTACCCTAGAACCTAAAGTACAATATAAAAAATTATGTATATAAAAATAATAATAGTAGTCATTCTGACTGGTGTGAGATAACATTTCATTGTGGCTTTGATTTTCACTTCTCTAATAATCAGTGATGTTGAGGTTTTTTTCATGTTTGTTGGCTGCATGTATGTCTTCTTTTGAGAAGTGTCTGTTCATGTCCTTTACCCATTTTTTAATAGGGTTGTTTATTTGTTTCTTGTAAACTTATTTTTAAGTTCCATGTGGATTCTGGATATTAGACCTTTGTTAGATGGATATATTGTAAAATTTTCTCTCATTCTGTAGGTTGCCTATTCACTCTGATGCTAGTTTCTTTTGCTGTGCAGAAACTCTTTAGTTTAAATAGATCCCATTTGTCAGTTTTTGCTTTTTTTGTAACTGGTTTTGGCATTGCATTTGTCATAAAATCTGTGTCTATGTCCTGAATGGTATTGCCTAGATTTTCTTCTAGAGTTTTTATAGTTTTGAGTTTTACATTTAAGTCTTTAATCCATCTTGAGTTAATTTTTATATATAGTGTAAGGAAGTGGTCCAGTTTCAATTTTCTGCATATGGCTAGCCAACACTCGCAGCACCGTTTCTTAGAGAGTCTTTTCCCATTGCTTGTTTTTGTCAAGTTTGTTGAAGATCAGATGGTTATAGGTGTTCAGTCTTATTTCTGAATTCTCTATTCTGTTCCATTGGTCTGTGTGTCTCTTCTTGGACCAGTATTATGCTGTTCTTGTTATCATAGCCTTGTAGTGTAGTTTGAAGTCAGGTAGCATGATGCCTCCAGCTTTGTTATTTTTGCCTAGGATTATCTTGGCTATTTGGGCTCTTTTTTGTTTCCATATGAATGTGAAAATAGTTTTTTCTAATTCTGTAAAGAATGTCAATGGTAGTTTAATGGTAATAGCATTGAATCTATAAATTACTTTGGGCAGTCTGCCCATTTTCACATATTGAAATGAGCATGAAATGTTTTCCATTTGTGTCCACTCTGATTTCTTCGAGCCCGTGGTTTGTAGTTCTCCTTAAAGAGGTCCTTAACTACCTTTGTTAGCTCTATTCCTAGATATTTTGTTCTTTTTGTAGGAATTGTGAATGTGAATTCATTCATGATTTGGCTCTGTGCTTGCCTGTTGTTGGTGTAAAATGCTAGCAATTTTTGCACATTGATTTTATATCCTGAGACCTTGCTGAAATTGCTTATCAGCTTGAGAAACTTTTGGGCTGAGATGATGGGCTTTTCTAGATATAGAATCATGTCATCTGCAAACAAAGATAATTTGACTTCCTCTTTTTCTATTTGAATACGCTTTATTTCTTTCTTTTGCCTGATTGCCCTGGCTAGAACTTCCAATATTATGTTGAATAGGAGTGGTGAGGGAGGGCATTTTTGTCTTGTGCTGGTTTTCAAGGGGAATGCTTGCAGCTTTTGCCCATTCAGTATGTTATTGGCTGTGGGTTTGTCTTATACGGGTCTTATTATTTTGAGGTATGTTCTTTCAATACCTAGTTTATTGAGAGTTTTTAGTATGAAGAAATGTTGGATTTTATCAAAGGCCTTTTCTGCATCTACTGAGATAATCATGTAGTTTTGTCTTCAGTTCTCCAGCTAACATTTTGAAAAGTGCCCATGATGCAAGTCTTCAGCTTAAAAGTATTGTTCAATATTGTGAATGGTACCATAAGAGAGTCTATTACTCTTTTTTGGGGTCAATAAAAGGGAATGATCTAATCTAGCCTTTCTCAGAATATGTTCCCTGAAAAACCGGCCCTGCAGGATATTCCCTGTAAAAAAAGATTTCCATCATCAATAACTTTGGAAAATATCACATACTCTATCTATATATTTGAGAGTCATAACATATATATTTAAAGAACCTATAATCCTATCACTTTGGGAGGTTGAGGTAGGAGTATTGCTTGAGCCCAGAAGTTAGAGACTGGTCTAGGCAATATAGCCAATCCTTGTCTCTACAAAAAATACACGGGCACAAAAATTAACCAGGCCTGCTGGTGTGTGCCTGTAGTCCCAGCTACTCAGAAGGCTAATATGGAAGGACCACTTGGGTCTGGGAAGGCCAAGTCTTCAGTGAGCTGTGATCACTGGATTGCACCACTGTACTCCAGCCTGGGCGACAGAGTAAGATCTTGTTTAAAAAAAAAAAGTATAGAAAAGTACTTCAGTGAAGACATATGTTTAGCATTTTGTCAACCTAGAGTTCATCAAGTTAAGTTAAACTCTAAAAATAATTCCAAAGAATTATTTTTTTCACGAAGCACTTGTTAACATCCTGTAGACTAGTATAATTTTGATCTGGTTCCTTAAAGTGAAATTATAGGCTCTGAGATTTCTAGAAGGCAAGTGGAAAGTGGAAAGGGCTGAAAAAAAAAAAAAAAAAAAGAAACCAGTCAACAAGACAGGCTATAGATTGTCTTTTTTTTTTTTTGTCTATGCTGTCTAAATTCACCTTTTAAGCTTTATAGGAATCTACTCAATGCATATTTCACATCATTGAATTCTGTTGTCTTTATTGGATTTCCTTCTGATCTTAGGCAACTTGAAAAGTGAGTTTAGAAATACAGCGTTGAGCCTCACTTGCCCTTGTGGTGTGTTCTGTGAATGTCTCCTCATATATCCCCGCTTTGTGTGACATTTTAGAGTGATTTCAGAATGCTCAAAAAGGGCAGATTCTAAATCCAGATCTGGTAAGAAATGCTGTTACTTATCTGAGAAGAACAGCCATGGCGTGTACACATATATATGAAAAGGAGATCTTTCAAAAACAGAAATATGTGAGAGAAGGGGTAAGGGAGGAGGAGACAGAGAGAGAGATTGAGAGAGAGAGAGAGGAAGGTGGGGGGAGAGAGAGAAACAGAGAAAGGGAGAGAGACAGAAAGACAGAGAGGGAGAGACAGAATGAGGGCGAGATAGAGACAGGAAGAAAGAGTCGGGAGAAGAGAGAGAGGAGTTGAAGGTTGACATGGGGGTCATTATTTATTGAAGGCTTTGTAGTTATCATCATCACTCCATGTGCTAATTTATCTATATCTGGGCTGGGGGTCCAAACCACCTTCTATGAATATGGTTAATGTAAGCACATTGCATTTCTTCTTTCCCATTGTACCACTCTCTCTATTTCAGCACCAGTCAGGTTTGGTGGGTTGTATTTCTGGACAGTTGGTTCTGGCTCTGGTATTGGGCTCTGGCTCTGTTCTCTCTTCCCATACCTTCTAAGGTGGCCCTCCTCTCCCCTTCACTCCCAGTCCTTTGGTCTCTGCTGGACAAGTTAACAGTCCCAAGAGCAACAAGAGAGAACAGCTTTGGCTTCTCACATCCAGTTATTGCTCATGTTTCTCTCTCCCTGAGCTGGGCTACTGAGGATCAGGTCTAACAGAAACCACTGTTGCATGGACCCTCAGTGCTGTGCTTCAATTTTTCCATTAGACTTGCCTGTTCTGGTGGGGAGGAAATTGCTCTCTGGAAGTAAACTTGTGACCTGTGCAAAATGAATTCACTCTTCCACGGCACCAGAAGACCGTTTAGTAAATTACTTTCATTGCACAGATTACTACCCTGGTGTCCTGGAAGATGGAATTGGTGTCACACGGGTGAGCTATTTTCTCCCTGAGAAATAGTGTTCTTATACAAAGGGCTCTGGCCTGTCAGCAGAGCCCAATCCCTGCGGGTGGGTAGACCGAGGGAGGTGTGGCTGAGGGTCTGCTGGGACAGGGCAAGCCTGCCTGAGATATGCTGCTTGTATTGGGGTTGTGTTCTTTCCTTGGAGGTTCTAGAAAGGGATCAGGGGAGTTCTGGGGGAACTGTAACACTGAATTCCTGACCACAGTTTGCTACAGTTGCTATCATTAACATCAATTAATGATAACAACAACTGTTTATTTAGCTCTTATCATGTTCTGGCACAATGGAAGATAGTTCACACATATCATGTTGCTTAATTTAGCAACGACAGAATGAGAGATTTTTTTTTAAATGTCACCATTTTATTAATGAAGAAATGTGACTTTAGAGAGCTCAAGTTCCATGTTTAAGGTAATACACATAGACCTCTGCTATGGATTGAATCTTTGTGTACCCCCAAAGAGATGATATTAGGAGGTAGAGACGTTGAGAGGTACGTAGGTCACGTAGGCAGGGCCCCAATGAATGGGACTGGTGCCTTCACAAGAAGAGATGTAGAGCTTGCTTGTTCTCTCCCTGCTCTCCACCATGTGAAGGCACAAAAAGAAGATGGCCATCTTCTAACCAGGACGAGGGCCCTCACCAGATGCCAGATCTACTGGGCCTTGATCTTGGACTTTCAGTCTCCAGAACTGTGGGAAATAAATACCTAGCATGAGGCATTCTGTTAGAGCAGTCTGAATAAATGAAGAGAAAATGATGAAACGAGTGTTCAAATTTATTCATTATTCAACAAATACTTATGTTCTAGATAGAGTGCTAGATGCTGGGGATAGAACAGAGAACAAAACCTTAAAAAAAGGAGTGCATTGTGTCAGGTGATGGGAAGTGTAATGGAGAAAAATAAAGCAAGGTAAGGAGGTAGAAAGCATCAGTGTGGATGACACTTCTATTTTATGTGGGACGGACAAGGGAAATTTTCTCTAACAAGGTGACATTTAAGTATCGAGATAAAGGGAGTGTATAGGAAGCTGTGTACATATTCCAGAGATAAGGAAACAGTAGGTACCAGAGCCCTGTGGCAGGAGGGTGCTTGTCATGGTCAGGGACATCAGGAAATCAGTGTAACTGGAGCACAGAGGATGAAAGAAACGGGATAGGAGATGAGGAGCTAGATGGCCAGCTCACGCAAGAACTTATACAGCATCGTGAGGACTTTGGTACTTACTCTGAGTGATATTGAAGCCACTGGAAAGTTCCAGCAGAGGCCTGGTATTGATTTACCTTTTACTGTAAAAAGCTGATGTGGCTGAGTGTAGACCATTAGGATGCAGGGCAGAATCTAAAAGACCTACTATGATGGTGGATGAGACCAAGGTGGTGGCATTCAATGTGAGGAGAAGTGTATGAAGGCAGAGGCTGCAGGATTTACTGATGAATGGGAAAGGAGAGGAGTTGAGAATGATGCCAGGGTGTTTGGCCTGGGAAACTGGAGGAACCCTCCACTGTCATATATTGAGTGAGGTAGGAAAGACTCTAGAGGAACAGGTTTTGGTGGAGAGAGCCTGGGAATGGCAGATAAGGAGTTCGGTTGGACAAATTAAGTTGGAGATGCCTGCTAGACACCCAAATGGTAGGACTGAGTAGGCAGGTATATGTATGAGTCTGGAGTTCAGGGAAGAGGTATGGGCTGGAGATAACAAATTCAAGATCTGCAATATATTTTAAACCACGAGCCAGATGAGATCACAAGGGAGTCAGTGGAAATAGAGAAGAGGTCCAAGGTGAGAGCTCCAAGTTAGGGACCTGAGATGGACATGAACTCAGGAGACAGAGGAGAGGAGCCAGTGGGAGAAGAGCTAAGGAAGGGTGGTGTCCTGCAACCAAGTGCAAAGGTGTATTGAAGAGGAGGGTGGGATCTCTGTGTAAAATGCTGTTAATAAGTCCAGTCAGATGAGGACTGGGAACTGACCATCGGATTTTTTCTTTCAACAACCAGTAAATACAATCAATGCAGAAAATATGGGGTAAGTGTTGGATCAATACACTTGAGTAGGCAGGAAAGGAGGAGACAATCATGTGTTCCAAAGGAGAAGGTGGTCTTGGAAATCTGGATGGCTCATCCACAGCAGCAGAAGGAAGGCAGAAAATAGGAGTTTGAGGTGGGTATGACTGGAAGGTATGAGTATGTGGCAATTTTGTGATTGATTCTACTTCCTCAAGGAAATTTTAAGCCAGGTCAATGGAGAAGGAGAATGGGGAGGAGGTGCTGGATGTTGGGAGAGAGAAGAGAGGGGAGAAACGTAGGAGAGTGGGAGAGTGAGTGGCCTCGGGAAAAGCGGCAGGGCTGGCGTGGCACCAAGGGCTGTACATAATGGTCTTGACTTTAAAGTGAGACCTATGGCATGGTTGTGTGTTTTTCTCCAGCCACTACCAGGAGAGGTAGTGGGTGGTATAGCTGATGGCATGCCATTCAAAGAGCAACCTCTGGGCCTCATGAGATGACAATTGTGTGAGAGAAAAAAGGCATCAGTTGTGACGGCCGGAAGAGAAAATGTGTCCTCAGAAGAGAGCCGGTTCTGGTTGGAGTAGGGAGGTGACAGGAATGCTCAGAAAAGAAACTGAGATTCAGAACTTTGTTGATGTGCAGTGAGTCACAGGGGACACAGTGCGAGAGTTCCAGGAGTTTGGGGAGGAGTGGGAGAGAGAATCAGATTAGGGGATGTCTGGAAAGAGCTGGGATGTAAGGAATGACCTGGAGTCATGTGCCTTACAGACAAGGATGAGAGGTGTGAGGGATTAATCCAGCGGGCCTCTGAGGCATAATGATGTTAAGGCTGAGAGTGTTGGGGTTGGTGGGGGAAGGAAAGGTGTGTGGGATCTTTCCTGGAATACTCAGGGCTCTGGGGCCCCTACTTGTCTCCTGTCAGTGAAGGTGGGGAGATATGAAGCTGTTGACTTCCTTTTCATTCCTGCAAATGGAGGAGATGAACTAGGAGCCAGAGTTTGTGCCTTGCCCTAGGAAGACAAGCTGGGAGAGTGGGCTCCTGCCTCACTCTATGGTGAGACTAGATCATCATATGTGGGTGACCTGGACTGTCATATGTGGTGACCAGGACAGGGCATGCTGTCTCATGCCTGTAATCCCAGCACTTTGGGAGGCCAAGGTGGGAGGACTGCTTGAGCCCAGGGGTTTGAGACAAGCCTGGACAACATAGTGAGACCCATCTCTATCAAAAAATTTTTAAAAAGTAGCTGAGAATGGGGGGTATACCTATAGTTCCAGGTACTCAGGAGGCTGAGGTGGGAGGACTGCTTGAGCCTGGGAGGTGGAGGCTGCAGAGATCCGTGGTTATGCCACTTGACTTCGGCCTGGGCAACAGAGTGAAAGAACCATTACCCCTCTAAAAAAAAAAAAAAAAATCTCATCCGGACAGTGTCTGTCTTCATTTGTTGACTCTGCTTCCCTTTAAGTTGTCTTCATTTTCAGTCGGATTCTCCCCATACCATGATGAGATGGCCCTAGCAGTTCCAGCCTTATCTCCATTTGCATAACCACCTCTTAAGAAATAAACCCTTTCCCGGTGAGTCTCCAGCAGGATACCATGAGCTCCTCTCTCTGGCATGGTTTGGTTCGTGTACCCATTGCTGACTCAGTCAGTCTGGCCAAGAAGTTATAGGGTTGCAGTTTTCCATGTAGATCCTCATTTTTGGAGTTAGTTTATATGATTGAGAGTGTAGGAGGGTTCCCAAAGGAAGAAAAACTAAAGGTTTTGTACCAGATTTATTTGGAAGAAATCTGAATGAGGAGATGGAGGACATGAGGACAGTGTTTTCAGCCTTTGTCTGTTATCCTGAATAATTCTACATTGGTCCAGTCCTGCACATATGTTCAGCCAAACAAAAGGCCAGCAGTTAGTCAGATCCACCCATGGGATATGGGCTCCTGGTTGAGTCCATAGCCAGCTATGGTATCCTTGCTATGGCCAATGTGTACTAAGAGGAAGTTAAAGCCTTTTTATTCCCATAAAACACTGTGTGCTGGTCAAGCCATGTACCTGGGAGGCTGCATCAGCCAGAAAGAAGTGTCTTTTCCTATTTGCATTAAAGCATTGTAAAGGCTAGTAACGGTCCTTTTTCTTGCTATGGAAGATGTCGACACCTGGTACCCTTTAATTGCTCAGGGCCAGGTGATCAGCTTCTATGCCCCTGGAAGAGAATACTCACCCTTTGGAATTCCATCAAAGGATCACTGATGAATGCTCCAATTCTTCACCTTTATATAGGGGAAATACACCTTCACTCTCACCACCTCCCAGGTACCTTTTGAAGCCTACCCTGGGAAGTGAGTTGTCCAGCAGAATAGCCCTGAAGAGGCTCCTGCCCATCCTCCTGACCCACATATCATGTTTTGTCACAAGAATGGACACAGCTGGTCCCAGATCCTCCCACATTTCCCCTTGGGAGATTTTCTAGACCAACCCCATGTACGTCATTAAGATTTTTGCCTTAATCCTTAATCCCCATTAGATAGCCCAACACTGCATGTTCCCCTATCATCACACTGCCCTGCACATCCTAAAGTCTGACTTTCTTCCATTCCTTTTCATCTGTCCACACCCCTCCACTATGTCCTTTGGAGCTCATGGTCTGGCACCAGCTGATGCAAAATCTAATCTCTTTCCCTGAATGTCCCCTTTACCTTCTCACTTGAACTGGAACCTCTCTCTCCCCAAGGACACTGCTTCCCCACAACCCTTTCAGGTAGACACCTTTGATTTTATACCTCATGGACCTTAAAGCCTGGAAAAAGGGTAAGTCTCTTCCTTACTGTCCTTTGCTGCTTCTAATTAATCATTTCTCTTACTTTGAACTTCAAAGACCTCAGCCCCTTTGAAGCACCTGCTACCCCACCTTGCTGTCATTCACTGACCTTAGTCCTTGGTGCCTCTGGCACTTGCTTGCTTCCTTTATCTCTACTGCCAATGACAATGAGAGCTGGCATTAGCCAAGTGCTTTCTCTTCTCCTGGACCTCTTCTAAGCACTCTGAAAGCATTATTTTTATTTAATTCCTACAATGCCATGAGATAGGCGCTATCATTCTCAGTTTATAGATGTGTAAACTGAGGTGTAAGGGGGTAATCTGCCTAACAGCACACACAGTTAGTGACAGGGTAAGGATCGGAAACAATCTGACCCCATGGCATGGGTACTGAAACACTACGTTAAGCTGCTTCCTTGTCGGTGTTCCTGGCAACATTAACATCTATGCAGTTGATGCTCTGGCCTATCTGTTCCTTGACCTCCTAGTTTCTCTTCCCTATTGTAGCCACCCATCCTGTGGTCATACCCATGATCTTTTCATCAGTTACAGCAGCATCATCTCAAAATACCAATTTCACATTTTCTCCCCTTTGGTGTCAGCTCTTGTCTTTACAACTCTTCAATTATAGTCCTCCCACTTTAGAAATTCTTTGGCGTTGCTGAAAATCTCAAACCCAGCAATTCCATGGACGCTGCCTCTATTTAACTTGTATCAACAGCCCTGGAACTCTTCATTTCCTTTTAGTAGATGATGGCATCTGAGCAGAGGGAGTATTTCCTGATCCAGTCATATATCGCTGTGTAGCAAATTGCCCTGAGAATGATTCAAAACAATGATTTTATTTGCTCACAACAGTATGGGTCAGAAATTTGAGCAGGGTTTGGCTGGATGGTTCTTTTTTTCTCGACATGGCATCAGCTGTGGTGTTTTATGAGATTGTAGTCAGATGGTGACTGAGGTTGAAGCATCTAAGATGGTTTCACTTACTTGTCTGGAACCTTGGTAGTGATGGCTGGCATATGTCTCTCTCTGTCGCTCTTTTCCTACAGGGCTGCCTCCAGGTGCCTAGCCTGGGCTTCATTACGTGGCATGCAGGACCTCAAGAGCGAGCATTCTAATTAGCAAAGGTAGAAGCTGCAGATTGCTTAATGTCCTGCTCCAGAAGTGACCCAGCATCACTTCCGCTGCATTCTATTTGTCAAAACAAGATTACATGGTGAGCCCGGGTCTGAAGAGAGGTGAAATATACTCCACCCAACAACTGTACTGAAAAGAGCATGTGGAGTGATGAGGATTGTTGCGACCATCTTCGGAAACAGAATTTAATAGTGACACAGCACTGTGCTTTCTCCTTGCAGGCACTGTACCTCCCTTATCCTCTTCCCTTTCCTACTTACGTGGCAATATTCCTGACCTGGTCAGTCCCAAGTATCAATAGGCTCCATGCCTGCAACTGAGAAGCTGAATGTTTCTGGAGAAAAATCACACTACTTCCCTAAGTATTCTGACTTTTACATTATTACCAAATGGTCTCTGAAGACTGCTAGGCAGTCTCATCGTTTAACATCTTGTCCCCCTCCTTAAATCCCGAATAGCATTCCACTCCTCTAGCCTACAGTAGTTAACTAGATAACTGACCCACTCCTCTGGTTAAGCCTACACTGGGGTTAACTTTGTCTCACTATTTGTAGAGAAATAGATACAATCAGGTTAGAAGTCCCTCATTTTTGTACCATTATATCCGTCAATTTACACGGCTGCATTTGCAAGCTTTGCCTTCTGTTCTTTTGAATGAAGTGGAAAAATAATTTCTGATACCATCCAAGGCAAGCCCTCCTGCTTGAACATGGTATCCTCAATCTTTTCTCATCTTATCCAAAATCTCATTCCTACAAATATCTCTCCTGTCTCCAATATCATCAATTTGTCTCTATTTAATGGATCATTATCATTGGCATACAAACAGTCTTAATATAACCACCTTAAATGACACAAATGAGTCAAAACAAAACCCCTCTTTGGACTCCATGTCCCCCCTCAGCTACCAAGACATTTCTCGCTTCTCTTTATACAACTCCTCCAAAGAATTATCTATACTTTCTCATTCTAATTCCTCACCACCTGTTCCCCTTTCAAGGCTTTCCAATTGAGCTTCTGTCCCACTGCTATGGAAACTGCTCTTATCTTACCGAAGCCTATGGTCAGCTCTGTGTGTTCATGTTACCTGACCTTTCAGCAGTGTCCAACAAAGCTGAGCTTCTTGAAGCATGTTCTCTGGTTTTCAGTAGCACAGCAAGTTACCTGGTTGACTTCCTACCTCATCGGCCACTCTGTCGTAGTCTTTGCTGATTTTCTGTCCTCTGCTGGGTCTCTGAATGTTGGAGTTTCCCTGGTTTTTCTCTGGGTATGTCTTCTTGTCTCTGCACTCTCATCTTGGTGATCACATCTAATCCCATGGCCTTAAATAAAATTCTTCCTCTGATGACTCCTAAATTATATCTCTAGTTAGAGCTTTTCTCCTGAGTCTCAGACTTGCATATTCTGCTGCCTATTTCATGTCTCCTTTTGAAAATCTAACAGGCATTTCAAATTCAACATGGCTAAAACAGAAAAATGGGTTTTAGCTCCTACTTGTACCGTAAACTGCTGCTTCTCACCTTTCTGCTTGAGCAGAGGGCCCCACATTCATATAGTATCTCTCAAAAATCCAGCAGCCACAGTTGATTCCTTGCTCTTCTCAGCACTCTACATCTATCCATCCATTCTCAAGTCATTTTCTTCTACCTCCAAATATATTCCAATTTGATTGTTTTTCCATCTCCACTGCTACTGCCATAGTCCAAACCACCACAATACCTAGCTGTCCACCCTACCTTCACTTTCACTGGTTACAACTTACTCTGTTACTAATTGGGAAAGGCATTAGAAAGATGTTAAAAAATCACAGCATATGGCATAAGACTGCCTGGTTCAAAAGACAAACTGAGAGTTAACTTATTGAAGTGAATATCGCTTCATAGGACTCTCTTACTTAAAACACTTTATTGACTTTGTATTTTAATTGAACAGAATAAAAGTATTAATCATGGCTTTAAGGACTAAATAACATCTGGCTTCCTGCCAATCTTTCTGGATTCCACTACTGCCTCCCCCTTACCCACTCTAGTCCAGCCGCTGGCTTTCTTTTGAGCCTGTAAACATGCCAAGCTCTTTCTGGTCTCAGGACTTTGAAAGTGACACTTTCCCAAATTTTTGAGTGGCTGCTTTCTTTTCATTCACATCTCAATTCAAATGACACCTTCTCCCAGAGTCCTTTTTTGGTCACTCCAGATAAACTAAATTCCACATGCCCCCTTTTGTAGATACTCTATATAACATTACCCAATATTCTTCATAGCAATGACTATCTGAAATTAGTTGACTCATTGATATGGTTTGGCTGTGTCCCCACCCAAATCTCATCTTGAATTATAGTTCCTATAATTCCCGTATGTTGTGGAAGGGGACTGGTGGGAGATAATTGAATCATGGGGCCTGTTTCCCTATACTGTCCTCATGATAGTAAGTCTCATGACATCTGATGGTTTTATAAGGGGAACCCCCTTTTGCTTGGCCCTCATTTCTCTTTGTCTGCCACCATATAAGATGTGCCTTTCACCTTCTGCTATCATTGTGAGGCCTCCCCAGCCATGTGGAACTGTGAGTCCATTAAACTTCTTTTTCTTTATAAATTACCCAGTCTTGGGTACATATCAGCAGTGTGAAAACAGACGAATACATTCATCAAATCGTTTCCATGTTTACTGTTAGTCTCACTGACCAGAATGTTACCTTTTTGAAACTAAGGACTGAATTTTGTTAATTCCCAGAACCTAGTCAAGACTGGACACATGCTAGGTACTCCATATATATTTATTGAGTGACTAAACCAGTGCCTTTTGATTTTTTTGAATACTTTATGTTTCAATTCAAGAGCATGAGAAAAATCTCAAATAGCATCAAGGCATGAAATAAAAAGTAAAATTATACTTTTGCGGGCTTTCAGGACCTCCTTTACCAGGTCCTATGCCCTAGAACCTGGGTTTGGAAGTTACAGCATTTAGCATTTTACATTACCCCTCTTTTCTTCTGACATTAAAAACCTTATGTTATTGTTTAAAATGTCTTCTTTGTGTTACTTTCATAATCATAAACAGCATGCTTAAACCACTATTTCTTGGATACCTATTATGTAAGAAGAGAACATGTATGCCTCCTACACTTCCTTTCACTCTTCTCTGGCCCCTCCCCCTCAGCTTTGATCATTATTTTTACATGATCAAGGTTTATTACATTTATATTCTGATCTGTAACTATAATTAAGTCTTCTGTGCTTTGACGATAGGTTAGTCTCTTAAAATTGAATACCATTAAATAGCAATTGGAAATTATGATTATGTAAATATTATTCAGTGGAGAACCAAGTAGTTTGATTAGACTTGTAGAGAAGGAAAAATAATCCTAAATCACCAAACCCATGGCACTCGAAGGCAAAAACTTCAATCTTCAAGGTCAAATGCATTTTCTGTTTTCAGCTTCAGATTCCTTCTTCATTTGCTCAAAATTATACCACATTTTAATTTGCTTTGACTTGACATATGACATTTCTTGACAGCTTTGTTTTGCCTTTCAAAATCTTGAATTGTCTCTCCTCTTGTTGATAGAAAAAATACAATAATAAAAACAACGTTTTTAGAGAAGTTACTGAAACCAGACACTAAATATTTTACATGCATTATTTCATTTGATAACCACAATGACATTATGAAGTATAAATTATTATTATTATTATTTTTGAAATGGAGTCTCACTCTGTTGCCTGGGCTGGAGTGCAGTGATATGATCTTGGCTCACTGCAACCTCCCGGATTCAAGTGATTCTCCTGCCTCAGCCTCCTGAGTAGCTGGGACTACAGGAGTGTGGTACCATGCCCAGCTAATTTTTTTTTGGTAGCTGGGACTACAGGCCTGCAGCACCATGCCTGGCTAATTTTTTTTTTTTTTTTTTTTTTGTATTTTTAGTAGAGATGGGGTTTCACCATGTTGGCCAGGCTGGTCTTGAACTCCTGGCCTCAAGTCATCCACCAGCCTCTGCCTCCCAAAGTACTGGTAATTACAGGCATGAGCTACTGTGCCTGGCCCCAAAGTATAAATTATTTTATACATATTTTTAATATAAGGAAATCGAGCCACAGAAAATTTAAGTAATTGCCTAAGGCATGTAGTTTGTGATTTGAATCTGGCAGTATGACTCTGGAGTCTGAGATTTTCACCACACTGGGATATCTTTACTTGATTAGTAAGCTTATTAAGCTTCTTAGTAATTAAATAAGATTAGTAAGCTTATCAAGCGTCTATTATTGAAGTAAATATACTATTATTACTTCAATAATAGTATAGTAAATATACTATTATCGAAGACCTTTTTGGGGGAGGCATCTGACTTCCTGTTTAAATTTGTGCTTCTAGTTTTGATACTGATGCATGGCTGTCATTATGAGATTTTATTTTATTACACTTCTGATTGGGTCCATGTCTTTCTCTTTCTTCCATTTTATTTAACTTTTTACTGACATCAAATGACAAATAGGTTTTTCAGAAAGGGTAACTGGGAGGTAAAATTTCTGAGTGCTTGCATGTTTAAAAAGTCATTGTACTGTTCCCACACTTGATAGATAGTATGGCTAACTATAGAATTGAGGTTGAAAATGAACTTCTATCAGAGCTCAGTCAGCATTGCTTCACCTTCTTCTAGCATCCAGGATGACTGATGAAAAGTCTGATGCCAGTTCTTTTGCACACGCACACACACACACACACACATACATGCATATATATACAAAAGATATATATATACACATACACACACACACACACATATATATATATGTATATAAATATCCAGATATATATAGTTTCCAGAGGAGTATATATGTATATCCATATATATACACACACACCCCTCTGGAAACTTTACTTTTTCTGTTTATCCTTGATGTTTCAAAATCTCATGAGAATATATTTAGGTGTAGGCCTTTGTATTCAGTAATTGCAGCATCCAAGTTAGGCTTGCTTCTGCTCCAGGAGATTTTTTTTCTATGGGTGTTTTGATTATTTCCTTTCTTCCAACTCCTTTTTTCTCATCTTTGGAACTCCTGTTAGGTTGGTATTAGAATTCCTGGATTGAAGTTAGAGCTGTGATACAGTTGGGATATTTGTTCCTACTCAAATCTCATGTTGAATTGTAATTTTCCAATGTTGGAGGTGGGTCCTGATGGGAAGTGTTTGGGTCATGGGGGCGGATTCCTCATGGCTTGGTGCTATTGTCCAAGCAGTGAGTGAGTTGTCAGAAGATTCTTTTTTTAATACATATTTTTTTCTTGGTGCCGTGACTTGGATTGTTCAATATATATGGCACCTCTCCCACTTTCTCTTGTTGCTGCTTTCACCATGTGATATGCCTGCTCCCACTTTGCCTTCAGCCATGAGTGAAAACTCCTAAGGCTTCCCTAGAAGCTGAGCAAAGGCAGGCACCATTCCTTACAGCCTACAGAACTGTGAGCCAATTAAATTTGTTTTCTTTATAAATTATGCAGTCTCAGGTATTTCTTTATAGCAATGCAATAATGGTCTTGCACAGTCTATCATATCATTAAGTTTTCCTCTTCCTTAAAAAAATTACTTCTTCCTTTGTTTTTTTCT
Source organism: Sapajus apella (assembly GCF_009761245.1). Classification (NCBI taxonomy): domain Eukaryota; kingdom Metazoa; phylum Chordata; class Mammalia; order Primates; family Cebidae; genus Sapajus; species Sapajus apella. The sequence continues at coordinate 23,877,725 of NW_022436944.1, read as the reverse complement.
TTATTTTTAATTTGCAATCTTTCTTTAACTTTGTCTTCTAGCTCTCATATAGATTTTTTTTTAATTTTTAATTTTTGTGGGTACAGAGGTGATATATTTATGGTGATATATTTATTTATATATGTTTGTGGGTACAGAGGTGATATATTTATGGGGTACATGAGCTATTTTGATACAGACATACAATGTGTAATAATCACATCATGGGATATCTATCAGGTCAAGACTTTATCCCTTCTTTGTGTTACAAACAATCCAGTTATATTCTTTTAGTTATTTAAAAATGTATGATAAATTATTGCGAACTGTAGTCACCCTGTTGTGCTATCAAATGCTAGATTTTATTCATTCTATCTAACTATATTTTTGTACCCATGGTTTTTATTTTGACAGTTATATTTTGAATTTGCAAAACATTGTGTTTGTTCTGTGTCCTGTGTTGAAGTTTTGGTTCTGTTTTGATGGTTGCAGTCTCTTTTCAGTTTGCACACATGTCCTTGGTAATCAGTCTTTCTTTTTGCCTTAGAGATTCACTTTCAAGCTGTTTAATTCCCTTAAATATGCGTTAAACCTTGGAGGCTTGTTCCTATTTGTAATAAAAGGATTAGATTGATTAATGTGGACCACTAAGGCAGTTTTTAAGTTTTCTTCTGTAGCTGAGTTGATCCATTTCCACAGCAAGTCTCACCATACTCCCCTTCTTAAAAAATGCCAGAATAGGATGGATGTTATTATGCAACACCACCACTTATGTGAAAAAGTCAGTATTCTCAAGGCACTATGGTTTGAGTATCTTTGCCCCCTCCAAAATTCATGTGGAAATGTAATCCTCAATTGCAATAGTTTCAAGGAATTGTGGCCTTTAAGAGGTGATTAGGCCATGAGGGCTCCCTTCTGGTGAAGGGTACCTTTATGAAAGGGATTGATAGAGGGAGTTTGTCCCTTTTCACCCTTCTGCCTTCTTTCATGTGAGGACACAGCATTCCTCCCCTCTGGAGACCACAGCATTCAAGACTCATCTCGGAAGCAGAGACAGGATCCTCAATAAACATCAAACCTGCCTCCTTGCTCTTGGATATCCCGCCCTCCAGAGCTGGGAGAAATAAATCTGTTTTTTATAGGTTATTCAGTCTGAGTCTCAATTTATAAATTACCCAGCAGTTATAGCAGTACAAGCAGACAAATATTCACAAGGCAAATGTTCAACATCTTTATAGGACAGAGCTCTAGCTTTATGTGGAGGCCAATCACGTGGCTGACACGCTCACTAATAAAAGAGGAAGTGAGAGATGTAGGAGCTCTGGCTGGGCTGTTTTGTATTCTGCTCTTTAATTAATCACTCTGATTACAGCCCCCAGATACATTTTTTCCTCCTTTTCACTCTGAGTTTGAAGGCTCTCTGCATCTCCTTCAGGAAAACTGGTTCCAACTTCTGTTTGAGCCTCATTTTCTCTCTCCTCTCTCTCTCTCTCTCTCCTCTCTCCTCTCTCCTTTTCTCTCCTCTCTCCTCTCTCCTTCTTTCTTTCTGACAGAGTCTCACTCTGCCACCCACACTGTAGTGCAATGGTGCGATCTCGGCTCAATGGTGCAACCTTCGCCTCCCAGGTTCCAGCGATTCTGCTACCTCAGCCTCCCGAGCAGCTGGGACCACAGGCGCCCGCCACCATGCCCTGCTAATTTTTTGTGTTTTTAGTAGAGACAGGGTTTCACCATGTTAGCCAGGATGGTCTTGCTCTCCTGATCACGTGATCTGACTGCCTTGGCCTCCCAAAGTGCTGGGATTACAGGCATGAGCCACCGCGCCCGGCTGAGCCTTATTTTCTGTGCATTCTGAGATTCAGTTTTCTATGCACCATTAGCTTATTCCCTAATAGAGTCACATGTACTTTTGGCTCATATGATTTCATTAAAGTCTCTGGGCTATATGTATTTGGGGGCCAGTTTCAAATTTTATCTAAGTGAAATCAGAATAAAGTGAGTGTCATGGGAAGTCTTTAGGGAAAAGACGTCATGGAAAGTCAACATGTGGCTTGAGGAGAAGATGTGAAGGGGAGTATGTTTTAAAGATGATAGTTCTTCCATGGGTTAATGAGGCTGATTGTAGTAAAGGTTGTATACATTAAATACCCTAGAGTAAGTTTGTCCAACCTGCAGCCCATGGGGCTTTGATTGCAGCCCAACACAAATTCATAAACTTTCTTAAAACATTATGGGATTTTTTATTTTTGCGATTTCTTGTTTTAGCTCATCAGCTATGATTAGTGTTAGTGTATTTTATGTGTGGCCCAAAACAATTGTTCTTCTTCCAGCGTGGCCCAGGGAAACCAAAAGATTGGACAGCCCTGCCCTAGAGGGGTTTTAATGGTGATAAATTTTATTTTTCCCCTCAAACACCAGCAGCATGATCTATCTCCTCCAGCTGCTGAGTGTCTCACAGAGTTATTCCCCAGCCACAGCTGTTAGCAGTCCAGCGGACCTCCAGGACTCACAGAATAGAACAATCGTTTGTATCTATATTGACTAGAGAAGGGGCTGGACAGTCTACGTGTGGACCAGCTCTGGCATCTTTCTAACTTGGTATTCTGTGTTTATTTTACTAATAACAAAGTTTTTCTCCTGTAAACATTGGATTATCGTGAAAATTTGAAAAATTCAGAAGAGCTAAAATATTAAATACCATTAAATATTTCTCTACTCAGAAAAGATTAACATTTCAGTGCATGTCTTTCTGATGTTTTGAGGAGAAATAGGTAGCATACAATATATAGTTTTTATTTCACTAAAAAATCTGTAGCTGTTTTTAAATATTCTTCAAAAACATGATCCTTGATGGTAACATGATATTTATCACATGGCTATTTATAGTTTATTTAACTATTCTCTACTTTTGATGTTTGAAATATTCCTGAAGTTTTTCTATTATGAATAATACTCTGAGGAATGTCTTATTCATAAAGCTTTTTCTGGTACATTTATTAATTCACTGGATTAATTCGTAAAGCGGCAGATACATGTTAAATACATGTTTCAATACATTTTGGAGGTTTTGATACATAATGGCAAATTGCCCATCTCTTGGAGTATATCACTGGATGCTCTTTTTGTTAGTGTGTAAGAATCCCCCTTTGCCTGAACTAACATCTAAACTTTGTTATCTTATAAGAAAAGAGGCTGGGAAAAAAGATTTTCTGTCAGCATAATAGGAGGAAATATTTTAAATGTTTTTCCTTATGCATTTTTTATTCTTAGTGAGACTAAACATCTATCTATTTTATTTACATTTCTTCTTTTTGTGATTTTTTTCCTGTTCAGATCTTTTGCCCATTTTTCTGTTAGCGTGCTTCTCCTTTACTATTTATTTGTAAGGCTTTTACAGATGAATAATATTGACTCTTCTTTTTTTAATATACAAATAGCTATAGAATAAATGTATTAAATATAAAATAAACAATTTTTAAGTCTATGATTTTGTTTAGAATTTTAGAAAACTGATCAGTTAACATTTTTTGCTTAAATACTTTGTATTATGAATTTATTTGCTTTGGAATTTTTGATGGTTAAATCTTTAAAACATCTGTAATTTACCTTTGTGCAAGTGTGGTACATAGACTTAACTTTATTGTTTTAACAAATGGCCAGTTGTATCAACATCATTCATTCAATTAAATCTTATTTACCCACCAAATTGAAATGTTCTTTTTGAAATATAACTGAATTCTTACATGCATTAAGATTTGCTTCAGTGATATCAGTGTTTTCTAACCCATGCACCTGCTTCTTCCTAAAGCAGTAGTATACTATTCTAATTAACATATTTTTATATTTTATTCATGTATGTGGTAGACTTGCCTTTTCCAAAAATTTGAAAGCAACTGGTGGCTGCTTATTCTTTTGCATATACTTCAGAATAATTTAACTGTACTTTTTAAGCCTGTAAATTAATTGCAAGAAAACTAACTTCTTTATACCACCCAGGCTTCTCCTTCCAACATGGTCTATCTTTTCATTTATTCACATAGTTAACTTGTTTTTATATAATTAGTAAAATATCTGCAATATAATATCTTAAACTCATAGAATCATACAGCAATGTGATTTGGCCTAAGCAGTCTACATTAGAAATCAGAAAACCTGAAATTTTGCCCCCACATTACCACCAACAGGCTGTGTGAACTTGGACAGTAAGTATTGTTGGGCTTTTGTGTTTTCAACCTGTAATATGAGAAAGACTTAAGTTCTCTAAGATTTATTCCAGTAACAACAGTCTATGAATCACGATAGCAAAATTTGTATAGTACTATGAATCACGGTGCAAAATTTGTATAGCACGTGTCCCCCAAAGGAGGAGTAATGTTACCATAGCTCACTGCACCAACGTCACAGGCACCTGCAGAAACTTGACTGGACATATTTACTCCTTAGGTGAAATTCACCAAGAAACAGAACTGTGTATCTGATGGAAATAATTGTGTTTCATATATTCAGCTTTCAGTGCTGTAATGAAAACAAATTTAAAACCACCCAGCAATGCCATTGTTGCAGTTCCAAAGCTAGGGTGAGATGAGAGCTCTCAATGGGAGGAGGTGGGCCTCATGTAGGAGGCGTGAGCTGTTACCATTTTGCAAAGCTCCAGGGAGGCAAAATAAAAGAAACGCAACGTCTTTGAAGGTCTCTGCCAAACTCTTTTTAAGAGCAATAGAATTAGGAGGAAAATGAAGCTTCTAAGAACATAACCAAGAGCTTAATACTCCCCCTTGGAGCCTACAAAACAAAAATACAGTCATCTTCATCTCATGGTTAAAAAAGAAAACACGAAGAGCAGTGGCTTTGCTTGATCTCTTTAATTGGATTATAAAACTGAGTTAGAAATTCTTTTGCAATGAAGTGGCCCAAACTTTATGGCCAGGACAGAATAACTCAAAGCAGAGCTTCAGGTCCACCCAGGACTTTTCATTCCTAGAAAAATGGGGTTTAATTTCTACATCATAAATGATTTTAATCTGCAAAACTTTTCCTACTGCTTTTTGAAACAATTCAATTTCAGGAACAATGGAGGCTTGAACTGAGCTTGGTTGTGGCCATTAATAGCTCTCATTTGGATAAATATTTTTGGAAGCTCTTTTTTTCTCTTATAAAAAATGAACTGGTGATGCATAAGCAAATTCTCAAAGAAGAGTTTAATATATTGGCAGATAGAAACACAGGACACACTGATGGAATGTATTATGGATGTAAGCCATAACGATGTTTTCAATTTCTTTTGGTGTTAAGATATGGTATAAGAAACTAGTCAATTTCTGGAGTCTCTTGAGGCAATTTGCATATAGAATGTTTATTGCAGGATGGCAGATGTGACTTTGAATAAGTGGAGCCAGTTCTGAATTTTGCCTACCATCTCTGTCCAGGCTACTGGCATCTGGAGGATGTGGCCATGCTGCATTAAAAAAAAAATGATTCAAGGGATTGAGAAACAGTAATAGGTCTTCCTCACAAAATTTATATAATTTTAATTTAATTTGCAGCAAATTGATGTAGCAATGTTTGGTTTTCTTCCAGCTCCAGAAACATTTAATTTTTTTTTTTTTAAAAGATGGTATATCGTAAATTCACTCTATTTGTGTACATTAAGATATTCTCCCATCTTATTGTGAAAAATAGCTTACTGCAAAGCCTCATTTACAGCCAGATCCTAGGAAAGCATTTAATTATATGCTAAGGGATGAAGTGAGGGTTTATGTGGGTAAGAGTGACGAAGATCCTATGAAAAGCGATAAGGATTGAAAGAGGTTCATTTGCCAAATTATAAAACTAAACAGATAATTTTCTGTGACTTAATTCCAATCTAAGAAAGATGGAGTGTGAACCAACCTTCCTGTAAACAGAACAATTGTTCTCTCTAGGGGTCTTGGGAAAGAGAAGGAGGGGCAGAGAGCGCTCCGCAGGTTACAGATCATTTCAGACTTCTCATTGTCAATGCAATGGTGGCAGTGGACAAGGTGCACTTTCTCTTCCAGTTGCTTCTGTGGCTGTGCCCTAATGCTGCACGTGCCCACTGGCCTCTGCTGTGCTGGTCACTTTACCAGCCACCCTCTAAGGGTTCCTGGTGTTTCTCAAGAGCAACTGTTACCTTCACAGAGAGACCTTTCATGACCTGGTCATGTAAATGAGATGTACCAGTTGTATACGCTCATGACATTTTGTGGGTGTTTCCTTTTTTAGCTCCTACCACTGTCTGTAAATGTGCATTTATTTGTAGGCTTAACTGGCTTCTCTGGCCAGGTTGTACATCCCAGTCAGGGTTCACTGATGCCTCTCCAGCACCTGAGATCCGTCTGCCACAGGGAAGGTGCCCAGTAAATCCTTGGGAACAAATAAATAAACTTCGTGGTTTTTCAAGGAAGACTGGTCTCCATCTCCCTGCCTTGTCCAGGCAGAATTCGCCACCAGCTTGATTTCCATCTGTCTCCTTTTGACTTTCTCTTTTCCTTTCTCTGCCTTTCTTTTCTTTCCCATGTTCATTTGTAACAACTTTATTGGTTTCCTTGTTTTTTCTTCCATGTTGCTCTAGAAGAAAACAGATGGGTAGAGGCTTTCAGATGAATACTGAATATCACATCCCCATTGATGAGATCATTTCAGAATTTTCTAAAATTATTCTTCACGGTCACATGGCTAGGGAGAAAATATCCCTGGGTTTTTGAGAGTTGGGATGCTGCTGCCTGGCTTAAATCATTATTAAAGAGACAAAAAGCTCACCAGGATAAAACTGCTGGAAAGTTTTCTCTAGCAATAGAGTACATTCAATAGATAGTCCTCACCTGGAGGAACGTGGGGTGGGAGCTCCTTCTTTTGTGCGCGTGTGTAATTACTTGTCACTTTATCTAAATGTCATCTCCAGGAGAGCTTATCTTTCTTCAGACATTTACAATAGCATCTACTATGGGACCGCCAACAGATTGCTTGGCCTGGGAAAGACTTTTTAATACTGCAATGTTAGTAGCATGAGATTTTCCCCTCTTCCCTTTATTTTTTAAAATTAATTAATTAATTATTATTATTATTTTTTGGAGATAGAGTTTTGCTCTTGTTGCCCAGGCTGGAGTGCAATGGCATATCTTGGCTTACCGCAACCTCTGCCTCCCGGTTCAAGTGATTCTCCTGCCTCAGCCTCCCGAGTAGCTGGGATTACAGGCATGTGCCACCACGCTGGCTAATTTTGTATTTTTTCTCCATGTTGGTCAGGGTGGTCTCGAACTCCTGATCTCAGGTGATCCACCCGCCTTGGCCTCTCAAAGTACTGGGATTACAGGCGTGAGCCACTGTGCCCGGCCTCCTCTTCCCTTTAAAAAAAATGTGTGCAAATGTGTCAGAAGGGCAATGTCATGCCTTGAACATAAGAAAGGTGTTCCAGGTATTATTGCCTTTTTGCTGTGTTTGATTATCTCCATCTTTATTCTCTGGAAAATGAAGTACATGTGGATTTGGCTCTTCCAGATAAGCAATCTGATCATTTCAGGGTTAAGCTCATCAGTTGGCTAGCATGATATTAGAAGCTGAGTTGTTGGATTCACAGAGCAGGGAAACACAGTCATGGTACCTGGAATCTAAATACCCTCTCTTCCCAGTGATATCCATAGCTATTTGGCTGTAGGTCAGCTCTCTCTCCACCTACATCTCAGCCCAAGAAAGGCTGCCCTGGTGCAAAGCTGCAGCAAGTCTCAGCATCTCAGGACATGCAGGGAGGTCTGTCAGTAACCTAGCAACGTGACAACAAAAGCATCCTCGTGCTGTTCAGCTTTCAAATAATGAAATGATAGGATATTTTGCATTTGATCAGCACAGTTTCCAAGAACCCTAAAGTCAGTTGTGAATAGAGGAAAGAAATCACAAGAACCTGCTCCCCTAGGGCTGGCTAACTCCATTATACAGACAGGTAAGCAGAAGCAAACAGGTCACAGGGGGCTATCTGACATAAGCAGAATTAGCGAGGAAGTATACAGAAAGAACTTCTAAATACTAGAAAAAACTAAAGAAAAAGAGCTGTAGGCCAGCCCATTTTTTCTCATTAGACTTTACAACTCTAGGGAGCAGAGACTGTTCTTCATCTATTTTGAGAAGTACTAACCTTACTGATTGTTAAATTATAGATGAATTTAGTGGGTAGGTGGTCTATCTTACAGCCTGGCTACTGAACAGGGAATTAGCTATAGAAATTGGCAAGACATTATTAATTTTCTAAATGTGTGATTATTCCGTCATCATTTTCTGAAAATGTAACTAAATTCTGATTTAAAGGCAGATACGGTTGTTTGTCTACTCCTTTGATAACAGTGGTGGTTTTAAGAAATGATCACAAATTTCTTGATACTCTTTCCATTGAGGGATAGGGTCTTTATACTCTCTCCTTGAGTCTGGGTAGGCTTAAGACTGATTCATCCAACAGCTTAGGACTGACTCATCTAATAGAAGTGATGCCATATAGCTTCCTAGGCTGAATTATAAAAGGGAATCCAGCTTCTTTCTTGTTCAATGGAACACTCATATTTGAAGCACAGGGAAGCCAGATAAAAAGTCTGATTATCATGAGGCTAGCTACCTTTCTGTTTGGAAGTTCAAGCCACACAGTGAGGGCATGTGTGGGTGTTCTGGTTAACCATCCCAGCTGAGCTCAGCCTTTGAGTAATTCCCACTCAGGTACCAGACACAGGAGTGAAAAAGCCTCCAGATAATTATTCTGCACCCCCCTAGCAATTTTAATATTCTGATCTGAAGCCCCAGATGTCATAAAACAGAGAGCAGCCATCCCTGCTGTGGCCTTGCCAAATAACCTGTGAGCATAATGAAATCATTGTGGTTTTGTGCTGCTGAATGTAAGGAATTTTCTTAAGCAACAGTAACAACTGGAACACCCACAGAATCCCAGTTGTTCACTCTTCTCTACATGTTTATGTCCTGGATGAGGGGCTTTGGCCCTTTCTCAAATTCTGAGGGGGAATGGTTATTTGTCTAAGGCAACATGGTCATTTCATTTCTTTTATTATGTATTTATATTGGGTATCACTAGGTGATATAATTC
>NW_022436944.1:23626242-23868639 GCF_009761245.1 Sapajus apella | reverse complement strand
TTTTTTTTTTTTTTTAAAAGGGGATTGCCTATTCCAAGTGCTCCTTGCAGTGTTGCACAGAAAACCTGCTTAGTCACCAGGGGCGTCCAAATACTGTGGTCAGAGCTGACATTTGATGGTGGCTCTGATGGAGGAGGCCACCTGTAGTTCAATGGTTAAGGCCTTTGAGAAGGAGTGGGTGGGATCTTCCTAAAGAGGTGTAGGTAAGTAGTTGCCTTCTGGGACCCCATCTTTCAACCCAACTTTATCACTTCCCTCTTTTGGTTATCAGGAAAATAAATGGGCTCATGAATCACAGAGTAAGCTGAATTTGCCTCTTAGATACTGTTTGACCTCGGAAAAGTTGCTTAACCTCTCTGAGTTTGCTTTTTTTTTCTTAATGGAAATGAAATAATACTTAACTCATGAGATTGTTGGAGGAAGATGAGCTCACTGCATGGCACAGTGCTCAATAAATGCCTCATTTTAGATGTCTTCTTTGAAAATGCAAGTGTCACGTTAAAGATTCCCCTAATACAATGAGTGCTTATCAGTGAGTACTCCCTTAGTTTGTATGGGTTGCTATAACAAAGTACTATAGACTGGGTGACCTATAAAAAACTGAAATTCATATCACAGAGTTATGGAGGCCGGAACTCTGAGATCGGGGTACCAGCATGGTTAGGTTCTTGTGGGGGTCCCCTTCCAGGTTGCAGACTGCTGACTTCTTGATGTGTCCTCACATAGTGGAAGGAGCAAGGGCCTTTTTTAAATAAGGGCACTAATCCCATTCATGAGAGCTCCATCTTCATGACCTAATCACCTTTTAAAGGCCCAACCTCCTAATACCATCACCTTGGAGGTTAGGATTTCAACATATACTTTTTTTTTTTTTTTTTTTTTTGAAGGAGGCTTTCTCTGTTGCCCAGGCTGGAGTATAATGGGGTGATCTCTGCTCACTGCAACTTCCGCCTCCCGGGTTCAAGCACTTCTCTGGGTTCAAGCAATTCTCCTGCCTTAGCCTTCTGAGTACCTGGGATTACAGGCGTGTGCCACCACACCCAGCTAATTCTTTGCATTTTTAGTAGAGATGGGGTTTCACTGTGTTAGCCAGGATGGTCTCGATCTCCTGACCTCATGATCGGCCCGCCATGGCCTCCCAAAGTGCTTGGATTACAGGCGTGAGCCACTGTGCCCGGCTCAACATATACATTTTAGGGAGACATATTACGTTATTTTGTCATCTAATGATAATTAAAATAGGGATTGACAGGAATTAGGTAGAATTAGGGTCCAAGGGGAGAAACAGTATCTTGCAGGGTGATAGCATCAAATTGGTGATGGTATCAAAACAACAATTTTCTCACCTTACACCTTTCCCTGGGGTAAGGCCCTTTAGAGGAAACTGCTACATATATATTTAAGTAAATACATATATTTAAGAGTTCTAAGGTACATACTTTTTAAAATTTAAAATCTCTGAATTTATGGCATTCCTGATTAAAATTTTTAAATGGTATGTGAAATAAGAATACATCTTATAATTGATGGCATCTTCGTTTTCATGAATATGGTAATACTTTAAATAAACAACACTAGTTTCAGGAATCTGGGGCCTTCATTGGGATTCCTTAGAATTGCACTGTCTAGCCTCTGGCCACACATGTTTCGAGCACTTGAACTGTGGCTACTTCAAATTGTGATGTGCTGCAGTGCAATGTGCCCACCAGCCTCTGAAGACTTACTATGGGAAAAATAATGTTGATCTATTTCATTAATACTTCTTTCATTGATTACATGTTGAAATGATAATATTTTGGATATATTGGATTAAATAAACTATACTATCAACATTTATTTTACCTGTCTTAAAAATTTTTTTTTACATTTTTATGGTGGCTTCTATTAATGTTTCATGTGCAACTCACATTACATTTCTCTGAATGGTGCAGCCTTAGAGCACAGATGTCAAAGATTATCTTCATCACTATGTAGAATCTGGATGGACTCCCACTCAAAATTTTGGTTTAGATATCGAGGCTGATATGCTGCACACATATCAATAGTGTAAGAAAAGGTTAGTTTCTTACATAGTGAGGCTTCCTGGAGAGAGCAGGATAGATCCCAAGCAGGTCCCAAATGGCTTGAGAGCAGGGAAAGAAGACTAGCTTGGGTTTTTATGGTGATTAGGGGATGAGGCCAGGGCGAGGGTTCTGACATGCTAGCTGGGGCTTGCACTGCATGAAACTCCCAGGGAGCACTTGGGCTTTCTTATCAGCTTTCTTAGATGTGGGGCAGAAGGGGAAGAGGGAGGGGGAGACTTAAAAGCTGTCAGTTTTGAGGACTGATAATAAATAAGTCTTATTATATTATCTAACCCCGTGCCTTCATTTTATCCATGAGGACTCAGAAACAGAGAGGGGATGTGACTTGCCCAAGGTCACACAGCTAGCTAGTGCAGTGCTGGCGCTGGAATCCAGGCCTCTGGAGACCAAATATTTACCCTCTCTTCCACAGCACTTCATGGAAAGCCACTGGGAAGATAAGAAGACTGTTTCTCAACGGGGGCTGCTTGCCATGTTTTGTGAATCTGCTGAGAAGGAGAAAGTGCTGAAGGATGGTGGTCAGGCATAGAGCAGCCACCAGGGTCTCTCTCTTAGTGGGCAGCCTTAGGCCAGCTTTACTGATGTTGCTGACAAGGTGGCTCAGAAAAGTGACTTGAAACTTAAATACTAACTCAACATAAAATGAAAAGGAAGTCAAGAATCTGAAAAAAACCAAAACCAAAACCAAAAACAAACCTGTGAGAACAGAGTGGGCATTGTGCACTCACTTCTTTTGACATTAAAGTGGCTTTGAATCGAGCCAGGAAGCTCCCACACCTACATTTTGCTTGAGAATTAAAAACTTCCAAGAGAGGTTATTAATCCAGGGACAGAAGGGCTCTCATTTCAGGAGCAGAGCTTAAATCCTTTACAAAGAAAAAGAAATAAACTCATTGGAGTTTGTTTTGATCCTTCGGGGAGAGTCGTTTTGAGTGTACAGCATGCATTTTGGAAGCCCTGACTGCTTAAAAGCACGCTTGGGAAGGAATAGGTTTTAAAACCCGGATCTTTGCCTGGCTCTTGGCTTCTCTGAAGCGTCAGTAGGTTAGCGTTTTCTGTTTATTGTACCACACAAAAATAAATCTGGATTTGTTTTGATTTTCCTGATTTTCTTATACCCTGGAAGTAGAGCCATGGGTACAAAAATTTAGTTAGATAGAATGAATTTCTCGGTGAAAATGACTTTGGATAGAGTCTCAGATAATTAATTGCTAGTTCCAGCTGACAGTCGCTGGAACACTGGGACACCCTCTATCTGCTGCCTTCCAGGAAGAGCAAGGATGGAAGGGGTACTGAGAACTAGATAGAGCTCTTCTTTATCATGGCCAAGAGAATTTCATACATACCTTCACGTAGATTCACAATTGTCTGGTGAATGAAACATAATAGACTTAGAAAAGTAAAAGCCATGGACAATACCCAATTATATATGTTTAGTTTTGAACTGTCTTGTATTTGGTACTGTCTTTTGACTCTATGGTTAAAATAATACCAACATATGTGTGTGTGTGTGTGTGTGTGTGTGTGTGTATATGTATGTATGTGTATATATATATATATATATATATATACATAGTAGATTCCATGCATTCCATGCCAAGCCTGTGTCAGGGAGCTTCACACTGGGAATATTATCTCTATTGATTCTCTTACTTACTATCTAAGGGGCTTTTTTGTTTGGAGGGGATCACTCACCACTACCTAGCTGTGTTGGTCTGTTTTAGCATTGCTATAAAGGATTACCTGAGGCTGGGAAATTTATGAAGAGAGGAGATTTAATTGGCTCACAGTTCTGCAGGCATGGTGCTGCCATCTGCTTCTGGGGAGGACCTCAGGAAGCTTCCACTCATGGCAGAAGGAGAAAGGAGTAGGCACATCACCTGGCAAGACCAGGAGCAAGAGGCAGGCAGGGGGGAAGATGCCACATTCTTTAATCAACTAGAACTTGCCCGAACCCAGAGCAAGAACTCACTCATTACCACCAGGAGGACACCAACCTATTCCTGAGGGATTTGCCCCATGATCCAATACCTGTCTCTAGGCGCCACCTCCAACATTGAAATTTGGATGGGGCAAAGATCCAAACTATATCATTAGCTTTCCATTGATGCTCAATTTATTAACTTTTTGGACTTTAATGAAACAATAAGCATTTCTTTAATTATTAAATAACTAATATTCCTCTAAATAAACACACTACTTAACAACTAATCAGCCAAAATTTAGAAGTTTGAGAAGATGTTTCTTCCCAAACTTTTAAATGTAGATGAGCAATTTATTTAATTAAACCCCTTTCAACATTTAATTTTCACAAGTCCAAGGTATCCCATTCTGTCAAACACTCTAAACACCCTTAAGAAGGAGATAAAACATGCAGTGATTGCAGATCTTATTCTTATGCTTACACCATGGACTTAAATGTTTTATTATTTCTATCTTGTGTCCTTATTTTCACTTTTATTCTCATACTTTCTCAGAGTAGCAGTAATTTTACCAGACTAACTTAGATGGCACATTTCAGGATGCACCAGCGGATTCTTGGTCTGGACATAGGACCTTTTGGTTTTTAAGTTCAAAATGATTTAAACTTCAGCCCTGGTTAGTGGCCCTGGCTGGGTCCACTTTTTAAAAAATGTGTTTCTTTTGCTAGTCATGATATTTTAGGTTTTTGAGGCTTTTAGGCTTTCAGTCTTTTGCACTCAACTTTCTCACTGTCCTGAATTGTTGTATGTTGGCTGGTTCTCTAAGTATTATTGGAAACACAGTTATGCTTCCTAGTATCTCATTATTATTAATAAGTCCCCTGAGAGGATTAGGCTTGTGTAGTAAATTATCTGGGCTATACAGTGGATGCTACTTGCACCTTTCAGCTCTGCTCTCAGAACTGAGGCACTTATTCCCCCAGTGGCCAGTCCCATTGCCTGCTAATTGCTCATAGCACAGTCCTGAAATTGTCCTAGGATAAAGGGAGCTGCCTTGCCCTAGTGACAAGTTGAAGTGGGGCTATAAATGCCAGTCCCCTGGCTTCAATATGGGACATCCCTGAAGAGCCATTTCAATTTCAGAGCTCCACATGGGATCAGCTCAGGGGTCTGTTCCCCCTGCATCACTGTTCAGCTTTCCTCTCTGCTCCATCACTGACTTACAGGAGCTGTTCCCAGGAGGACACACTAAGAAACCCCCATCGCAGAGTTTGCTTTGAGGGAACCCACCTATGAAGGTTGGTGCCAGGTGTAATTGTAGGAAGCAAAATCCAAATTAGGATTTTGGAGCTGGACCACCGACTACATCTGCATGGGAGACTCCAAGCAAGATCAACAGAAGACTGATCCAGTTAAGTCCCTATTAAATTGTAGAATCATGTTAAATAACAAAATAGCTGCTGTTTTAAGTCACCACATTTTAGAGTGATTTGTTATTCAGCGTCAGATAACTTAAACAATCATAAGCAAAAAACAATCTAGCATTCTGGGGAGAATGGCAGACATAACTGATAAAGGTCTCAGTCCTCTCAAAGGGCAGAACATGGAGTGGTGCATATGATTGTAAGCTTTTATGGAAGGAGAAGTAGTTCAAGGTGAGACTATGAATGCATTGATAGGCAGTGGTGAATGGCTTGGCTTGTTGGTCAGAGGCCTGAAAGAGGAAATATCGGAAGACCGGGGATAAGGAGATCTGGGAAAGAGGCACATAAACAGACCTACGGGAATGGCCACAAAGTGTGAGCATCTCTGTAACGCATGTTGATGCCAACCAGAGGGTATCCCATGGAAGAAGCACTAAGCAACCAGAAAGACAGAAAGACGTGGTCGGTTGTCATCGCTCATCTTCTTTATGATTTACCTTAGTGCTGACACGATGCTGTCACAGTGGGTATACCCAAAAGCATGGAGTAGCTGTGGTCTCTGAAACAGAGGCTTACATATGGGCCCAATGGTGGACATTCCCAGTTAACGTGGCTGATCTAGCTACTGTCGCTACTGCATGTACTACCCTCCTGCAACAGAGCCCGACACTGAGTTCCAATATTGCCCCATCACTTGATGGCAAGTTGACTACATTGGGCTGCTTTCACTCTAGAAGAGGTGGAAGTAACTAGGATCTGCATGTATTCCAGGTATAGGTTTGCCTTTCCCATGGGGATCAGCCAGCTTCACTATCCAAGGGCTTACTGAATATTTTGTTCACTGACATGGGATCTGACCTAATAATTCACTGGCCTGAGGAGCCCACTTCATAGCAAAGGAACTATGAGAGTGGGCACATGACCATGGGACCTACTCGTCCCATTTTGTACTGCATCCTCCAGGAGATTTTAGCCTGATAGAACAACAAAATAGCCTTTTGAAGGTGCTGCTGAGGGGCTAGCTCAGAGCAGATACCCTAAAAAGATAGGGTGACATCCTCAAAGATAGAGTACATGCCCTAAATCAATAGTCATTATATGATGCTATTTCCCCAATAGGTGGAGTTACCTGAGTTGGAAGTCAGGGTGCACACAGTGGTGGCTCAGTTCACTGTCACTTCCAATGCCCCATTTGGGGAATTTTTGCTTCCATACCTACTCTAGGTCTACAGGTCCTGGATTCATCCACCCGGCAACACTGCACGAGTCCCATTAAACTTTAAACTATGAGTGGCACCTAGTCCCTTTGGAATCCTTACACCCAGTGACCAGCAAGTAAGGAAAAAGAATCACTATTTTTGCAGAGTGAATTTATCATAATATGAGCAGGAGGAAGGACTAGTTTTTCACAATCGGGTAGGAAAGTATATGTTTGGCACCCAATAAATCGAGTTGGGTGACTCTCATCTGGCTAATTTTGCTGGTAAGTGGTCAGGTGTAGCTTGATGGCCTAATATGCTTCCTTTTGACCAGATGTTGCACAGGAGTGCGAGAAAACTGATGAGGGGTTACCTTAAATAGCAACCAATATCCAATAGGAACACTGCCTGGAAGGGGAAGTTGAACCCAGCAGAGAGTGCTGTTGGGTACTTCTGGACCCAGTTTCATGGGAGAAACCCAGTACTGGGAGGGTCTCTGAAGAACCCATAAAATGCCCCTCAAAACAAAGAGTCAGTTGTGTGTAGCTATTAATCCTAGAAAGCACCGATGCCAATCACACTAATGTGGCCTTTGGGGCTTACTATTACAGAGGACTTGTAGGACCCCAAATGACAATACCTATGGATCGGTATTTTATTATAGGATAAGGATAAAATATAGCATCATCATTAAAGCAAGGATGTACATCTCAGGCAAAGGCTACCTCCAAGCAAGGGGTCTGGAGACACCAGGTACAAGCTCCAACTGTCTTCCCTCTTTAAGGCCATGGCAGGCTGCACTTGCTCTCTCAGATCAGGAACCACTGATGTGTTCATGGAATAAACTAGGAACCAGGGAGCCCAAAATGGAGTTTCAGCTGGGGTTTCTTATACCTTGCTGATGATATAGGTTTATTTTTGCTATGCAACCAGTTCCTATGGCAGAGGCTTTGGGGTGGTGGGCGGGGGGTCTTACTAAGACCAGGTTCAAATAATCAGTCTTACTGCTGTCAATAAATAATGCTGACAAGCTGATAAAAAGCACCCCAAAGCTCCTTGGACTTGTGGTTATAAAGTGACTTTATTAATCAGATCTTGACCAGAATTGTGCCATGCTGGTACAATTCTTTTGAGTAAAACAGCACAGATCAGGCTTACTTCGCGTATGCTGGGGTTAACCTTCGTAATACACTAACTCATGACGGTGTCTGTCTAGTAAGAACATGTCTGCACTTACTTCTCCCTGCTCTCTATGCCAAAATGAGGTGGAAGTAGCCTAGAGAATAGAGAAGGAGAATAGAAACTCCAAATGGAGAAAGAGAAAAAGAGTTGACCACATATTTTTTTTTTTTCCTCAAAGCACATTTGATTTAGAGGAGAGGGGGATTTAATTCTAAATGAAGTTAAATCTTATGACTATTGCATAGGGCAAGAAATAACACTTTTTTTTTTTTTAACTAAACTGGGACTGATTTCATGATCACTAGTAGCTGGAAACTTTTAAAATTACTGATGACTAACCATAAAACCATGAGACTTACCTTAAATTTCATCTAGTGGGCAGGGGAAAAATTAGCCTGATAAATGGGTTTCATTGGTAGAAGGAGGAAATATCTGATCAAGCTGTTTGTTGATTATATCACATGAGTTTTATTCTTTTAATATATTGTTTATAAGATATACTGAAGATAAAATTGGAGCAGTGTTAAGGAATGTTCAAGCAAAATTAGAGATGTTAAAAACAAATAAAAAAATAGATAAATAAAACTCCCCCTTCCTACTCCCAAATCTAACTATAAACAAGCAATGGAAACTTTTTGCTTTCCTAATAAAGCAAAATGTTTATGTACATCATTCGGTCTTATGGTGAAGGACAAGGGATTAAGGTACAAGTTTCTTGAGCTTAAGAGCTGATGTGCAGGATTAAGAGACATCTTGCGCAGCTGAGAAGTTTGCAGGGTTGAGCCCTGAAATATGCTCTTCTAGGCCGTTAAGGCAGGTGACCAGAAGCAAAATGTCAGCTACTTTTTTTTCCAGCTCCTTTGCACTTAGTTTGGGACTATGTGACTGGGTTCTGGCCATCAGATGCAGGCAGAAGTGGTGTGAGCCACAGACCTTGGCTTTTAAAAGACTGCTGGGTAGACCCTCCAGATTCCTCTTTCTCTGCCACTGAGACCTTTGAAGGTCATGCTTTTACATGGAATAGCTACAAGACACAGGAAGTTCTGATCTGTATAGGGCTTTGCAAGAGCACGTTAAGTCACAGAAATGTTGGGTTAAACTACCCTGACTAATTCACGGGAAAAGAACAATGAAGAAAAGGAGAACATGAAACAGTTTTCACAAACAAAAGTCTAAAGGCAGAATCAATATTTCTTTTAGATTAATACTTGATGGAGAGAAAAGGGAATAGGGAAAGAGAAAAAGTGACGTTAAATAACTCTACTTTGTGGTTGTATTAAAAAAACGTTTGGCCGGGCACGGTGGCTCAAGCCTGTAATCCCAGCACTTTGGGAGGCCGAGGCGGGTGGATCACGAGGTCAAGAGATCGAGACCATCCTGGTCAACATGGTGAAACCCCGTCTCTACTAAAAATACAAAAAACATTAGTTGGGCATGGTGGCGCCTGCCTGTAATCCCAGCTACTCAGGAGGTTGAGGCAGGAGAATTGCCCGAACCCAGGAGGCGGAGGTTGCGGTGAGCCGAGATCGTGCCATTGTACTCCAGCCTGGGTAACAAGAGCGAAACTCCATCTCAAAAAACAAAACAAAACAAACAAACAAAAAAAAACAAACGTTTAAGGAAGAAAAACATACATATGTATGTACACACACACACACAAAGAATTTTCACAAGCTGAACGTGTCATGTAACTAGCACATGAGTCAAAAAGCTATGGCCTTATCAGGATCTCAGAAGCTCCCTTTGTGGCCCCTTTCAGTCAGCCCCACAGGAACACCCACCATCCCCATCTCTGACTGCTATGGCTGCAGGGTGACCTTCGCTTGACCATGTGGTGAAAAAGAATGTCACTCCCTAGCTCCACTTAAGTTTCTGTATTACCCAGAAACCGAACTTCTTGAAATTTCTTAATTTTTCTAGTTTTTAAAAATTATTATTAGTAGAGAAACAAGTAAAGACAAAGAGGAAATAAATGAAACAATGATCATGCTGAAATTGATTCATAGGAAATTCTGTTTTAGTTTATTTTAATTTTTTTGTGTGTCCATAGGAATTTATAAAATTAGTTATACATATTTCCACAAAAGACCTCTTATTACATTTAAAGTTAGAGATTTTATGAGGCAAGTTGTATGGTCATAATCTAATACAATTATAAGCTAACACATACTGGAATATAATTGAAATGCCACTACATAGAGAATAAAAATAAATAGATAATACTTGGTCCCACTGGAAATAAAAATGGAATTTACAATCTATTTAAAAGCAGTAAAAATAATACTTTACACAAAAACTTTAATGATGACTGCAAAAGCTAGACTCATAAAAAATTTATAGCCTTAAATATCTTTATTATTATAGAAGAAAGACTACAATTAAACATATTCCCTATCTTCAAAAATAGCAAAAAATATAAAGTAAACTGAGAAGTAACGATTATCATATCTCATCAATTCAAGGCCTGCTTTATTTTTTATTCCGACATCTCTGAAATCAGGATGTGTCCTCAATTTCTGTTCACCACGTATCAGTGTGACCTTGTTGTTATTGCCTATGCTTGTAAGAACCTGGCTGCCTTTCCTGGTGACACAATTGAAATCCCTTGGCATGTCATTCAAAAAGCCATTTAAGCACTGTTTGGGGAGGGAGTATGAGTACTGGTTGATGTCTGCAATATTTTGAATGACAGTTCCAGAAGGAGATAACTAGCATTGAAACTTACAGAATAAGATCAACAGTTTAGAATAAATCTTGGCTGCAACAGTAGAACACTCTTAAGAAGTACTACATCACCAGCACAGAGGACAATACTGTGTGCAAAATATGAACACCGAAGATTGAATCCACAGTGATTTAAAAGAGCTGGACTCTCAAGGAGAAGACATTTTAGCAATACCTTAAGCAAAATTATTTTTCCCTTTTATGGATGCACGGAAGAAATGATTAAAATTTATGCCTAAATACATGTAAAAGAGCTCTTCTAGTAAGTACAAATAAACATTTTAAATGATAAGAAGACCTTATGTTTTAGATTATGTGAAAGCATTTGTGTTTCTAAGTGGTGTCCAAAATAATGGTAGAATGTGATAATACAGCCAAAAGCCACAGTTAGAGAAATAGAACACTAAAAGAGTGGGAATTATAAATAAATGTGAAAACTAGTTTTTTGAAAAGTTAGGCTCTTCTTGAGCCTGGTTAAGAAAAAAATGTGAGAGCAAAAGACAAGACTAGGAGTAAGAAAAGAGAGCTACAGAGAAGGCAAGATTAAAAGTGTAAGAGCAGCTGGGCATGGTGGCTCACGCCTGTAATCCCAGCACTTTGGGAGGCCGAGGTGGGTGGATCATGAGCTCAGGAGTTCAAGACCAGCCTGGCTAAGATGGCGAAAGCCCATCTCTACTAAAAACACACACACACAAGTAGCCAGGTGTGGTGGCGTGCACCTGTAGTCCCAGATACTTGGGAGGCTGAGGCAGAGAATTGCTTGAATCTGGGAGGTAGAGGTTGCAGTGAGCTGAGATTGTACCACTGCACTCCAGCCTGGGTGACAGAGTGAGACTCTGTCTCAAAACAAAACAAAACAAAACCCAAAAACTGTAAGAGCATATAATATGCCACTCTTTGGAAGTCTATCTGAAAATCAAGAACATGGGCTGGCACATTTTTTTCTGTTGGAGGTCAAGTAGTAAATATATTAGCATTTGTGAGCCAAGAGGTAAAATCAAAGCTATTATGTAGGCATTTAAATAACTATTCAAAATTTAATTATTAAACAATTAATCATTCTTAGTTCAGTGGCTGTAGAAAAACAGGTGGCAGGCCTAGGCTTGGGCCATGGGCCACTGTTTGCTAACTTGATCCAGAGAAAAACAATGATTTCCAGATAATTGCCATTTCCAAAAATAACTCAAGAAGAGGTGGAAAATTTGAATAGAACAATTATTGTGGAAAAAATCAGACAGGCACTTAAAGATTGCCTAGTAAAACATACCAGGATTGGATGATTTTACGGCTGAATAATATCTAATCTTTAAAGAAATAATAATGGCAGTATTATTCCAGATCATAGAAAACTATTAAAGATCATAGAAAAAAAAGATGAAAATCTCCCAGGCTTCTTTAATGAGGCTATTAAATTAACATTATATCCAAACGAGTTGTTGCATTAATAGCACACAAAATATATAGACCAACGTTACTTATGGATATAGCTGAAAAAAGTACAAATGAAATATTAGCAAAAAGAATACAGCAAAGTATCAAATGGGTGGTACATTATAACCAAGAAGGAAAGGCAAGAGTGATTGGGTATCAGTAATTTATCACATTAACAAATTGAGAAAAACCATATGACCAGAGCAATCATTGCTGAAAGGCATTTGATCAATAAAAACAACAATAACATCCCCCCCACCCACCAGCAATTATTTATACCAAGAAACTCTAAATGACAATAAACAAAAACTACTTAAATATGATAACGACTATTTTTGAAAACAAAATAGAAAATACTATTCTAAGTACTGAGATTATAAAAGCCAATCAATTAAATTAAAAAATGAGACAGTGGTGCCAACTCTTACCTGTATTGTTCAGTATTGTTTTGGAGATCCTAGTGAATATACTAAGACAAAATAAAATAATATATACAAGCATAGTAGGAAAAGAGCTAAAATGATCATATGATTCTATACCTAGAAAAACAAATAAATCTAGTTCTAAACGTTTCTAGAACAATTAGTAGAATTTGAGACTGTTGGATACAAGCTTTTCTTTATTCTAGAAATAAGAACCTAGATATAGAAAGCGGAAAACATTTCACTTATAATGCCAACAAACACAGCATTCTAAAATATGGATAAGAAAATTCAGAACCTATGTGACATAAATGGTAATATCAAAATGGAAGGATGTAAATTAACATCTGAATAAATACAAAAACTTATCATGTCCTTAGATTGGAAGAGTTAATACCATATAAAATCAATTATATCAATATTAATATAGAAATGCCATGGGGGTGGGTAATTGATTATGATGATCTTAAACTTCATATTAAGAAATTTTTCATCATGGAAGAAAAATGCCTGTGAAGAGCCAGTAAAAGTGCAGAAGGAAGCATGATGTATAGGCACCTGCTTTACTAAGCATTAAAACACTAAAAGCCACCATAATAAATCAATATGATATAGTCACAGTGATCGCTCTATAGATTAGAACACAGATGGACAATTCAGAAATAGATCCCAGACTGTTATAGTATAGTAATAAAACAGCACCAGACTGCCCGTGATAAGAGTTCTCTGACATATTCAGCCTTCTGCTTGAACAAAGGGAACCCGAATATCCAAAATCCTGAATTTACCTGGGATATTAATGTCTTCCTTAAAAGCCCCCAAATATCTATAATATAACTTTATTATAGATCTCAAACTTATATGAAAATGTGCTGTTTCAATTTAGTAGAGGAAGAATGGTTTAATAAATAATGTGAGTGCAACAGGGTATTCATCTGGAGGAGAATTAAAAATGACTCATGTCTAGTAAAAAATAAATTCCAAATAGATGAAAGGAATAAGACTTGCACGGTCTGTTTAACCTGGTGGACATCAGATCTTGAGAGTCGGCTTTGACTCCCATGTTTCAGGTGATCCTGTCCCAAATCTTCACAGGCAGGCAGAAGGGAAGCCGGCAGGGCAACAGGTGTGGCTGGTCAGAGCTGCTTTGCTGTGAGGAGCTTGGAAGTGAAGGGCTTCAACATGAAAGAGACAGGAGAATGGAGACTGAGTAGGCGACTGGCAGTGTCTGCTAAAGAAAGCCAGTTGGAGAGGGAGAGAAAGAAAGTCGCTATTGGCATATTTTGGGCATCGGCGGGGATCAATTGCTGTTACTACGAGGCAGCGTGGCTTACACTTGCTGCAATTTGCCTTGGCTCCTATTCAGCCCTTTACTGTGGAACCTGCAGCTTCCCCTGGAAGGACAGGAACAGAAACTTCTATCTTAGGGACAGTGGGGGAAAATCATCCAAATATATTGTCTAGGAATCTCCCCAACTTTCTAAGTACATTTCTTTGACAGGAAAGAAAAAACCATAATTACAGCTTCCTCTTTATACTTCAGTAATTTTCAAAAAAGAGATGTAAGCTCGAAATGAAGCAGAAAGGCTGCTTTCTTCACCTACTTTTAAGGGACCTTAGCCCTGTTACCAGAGACAGGTGTGGGGCTTCTGATGCATTTCCCAGCAGCCTGTGGAGGAGGACCCTCAGGGATGGAGTGCTGAGAAGGCAGAAGCTGAGGCCGGGGAAGGCCTGAGATACATCCTATTCTCTGTGCTTCTGGTGCCTGGCCCTGTGGGACAGTCAGGCCCAGGTGTCACCTGAGAGAAGCACCAGGTGCGTGGAGGATGGCTGCACGGCAGGGCCCGGGAGGCCTATGCACTGCTCCTCTGGCCTGGTGCTGGCTGGGGCTGCTGAGAGAGCAGCTGGCCTGAGCTGCGGCCCTGAAGGAGGAAGTGGCGCTTTTCCAAGCAGGTTAGGGAGGTGGGGGACGTGGCGCTCCCACGCAAGGCATCACTGCAGCCACGATAGCCATCGGAAGGACTGAGAGGTGCTGGGGAGAACGGGCAGCCATGGGAACACTCTGCCTTAGAAGCCAGGTAACCCTGCCCCAGGCCAGAGAATTTTTTTTTTTTTTTTTTTTTAATGGGGTTTTCTCTTTTTGCCCAGGCTGAAGTGCAGCGGTGCTCTTTCGGCTCACTGCAACCTCTGCCTCCTGGGTTCAAGTGATTCTCCTGCCTCAGTTTCCTGAGTAGCTGGGATTACAGGCATGCACCACCACACCTGGCTACTTCTTTGTATTTTTAGTAGAGACAGGGTTTCTCCATGTTGGTCAGGTTGGTCTTGAACCCCCAACTTCAGGTGATTCACCTGCCTCAGCCTCCCAAAGTGCTGGGATTACAGGTGTGAGCCACTGCACTCGGCAAGACATTTATTTAAAGGTGAGGTAAGTGAGGACAAAGACAAAGCACATCTAGACCCTTCAAGACCACTGTCTGGAGTTCTCTGACAGAGCCAAGGCTGAGTGGGGCTGTGTCCCTGGGTGGTGACAGAGGCATGGCACTAAGCGCACAGCCCCATCTCTCTGGCTCTCACCAGCCACTCCTATTGGCTGAACTTTCCCAGCATGACATCCTCACGGTGGCTGTCCCTCAGGAAGGGTGTCTGAAGGAAGAAGTGTGGCTTTGGGGTCAGACAGCCCTGGGCTTGAATTCTAACTGGCCCACTCACACACGAGCTCCCTGACCATAGGCAGGTGGCCAAGCACTTGAGCTTCAGTTTTCTTTTTGTCAATATAGAAATAATAAGCCCTCAGAAAGCTGTCGAAGGATTACATAAAATAATGAAATGGGCCGGGCATGGTGGTTCAGGCCTGTAATCCCAGCATTTTGTGAGCTGAGGCAGGCAAATCACTTGAGGTCAGGAGTTTGAGACCAACCTGTCCAACATGGCGAAACCCTGTCTCTACAAAAAATTCAAAAATGAGCTGGGTGTGGTGGTGCATGCCTGTAATCTCAGCTACTTGGGAGGCTGAGGTGGGAGGATTGCTTGAGCCTGGGAGGTGGAGGCTTCAGTGACCTCAGATTGAGCCACTGCATTCCAGCCTGGGTGATGGAGTGAGACTCCATCTAAAAAAAAAAAAAAATGAAATAGCCCTGGGCACAGAGTTTGGCACAAAGTAGGCCTGTATCCATGTGAATTTTCTTCATTCTCTGAGGAAGCAAGGGTGGCTCCTACAAGCCCATGTGGTCCATTTCAGTTCGGCTCACCTGACCCCACCTCAGGCTGGTGGGTAAGTATGGCTTGGTGAGCTGTCTTTGAAGTTACTTTCATTACACTGGTGTCTGCTACTTTAACTTTTTTACTGCTGTATTCCTTTGCCCAGAATAGTGCCTGGCACATAGTAGCTGCTCAATCAGTATTGCTGATTGAATGATTTCATTAGTTGCTTTTATCTTTAGACTACTTTGAGTAAAACCCTAAAAAATCTATCATATTCACTTGAACAGATGTTGCCACCTAGATAGTCATCTCCTTTTTTGAGTTTATAGTTTTTACAAAGAACATTCTAAAGCCAGTGCCAGGCTTCAGACTTCACATCACCTTATATATGTATTATCACCTCATATATGCACTAACACATATATAAAGCCCGGATCAAAAAGATATATACTTTGATGTAAATGAACACAAAAATTCTATTTGATTCTTTAGAAATGAGGGGCCACTGGAAATTTACTTAATTGATCATTTGTTAGTATTTCTTGGCAATTGTCATCACTTGTTCAGGAGTTTTGGCAAGGTGAACAAATCTAACTTTAAAATGGTTTTCAGATGTAATGAAATTTTTATAAAAACTAAACTGAACAACGAATGAGGTTAACATAATATTATGTTTTGACAATGAACATTTATTAATTTATATTTTGCTAGTTTATTTTCACATTTGGAAGCCAATGGTTTTATATTGTGGCCTTGCCACATGGTGAAACCCTGTCTCTACTAAAAATACAAAAATTAGCTGGGCATGATGGTGCATACTTGTAATCCCAGCTACTTGGGAGGCTGAGGCAGGAAAATCACTTGAACTCAGGAGGCAGAGGTTGCAGTGAGCCAAGATAGTGCTACTGCACTCCAGCCTGGGTGACAGAGGGAGACAGGGAGACAGGTTCTCCCTCTGTCAAGAACTCACATGACATGGGCATTGTACCTAGAGCAACTTGATGGATAAAATGGTCTCATAGGATTGTAGATGTAGCATGTTCATAATTTATTCTTACCTAGAGTGGTTCTGGGTGTTAAGGACATCTGAGGACACTCCTCCTAGCTCTGGTGCCTCTTCTCCATTGAATCCTGATTCTCCTTTTATGTCCTACCCTCGCTTACCTTTCTTTTTGCTTTTCACCCTCTATATTGAAACTGCCTAATACATCAAAGCCACAGTTCTTGCTTAATCAGACATACCCATCTGCATTATGAAGTCATTCGTTTTTGTATTCCTTTAAGAAAGGAGGTTAGTGAATGTGAGCTGAAGGTCAGAAATAGTGGATGAACTCTTTGCATCACCCCAGGACATCTTCCCTTCCCAGGTAACCTGGCTGTCGCACGTGGCCTCTGGCAAAGTGCTTTTGTCTGGAAATCTCCTCAGTGTCTCTCCTTCTCATCTGGCACTGGCCTCTCATCTCTCCAGTTCAGAGAGCAGATGGTAGAATGAGGTGGGAAAGGAGTGGTCGAAGGGCGGTTATTCGAGACCTGTTTACTAACTTCCTTATTAGATTTTTGCTGCTCAGACTATAGTCTGAGGCTAAAGAGCCCCTGTACCACCTGGAAGCTTGTTAGAAAAGCAGAATCCCAGGCCCTGCCCCAGAGCTGCCAAGTTGAAAGCTGCGTTTAACAAGATTTCCAGGTGAATGTATGTGCACATTTAGGTTGGAGAAACCCTGAACTAGACAACATCACCTGGCTGTACCTTAGGCATCTCAAACATCTACTGGTCTGAGTCTGACCCAGTCATCTGCCCCCACAGCTTGTCTCTCCTCCTGAGCTTCCTCTCTTTTTCCAAATCCCTGGGGTATCTTAAACATAATTTTATCATAGAACTTGTCTTTTGTGTGTTATGTTATACTTTTACTGGTTTCTCCAGATTCGATTCTAACCTTCTTGAAGACAGAAATTATGTCCATTAATTTTCTGTCACCAGTGGTTTGCACTGAGCCTGAAATAAGTTTTTGCCTCTCTAGACCTCAGTTTTCCTATTTAAGTAGGCTGGGCTTCATCTCAAAGACCCCTTCCAACCTTAAATTCTATGATTCTATAGGGTACCTGAAAAAAATCAGAACTTTAAGTTTAAGAAGCACCTTGGAAGTCACCCAGCTGAACACCTTCCTCCACCCCTGTCTTGCCCCACAGTTCCCTCATTAAAGTGTAAGGCCTTTTGGCCACATCCACATCCATCAAATGATTGTCCAACTTAAGCTTGGACATCCTAGTGATAGAGAACTTAATACCTTTGTAGCCAGCATATTCAATTTCCAGAAGGCTCTACCTTTTTGGAAATGTGTTCCTGTACTTGTGAGGCTACATTGTAAGGAATGAATATTGAAATAAAATAGAATAAACTTCCACAAGAGCCACTTACTAAGTGTAAGTGGGGCAGACACTAAGATGACCCTAGGGCTTTTGCCCCTGGTGTTCATGCCTTTGTATTATATAATCTGTTTCGTTTGAGTTTAGGTAAGTCCTATGACTTACTTCTAACCCATAGAATATGGCAAAGGCAATATATTGTTAATCCATTATCTTGTGATTACATTACATGGCAAAGATGATGCCATTCCCATAATTATGTTACATTATATAAGTCTCCATGTCCCTAGTAGACTGTCTTGTTATCTCTAGTGGTGGCTTTAAAGAAGCAAGCTGTCATAACTTTTACAGCCACAGGGAGTAAATTTTGCCATCACCCTGAGAGAGCTTGGAAAGAGTCCCTTCCCTAGTCAAGCCTCCAGATGAAAACCATCTCTGACTGACACCTTGATTGCAGCTTTGCAGAGGATCCACTTAAGCCATTTCTGACCTTTTGACCCACAGAAACTGTGCAATCATATATGCATATTGTTTTAAGCTGCTAAATTTGTGTAATTTGTTACACAGAAGAGAAAATGAATACACTGTTTAATTTTAGGCATGGTTCTTAACTTCACTGACTTTCTGTAAACCAGAGATGATAATATCTACCACCTAGAGTTGTTGTAAGGATTGGAGAAAATTTGGTGGCTGATGACAGAAAAGAAATGGGAGCTTTTCTGCTTGTTGCTATTGTTATTTTCTCCTTGCATCTCCTGAGCCTCTTCATAGCCAATGCCATGAAAGCGTTGTCTCCATAAGCCATCTCCACTTTCTTGCCACTCAGTCACTAGTCAGCCTTCTCCCATCTAGTCTTGTCTGCACCTCTACATTGAAACAGCCTTGTCAAGGCTCCCAGCAACCTCTAGTTTATAAATCCAATGTTACTTTGTCATCAGTTTACTTATCTTTCAAATGATTTTGCTGTAGCTGACAGATCACTCCTAGAAACATTTGGTTGACTTCCATGATAGCATGCACTTCTAATTTTTCTCTTTTCTGTTTTTTTGTTTTTTCTTCTTTTTTTTTAAACTGTCTTTGGCTAACATCCCACCTTTATCCAGTCTCTTGGTTCCACAGGGCTTGGTGTTAAGCCATCTTTTCCTTGCATACTCTTGTTTTATATGAGTTCATCCATTTTTAAAATCCATGTGTTTAAACAGCATCCATAAGTTGATGGATCCCAAGTTTGTAGGTCCTTTTCAGTACACTCTTCTGAGCTCTAGACTCATACATCCAACTGCCATCTGGACTCCTCCATTTGGCTATTTCACAAACATCTTAAATTAACATATCTAAAACGGAATACTCCATTCTCCACACTCCCAGAACTTTTCATTCAGCCTTCTTCTTTGTCTTGATAAATGGTACCACCATCTCCCAATGTGTTTCAACCAGAAATTAGGGAATCACCCTTGATTTCTTGCTTTCACTCATTCTCCCTGCACCTGTTGGCAAGTCCTACAACTAAAAAATATGTCTTGAATGTGTCCATTTTTCTCCGTCTTTTCTGCCACCACTGTAATTCCTGGAGAAGTGATGACATCTTCCTAAGAACTAATTTTCAGACCATCGCCAGTGATCTTTTAAAAATTTAATTTGAATTATATTACTCAACTTTTTAAAGACTTTTAATGGCATGGCTTTCCTTTGTATTTAAAATAAAATTCAAACTTTTAGATGGCTTAAAACTCTCTACCATGTGGGGCCCCTCACCATTTTCCTGTTCTTTCCTTTCCTCCATGTCCTCATTCAGCCATGTACTCTGGCTGCTTTAGTGTGGCCCAAATGTCAAATTCCCGCTCCAGTCCTGCTTTTCTATTTCTTTCCACATACACAATAGTTCATTGTTTGATTCCCAATATATAGGACAATATTTTTAGGACCTTACAAATGTCATTGAACCTCAATACCTATTATTGCAAACACATACTTAACTCATTTGGAAGGATGACAATATAAACAGTGGTGACCAAGTTTGCCACTCAGAGGCAGTGACAACCATACCACAATTGTCTTGATTCTAAGGCCAGGTTCTTTCTGCCTCAGGGCCTTTTTACATGCTGTTACGTCCCCTGAAATGTCCTTCTCCCTGCTCTCTGAATAGAGTCTTTTCATTGTTTAGGTCTCAGTTGAAATATAACTGTCTCAAAAATGTCTTTTTTTTTTCTTTTCTTGAGATGCTGTCTCACTGTTGTCACCCAGGCTGGAGGGCAGTAGTGGGATCTTGGCTCACTGCAACGTCCACCTCCTAAGTTGAAGTGATTCTCCTACCTCAGCCTCCTGAGTAACTGGGATTACAGGCGCCCGCCACCATGCCCAGCTAATTTTTTTTTTTTTTTAAAAAGAATTAAAAAAAAAAAAAAAAAAAGAAAAAGAATACAGGAAAAGAAGAAAGAGGAAGAGGAAGAGGGAGAGAGAACAGGGGTGTTGCTTTATTGCCCGGGCTAGAATGCAGTCTAAAACTGGGTATGCCTGTAATTGTGTTTAATAATAGAGACATAAAAAAAATGAGGGAATAAAATAATTAACAAGCAGCCAATCAATATTTCATTTAAACCTGTAAATACGTGTGATGTAGTACTGATAAGAGTGTATATTTTGTGTATTTAAAGGGGAGAGTTCTATGAATGTTAATTAAGTCTACTTGTTCCAGATCTGAGTTCAAGTCCTGGATATCGATGTTAACATTCTGTCTCATTGATCTATCTAATATTGATGTTGAAGTCTCCCGCTATTATTGTGTGGGGGTCCAAGTCTCTTTGTAAGTCTTATATATCTGGGTATTTCTGTATTGGGTGCGTATATGTTTAGGATCTTTAGCTCTTCTTGTTACATTGATCCTTTTATCTTTATGTAATATCCTTCTTTGCTTCTTTTGATCTTTATTGCTTTGAAATCTATTTTATCAGCAAAAATTGCAACTCCTGCTTTCTATTTATTTATTTCTGCTCTCCATTTGGTTGGTAAATTTTTCACCATCCCTTTGTTTTGAGTCTTTATGTATCCTTGCATGTGAGATGGATCTGGATGTAGCATACCAATGGGTCTTGGCTTTTTTTGCCTGTCTGTGTCTTTGGATTGGGGGATTTAGTCGATTTAAATTTAAAATTAATAACAATATATGTGTGTTTGATACTGTCATTTAATGTTAGCTGGCTGTTTTGCCCGTTAATTGATGCAATTTCTTAAATATGTTGATGTTCTTTATTTTTTGGCATTTTTTAGAAAGGCTGATACTGGTTGTTCCTTTCTATTTGTAGTGGTTCTTTCAAAAGCTCTTGTAAAGCAGGCCTGGTGGTGATGAAATCTCTGAGTGCTTGCTTGTTCACAAAAGATTTTATTTTTCCTTCGCTTATGAAGCTTAGTTTGGCTGGATGTAAAATTCTGGGTTGAAAGTTTTTTTCTTTAAGGATGTTGAATATTGGCCCCCACTCTCTTCTGGCTTGTAGGGTTTCTACTGAGAGATCTGCTGTGAGTCTGATGGGCTTCCCTTTATGGGTAACCTGACCTTTCTCTCTGGCTGCCCTCAGTATTTTCTCTTTCATTTCAACCCTGGTGAATCTGGCAATTATGTGCCTTGAGGTTGGCCTTCTTGAGGAATATTTTTGTGGTGTTCTCTGTATTTCCTGGAGTTGAATATTGTCCTGCCTTGCTAGGTTGGGAAAGTTTTCCTGAATAATATCCTGAAGCGTATTTTCCAGCTTGGATTGATTCTCTTCGTCACATTCAGGTACACCTATCAAACATAGATTAGGTCTTTTCACATAGTCCCATATTTCTTGGAGACTTTGCTCGTTCTTTTTTATCCTTTTTTCTCTAATCTTGTCTTTTTGTTTTATTTCATGAAGTTGGTCTTCGACCTCTGATATCTTTTCTTCTACTTGATCAATTCGGCTGTTAAAACTTGTGCATAGTTCGCAAAATTCTCGTGTTGTATTTTTCAGCTCCATTAATTCACTTATATTCCTCTCTAAATTGTGTATTCTTGTTAACATTTCGTCAAACCTTTTTTCAAAGTTCTTTTTGCAAAGAAACTAAGAACTTTGAAAAAAGAACTTTGAAATTTTTATATTTTTAGTAGAGACAGGGTTTCACCATGTTGGCCAGGCTTGTCTGGAAATCCTGACCTCAGGTGATCCACTCACCTCAGACTCCCAAAGTGCTAGGATTACAGGCATGAGCCACTGTGCCCAGCCTAGAAATGTCATTTCTTATTGTGTGATTTACTTTAGAATTCCTCCCTTCTTCTCTCTTACAGTAGCTTATTTTATTTCCTGTACACATTACACTTTGTAAGAATTTATTTGCTTGTCTTCCATCTGCCCCATCACACTATAGGTTTCAGGAGGGCAGGTTCTGTCAGGTCAATAAAACTTTGTTGGTAGAATGTATGAATTATTACATTGGTGCAAAAGTAATTGTGGTTTTTGCCATTACTTTAATACAAGACTGTATTCTAGTTTTATACTTTGGAGCCATCCAAGAACAATGTCATCCCTCTTATACAGCCTGTTCCTTTAATTCCTGGAGGAGACTCTTCTCCCCTATCCCAAACAAAAGTTCTTTTTCCAACAAGATAAAATATTTTCAACTCTTTCTTTCTCATATGATTTTGATGTCGCTTTACCATTATGGCAATTTAGTCAACAAACGTATTCAATAAAATTACAAATACCAGATTGTTCTTTCGGACAGGTTCCAGTTGTAGTTCTTCAGTGTTCTTCTTAATATGTGACACTCCCTCATCCCTCAAGAAATGGGAGGTCCATAGAGTTGAACAAACTCTAGTAGGTGTTGACTGATTAGCTCATTCAGAGTTGATCAGGCTTTCATATTATTTATTTTAAAGTCTGTATTTTTATTCATACATCCCAAGTGGGAGTTTCACAAAGTCTAGAGGACAAGGTGGCTTCATGGCAGTCGTGGGGACATGGGACTGTATCAATTATGTGTCTTTGGGTGCAAGCAACAAAAAACTCAATTACTTAACAATTGGCTGAACAACAAAGATGCTTAGTATCTCACATAACCAGAAGCAAAGCTTTAGGCTTGGTGAAGAAAGTGGCTCATGATGTCATCAAGGACCCAGTTCCCCCTCTTTTCCTTCTCTGCTATCTTCAGTGTGTGACTTGGTTCTTCAGGCAGCCTCCCTCATTGTTTCAAGCTGGCTATGGTAGCTCTCGGCGTCACCATGCCCAGAGGTAAAAGAGGTTTCTTCTCATGCATCTTTTTTTTCTTTTAAAGATCCCAGAAATCTTCATCCCTTCTCATCCACTCTCATCCCTTCTCATCTTATTGCTCAGAACTAGGTCACAGGCCCACTTCTAAAAAAACCAGTGGAAAAGAGAAGAGGTCACAATGTTGGGATCAATTGATGAAGATTGTCTGGGGTGGAGAAAGGCCAAGTCTCCTCCGAAACAGAAGACCCCTAAGCTTTGAATCAATTCAGAGTTCTGTTAGCAAGAAAGACAGGGTAGGGGATGGCAACCAATCACATTGCTACAGAGTGGTGATGCCTTTGGGTGCTCAGAACCTAGCTCTCTCTCAAAGTTAGCAAGTGGCTACGATCTCATGAAATGAGAGTTGCCCTTTTACAAGTTCTCAAGCACTTTAAAGGGAGTTATGTGTTTTCCTGGGTGTAAAAGTTGTTGTGGTTGTACTATATTTCGTCAAACCTAAGAAACTATCTAGATGTACTACTGTTTTATGAACCTGTGAGATTAAAAAGTTATTTTAGGGCCAGGTGTAGTGGCTCATGCCTGTAATCCCAGCACTTTGGGAGGCGGAGGTGGGCAGATCATGAGGTCAAGAGAGTGACCATCCTGGCCAACATGGTGAAACCTTATGTCTACTAAAAAAAATACAAAAATTAGCTAGATGTGGTGGCACACACCTATAATCCCAGCTACTCTGGAGGCAAAGGCAGGAGAATCACTTGAACCCGGGAGGTGGAGGTTGCAGTGAGCTGAGATCATGCCACTGTACTCTAGCCTGGGAAACAAGAATGAAACTCCATCTCAAAAAAAAAAAGTTATTTTAAATTCTGACATAATGTCTTAACAGTAGCTCTGCATAACTCTTGAGTCTGTAATACTGGCCCCTTACTGCTTGGAAATTTCTTTCCTTTCTTCTGAGACACTTGGCTATTACTCTTTCCGTTGCATTGCTTGATATGGAGCAAATGTAACTGCTTTGTTTTTTGTGGATTTTTTGTTTTATTAGGTATTATGAAAACATTTGTTGTTGCTTTGTGGGAAAGTACAAAATTGCGTTTGTTCCTATAACAAGTATTTGCCTCAAAAATGTAAAATTTACATCCCAGTCCTATTTGTCTGTCTGCATACCCAATAGCTCATTGTTTGAATGCCAATATGTAGGATAACATTTTGAGGAACTTTTAAACATCACTGAACCCCAACACCCATTTTGC
This sequence comes from Sapajus apella, assembly GCF_009761245.1. NCBI lineage: Eukaryota > Metazoa > Chordata > Mammalia > Primates > Cebidae > Sapajus > Sapajus apella. Next base: position 23,844,214 of record NW_022436944.1, on the reverse strand, counting down.
AACCACATATTTAACTCAGTTGAAACCATGACGATATCAATAGTGGTGACCAAGTTTACCACTCAGAGGCAATGACAACCATGCCATGATTGCCTTGATTCTGAGGCATAATATGATTTTAAATGTGTTAAAATGTGGGCGAAAAAATTCATTGTAGAACTGATAAAATACGGTACATCTGACAAGCTTGCGAGTCTGTGGCTTAATAAAAACTATTGATGGCTCCATGTCCCTCATTAACGCCTGAGAGAGCATGAGCGCTGCAGCATGCTGAAAATGCAGGAGAAGGCAGCTTGCTCGTGGCATGAGTGGTTCTAATTAGATCAGTGAGACGTGGAGCAAGGCTCTTTGCTGAGCTGGTTGTTCAACTTGAGTGGTCACCACCAGTGCTTATAATTTTCTTATTGCTAATTGGATAAATGCTTGTGTTGTCTGTCACTTCCTGCATTTGTTTTCAGCTTCATTACACTCTTCATCAAGGCAATAAGATTGTGCTAGAAAGGAAGGAGTGTGTGCATGTGTGTATGTGTGTATGTGTGTGTGTGTGTGTGAGAGAGAGAGAGAGAGAGAGAGAGAGAGAGAGAGAGAGAGAAAACGAGGCACACATGTACACAGAGAATCAGAAAATGAGACACACACAAACAGAGAGAAATATTGATCAGTCTTGTGTTTAATGAAGAGAAGAAAAACACTCATCTTAAAAAAAAAAAACCCAGTTCTTGAGCTGATTGGCTCCAGTCACCCATGTGAAATCAAGGAAGAAACCACAAACCCTTTGTGGGATTCTGTGGAAGGTGCATCAGCACGGTTGCCCTCAGGGACCCCCTTTCTGAGATGAGGTCAGGCTCCTGCCGGGCCTGCGTCTGAATACCGCAAGCTGTGGAAAACAAAACCAGGCCCAAGCCCAGACCTCCCTGCTGAGATACAGATTTCCAGGAAAAAAAAAAAAAGGGAAAAACATGTGAGAACCATCTTGTCTGATGTCAAGGAATTGAAAAGGCACTTTCTTTTTTGATGATTCGCTGAAGAAAATAAGCCCTTTTGGCACGGTTCCACCCTGCCCTTAAAGTTTGTTGTTCTTTGGCATCTTGGTCCCTGGACCACCCATCCTGCATGAGTCTTTCCCATGTGGCATGAACTAGACTAAAATATCATCTTGCGCTTGTCACAATCTAGAAATGAAGAATTGTACTGACTGACATCTATTCTCCAAGCTGTCCCTTCCCCACTGCAACACAGGCCGGCTGTGGCCAAGGCAGTTTCTGACATGAGCTTCGTGAACCATGTCTTTTTCCTGGTTTCCCTTAGCTCTCAAATTGTTAAGTTTATTATTTTAAAGTTCGAATTTTAAAATTATACGTCTTTTCTTGGCAAAGAGCAGAGAAAAAGAAAAATTCTTTTTTGCAAGTAGTATGTGGTATTGAATCATCACACATTAGTTAAAATTTTGTACTCTGCTGAGTGATAAAATGAAGTCCAAAACCTGATTCCTTCACTTTGTGCCAGTTAATGTATCACTTTGGTCCAGTTTGTTAAGCTCTATAAATCTCAGTTTTTCTTATCTGAAAAATGGGGATAATAATGGAAAAACCCTCCCCGATCTTGTTTTGAGGATTAAGTAAGGATCACTCATGCATAGCCATGCACTGCCTGGCATTTGAGAAATGTTTAATAAATGCTAGCCAGTGCTGGTACATTGAAATGTTTGCTGGGATTTAAGCTTCTTATTAGGCTTTAGATATTTCATCACCCATATATTCCCAGAAAGAGGATTCTGGCCTTGACCATGTTTTCATCCCACAAACATGCCTTGCAGGGGCAACTGCATCTGCCTCCAGCCTGTATCACTAGTCTTGCGCTTGTACTGCTAGTCAAGCTTCCCTTCCCAGCCCCAGATGGACAAATTCACTTGCTGATGAAACCCAGCTTACGACTAATACTAAAAGTGAACTCACCGATGTTTCCCCAAATGTGCTTTTCCTCTGAAGTTTCTCTCTTTCCATCACTTACCAGTCATTCAGGGCAGAACTTGGGGCTCGCCCAGTCCCGTTTCCACTGAGTCTCCATGTGCCGTGTCCTGCTGAGTGTCCTCTGCCCCTCTGCTCCACCCTCTTCACTCCTGTCTTGGAGACCCTCAATTTCTTTGATTAAGTTTTGCTGTAATGAGCATTTTAACTGGCTTCTTATTTCCATTTTCTCCATCTTCCAATCCATCCCTCACTCTGTGGCTCTATTCATCACACGCTGCTTCAAACCTCCAGTGGCTCCACATCACCTTCAGCGTAAAAATCTGAATTCTATAATAGGCCTGCAAAACCCTTCCTGATTTGGTCTGTCCCTTTAGCTTCGCCCATCTCTCTCCCTTTATCTTTAAATTCTTTATACTGCAGCCATATTGGAATGCTTGGAAGCTCTTCCCGATCAATTGACACCCCTTAGTATTGTATAAATGTTTCCTTTTAGAATGCACTTTCCCAATTTTTTGGGGGGAGTGGGCATTCCTATCTTCAGTGTTCGGCTCAGTTGATATTTGTATACAGGCTTTCCTGACCCTCAAATCTGTGTTATGTTTCCCTCTCATTGTATTGTAGGCATTCTTTAATCACAACTTTTAACATATTCCTGGAATGAAGGGAATTTGTTGGGTTTTTTAAAGCTCTGTATCCATCATACTTTTCTTCAGTCTGGCACACAATAGAAAAGAAATATTTGTTTCCTGAAAGAGTGAATGGAAGAAGGAAGGAAGGAGGGGATAAGATGTTTACCATTGTTTTGATGGGAATAAGTCTAAGAGTTAAATTGTCTTCTAAGGTATAATGTCTATACATTGATAGTTGCCACAGGGTCTTTAAATTATGAAATGAATTGCCTGTGCTCCATCTCAGTTACCTGCACATGGAGAGTACCCCACTTGCTCACTGTACTCATTATAATCAAAATAACATTGCCTACCAGGGCCAGGTTCCTAGGCCTAGAAGGAATTAACCAGCTTGCTTCCCAGGTTCTGTCCTTTTGACAATGGAGCTCACATAAAGAGTTTAAGTTGGCCGGGTGCAGTGGCTCATGTCTATAATCCCAGCACTCCCCGCACTTTGGGAGGCTGAGGCAGGTGGATCACTTGAGGTCAGGAGTTCAAGACCAACATGACCAACATGGTGAAACCCTGTCTCTACTTAAAAAAAAAAAAAAATTAGTCAGGCATGATGGCAGGCTCCTGTAATCCCAGCTACTTGGGAGGCTGAGGCAGGAGAATCACTTGAACCTGGGAGGCAGAGGTTGCAGTGAGCTAGGATCACGCCACTGCACTCCAGCCTGGGTGACAAGAGTGAGACTCCATCTCACAGAAAAAAAGAAAAAAGAGTTTAAGTCCACCTTCTCAGCTACTTGTCTTAGGAGTATTGAAGACTCCAAAAGAACAAATGCCAAGTTGCATTGGTATGTCAACCTTGGCTCTAGTCTTTCTCACTGGATATTATTGTTTAGTTTTTATGTGCTAATCTTCATTGTCAAGTGGCTTTGGAATGGTTAATACCAATGGTTAACCATCCACTTTACTTTTATTATTTCCTGTTTCTCTGTAACAAAAAAGAAATTTTGACAACACACAAATACATTTGTAGATCTGGGGTGCTCTTTGAAAACTTGTGGTTTTTTACACTTTTTAACAGATTGTTAAGACTTCTGAATCTCCAGTTTACCCTGAACATAATTCAGTTGAGTATCTCTGATTAGCTTACTTTTCAAAGCATTTATCTTCAGAACACTGAGGGAGCCTTAGATGCTCTACCTAGTGTGTTGCATTTCCAGAATTTTTTCCCCTTGTTTCTTTAAGTAACAGAAAGCAATGGGGAGGGAGGTAAAGGTAGCATTTATTAGGAGGACTTGCCCCTGTCTTTCATTAACTTCTGCTGACTGTTTTTTCATTCAGTTATTATAGGTCAAAAGTTAGTTTTAGACAATGGTGAATGGCTTTTGTTTCTTTAAAGGATCTCTTAAGTACCACAAAGGCCATGCCCATTCCTTAAGTCAGTAAACTTGGCAAGGGAGGGTACTAGATGTATCCAAGGGCATACAGCAAATGAGTATCCCAGTCTGGGAAGAGTGAACATGTTGACATGCTATCACTGTAAGATTTTGCTGACTGTACCTAGTTGGTCTGATCTTTTATAGTTTTGGTGACAAACTTCCTCTGTTGGTTGTTATCCTCTTATGACTGGACAGAGGTTTTTGGTTATTTGTTTTTTTTTTACTCATAAGCATGGAAATTTGATCTCCTTTAAAGCTGACTCAAGATCCTTTAATTCATAAACTCATGTACTCAAGACATGATGAATGGGACTCACAGCTCCTCGGATTTTTTTCCCAGGTGACACCTGCCTGAAGATGAATCATAAATGGCGACTTGGACTTAATGTCCCGTGATCCCCATCTTCTCCTAGTAGTTCTCAACTCCTCTGAACACTTGAAAGAATATTCCAGAACATAGGCCCAAAATCCAAAGATGTGTGTTTAATTGGTTTGGGGTGAAGCCCAGGCATGGTTATTTTAGAAAACTTCCTTGAATGATTTTTATCTGTGGCCAGGGTAAAGCATATTCTTGGCCATCTTGCCAATTCGGTGCAAAACCACTTCATCCTGAAAATCAGGCTGTGTAGCGCCATGGCCAAACGGGTCAGAACTATGCTCTGTTTTTAATTTAAGCCCCATTTATTTCACACTGCGAATGCCAAAGCAGAATCCTTGGCTTATCCTTGGGAATTACAGACTGATGATATAACTCCTCTGTAAGGAGACAGACGACGCAAGCTTTTGCGTCACTCAAAAGTCTTCTAAAGCAAGGGGTTGGGTGGAATTTGAACAGAACAAGCTGGCATGCCTTGGGAGTGAGTAAAATTATGCTTCTTGAGCCTGTCAGAAGTCCTTGAAATAAAGCAGTAGATAAAAGGAACTAGTGGTTATAATTTATTTAGTCTTTCCTGAGGCCCTTGGTTGTTCAAAAGAAGGGGATTCAGTAACCATGGAAGGAACTGGAGAACTGCTGGGGATTGAGGGCTGATTTGGAGTTGGGATACCTTGAGTCAGGAACAAATGGTCATTTTCAATGTGGTCAAGGTTGGTGGGGACCCACACAATAATCTGACCAACAAACTGATTTTTAAAATTCTTTTCTTGTTTTTATTATCCATTTCCAGAGCATCCTTTGAGAAACAAGATGACTCAAGCACAGGGGTTATCAGCTCTCTGAACTCCTCCTGACCACCTGTCTCAGCTGATATCCCTCCCTTCACCCCTGCTTGTCCATGGCAGAGCAGCAAGGAAAAGTGGCTGTTTGTCTGGTTTAACCCCAGACCTCGATCCAGACTCTGAGAATGTAAGCTCTTCTAAAGTGCTCTTTATAGCACTTTGTTCTTTTTGAAATGAACCATGGACATTGCAGGAACTGTTTTGAAAGGCTGATGGGTTGTGGTAATCCACTTAACGACAGGCAGACAAAGCAAGAACTGCAACCTGAAGAGCTGCCTAGAAATTACATGTCTCTCCTCCCACCTCTAGGGCCTGCTACATTGGCCTGGTAACCTCATGTTGCCAAGCTGACCCAGGCCCACTATATCTTAGGTCTTCTGGAAGATTTTGCTTCTCCAGCATCTGTTTCTACTTCTTTTCATCCTAGCACTGTTGTTTCGGGAGACTCCTCATCCCCCAGCTCTCAATCCATGGAATTCAGGTGGGAGCTAATAACTAGCTCCTCTTCCCTTCAACATATATATCTGAGCTCCAAGGGTGGGCATGTTCCTTGGCCTGTCCAAAGCATACTACATGCCTTTGCTAAGTGACTGATCTAGGGATGGTTACCGGGCTCAAAATATTCAGAGAATTGTGGCCCAGGGATTTTGTTGGAGCTATTGAGAAAGAGGCTCCCTCTATGTTAAGCTGGTGACCAGGGACCACCCTGATGGTGGATGGCTTCTTGACAAAAAGCAAGACAACAGAGGAAAGCAAATTCAAGAGATGGAGCAAGACACAATTCTTGACATCTTTTAAATACCTGGATCCAGTCGTATTTATCAAATATGCTTACCAGATTTTTCTGTTTTATGAGTCAACAAATCTCTCACACCACGTTTTTCTTGTTAAGCTTGTTAAAGCTGAGTTCCTGTCACTCATAGGATCTTTCAATAAGAGGCCCCTAGTAGATACTTTCTTGCACACCTTAGTGTCCTGTCCTATTGGAACCAGTTTTCCTTGTCTCCTTAGGGACAGGCTAAGGGCAGGGGTACACCTTGAGATAATCTGAAAAATGAGTCTGTGCCTCTGAGCTGCCAGGAGATTCAGAATAGGGTGGGGTGGAGGGTTGTCTCAGGTGAAAGGTTGATTTTGACAGCAGTTGCCTGGAGCCAATGGTTCTCCGTTTTTAGTTACCTCAATAGAGTAATTGTGAGGAATGCTGGGAAAGAGGGGATTGGGAATGAATCTTTACTGAGCATCTTCCAGGTGTCAGATACTGCATCAGGTGCTTAACATACATTACCTCACTCAGTTCTTACAACAATCTTGTGTATGTCATTATCCCAGTTTCACAGATCAGTAAAGCAATCATATCAATAACAATAGCTACTATTCACTGAATGCTATGCTCCAACATTACTTATAGTTCTACTTTATCCATTACAGTCATAATAATCTGTAATATACAGATATATTTTAATAGCTATGTTTCATATCAAGGCTGATGGGAAACAGATTTTGACTTACAGTCTTGTGACAGGTATGGCTGGAGAGATATTCAGGCTAGTGAGGGCCTCTCAGCATGGCTGACCTCGGAACGGGAGGCACAGTCAACGGGACTGTCATGTACGGTGGTGACCCTCAGTACCACCCTGGACCTCGGTATGGTGACAACCAGCTTTAGTTAGGACCTTTGGTCAGGTTACTTGCTTAACAAGATCGAAAGGAATTTTTTACCTACGACTCTGTAAAAACAAGAAGAAATAAGAACACCCTGTAGAATGCAGCTTCCATTCCAGTTTATATATTGTAAAATAAAGCCACACAGGGCAAGTGTGGTGGCTCATGCCTGTAATCCCAGCACTTTGAGAGGCTAAGGCAGGCAGATCATGAGGTCAGAGATCGAGATTATCCTGGCTAACATGGTGAAACCCCATCTCTACTAAAAATACAAAAAATTAGCCAGGCATGGTGGTGCGTGCCTGTAATCCCAGCTACTTGAGAGGCTGAGGCAGAGGAATCACTTGAACCAGGGAGGCAGAGATTGCAGTGAGCCGAGATCGTGCCACTGCACTCTAGCCTAGTGACAGAGTGAGACTCTGTCTCAAAAAAAAAAAAGGCCACACAGATCCTAAATATGCTAGGTGCTCTTTATACTTGAGAATCTGTTGTCAATTACTCATTAAAATGTCAAATTGGCTGAGATTGGGAGGTATCTGCTGGGCCCTATTAGTATTCTCTCATTATATTGTGCCAGTCCTGGGCATTGTGTGGGTTCATGTGAATGTCCTGTGGTGACCCAAGTGCCACAGCAACCCAGCCCAGCACACTTCACACGTGTATCTTCTTCCCGAGGCAGAGTTGGCATCTAAATTACAAAGACTTCTCTGTCTTTGAGAATGCAACCACCCACAGCTCAGCCTTTAAGGATTATCAATTGTATTTCAGTCTGAGATTTACTCCTGTTCCCACCCATGGCTATGACACTTGTGGTGGGCTGAATAATGGCTTGTAAAGATGGCCACATCAAATCCCTGAAGCCTGTGAATATGCTACCTTACACACTGAAAGGCACTTTGCAGGTGTGATTAAGGCTATTGAGATGGGAAGATGAGGCTGGAGCATCAGATGGGCCCAATGGAGCCACGGGGTCCTTATAGAGCAGGGATCAGGTGATCACAGTTAGTAGTAGGAAACGTGCTGACGGAGGTTGGAGAGATGCGAAGAAAAGGTTCGGAGCCAAGGAATGCAGCTAGCCTCCAGGAGCAGATAAAGGCAAGAAAACAGACTCTTCTCTCAGATCCTCCAGAAGGAACCAGCTCTGCTTATACCTGGGCTTCAGGTCAGTGAGACTGATTTTGTACTTCTGACTCCTAGCACGGTAAGGTAATAAACTTGTGTTGTTTATGTACACAACACAAGTTTATTCCTTTGTAGTAATTTGTTACAGTAGCCATAGGAAACTAAACAATGCTTCCGGCCAAAGCTTAGGTGCTGGAGGAATTTTTTTCCTTCAGCAAATGCCTTCTGTAACCACCTGCCGCACGGGTGTTTTAATTACACATTTGTGAAGATGTACAGTGACTTCCCTTGTTCCATGTGGATGGGCCTCATGCTTCCCTCTGGCTCTAAGGAGGGAAATAATAACTTTTGGTTTGCGTGAATCCTCAAAAATCCTCCCCTTTACTTGCAAGGCCTTTACTCTCCTTTTGCTGTTTGAGCTGTGCTAGTCACCATTCCCCCAGCCACAGCAGGTGCAGGTGAATACTGTCTGCTTGCTTGTTCACTGGTTTTAGTGAGAGAAGTGTTCTCGTCAGTTGAATTCAATGTTAACCATTTAATTCACCATTACATGTTGGAATGTGAAGATAGCGGAAGGACAGCCGATGAGTTACTGATTATCTTGAAGGGGGGATGAATTCGTCAGAGGGCTGGCCTCAGCCAAACAGGAGGGTGACTTGACTTGGAATGTGCTTGAGTACTGGAACCAACTAATCTCAGAAGAGACTGATGATGCTGCGTTTCATGTCTGCAATTGGATGTATTTAATGCGAGTGACTAACATGAGTAGCTGTTTGGGAGCTGTCTTCCCTTTAGTAGGGGAAGAAGAATTACTGGAAGGTTGTTTAGTAGCCATGACGTCAGGGCAAAGGGAGGTATTAATATATAAGAGAGTCTTGGAGGTATTTAACTCAGGTCAGCTGTTTTCAGATGGAGGCACTCTTTTTTAAAAACTGAAATGTTCAGTGAAGACCAGTATGTGGGGGTAATCAAGGGAGAGCTGCTCTGGTTGCTGCAGGGATGGGAATTCCAGAACAGCCCTGGATTCCTCCTCCTCATAGGCAGTGGACTCTGAGTGGCCAGAGGGTTCAGTCCGGCACTGTGGTCGAATGGAGGTCCTTGAGGTTATGGAGCTGGACAGGCCCTGTCGACCATGGGTGCTGTGGGCTCCCTTGTCTGTGCTCCATGCCACCTACTCCCCTTGTGTTCCAGAGTCTGTTCTTAAACTGGGTACAATGCAATTGATTCAGATTTATTTTGCTAAATTACAATCACATTTGAATTTTGTTTCTCTGAAATTACACCCTGGCCCCTTGATTGGAGTCTTCAACATTCCCAATATTTTCAGTCACACATTTACAATCTTTTGGTTTATTTCCACAGATGGCTGAGCTCATGCATTATGCATGGGTGTTGCTGGTGGTGTCTCAGAGGGAAAATTCATTTCTGAGTGTCTTCTAGGTACCACAGTCACTGCCATGTTTTATGCACATGTGTGATGATGGTCCCCATTGGGGGGCATGCCTACTTTCCTCACGGCTGATGGGGAAACCCACCCATCAGCCTAGCAAAAACAGGGGGTGGAGTGGAGAGAAAACCCAGTTTCATATTTTCCCCAAATTCCTGAATGAGGAGGGACTCTAAGTGTTGAAATTAGATAGTTTCAGAATCAAATAAACTCAGCTTCAAAACTGGAGAAACTCAAGTTGTGATTCTCTTTGTTCTGCAGTAGTGCAAAGTCCTCACATTTCTTACAAGCCTAAATGAGAAAAACAATCTGAACGCTCTGGTACAACTCAGCTGACAATGAGTGCCAGCGTCTGTCTGCCCTGTGATTGCACTAACTCAGCTCTGCTTAACTTCCTTCCCACATTCCTTACTCCAATCAGTTGCTATTTCAGCTATCATTGGTTGTGACTTCTTTCTTTTAATTGTGTTTAATGGAAAATGATGTTGAAGCAATAATTTTCTTTTTGCCAAGTGTCACTCAGGGGCTGTCCATGTATGACAGCTTCTGGTCTCCCTCTTTGCTCCTTATTCCCTCTGTCCATGACCAGCCCTTCCCTTACCTAGTTCAGAATTCCCGTAAATGGTGGCAGAGGAACCACCTGTGTCCCAGAGGAGGAGGAGGAACAGTTAGGCTGGCACACACCTCTCCTGTGTGCGTGTGTGTGTGTGTGTGTACATGCTTGCATGCACATTTTGATTACACTTGGTTTAAACTGTTGTCCTGTCTCCCAGGGAATCAATATTTGTTCAGAGACACTCAGGCCTATGCCTCTCCCCACAGAGAGCTTTCTGCAATCTTATGCAGCTGTGCTACCTGCCTTCAGCACTTGAACTTGACCTGCTAATGCTACCCTCCAGAAGATCGGCCCAGCATGGGACATGCGTCAATAGACTAATTACATACCATGGAGGAAAGTTTACCCCGCAGAGCAGGAACTCTTTTGAGGTTAAAGCCACCATACGTGCTTGTGAAATGCTGATGCCTGGAGAGAAAGAGCTAATAATTCCCCTGTCATTTCCAGGCCACCAGAGAAAGCCAAGTCTAGCTGGTGTTAGAGGGAGGAGCTGTCATTGTAACAAGTGTGATGACTAGAGGTCGTCTTAATTGAGCTGCTAAGTGGAGTTTTGTGTATATTTTTTTCCTTTTTAATGTGGAAGGGTCATTGTTTTTATGGCTGTGCTTGTTTCATCTTATAGCTGGCTTGGCTTATTGGCACAGCTGAGTGTTGCGGACTGAAAATTATTAGGAGTATATTTTTTTACCTTCAAGTGGGAAGCTGCCTGTACTACTTCCTAGGCTATCTGTCAAAGATACTTAGTATAACATAACTTGTGGTAGGTGAGAGAAGGAATTGGATTTGCTTGCAACTTCTTGGCATGTGTTTCTCAATGTTTTAACACTATATGAGCTACCTACCAGGGATTTGGTATGTTGTAGACCACTGTTGTCAAAGAAAAAAGGATTCACTACTTCCTCATAGTAAACTTGAAACTGCATTTAAAATGCAAACCATAATAGTTGTCCCAGTAAGAAACATGACATGGTTGATGTTCTTTCACTGATATGTCCAAGCCCTGTTTGGTGGAACGTGAGAGCAACGGATGAGTTTTTCTCTCTGGTCCATTGCTATTCCTAGTTTGTAGTTCTTCTACATTTGAAAATCTTAAGTTATAATTACATCTTTGGTAATGAAGGGACATGGAGGGTGGCTCTGTCAGATTGTTCCGAGTATCTGAAAAGTGCATGACCTCCAAATTCCAGAGGACTTTCTGTAGTCTTGGTGCCCACCAGCCTGACTATCCTACTGTAGAAATCTGGATGTTTCAACAAGGAAGATGATGGTGAATGGATTCCTGATTTATTCTTTGGCTGTATTTCTAACTTTTCTTCTAGTTCTGTCATAACGTTTAGATGTGGCTTTGAAATATGCTCATTAATAAACCATATATTTCTCTCTCAGAAGACAAGAAAATAGTTTTGGAGAATAGCCACTTCCAGGAATGGAGTTGTCTGCAATTTGTTTTTTTAAAACTTCACATGTCTTATCCCCAATGTTAAAAATATGATATCTCAGCTCTTGAAGTGGTAGGTTCAGGACACCGAATGAAAACTGTTGTATGTAATGTGAACAACCAGTTGAAATAATTAGCTTAAAAAATTGATCTCTTGGCAACCAGTGTCATGAAGTAAAAAGTTATATCTTATCACCCACTTAAACTGTGAGCCCTTTCCCCCTTGACATTTATTTTAGTGAGTCAATGCCCAGAAGATCTACTGTCTATTCTTCACATGGCATACTGAAAAACTCTACATTCAGGGTCCACGATTTTATGTGATAAGCAACTTTAATGTTAAATCAAGATCATGGCTTAAGGTGACATCTACAAGCCAATGATTCTCCTGAAAAAAAAAATTCCACTTGTAGCCTTCTGGTCTCAAGGAGGCTGGGAGGTGGAGCAGGGAGAAGGAACACTCATCCCCAGTGATATGGCCTCAGGGGACCCAGCCTAGATCACAGAACTCCAAGTGACACACAGACACAGGAGCTAAATAAATTCGTACTGTTCATGTTGCTGAGATTTTGTAATTGTTACATAGCTGACCCAGATACCTTATTTCAATCACTAACTCTGGAGTCTATTTTCATGCAGCAGCCAGAGTGATCCCTTTAGTCATATTTTGTCAGTTACCTATTGCCCCTGTGATTGGCTGAAATTGGTTCTCATTTCCCTATGAATGAAAGCAGGGACTTGACCAGAACCGACCAGAACTGCCCCTTCCCCCTACTGCCTTCCACTCTGACCTCATCCTCTACAGCTCTCCCCACTGCACACACTGCTCTGGCCATGCTGTTCCTTGCTGCCCTTGAATATTCCAGACAAATCCAGACGCATCTCCATGGTTCACTCTCTCATCTTTGTCAAGTCCTTGCTCCAATGGCATCTTTTCATAGAGATCTAAACTGATTGTCCTATTTCAAATTTCAATCTCCATATTACTTCCCACCCTGTATTTTCTTACACTGCATGACTGGGGGGCTGCAGGAAACTTACAATCATGGAGGAAGGGGAAGGTGAAGCAAGCATGTCTTGCCATGGTGGCAAGAATGACGGGGTGGGGTGAGACCCCTCTCACACACACACTTTTAAACAATCAGATCTCCTGAGAACTCAACTATCATGAAACCAGCATGGGGAAAACTGCCCCCATGATTCAGTCATCTCCCACCAGGTCCTTCCTTTGGCACATGGGGATTACAATTTGAGATGAGATTTGGGTGGGGACACAGAGCCAAACCATATCATTTACCTACATAATTGTTAAAGTCTGTTGTCTTCTTCTAGAATGTAAGCTTTATGTGGTAGGAACAGTGCCTGGCATATTGTAGGCAGTTAGTTATTAAATATACCTCTTGACCTTTATTTAGTCAACAAATATTGGTGACCACTGAGGTTCTCTCTGACTAAAGCAGGGTATGGAAACACATTTTCATTTGCCCAGCAAACACCTTCCTGGCCACTCTAATAGTATTTTGTCAGGATAACCCCAACACACCTTTCCTGGTCTGTCTCACCAGCACAGAACAATCATCTTCAAAATGGAAAGCCTTTTCTGTAGCAAGGTGATATGGCTTGGCTGTGTCCCCACCCAAATCTCAACTTGAATTGTATCTCCCATAATTCCCATGTGTTGTGTGAGGGAACCAGGGGAGGAATTGAATCATGGGGGTTGGTCTTTCCCATGCTATTTTGTGATAGTGGATAAGTCTTAGGAGATCTGATGGGCTTATCAGGGGTTTCTGCTTTTGCTTCTTCCTCATTCTCTCTTGCTGCTACCATGTAAGAAATGCCTTTCACCTTTGTCATGATTCTGAGACCTCCCCAGCCATGTGGGACTGTAAGTCCAATTAAACCTCTTTTTCTTCCCAGTCTTGGGTATGTCTTTGTCAGCAGCATAAAAATGGACTAATACACAAGGGCTTTCAGTAACAAAGAACAAAATGTTATTGTGCATTTTTACTCCATTTATTTATCTCATGTAAGCCAAGAGCTGATTTATACTCAGGGGTGGTTTTGTCCAACTGAAAAGTGAAATACTGACTTGTAAACACACATTATCAAAAAGGCTTTTCAGCTTGAAAATTGTGTCCTGGAGTTCACCTTTGTCTCCCCCATCTAAGCATAATCTTTAAAATTAAACTGGTTCAACAGACTTTTTGGCAAAACTCTAGCTTGGCCCATTTTTGCTGTTATACAGCTTTGAATAATGTTCTTACGGCTTAGGGCTCTTCAACTTTGGGCCAAACTTGTCAATTTATATTGGAAAGTATATTAGTTCATCCTCACACTGCTATAAAGAATATCTGAGATTGGGTAATTTCTAAAGAGATTTAATTGGCTCCTAGTTCTGCAGGCTGTACAGGAGGTATGATGGCTTCTGAGGAAGTATCAGGAAACTTTCTTTTTTTTTTCCTTTTTTTAAATTATACTTTAAGTTCTGGGAGTTCAGGTTTGTTATGTAGGTATACATGTGCTATGATGGTTTGCTGCATCCATCAACCCATCATCTACATTAGATATTTCTCCTAACGCCTTCTCTCCCCTAGCCTCCCATCCCCACGACAGACACTGGTGGGTGATGTTACCCTCCTCATGTGTTCTTATTGTTCAACTCCCACTTATGAATAAGAACATGCAGTGTTTGGTTTTCTGTTCTTGTGTCAGTTTGCTGAGAATCGTGGTTTCCAGCTTCATCCGTGTCCCTGTAAAGGAGATGAACTCATCCGTTTTTTATGGCTGCATAGTATTCCATGGTGTATATGTGCCACATTTTCTTTATCCAGTCTATTATTTCTTTTGCCAGTCTATGGGCATTTGGGTTGGTTCCAAGTCTTTGCTATTGTGAATAGTCCTGCAACAAACATGTGTGTACATGAATCTCTATAGTAAAGTGATTTATAATTCTTTGGGTATATACCCAGTAATGGGATTGCTGGATCAAATGGTATTTCTGGTTCTAGATCCTTAAGGAATTACCACACTGTATTCTATAATAGTTGAACTAATTTACACTCCCACCAACAGTGTAAAAGTGTTCCTATTTCTCCATATCCTCTCCAGCTTCTGTTGTTTGCTGACTTTTTAATGATTGCCATTCTAACTGGCATGAGATGGTATCTCATTGTGGCTTTGATTTGCATTTCTCTAATGACCAGTGATGATGAGCTTTTTTTCATGTTTGTTGGCTGTATACATGCCTTCTTTTGAGAAGTGTCTGTTCATATCCTTTGCCAACTTGATGGGGTTGTTTTTCTCTTGCAAATTTAAGTTCTTTGTAGATCCTGGATATTAGCCCTTTGTCAGATGGATAGATTGGTAAAAATTTTCTCCCATTCTGTAGGTTGCCTGTTCACTTTGATGACAGTTTCTTTTGCTGTACAGAAGCTCTTTAGTTTAATAGGTCCCATTTGTCAATTTTGGCTTTTGTTGCAATTGCTTTTGCTATTTTCGTCATTAAGTCCTTGCCCATGCCTATGTCCTGAACGGTATTGCCTAGGTTTTCTTCTAGGGTTTTTATAGTTTTAGGTCTTACATTTAGGTCTTTAATCCATCTTGAGTTAATTTTTGCAAAAGGTATAAGGAAGGAGTTCAGTTACAGTTTCCTGCATATGGCTAACCAGCTTTTTTAACACCATTTATTAAATAGGAAATCCTTTCCCCATTGCTTGTTTTTGTTAGGTTTGTCAAAGATCAGATGGTTGTAGATGTATGGTGTTATTTCTGAGGACTCTGTTCTGTTGCATTGGTCTATATATCTGTTTTGATACCAGTACCATATTTTTTTGGTTACTGTAGACTTGTAGTATAGTTTGAAGTCAGGTAGCATGATGCCTCCAGCTTTCTTTTTGCTTAGTATTGCCTTGGCTATAGGGCTATCTTTGGTTCCATGTGAAATTTAAAGTAGTTTTTTTCTAATTCTGTGAAGAAAGTCAATGGTAGCTTGATGGGGATAGCATTGAATCTATAAATTACTTTGGGCAGTATGACCATTTTCACGATATTGATTCTTTCTATCCATGAGCACGGAATGTTTTTCTGTTTGTTTCCTCTCTTATTTACTTGAGCAGTGGTTTGTAGCTCTTCCTGAAGAGGTCCTTCACATCCCTTTTAAGTGGTATTCCTAGGTATTTTATTCTCTTTGTAGTAGTTGTGAATGGGAATTCACTCATGATTTGGCTATTATTGGTGTATAGAAATGCTTGTGATTTTTGCACATTGATTTTGTATCCTGAGACTTTGCTGAAGTTACTTTTCTTAAGGAGATTTTGGGCTGATGTGATGAGGTTTTCTAAATATACAATCATGTCATCTGTAAACAGAGACAATTTGACTTCCTTTCTTCCTATTTGAATACCCCTTCTTTCTTTCTCTTACCTGATTGCCCTGGCAAGAACTTCCAATGCTATTTTGAATAGGCGTGGTGACAGAGGGCATCCTTGTCTAATGCCTAATTTCAAAGGGAATGCTTCCAGCTTTTGCCCATTCAGTATGATATTGGCTGTGGGTTTGTCCTAAATAGCTCATATTTTGAGATATGTTCCAACAATATCTAGTTTCTTGAGAATTTTTAGCATGAAAAGGTGTTTAATTTTATCAAAGGCCTTTTCTGCATCTATTGAGATAATCATGTGGTTTTTGTCGTTGGCTCTGTCTATGTGATGGATTATGTTTATTGATTTATGTATGTTGAACTAGCCTTGCATCCCAGGGATGAAGCCAACTTGATCATGGTGGATAAGCTTTTTGATGTGCTGCTGGATTCAGTTGCCAGGATTTTATTGAGGATTTTTGCATCAATGTTCGTCAGGGATATTGGCCTGAAATTTTCTTTTGCTGTTGTGTCTCTGCTAGGTTTTGGTATCAGGATGATGCTGGCCTCATAAAACGAGTCAGGGAGGATTCCCTCTTTTTCGATTGTTTGGAATAGTTTCAGAAGAAATAGTACTAACTCCTCTTTGTACCTCTGGTATAATTTGGCTGTGAATCCGTCTGATCTGGTCTCAGGAAACTTTCAATCATGGTGGAAGGCAAAGGAGAAGCAGGCATTTCTTACATGACAAGAGTAGGAAGGAGAAAGAGAAAGGGGGCAGGTGTCACATGCTTTTAAACAGCCAGATCTCATGAGAGCTCTATCTTGAGAATGGCACCAAAGGGGGAAATCTGCCTCCATGATCCAATCACCTCCCACCAGGCCCAACTTCCAACACTGAGGAATATAATACAATTCGACATGAGATTTGGGTGGGGACACAGTATTATTTTGTACTTGCTCTAGAAAAATTCTAGAGTCTTACCAGAGTAGGTAAGAGAAGACTCCCTCTGTGTTCTAAAGATGAAGGGAAAGCTTTACTAACGTCATGCCCTAACTTCTGGCAAGTTTCATAACACAAGGATGTTCTGCAGGGGAGAGGGGTATACTGACAACTGTAGAGTTCCAGATACTTTTGTGGTTGCTTACGTGCAGTTCACATCCTTGTGCATTCTCCTGCCTGGTCACCAGAATCACAGCCTGTGCACTCACTGGAGTCTTGCTTGCTATATACATCTAACATTCTGAATTGTAATATTTACGCTACTATTGCCATCTTTACTTTTATGCCCCAGTGAACTACATTTGAGTCATGGACCCATTTTTATTATGCTCAGTACTAACAACCCAAATGCATATTTGACAAATGTAAATAATATCAAAATAAGGTGAAAGTACATTGATCAAGAGGAGCTGTGCCCTGCTAACTGAAAGAGTAGCTGGGACAAACTGACCAACACCATCCTGATAATACATGGACAAACTTTAAACATAGAAGGACTGGCTGGGCAAGGTAATCCCAGCACTTTGCAGGGTCAGGCAAGAGGATAGCTTGAGGCCAGGAGTTCAAGACCAGCCTGGGTAACATAGCAAGACCCCCTCCCCCCAATCTCTACAAAAAATTAAGATTGCTGGTCGTAATGGTGTGTACCTGTCGTCCCAGCTACAGGGAGGCTCAGATGGGAGGATTGCCAGGAGTTCGGGGGCTTCAGTGAGCTCTGATCATCCCACTGTATTCCAGCTTGGGTGACAGAGTGAGACTCCCTTCTCTTAAAATATAAAATCACAGTTAATACCACATTTCAAATGAATGACATGTCTGAATGAAATAGTTCTGTTGCATTTTCTCTGAGACTGCCAAATTGCCTGTAGATCCTTGACAGTTAACCAAGTTCCAAGCTTGATAAATACTGCTCTGGCCTCGGGGTACTGGAAGTGTAGTCCAGGGACCCGCAGATCAGCATCACCTGGGAGCTGGCTACAACTGCACACCCTCCAGTCCCACCCAGGCCTTCTGAATCTGCATTTAAACAGGAACCTCAGGGCTTTCAGAGACTCAATAAAGATTGAGAAGTGCTGCTCTAGACAAATTTCTGATTATGCTGGGTAACAGGAGGGCTGACTTACTCTCTTAATAAAGAAAAGCAGCAGGTCTTTAAGGACAGCAGTAAACACCAACTTAATTGGCAAATCCTAATTGAATCAGTCATCATTTCCAGCTGGTGCAGACTATGGGGTGAGGTTGGGGGACAGAAGGGGGTTGCTGGTCAAGATTTCACCAGGAAAAGGGGTGCCCTTTGAAGACCTATAGCCAAGGATAACTGAGCCAAGGTTGGGCCAAATTCTGATGCTGTCCTCATCTTTGGATTTGGTGTTAATGAAAAGGAGACAATTGCAAGTAATGCGGTGGATGACGTTGCATGGTCACGGGGGCTTGAAGGGAGCAGTTATTTTTTTTTCCCTCTTTTGTTCAGACAGCAGCTGTGGCTCCCTAAAATGATATCCCAAATGTGTTCCATGCTAGGGATTTAGAACTTGATGATTCACAGGTTTTGTGAGTGGGTGCTTTTATAGCCAGACAGTGGTCTCGGCAATGCATGTAGTTACAGCCTGAGGGTTCAGAATTAGAATATAAATGATAGCAGCATCTCCAACACTTTGCAGCATCACTTTTTTGCCTATATACTCCTTATTGTCCCAGCAAACACAAGGAAACCTCTGTGGTCACAGCTTGCTCGTGTTCTTCCTTTCTCCTACCCATCCTACCTAGCTTTTGAAATCTTTATAGCCCATCACAACTACTGGTTCCTCTAGGAAGCCTTTGATTTTCTAGAACTGATATCTCTCCTTTCTGAAAAGTCTCTCTAATTTAGTGGCTCTCAAACTTGGCTGTACATTTTAAAATTGCCTGGGAAGCTTAAAAAAAAATTTAGGCCACAGACCAGGCCAGTTAAGTCAGTCTCTGAGTGTGGGGCCCAAGCATGAGTAGTTTCTAAAGCTCTCCAGGTGAGTCCAATGTACAACTGATGCAGGATTTTTTTGCTCATTAGTTCAGCTAAATCTGGAGTCTTGTCTCACGACCAGGAAAAATTAGGCCGGTAGACACACTGAAGGGTGAGGAGAGTGGAATTTATGAAGGGAAAGGGAAACTCAGCAAAAAGAGGAGTTCTCTAAGCCGGTTTCCCCCTCACAATTGAATACCAGGCCTCCCACACGTGAGCTGAAGAGACCAGTCTCCTCCCTTGCATGAGGCACGAATTCCTGGTGGCTCCACACCGTCCTCCAGTGTGCATGTGGACCCTTAGTCTGAGCCACTCCACATTGATTTATTTCTATTACTCTGCATGTGTTAAGGGATGGAATTTTTCACCATGGGCAGGTTTAGGCAACCCCCCTTCCCTCCACACCCAGCACAATGACCTGGGAAGGTAGGAGGTTCTCCAGAATCCTTCCCCTATCTTCCAAGGCATTTGGCTGTCTTCTGCCTCTATCACAACCAGGGTGGTGAAGCAGTACCATAATCCTTTTCCTTTTGAGCTACCTTGTAAGCCGAACTTGCTATGATTTACATCATTTTTACTTGATCCCTTTGCCCACACTGAACTCCCAGAGGTCAGGAGTAGATCTTTCTCCCCTGAGTCCTCTGCAGCGACTCCCACGTGGCACACTGCACTTGCACACTGCTTCTCCTTGCAATCATTCACTCCACTGTGGAACCCTTGGGTTACTGCTAACCCTGATCAGGGGCAGTGTGGTTCTTATTGCTCCCATCACCTCCATTTCTGGATTCAGGGATTAGAGGTGGGCGAAGACAGAGGTAGGTATGCTGGAGAGCCCAATGCTTCCAGGAGATTTGTGGGACTCATTTCCAAGGCAGCTTGCTCACATGGCTGACAAGTTGCTGCTAGTTGTTGGCAAGAGGCCTCAATTTCCTGCCACATGAACTGCCACATGACTGCTTGAGTGAGTTCTCCTAGAGTGAATGAAGATCCAAGAGAGCAAGGCAGAGGCTGAAATGTGTTTTATAGTTTTGAGGTCAGGAGTTCGAGACCAGCCTGGCCAACATAGTGAAACTCCATCTCTACTAAAAATACAGAAAATTAGCTGGGCGTGGTGGCATGTGCCTGTAATCCCAGCTACTCAGGAGGCTGAGGCACAAGAATCATTTGAATCCAGCAGGCGGAGGTTGCAGTGAGCCGAGATCGCACCGTTGCACTTCAGCCTGGGTGATAGTGTGAGACTCCATCTCAAAAAAAAAAAAAAAAAAAAAGAAAGCTTAGAGCTTCTGATTGACATCTTTGCTATTGTACTGAACCTTTTGAGAATGAAGCCAAAATGGAGAACAGAGAGAGGCACAGCATCTTAATGACCTGGTTTGGGTCTTTATATTCAGCTATACCAAGGCTAACTTCCTGAACTTCTAATTTATGCAGGCAAAGAATTTCTTTAGATTGATTTAGATTTCTGCCTCTTAGTATCAGATGAGTCTCAGCTAACTCAGGCCTGGAGGTCTGGGGCCTCCTAGCTCACTCTGGGTCACTGTCCTCTGTTCTGAGTATGGCCATTCTCCAGTCTGTGGTCTGACCATTGTAAACTCCATCAACCTAGGGTGCATCTACCTAGTTCCCTGCCCCAATGCTGGCTTCTTAGTGCATATTGACAGATTTGTGCTAAATTTTCCTGCAGCCTCTTATAATGGGGAAAAATTGTGGTCTTTGGAGCTATACAGTTCCGGGTATAAAACCTCTTCTGTCACTGATCAGCTGTGATTTTAGGCCAAGTGCTTAATATGTTCCTCCCAGGTTGTGTACGTAAAGAAGGGCTTGTAATCTGATGTTTCCCAGGGTGGTTGTGAGGATGAAATGAGAGATCATATGTGGAAAAGTGAGGCCCATATCAAAGGCTCAACTAATATATTTTTTTCCTTTTATCATTTTTCGTTTTCTCTTCTAGAGATAGTAGCTGCACCCTACCTAGGCAGGATTTAATTTAATTAAATTCTGCTTAATCCGCAAATTCTGAATGCCATCTGCTAGATGACTGGACAATGGGGTGTCAGGGAGGGTGACTTGATAATTTTGCTTAACTGAGTGCTGCCTGTAGACCAAGCATGGGATTGATGGGTTTTACAGTATGACTCTATAGCTTTTGGCCACATTATGAAGTAGGGAGGATTTGAATCTGATTCCTTATGTTAGGGTCCTCTTTTCCCACTGACCAGTTCCCAGTGGGGAGCGGGGCATGCCGGAGGATGCTGCTAGGCAGAGACACTGAGTGTTGCCTTCAGGTAGTCTAGTCCCTCCTTTACCTGTAGGCTTGATTGTTGGAGCCCCTTTTCCTTCCCACTAATTGTTAAAACAAATTAATCTGTGTGATGAGCTGGGTCATTATGTCTGTAAATTAATGTACTTTCTGGACTCTCTCATTGCTCCTCTGTCCCATCTTCACTTATCCCATTAATGATGCCAGTATCGGCAATTCCTAAGCTTGATTATCAGCAGTACATTTTAAAGGTTTAATAAATGTTTGTTGAACAGAATGAATGACAGGCTGATGACAATATTTGAGAGGCATCTGGAACCTTCCAAATTAAATAGGTAAACTTTTCCTTGAACTGCCTGTACACCTAGCCTAACAGCTGCCCTGCCATGAATAATGAATGTACCTGAATGCTTCAAATGCTTCAAGTACTCCAAGATTTTGCTTCAGCGCTATACTTATGAACACCAGTTCTCCTTGTACTGTGCTATTGATAGAGAAGGGGCAGGAGATTGGATCAGACTATAAGTAAATCAAGACACAGCATGGAATGTGTTTTTAAGAAACAAATTCCTGGAATGTTCCTTTCAAAAACATTTGAATTCATGAACATTCTTTTTATAGCCTTCATCCTGCTCTAATCTGAAGGGTGGGCGAGGTAGAGATTTATGGCAAGGAATTGGTGGCTTATGTGATGGTGAGGACTGATGAGGCAAGTTTGGTATCTGTAGGGCAGGTCATCAGAAAGGGCAGGCTGGAACTCTCTGGCATGAGCTGAAGCTGCTGTCCAGAGGTGGAATTTCTCCTTCTTCTCAGAAATTTCCATTCTGTTCTCCCAGCCTTTCAACTGGTCTGCTCAGATTATCTGGCATAATCTTAAAGTCAACTATTTACAAACATTAATCTTATCTACAAAGTATACTTCCACAGCAACACCCAGGTGAATGTTTGACTGAATAGCTGGGGACTCTATCATAGCCAAATTGACAATAAAAATGGCCATGACAGGCCACCCTTGTCAACTTGGCACCCATACACGTCTCACAAAATCACATTTAATTGTCAAAGACGATAGCAAAGTCATACTTCCTCTTAATGCTACAAGTATCCTGCATACAACTGAAAACACATTAAGCTTTTCTCCAGAGGAGAATCAAAGTTCTTATATAATTTGTATTTTCTTTGGATTTTCTGTAACTTATTACTTGTGATATAACTATTAATATATCTTAGGTTAGATAATGACATAAGAGAGGGGAGAAAACAAATATTTGCATAACATTTACATTGTATTCATAACAAAATAAGAAATAACTATTAAAGCCCTCATTTCTGCAACTGGTCTTGTTGCTGCAGCTGGTATTTATGACTGCCTTTTCCCACTATCTCTTCCATATTCTATTTGCACTCAGCTAGTTGTGGTTCTTAGGCTCACGGACTCACCCAAAACTTCATTCCTGAAGAGTCTGAGCCCTTAGCAGTTTTGCCTGAATTGGATTGTTGTAATTTTCCATTAACTTTACTCACAGGACATGGTAGTATTAATAGATACCCAAAGGGATCTTCATTATTTTAAACATATTCCTTTTTACCTTCATTGTGGAATAGGAACCTAAATCCTCCTTAGCAATCAGGATCAATAATTCCAGTCAGTACAATAACTCCTTTCTTTGTTGATTCAGGTGCATGAGGATTCTAGATTGGTCTGATGTAGTCTCAGCTTCCAGTTCAGTAGAATCATTGCATCTCCTGGTGGAAGTATTCTTCCCTTTAATGCTGACTTCTGTGTTGTTGGTAGTGACGAGCTGGGACCTGTGTCACAGGCGATAAAGGTATTTACCAAGACAGTCATAGGTAAAGGAAGGCAGATTTATTAGAGAAAGTATGAAAATATGTTGCAAGGTTGCAACAGGTAGCACAGCAGATAAGGGGCCATATGCAAAGAGGTAGGGGCTGGAAGGACGTTTTATAGAGCCATGGTGGAGGAAGCCACATGCGTTCCAAGGTTATGCTGCTGGGGCCACCACAGGAGATCACACTGTACATGCAGAGCTTGTTGGGGTTGTTTGATTAGCCATCTGTCATAGTAACTGTTTATTGTTCTTTCCCACCTGGGGCCCTCCCCCACTTGGGGCCCTCCCCCACCTGGGGCCCCTTCTTCATGGTTATTTTCTTATCAGGACTCCATACTCTAGACCAACATAACTTAAGGGTGAGGGAACAGGAAGCAAGCCTTTTGCTAGTAGATCACTTGGGATAATAGTGATAGTACTACCATTTTCATCTCATGATTCCTGGACCTATGAATCCTAGCTGTGGGAGAAACACTGAAGATTGGATGCTGATTTAGAGCATATACAGTCTCCTGGAGGGGGATGCTCCAGCCCTGCAAGGTTTTTCCACAAAGCTAAGGTTGTAACTTTCACTGATCTCTCAAGTCAACAGCTTCCAGATAATGGGGAACAGAAGGCCAGTGAATTCCTTGAACATGAGCCTATTTTTGTATTTCATTTGCTGTGAAGTGAATTCCTTGATCAGAAGCAATGCTGTGCCGAATACCATCATGGTGGATAAGACATTCCATAAGTCCATGGATGGCAGTTTTGGCAGAAGCATTACTTTCAAGGGAATGCAAATCAATATCCAAGCAAGTAACTGTTCCAATAAGAACACATTACTGTTCTTTCCATGATAAAAGTGGTCCAGTGTAATCAGTGTATACCAGGTACCTCGCTGATCACCTTGGTGAATGGTGCCATACGAGGGATTTGGTGTTGGTCTCTGCTACTGGCGGAATGGGCACTCAGCAGTGGTTGTGGCCAGGTTGGCCTTGGCGAGTGAAAGTCCATGTTGCTGAACCCATGCAGGACCTCCATCCTTTTACCACCACAGCTACTTTGTTCATGAGATCATTCGGCAGCCCAGGGGCTGAGGAAAGAGGCTGAATGGTATCCACGGAAGGGGTCACTCTTTTTGCTTAATGATTAAAATCCACCTCTGCCCAAGTCATTATTTTATGAGCATTTACATGGGACACAGATATCATTACGATCTTTGTACATTCAGAGAGGTTCTATTCACATACCTTTTTCTCAGACCTCCTTGTCTCCATTTTTCAGTCATGACCTTTCTAACTCTTGACCCGCCAAAGCACCGGCCACAGCTCATAAATTAGTATAGACTCTTAACTCTGGCTATTTCTTCTTCCAAACAAAATGAACAACCAGGTGCACTGTGCATTGGGATTGCCCTTGAGCGCTGTCCTTTGGGGATGTTCCATAAAGACTGTGGTGCTGTGGTTTTCCACTTTTGGGTGGGGCCTGCATATGCGGAACCATTTGTAGGTCTGATCTGAGTTTTCTCTTCCTCAGGTGACTGCTCCTGTGGAACACCCCATGAGGCTATAGGTGCAGGCTGGGAGGGAAAAGGTAAAATAGTAGCAGACAGACTATGGATATTTGGGCCACTTCCTCATGTAAATTAGACATGCTTTCATGTAAATTACACATGCCTGCAAAAGCCTGATCTTTTATATATATCATTTCTGTTTAATTATAGAGTACTGCTCAACTTTATGTCTTGGTGGGTCAGATAAAATCCTGTTCGTTATGGGCAGTTGAGATCACACGGCAACTTAGTGGTCCTTGGTTAAGTATTCAGTCTCCACTAAGTCCAAGGAGCGGGCCATGAGTTGCTTGTCAAAAGGGGAATAGTTATCTGTAAACGTTGGCAGGGCTTTGCTCCCGCATCCTAAGGCTCTGTACCATGATTCATCTAAAGTCACCTAGTGCTGGGTGCAGTGGCTCACGCCTATAATCCCAGCACTTTGGGAGGCCGAGACGGGCAGATCACTTGAGTTCATGAGTTTGAGACCAGCCTGGGCAACATGCTGAAACCCCATCTTTACTAAAAATACAAACATTAGCCGAGCATGGTAGCAGGCACCTGTAATCCCACTTGGGCCTGGGAGGCGGAGGTTGCAGTGAACCAAGATTGTGCCATTGCACTCCAGCCAGGGTTGCAGAGCAAGACTATCTCAAAAAAAAAAAAAAAAAAAAAAAAAAAAAAAAAAGTGACCTACCACAGACTTTATACAGCATCTCAATTTCTACTCCAATTTCAAGTGCCATCCAATCTGCTGGACCATGTCCAAATGTCAGAGCGGTTTGCACTGCACGCTGGATCTGTTGCAGAGCCTTCTCTTGTTCTGGGCCCCACTCAAAACTAGGAAGTTTTTAGGTCACTTGGTGTATTAGTTTTCTAGGACTGTTGTAAAAAATTACCATGAACTAGGTAGCTTAAAACAATTGAAAATTAATCTCTCATTGTTCTAGAGGCCACAAGTCTAAAATCAAGGTGTTTGCAAGGTTGGTTCCTTCTGAAGGCTTTAAGGGAAAATCTATTCCATGCCTCTCTGCAAGCTTCTGGTGGGTTGCAGCAGTCCTTGGTGCTCATGGGCTTATAGCTGCATTATTCCAATTTCTTCCTCCATTGGCACATGGCCTTCTCCCCCCGCCCCTCTCTTTCTGTGTGTGTGTGTGCGTGTGTGTGTATCTGTGTATCTCCTTATAAGAATACCAGTCATTTGATTTAGGGCCCATTCTAATCCAGTATTACCTCATCTTAACTTGATTCTATCTTCAAAAGCTTTATTTACAAGTAATGTCACACTCATAGGTACCATGGTTTTTTTTTTTGCCGGGGGTCGGGGGGACACAATTTAACCCACAACCTTGGTAAATGAGCTGCAGTAGCAAATGAAGAATATGTTGCCTCAGATTTAAAGCCACTATGCATCATGCCTTTTCTGGTTGTAGGAGGGCAGATGCCACAGCTTATTCTTCACCTTAGAGGGGACATCTCAACAGGCCCATATCACTGGCAATTTCACTGGGGCTGAAGGCCCCTTCATTTTTGTCAGAATTATTTCCCAACCTCTGGCATGCAAATAAATATCTTATCCGTATGTCGACTAATTGCTGCTACTTCTCGTGAGGTCCAAGTTACACCAGTGTAATGGATCAGGCATGATGGTTTGAAAGGGAAAGTGATCAAGGTCCCTAAGAACTAAATGATGACCTACGGCTGGAAAGTTGATATATACCTTTGAAGTAGGAGTGTGAAAGTGTATTGCTAGTTTCGCCAGCTGAAAACAAACTGTTTGGGTGGTTTTCATTAACATATATTGAGGGAAAATGCATTTGCCAGATTAATAGCCGCATGCCAGGTACCAGAGGATATGAGAGTTTGCTCAAGCGGGCCGCTGCAGCTGGGAAGTGGTGTTATGGGTAGTTAGAGAGGTGTGAGTGGGCAGGAGAGGGCTCTTCCCCCACCCACTAGAAATGTCGGGTGATGATGTCAATTTATCGCATTGCCTCTCTAAAAATGATAATTTTGCAGCCAGGGAGAGAGAAGCTCCTGATGGTCCACACCTGTTAACATTAAAAGTGTTAATTGAATGCAGGTTCCAGGGAGACACAACTTCCTGGGCATGTGTGTTAAGAGACAAAAATGGGTGAAGTATGATCTTCCAGGGACTCACTCCACCTGAAAAACCAAGAAAGCCTCACTCAGATGGGCATGCATCTAACTCCCTAAACACACTGCACATGTTCACTTCCCAAGAGTAAGGAGCGGGCAGCCCACCCTAAGGGAAGAATCATGAGAAAGAGATGAGCTTATGAAAGTCCTAGGATCAGGATTAAATGGGGCACTTCCTTCTCTTTAACCTTCAGGTGACCACTTGTGTCTCTTCCAAGCGTACCTTCCTTTCTCTCCCATTCTAAGATCTTTCTAAATAAATCTTCAACTCCTGCTCTGGAACTTGCCTCAGTCTCTTTCTGCTTTATGCCCCTCAGTTAAATCCATTCTTCTGAGGAGGAAAGGACTGAAATTTTGATGGCCCCTTACAGATAGGCCACCAGTAACTTGGGGTAACTCAGATCTTTTCCACTGGTAACAGTAGGGCAGGTGTGTAAGGCCACAAGCACAGCAATAGCAGAAATCAATATTTCTGATTTCCTCCAATCTGTTCCTTTTCTCAGTTCCTGTTCAGAATGAAATAGTCATCATCTAGACCTTAAACCTGGGGTAATTCTGGGCCCCTCCACCTTCCTTAACTTTCATATGCAATCAGTTACCAGCTTTGTAGATTTAACTCTGAAGATTATCTAGAAACTGTCTTTTCTATCCTACCTGATACTGACGTAGTTACATCTCTTGTCACCTCTCTCTTGGGATATTGCACTGCTGCTGGTCTTACTAGCACCCCTTCTCCTCACAACCCATGCAGTTACTTTCCCTGCATAAAATATTTCAGTAGCTCCCCATTCTCACAGGATTGTGGCCCAGACTCATGCGGAATAGCTTATAGGTCCTCTAAGATGCCAGGCTGCTTCCTTCAACTGGAAGGCTTTCGCTGTACTGTAGTGAGCCAGCTCCACCTCCTGCCCCACAGACCAGCACCAATCATGTCTCCTTATCTTTCAAAAACTCTTATAAGACCTTACTCAAATGTGACTACTTGGAATTTCTTGACCATGCCTTCTTCCCCTTTTCCTTCTCCTATCTTGAAGGCAGGATGGCCCTCAGAATAGACCACATCTTCTTTCACAGCTCCTCCTTATTTAGACAGAATTCAGCAACAGTGTCCATATTAATCATTTATATTTTACTTTAAATTTATTTTAATAAACAGAGAACATTCATATAGTACTGTTGTAGAAAATTGAAGTAATACAGATAAACCAAAAGGCACTCCTGATCTAGTTTTCCTAATCTTATTTTTGCAAATTAGACTAATTATATATACTAGTATATACTCTTATATACAGTGTTTGCTAATTAGACTGTTATTCCAGGCTTTTTTCACTAACACATCTTGGAAATATTGCCGTGTAAGTGCAAGCATATAGACCCATTTCTGTACAGAGTATAATTGCCAGAGTATTCCCTAGCATTGATGCTTTGTCATTTATTTAACTCTTCTACTAATTAATATTTTGTTTTTCCTTCTAGTTATTTAACAGGAGCTTCATCTCATTTCCATCTGGCATATCATAATTCTCTCTCTTCTCTCCTGGTGTTTTACAGTAGCAAACAGTGCCACAATGAATATTGTTTTGTACACCTTCTTATGTACAAATGCCAAGGACTTATTTTTTTGAAAATACCTAAAAGTAGAAATTCCGGATAGAAGATGTACATATTTAATTCTACATATCCTTGGCACACTTTTGTAGTTGATAGTCCTCTCTTCTCATATGTTGGTAAGAGTTCGTTGTATGTTCTGAGGAATAGTCAGTCTGATATACAACACAAAGTGTGTGTGTGTATATCTATCTATATATATACGCACACACACATATATATATTACCCATCTTGCCTTAAAATTTGGTTTGTGTCTTTTGCCCTGTTTCATATTTTTATGCAGTACAGTTTATTGTTTATGGTTTGCATTTGTCTTAGGAAGATTGTCCATATGCCAAGATTTATGTATTTTTCTCTTTTTGTTCGGTGGTTTGGTTTTTTGGTTTAGCTGTTTATATTACTTGGAATTTAGTTTTGTATATGTTAGAAGTTACTACCTAATTTTCTTTATTTTTCCAAATTGATAGGCAATTGTCCCCTTAATTCCTACCCCAAATTGAAATGTCATTTTTATTAACAAAGTTTCTAAATATAAAAATTCATGGGTCTGTGTCTGTATCTCGTATTAGGGTTTTCTTGATCTTGTTGCCTATTTCTGGGTCAGCACCACACTGTTCTAGTTATTAGAGTCTTATCATATATTTTGCTATCTAATAAGAAATTATTCATTTTTTTAGCTGTCTTCTACTAGATGTTTAATGGATGGGACTGAGTCATTTGTCTGAATTTTAAGACCTTTTATATAGTTTGCATCTGTGTATGTTAGATGATATAAATAAATAAACCCAGAAGCTATTGGTACTGCCCTTTGTATTTTCAGAGTCTCAAGAAGTTTATGATGAAAACAGCTTTTCAGGTTTTTCTTCTTTGACAGCTTAGTACTTGGAATGAGTTATTTCATAAGAATCTTATTTATTCAAAACCAAATTAAATAATGCATATGTGATATGCAAAGCTCAAAAGATACAAAAGGGAACAGTCACGTCCCCTAGTCCTTAAAAGGCAATGATACTACCAGTTTCTTATTTAACCTGCCAGAATGGTCACACATCATTCATCCCGTTCTGCACCTTGGTGTTTTCATTTAACAGCAACATCTTGGAAATCATTCCATATCAGCACATATGCTGTTTATAAAATGGGTGTGCTACCATTTACTTAACCTGATGGCAATTCATTTATTTTAGTAGATACTTTCATATGTATACTTTCTCGCATATCTAGAATAAAAGTCCTGCACATAAAATTGGTGGGTCAAGGGTATTTAAAATTTCAGCTTTGATTTATATTGTTAAATTGCCCTCTAAGAAATTCCTTGAAATGCCATGAATGAAGACCCTGACGTCACTTACCACCAGGCTTCAGACTTGCTCAGACGTGCCCAAGTACCACAGGGAACACCATAGAGGCTGCAGCTGGGACCCCAGTAAAGGAAGTGAGTGGAAGTGTGTGTGCGTGCACCTATGAATGTGTGTGTGATGTACATAGTAGGAAGTTCAGGGAAGACCTGTAGGTCAATGAATTCGAGTCCTGCTTAAAGCTTTAGTAATGAGTAGTAGCATTAGTGGTTTGCATAAGGCTCTTTTGCCTCATTAAAACTGGCAGTAAATAATAGGTTTGAATTTCACAGTCATGCTAATTGAAGCACAGAGCATTTCTTAACATCATGAATTATTATCCTTACAACATGAGCATAAAGGGAATTTGGTTTTATGAATTGCTAACTGGGACACTAGCCTCTGTTTGGGTCTTGGACTGATATAGAGGGAAGAAGGCTGGTAATCACATCATGAAACTGGAACACTGGCTTACAGGTTGGGTGAGGCACAGCTTACTCGATCTTACAATATCATTCCTACCTGAAGTCGGCTGGGATACCTGCACCAGCCCAGATTAAATAGCCCTTCTTTGTCCCCATTAGCAACAGCCCATGATGTTCAGAGGGAAAGAGATTTTTGTTTCTAAGTAGGAAGAGGGCTTTGCCTATGGGGCAGGAAGCTATTTTTGCTACAACATCTTAGCAAGTTGGTGCTAGTTTTAGATTGTGTACCCCCCCGCCACTTGATCTCATTTCCATCTGGTACGTCATGTTTTTCTCCCTTCTCTCCACTCCTGCCCCTACTAATGTTTGCCTTTTTTGGGTGGATCTTTTCTTTCCTTGGCGTTTCTTTCTCCAGACAAAGAGAAGGAAAATGCCAAGTGTGCCTCCTTGCTTTTTACTGTGACAGGGAGAGAAAAAAAAGATGAACCTTGTATCTTTTTGGCTTTCTAGTATCTCCTTCCCCTATTTTTACAGCTTTTTGTGAACGCTGTCATCCCTAATGGGAAAGGGGGCATCTGTGCCCCTCTGCTTGATTCAGGCTTCTCTTCTCTGGGACACGTCCCCAGCCCATCCCTGCTCTCTTCATTCCTTCAGTGACTTGTCCTGTTAGCCCCTTGGCTGCTTCTGGCCCACAGGATCTCATCTCCCATATATTAGCTTTCAGTGCCTGCTTCAGCCAGCACTCTGAGTACAAGAGCTTAGAACCACCAAGTCACCTGGAAAGAGAAAATGAGTTTAAACAAACTATTAGCCAAACACAATCATACTTTATAACAAAAATTTATTAGGATTAAGTCAAATTAGAAAACGTCATGTTCCACCACTTGTCATATTCACCTGAAATGACAAAATTATACTTAGCTTGAGTATAAAACAACTTGTGCCCCAGAGATTCAGTTTGGAAAGCAAAAAAACGGATGCACACAGCGGTGTGCCTGACACCACCACAGTGAATGTTTAAGGCCTAACTGTGTTCAGCGAAGCATACATTACTCTTAAGCTTTGGGTCCAAGGAAGGTATCATGCCCTACTTCCTTCAAAAGCAGACTCATTATAGCCTGGGCACCTAGGCCTCGAGCCTACTTTTTAAAAGTCTAATATGAACATCTGGATTTCAAGAGGTGCTAGGCTTGAGGTATCTTTATGGCTTAAAAGGCACAAGTCATGCAGCTGACTTAAAAGCTATCGTGTTGATCTCTGGAATGTAAACCAGGAGCCATGCCTTGTAAGGGGGAGTCCTGAGGCCCTGACCCTGGCTCCTCAGGGTAACTCGCACATCATTGGCTCTACCCCTCTCGCTCTGCTTCTGCACTGCTTCTCAGCCGTGGATGCTGGAGTTGGAGGACAGGTGAGGGCTCCTGCACAGTCTGCTGCCAGGTAGAGAGCAGCACGGTCTGCAGAATCCTACCTTCCAGCATATGGAGGGGGACCTGCTGCACAGCCAGGAAGAGACTTGCAGCAGACAAAGATAGGAAGGCTTGTTCTTCAGGTACACTGTGGTATGGGAGAAGAAAGCTGCTTTTTTGGAAGAGTCCTACCAAGCTTGAAAGTGGTGCTGCAGTTAGTGCAAGGCACATCCAGCCCCAGGCAACCCCTTTGCGCAATGGGAGAAGTAGCATAAAAGAGATACCAACAAGAACAATAGGGTCTCCAACTCAGTGTGGCTGTGGGAAGCCATCAGCAGTGGGTACGGAACGCTCCTCTGGGCTCTGCCCTGGGGTCACTGAGAGCAAATGGGAGTCAAGTCCTCAAAATATGAAACTTACCACTTACTAAATTGCTGTACATTCCCTTCAGCTTAGGAGCAAAATGTTTACCCTCAGAAACTTTCTTACTTTTAAACTCTTCCCTAATGGAGGGAAGAAAATGCAGAAGAGAAGAGGAGGGCCTCGAGAGCAGCATATGCAGCAGAAATGCCCTGCAGCCCCGGCACATCTGTCCCAGCCTCCAGCAGCTGCACTCCTGACACCCCCGTCCCCACCCCAGTCAATCCAGTAATCAAAATGGCTGCTGTCAAAAAAGTAAATTCCGTTGCATAATAGAGAGGGATGATAATAAATTCTCATTTCTTCAGGCATCAGAGGATCCATGTGAAAAGGCCTTGATTCTAATTTATGCTCTTTAATACATTTTCCAGCCTCTTCCCTAGACTGCCTCATCAGCTTGGCTTGTAGTCCTCAGTGAGCCTTGCATTACTTGTGTTACATCTGTCCTCTTCATACCAATTAATTCAAGTGGGATTGACCCGAAGTTTGCTCAAGCTTGAGTTCATAGCCTCCCAGGCCGAGGTCTCCCTCATAAATGTTTTCCTTGCCTGGCGTCTGGGGCGAAGCTTTCTGGTCCAGACCCGGCCTTGCAGGAGGACTGCAGGGTGAGGCTTGCTCCTGGTAATTCATGGCTAGTTCATCCTGGTTTACAATGCATTCCACATCATCCTCTTTTAGCTGTTCCTGGTTGGGGAAAGAGAGAGAGGTCACTTCATGATGAAGGCAGAAAGCAATAGCAGTCCTACAATATGTCTTTGAAAAAATAGGATTATGCTTTCCTTTCCGTAACTGCCCTGTCTGGCCTTGGCTGATGTTTCTGCTGCAGGCATGGTGCAGTATTTCCCTGAGTCAGCATTGAGTACCTGATGCTGTATAGCCATAAGGGGTCTCTAGGCCTGAGGGTAAGGGGTGTTAAAGAGCATGCATTTTAAAACTCTCCCTAATGGAGAGTTTACATTCCTCCTTGGATTAAGGCTATTTCCACCACTGGTATTAACTAGGGTTGATGGGAATTAGGAGTTAGCGGAATCCTCTGATCTCAGAGTAGGGGGAGATTCTCAAGTTGGTTTTGTAACATTCCTACCTATCAAAAAATCCTTGAAACAGAGTTATTCCTACTTTTTTTTTTTTTTTTTTTTGAGATGGTCTCACTCTGTCACCTAGGCTGGAGTGCAGTGTCACGATCTCAGGTTACTTCAGCCTCTGCCTCTGGGGTTCGAGTGCCTCAGCCTTGCAAGTAGCTGGGATTACAGGTGTGTGCCACCACATCTGGCTAATTTTTGTATTTTTAGTAGAGATGGGGTTTTGCCATGTTGGCCAGGCTGGTCTTGAACTCCTGACTGCAAGTGATCCATCCACTTTTGCCTCCCAAAGTGCTGGGATTACAGGTGTGAGCCACCGTGTTTGGCCTCCTGTTACAGTTTACCTTAAAAGTGTGTCTTCTCAGCATATTTCTTAGGATGAGTATCACAAGGCTAGAAATGGCTGGAAGTCACCATAGTGGATAATGCCAGAAGCTAACTGGATCTGGCTAATAGTTTTCTCCATACAGAGGTTACCTTGAAAGAATTAAGATCCCAGTCTTCTCCCATTGGCTTTGGGAGGGCCATACTAAATTACTTGTAGAATGGGCCCACGCAGGGGGACTTTAGGGCAGTGGTTTCCGACTTTAGCCTGTCCCAGGACCACATGGAAGGCTTGTTAAAATACAGATCATTGTTCAAGCTCAGAGTTTCTGAGGCGGGGCCTGAGAGTGTGTATTTCTAGCAAGTTCCCAAATGAGGCTGCTGGTTTGGAGACTACTCTTTGAGATCCACTGCCTTACGCGTCTGCGTCCACAACACACCTGAGGTGAGTTTGTGTTTGTGTACAGGGGAAACCAGTTGGATGCTACTAAGGGCACTTGCAAACCTAAGACTGCACGCTTCTCCAATTCTCTGGCCTCTGATTTTGTTGGTAGTGATTCTAAGTGCCTCTCAGCATTTTTCATTCCACTCCCTTGAGCCATAAAGTACAGGCCTAATATCAAAACCTCAAAACACAGCAGTTTGTGAGGATGCTTCTTTTATATTTTCTAAGGTCATTTTATGGATAAAGATATTGGTAACAATAAAAAATTACATCTAAAAAAGAATAAGCCAACATCAGCAACAATTGACAAGAGAAATGCTTCCTGGTGCAGTGAATTTTAAAAATGCTTCCTCCTTTATCCTGCAAGTAGCAGGCTTTTTGAGGTTCCTGGGCTCATCAATATTCACCACGTCGGTCCCACAAGGGATAGTCCCTCACCCCAGAGGCCTGAAATTTACTTACCCCATAGGCTTTAGAACTGGTAAGCAGCCTGGAAATTGGACCACACCATTCAGGTAATGTTGTAGTCAGTGGAGGACCAGAGTGGGTTAAAATTGGCTTCAGATATCTAGGAGGTCTGTTAAGGAATGCTTGTCAAAAGGGAGTTAGGATTTAGGAATCTCACACAGCACAAACCTGTGTATGCTGAGATAGCTACATTTGCCTTTAAATCCCCTACTCATTTACTTAGGAAGCAATTTGCCCTGCAAAAATTGCTGCTTATAATCTTTGCTACACACACTTTTCCAGCCTTCCTGATAGCCTTTAGTCATGAAGAAATGCTGAATGGACCATGCTGTGTCAGAAGTGTAAATGTCCTCTTCCCGTCCTATCCCCCACACAATGCCCCATCTGCTTAGAGAATGCATTCTTAAGAATTACCTTAAACCGTAACATAAAAGATTGTATTTTCTTAAAACTGCACACACACATAGCTGAAACTGCCAGTAATTTTACAAAGATGCAAGAGGTATTTCATAAAATGTTCAGTTATTTTAGAACTAGGTAGTGAATTTAGACTGTTTTCCAAAATACTTAATTTTCACTATTCAACACAGTCACTTTATACTTCATACATCAGTGCATTTCTACACAAAATTATGTAAATGAGCTGGTGTGGGGTTTATTCTATTGTCTAGCACCTGTCTTATCTCTTCATCCCAAAGAGCTCTCACAAGTTAAGAGAAAAACTTGTTCATGTAAAGCCATTGTTTCCCTCCAATCTATCAACAATGAAATCCCCAGAGACTGCCTCAGCTTGCCTTATTTGAGTTCTTTTGCTCAAAGGAAAGCAGTGGAATTATTTTACCATTCCATCAGAAATGACTTTTAAGCTTTATATTATTTCCTCTGCTGGAGAATATTTCACTTCATCAACTTTCCAAAAAGCTATAATAAATAGGGAAAAGGAAAAAATGGAGAGGAGTCATCATTGGTTGGCTCGTGAAGATCCGCAGTCGTGCTCAGGCACTGAGGGCATGAAAAGATCTTGGAGATGGCTCTACTGGAGTCCATCCATAGCTGGACAATCCCCATGCCATTCTCATGATGCCTGAGCATGTGGGCACAGAGGGAAGATGCAGCCCAGGGGAGGCCAAAGAATCTGGTTGCTTCTGGCTGGATGCATTTGCCACCAAAGCAGGGGATGTGCCTCAATGAAGCCTTGTTATGATGTGAGGAGAGTGAATGCGAAGATGTTAGGAGGGCCTGCAATTCCAACTGCAAATAGAAAAGTTGATCCCTCCTTTCAGATGGGCAGCTGCTGTGCCCAGTTAGGGATCATTTCGGTCGCTCATGCTTGTAATCCCAGCACTTTGGGAGACTGAGGCAGGCGGATCACCTGAGGTTAGGAGTTCAAGACCAGCCTGAGCAAGATGGTGAAACCCGTCTCTACTAAAATACAAAAAAATTATCCAGGTGTGGAGGCAGGTGCCTGCCATCAAAGCTACTCAGGAGGTTGAGGCAGAAGAAATGCTTGAACCCGGGCAGTGGAGGATGCTGTGAGCCGAGACCGTGTCACTGCACTACACCCTGGGCAACACAGCAAGACTCCATCTCAAAGAAAAACAAAATTAGTTGAATTAATGAAGGCAACAGGCTCAGTGAGGGTAAATAAATTGTTCAATGGAAACTGCTGATGAGTTTACAGCAGAGCTGGGTCTGAATTCAGGGACTCTTCTATCACACTATGCCATCCTCCTTCTGTTACAAAGACAGTGAGTAATGGGACTTGCCTAATTGGATAACCGATTTGGAATCAGGGACTTCCTGAGCTCTTCATTGCTGAGCAATGTCTGGATCTCTAGGGATACCTGAATTATTAAAAAGTAAGAAAACTCTTTTGATCTATTAAAAAAAAAACTCAACTGCAGATTTTGGAAAATGTGTTATTTTTCTCATCGGCTTCCAGAATGGGGAGGGAGGGTCCCCATAGGGTATTTTTAATATGACTAGTTTTGCTTCTCTAATAAGTTAGAAATGCATTGAGACAAAAAATGTTCAGCTATGGGGGAAAAGCAATGACTTTTCTCATCTTTAAAGGGCATAAGTTTGAGAAAGCAGAATGGTTCAGGAGATGTAAGTAAAAGCTGGAACTCTACCCAGAATTTAACTTGTGTGAAATAGGAAAGACAATTAGCAAGTGCATTTTCTCCTTTGGTCTGGGCTAACAGCAGGTCCAGAGCTAAATTTGGTGTTTAACTGAATAACATCCCAAATACCTGGCAACATTGATTTCTCTCTTTTGTTGTTGTTTACTTTAAATCATGTTTGTCCACTGGGTGTGGTGAACCAGTGGGTGCACAGCTTGCTTGCTTAAGCCTGTGGTTTGTATGACGTGTCTTTGCACAGGTTGGTGAGAAGCAAAAACACCAAAGATCCAGCTTCACAAATGAGCACCTGCTCCTTTGAAGGACCAAAACTATTGTACCTATGTGGACTGAATGTTTGCATCTCCCCACCCTCCAGCATAGCTAGGGCTATGTTGAAGTCCTAGTCCTCAGTGTGATGATATTTGGAGATGGAGCCATTGGGAGCTAATCAGGGTGGGGCACTTATGATGGAATTAGTGCCCTTATAAGAAGAAATGCCAGGGAGTTTGTTCTGTTTCTCTCCCTCTTCCCACCTTCTACAAAGAAGAGGTCATATGAAACCATAGTAAGAAGGCCACCATCACCAAGACCTGACCACTCTATTCTTCCAGTCTCCAAAACAGAGAAAATAAATTTATTTAACTCACCCAAACTATGGTATTTTGTTAAGGCAGCCCAAGTAAACTAAGACATAACTTTTCTTGGGCCCTCTTTAAATATCTTTGAGAACCTGTGGAGCTGTGTTCTATTTTTCTCTGAATTTGCCTTATCATGAAAACATCTAGAACATTTGTTAAAAATTCAGATTTTAAAGATTGCTCTTGGAGATTCTGATCCAGATCATCTGGGAAGTAAACTAAGACACTGCATTTTCAGCAAGCACCCCAGGTGACTGATCAGGTAAGTCTGGAACACAGTGATATCTCTGGAGTATTGCCCTCCATATTAGATTGAAATCTTAAATAGTAGACCATGTTCTTTTTGTCTCCTTATGTCCACAAGCCACCACTTTTAGGGTGAGGACAGGTATAAGGTAAGCCACAATCTCATTTGTCTCTGAACCCAGACCTATATAGTGGTCTCTGCCAGTTGTTGCATCTTGTCTGAGGGATGGGATAGATACTTGACTCAACAAAATGAATACTCAGTGTTATACTTGGGAGTGGATAACAAATGATCACATCTCAGCTTGAGGAAGAAAACTTTGTACCTATTGGGAGCATCTGCAAGTGTTTGTATATATAGACTTGATACATGGTCTTGTTATAAAGATAAAATGCTTGTCAGCACAGAAGAAAAGCACATTCATCTCTGTGTCGGATTTTCAGGAATACTCTCTTATACCTTTTCATTTATATAGCATTTCCATATGTCTTAGTTTCTCTTTGCACTTGTAGGTGGGTACGATAGTCCCATTTTACAGATCAAGAAATGTGTAAACAGATGGCTTTTCCATTTCCTTCTATTCTTACCTCCATTTCTAAAGTGCTTTTAGCTTCTAGTGCCAGCTTGCTACCAGAGATGGTCAGGGATCAGTGCCAGTGGGTGGGAAGGATAAGTGCATCCTGGGGTAGATGCCGATCTTGCTTTCCAAGTCTGTACATTCCTGCAGAATAACCAGGTCCCACTTGCTGTGCCTCCACACTGTTATTTACACAGCACATGGGAACAGAGCGAGCAGAGAACACCTCAAATTGTCCACATCCCATTGCTCTTTGATTCCAATATGCAAATTGCACCCCTTCCCTTTTGTTTCTCAGGAAATGTGGCCTAAACATTGTGCTCTCCATCTTCTTGTAGGATATGTCAGTTTCTGTAAATGGACATTGACTGTCTCGCCTTCTTGGTTAAAGATGTGAGGTGCTATTCTGGTGTTCAGGGGTCAGGTGAGGAAGGCTTTAAGAGTTCAACCAAGAAGCCTTCCTTAAGTTCTTCTATTTCTCTGTTCTCTCCGCTTAGAGAATTCAGGGAGGAATTCCAATTCTGTTTTGAGTGCTTGTAGAGAGAATGTGGCTGGGTGTAGGATTCTGTCTTTGCTGCAGCCACCCTATTTCAAGAAAAA
Organism: Sapajus apella; assembly: GCF_009761245.1. Taxonomy (NCBI): domain Eukaryota; kingdom Metazoa; phylum Chordata; class Mammalia; order Primates; family Cebidae; genus Sapajus; species Sapajus apella. Next base: position 23,805,827 of record NW_022436944.1, on the reverse strand, counting down.
GCTATCAAGATGGTACCTTCTCTTAGATTATCCATGAAGTTCTAGTTTAAAAACAAGGAAAAGGCAGAGACACTAGTTTATTCACATAAATACGTGAACATGTACTCCTTTGGCTGATAATTGTTACCTTTGTCAACTTAAAGGAAATTGCTCTAGACAACTTTAGGGGCAGAAAGGAAGCAACCAATGCTGCAATAAACACTGATGGGTACAGAGGGCTGCCTGAAGTAAGCCAGCAAGGAGTAACTGTGATGTGACCCCTGTAGCCTGGGCTGGGCTTCACTACTCCCATGTCATTTGGAGAACGGCTCTCTCTTCAAGGCCAGGCTGGTGTGTCCCTTCCTCCCAGGAGCCTCCTCGGACCTGCTCAACTGTTTCAGTGCCTCACTGGTTCCAAAGCAACATGTATATGCCTGTCTGACAGCATTGATCACACTGTCTTGAAACTAATTGTTGACCTCTCCATCTACTCTTTAGACTGAGCTCCTTGAGGACAAGAACGTGATCATATTTTTTAAAAAGTTTTATTGTAAAATAAAACAGGCAGGGCATATTGGCGCATTCCTGCAATCCCGGTACTTTGGGAAGCCAATGTGGGAGGAATGCTTGCGGCCAGGAGTTTGAGACCAGCTTGGGCAACACAGCAAGACCCCATTGCTATAAAACAAACCCCTCCCCACTCCAAATCCAACAGCGTGGGGGCATGCACATAAAGTCCTAGCTATTTGGGAGGCTGAGCTGGGAGGATCGCTTGAGCCCAAGAGTCTGAGGCTGTGGTGAGCTATATATCACACCACTGTATTCCAGCCTGGGTGACAGAGCAAGGTTCCCCCTTTCATGTCTCAAACCTCCCCCCATCTCCGAGATATAGCAGACCTCACAAATCCAATGTACAGCCTAATGATTAAGGCAAGGAAACTAGCCAGACCAGGAACAGAGCTGTGTCACTCACTCCCAAAGTCCCTTCCACCCGTCTTATTCTAATCACAGCCCTCCCCTAGTCTCACAAGAAAATCTCTACTATCCTGATTTTATACAAATCACTTCCTTGAGTTTACAATTTTATCACTTAACTATGTATTCCTATGCACTATAGTTTGGTCTTACCTGTAAAAAATGTTTTGTCTTTTAATTTATAAGCTCCTCCTTTACAGTTTTACTCTCTTTACAATTTACCTGAAGAACCTGGGCTATGTGACCTGTGGAATTTTCCACAGTCTGGATTTTGCTGATTGTAGATTCATGTGCAGCTCCGCATGTTCCTCTATCCTTGGTATTTCCAGCTGGATCCAGAGATCAGATTCAGGCTCTATTCTATCCCTTTAGCAAGACTAAAGAAGGAAATATGACCTGGCAGTCTTTGTGTGATCTGAGCAGCTGTTGATATGTAATGCTTATATTTGCTCACTGGGAATTGCAAAATAGTGAAATTGTAATTAGCTGTTATTTTCTTAGGTAGAATACTTCAGTAAAGAGAAACTTTGTATTTACCCTATTAGGATATTCAGTGGAACAGTTGGTATAGGAAAGGCAAGATAAATGCTTGCTTCATTCCATGTATTTATCAGCTTTCAAGATAATGATTTGTTCGCCATCATTCTCTGAAGATGATTCATTCTTTGACTCTGTTTGAACATCATCGTAATGAATTTCAATGTATTTCATTGCAGTTATTATCATTGTTGATGGTCAAACTGACCCTCTTTGGTCAGTGGGAGTTTTTTCAAATTGGCTTGAGTCCTATTGACATGATGATATCTTTACAACTTAAAAAAATGTTTATTTATAAGAGACAGGATCTTGCTTGGTTGCCCAGGCTGGAGTACAGTGGCTCTCTCATAGCTCACTGCAACCTGCAGCCTTGAACTCCTGGGCTCACATAATCCTCCCACCTCAGCCTCCCTGATAGCCAAGACAAGACTAAACACGTGTACCACCACGCCCAGCATTTTTTTTTTTTTTTGGTAGAGATAGGGTCTTGCTGTATTGGCTAGGCTGCTCTTAAACTCCTAGCACCAAAGTGATTCTCTTGTGTTGCCTCCCCAATGCCGGGATTACAGGCATGGGCCACCAAGCCTGACTGTATCTTTATAACTTCTTTATCTGTGTGACAAGTTGTTCTAGGCTTCTTTTATGTATTTCTTGTCTCAGACCTTAAGCCAACTATTTCTCCAATATTTCCTTTGTGTGTGTGTGTGAATATATATATATATAATATAAAAGAGAGAGAAATGGTACTTCGAAACTACAATCTGGACACTAAAGATTGCTATATACAGTGGGGTGCTGGTATGGTGGGGTACTGGCAAATGGTTTAACAATGACTCTATTTAAAAAAAAAAAGGCTGGATTTGTAGCATTTCCCAATTTCCATGATGTATAAATACTCCCATCATGGCTGATTTCAAGTTACTGATCATGGAATTGAAAACAGTGTACAAGCTGTTGGCGCAAACTGGCTTCACCATGCCACTGGTTATAGATCTCATGGGTTCTTATGAATATTTCCAATTGAAGTATTTGATTTTCAAGGACACAAAGAATAAGATGAGAATATTCCACAATGATTTGCTTTTTCCTAGATCATAGACACAGCAATTTCAGAATACTGATAATACCATCATAATAATTACCTAAAGCATTAAAATACTTTTTGCATTTCCTTCCATTCTGACCTCCCATTTACAAAACTCCTACAGTATAGCTGCAGATAATTGTCATATTTTTATATTGTCCAGACATACCAGCCATTACAGACTATACTGTTTCCCTCTTAGTATCATTTAGTCCTAGCTAAATGATCAGGTGACTACTGATCTCATGTCTTTCTAGTCATCTTGTCTGAAGCTTGTTCTTCAGTGTAGTTCTCAGCAAGTGCTCATGGGAACAATATTCTGAGGCCTTGTGTGTTGATAATAGCTCATGCCTATTTTGAAAGTAATTTTGCTGGAAATAAAATGTCTCAGGTACGTTGTGTGCTCTTTCAATGTACAGTTCCAAGTGTGTTATTTCAAGATTGTTTTTAGGAGTATTCTATTTCCTTGCTTTGCGTTTCTTCTTTAGGGACTCCTGTTTTCTAGATGTTCAGTGTCTTCATCTTCAATATGTGTCACTTTCTCTTGAATTATTTTTCTTTTCTGATTAAAAATTTATCTTCCTCTTTACCTGATATTTAAGATATTATCCATTGTGTTTATTCACTTTTGTATTCCTTCTAATGTAGCCTTGCTTTATTAATCGATTTTTTTCCCTATTTCTGGAGTTTGTTTCCTAATTCTTTCATGTCTTGTATTTTCTTAGTCTCTTGTTGGATGTAATATGTATAGTTTTGATCTATTTTATGAGCCTGTCTTCTGGCATGTTTTCATTGTTTGTAGGAATATTATTTCATTCCACACCCTTGTTTTTTAATAGCTCTGTTATTAATTGACCTCTATTCTGTTATTCACTTTTATGTGAAATTAGTTTTCCTGAACTTAGAGAATGAGGCAGGATTCAGAAAACTTTTTAAGCTTCAGAGTTCTCTCTTCTATTTTTTTTTTTTTTTTTTTCCCACAGTGTGAAGTATGGCGGTTTGCATTGTGAGCTTTCCTGCCACTTCCCTCCACAGCTGATCTCGTCTGTCTCTCTACTGACCCTATCCTGTTCAATTCTGATTCCTCCAGGCAGTTTCTTCCCACTATAGGGCCCTGTCCTAGGATGGAGCCCACATGGATCCATTTTGAAAGCACTCAGGGGCCTTGACTCCAACCCCGTCATCTTCCTTACCGAGACCCTCTAGTTACTACTGTTAGAGAATGTGAGAGCCCCCCCCTCCCTGCCCCAACTCCAGCTTTGAGGATGTTTTCAGAAACATTCACTACACTTTTCAGGGAATACTGTTGACTAATTAGAGGTTCTCCTGTCTTTGGGTCCATCTGATGCTACTCCACGGCTTCCTTTTTCCTGCTGCATATACTTGTGCTCTTCATGGTTTGTCTCCACCACTTGTAATTTTAGATTTGTGAGAAAACTTGTCCCCAGTTTTGTTGTAAATGTGTCTATTGGTTTTGGTTATTTAATTGTTCTGCCTGTTTCTATGTAGGGATTTGGAGGGATTGAAAGACTATGTTGGTGATGTCAGTGCCATCTTCCCAGAATCTTCCAGGAACTGCCTTTTATCTGATCTTCTATCTTTGTTGATTAGTAAAGTGTCTAGCATATTACCAATGAATAGGAGAAACACGGTCTAGTTAGATTTTTATATCGTTTTCTATAGGGCTTGCTTAAGCTGACTAGGAACTGTCCATGAATCAAACAATGTAGCTTAGAATGATCAAAATGAACTTCCTGTATCTGAAGCCATGGTTCTTAATCTTCCCTGGCTGTGAACTTTTGTCTAAAAAACAACAAAAAAACCTCCCCAAAACTGCCTACATGCATATTAAGACATATGATACCATGACATTTCAGAGAGTTTTCAGATGCCTTGAAACCCATCCATAACCCCTTAGAGGCCTGAGTTAGGAAACTCTGGTCAGGGATGACTAAGTATTAAGAATGAGAACAGATTAAAGGCTGATAAAGTGGTATACTTACTACCTTAGTTGTATTGGGAGTTGGTTTTAGCAATGATATCTATAGGATCTACCTATCAAATGTTAAGATAATTCAATTTGGCTCCTCAGAGCCGGAAAGACAATCCAGGGACAGAGGAAGGGCAGCGGAGTTGGTTGGAAAAGTTAAAGGAAAGAAGGCGGTTCTAGGATACCAAAGCAACCAGCTTAAGTAGGGCAAATGGATACAAGATTAAACGAGGGGTCATACTGGAATCGTGAGGCTGAGGAAACCGGAGAGTTCATCTGATCCACATCCTTGGGTCTTAATACAGAAGAAAGTCAAAACCCAGTGTTTCCCTAATTGTGGTCACCTGACTATCTGCATCAGAAGTTCCTCTTCTGCTCATTAAAATACCTTTCCTGGGACCTTGAAGCTGACCTCTTTGGGTAGGGCCTAGTAATTTACATTTCAACAATGCTCTGAAAACCACTGGAGCAGAATGGTATCTGATCTCTTGAAGGGCTCTGAGTTGGGAAGTATTGCATCTATGAGCTGCGTAGCGCCATGATAACAATATACATTTTGCTACTATTATTTCTGATACTATTGTGTCTTTAAAACTTTTCCCTTTGGACACACAGATCAACAGATTTCCAGGGATCTTTGCCACCTACCAGATACAGATGAAATCTGTTTGTGCCGTATGGAGTAGTGTTACATTTGGTTGAAGTAGTTTTGAAAGGAAACATGTCTGGAGAAGAATGCTGCTGCCACTTGCATAGAATGAGCCTTGGCTTTTGGTGGCTTTCTGGTTAAAGGAAGTGCCACCAGATGCCCTCTGTTAGCTCATGATAACTTTGACGGTCACTTCCCTGACAGTGTGTTGGAGAAATGGACTCAGAGAAGCAACTGTGCTCCTCTGTTCCAAGTCCTCTCTCTGGTTTGGGGAGAAATTTCCACCTGATTTCTGTCCCCAACACTGATTGGATGTGGTTCTATAAGCACTGGAATTTAGCTACCCCAGAGCTCACATTTAAGATATGGCTGGCAGCTCATCCTGTACTCCTTGGGGTATTCCCCCAAAATGGAGCACGTGCTTAAGAAGGGACTCATCCCCTGCATGGGAAAGGATCCCAGGGAGATGTATAATCATCTCCCACCTCTGAAAAGGTAGAAACCATTAGGTCTGCACCAGCAAGGGCAGTGTAGGCCCCTCAGGTTAGGATTCTCAGAGCACTAAGTCCAAGAGGAAACTACCTTCCGTGCTTACATGGGGAGGAAGACAGCAAACACAAAACACAGAGGGCTGAGGGTCTGGCTGCTGTGACTGCTGCTCAGTTTGAGCAAAAGTCCCCAAATCTTTATGCCTAAGTTTTTCTCATTGCTAAGGAGATGCTAGGCGCCATGTTAGATCTGGTTTGGCAATTATTTGGAGATTGTAATTACTTTGTATATTCGTTTCATAGGGCTGCCATAACAAAGTTCATGAACTTAGTGGCTTAAAAGAGTGGAAATAGGCCAGGCACAGTGGTGCATGCCTGTAATCCCAGCACTTTGGGGGGTCAAGGCGAGAGGATCATGAGGTCAGGAGTTCGAGACCAGCCTGATAAACATGGTGAAACCCCATCTCTACTAAAAATACAAAAATTAGCTGGGTGTGGTGGTGCATGTCTGTAATCCCAGCTACCCAGGAGGTGGAGGTTGCAGTGACCTAAGATTGTGCCACTGCACTCCAGGCTGGTGACAGAGACTCTGTCTCAAAACAAAACAAAACCACACCAAAAACCAAAAACTATAACCTGCCCAACACCCCCCACCCCCGCCCAAAAAAAACAGTGGGAATTTATTGTCTCAGTTCTAGAGGCTAAATCCAAGGTTTCTGAAGGTTCTGAGGCCAGCAATCCTTGGTGTTCCCTAGGTGGTGGATGCGTCACTCCAGTCTCTACTTCCGTTTTCACAGGGTGTTCTTATGTCTTCACATGATCACCTAATATGCAAACCAGTGATATCAGCTTAGGGGCTCACCCTATTCCAGTACGACCTCATCTTAACTAATTACATCTATAAGTGAACCTATTTGCAAATAAGGTTGCATTTGAGGTACTGGGGGTTAGGACTTCAACATGTCTTTGTTGGAAGAAACAATTCAGCTCATAACACCTTGCTACTTCTAAGTTATCCCAAGTTTTCTATTTTTTTATTTTTTTGTAGCAGTTTAAAAAAAAGACAAGCTGAGTTTGAATCATAGCTGTGTATTTATTATCTACAAATAGGCAAACTTCCTATTTCTTTGACCCTCATAAAATGGATATAATTAACAGTAGTATCCTCATACAGGAGAAGACAGAAGTGAGATAAAAGTAGATGTACATTCTAGCACAGTTCTAGGCACATAATAAGCATTCTGAAAGTGTTTGTTAGCTAACAGCTTTTCATTCTGTCCCTTGATTCAGAAATCTATTTCAACCATCCCCAAGTCAATTTTCTAATGTAACACCTTCCACACACCCTGCAGACTTCATAACATTTCTTCTTCTGGCTTCTGGAGCCCTAGGAAAGACATTACCAAGTTCCTCCCTGAAGATTTGCTTCTCTTCCTGGAGCAGCACCTCGTATGGAGGTACCAGGGAGGCACTGCTCATTGTTTCATGACTGGTGTCACAGTGTCACAGCAGGATTTCAATTGAGAACTTACACAGTTAGGGTCTTGCCACAGGAATGACCCATGTTTCCACAGAAGTGAGGTGCTTACTTAGAATGTGGGTGTCTTCATGTTGGACATCAGATTTTTAATGTCATCTTAGAGCAGCCTTTTTTAAAAAACAAAAATAAACGGATCTTGCTCTGTCACTAGGCTGGAGTCCAGTGGCACAATTGTGGCTCATAGCAGCCGTGACCTCCTGGGCTCGTGCAATCCTCCCCACTCGGCCTCCTATGTAGCTGGGACTACAGGCACAGCCAGCTAATTTTAAAATTTTTTGTAGGGACAGGGTTTTGTCATGTTACCCAGGCTGGTCTCAAACTCCTGAGCTCAAGCAATTGTCTTGCTGTGGCCTCCAAAGGTGCTGGGGTTATAGGCATGAGCCACTGGGCTTTGCCTAGAACTACCCTTTCTTATCATGCTCGTTTCTCCGGACCCTGGGTGTTCTTGAAGCCACCTTCTAACTTTCCCAAACTCTATGGACTCTTATCTTCCTGGCCATTTAGCAAATTCATTACTAGAATGCATGCCCTGCAGCTCTGTTAGGAAACAAAACTAGCAGACACACTTACCACCCCAGCATTGTTGACCGTAACCCATGGAGTTTGTTATAGGAATCCTGGTATGTAACATTGAGTTGTTTTTGAGCTATGGAGTGAAGACTGTTCAGGAGGCTTCAGAACTCTATTTTCTTTAAGTAGACACAAAGGAGAGCACTTTGTTTTCATAGGGTCACGTGTCACAAAATCTTTTCCTTTGAGATTTTTTTTTTTTGAGATGGAGTTCCACTCAATTTCCGTGCTAGAGCACAGTGACGCAATCTCGACTCATTGCAACCTTTGTCCCTGGTTCAAGTGATTCTCCTGCCTCATCCTCTTGAGTAGCTGGGATTACAGGTGCTCACCACCATGCCTGGCTAATTTTTGTATTTTCTTTAGCAGAGATAGGGTTTCACTACGTTGGCCAGGCTGGTCTTGAACTCCTGACCTCAGGTGATTGGCCCTCCTAAAGTGCTAGAATTACAGGCGTGAGCCACTGTGCCCAGTCAGAAATACATTTTACAACTGCTATTTAGTACATGCCCCAACATCTCCTCACCCACACACATATAACACTCAAATACTTCTGCGATGTACTTAGATAGATTCTGTTCTATTCCATTCCATTTGTCTTCTACTCTGTTTATACTGGACATTGGTAGCTAGTATCCACCAATATCCAGCTTTGTTCTTTCAGGTACCTGAAGTAGGCGTTGCTCTAGCACTAATTCTGGCCAATGTGCTATGGTTATAAATGGCTGGCATCATTTCTACATTAAAACACAGGAAGCCAGCAGGCTGACCCTTTCCCTGTTACAGTGATTCAGGTGAAGGTGGCAAAGCCACAGATCAGAGCTGTCTGGATCACTGAGTTGCTACATGAAGGACATTTGCCCTAGAGAATTGTCCACATCCTTAGCAGCCTTTGAGGGCAAATGAAACTGCTTGATGAGCCACTACGAGTCTGGAAGTGTTTGTTCCTATAGTGTGGTCTAACCTATTCTCATACAGTATTCTATTTCGTTAAAAAAAAAAAAAATGCTGGTCCTGAGTTACTGAAATGATTCCATGACCCATTATGGATAGTCACATACAGTTTGAAAATCATTTTCCCACAGAATCAGGCACATCTGTAGCCCCAAAATGGAGACAGAGAACGCCACAGAGGAAGGCGAGCGCACACCAGCATTGCCTTCCCTCGGGGTCCCAACTCTCTGGGATGAGTTGATTTGAGGACTACATGGTGACTACAGAGAATTAGACTGCAAATGCTTTGGCAGGGGAGGTACCAGGAACTAGTTCCAAAACTGAGTGGTGGACTTTGTCTTTCTGTAGAACAAGATTCAGGCCTCATGGATCCTGTGTTTTGTCAATAGGCCTATGTGCATTGCGAATGCAGACTACAAGTGTATCCTACTTTTTACTAAAAGAAACTGCAGTACAAATGCATGATTGCTATTACTGTGCTCAAGTGGTTGAGATCAGAGGCCTCCATCGCGGTTACGTCCTTGGCTAGATACAAGAACGACACTGCCCTCCATCGATGCTGTCCCACTGTCCTTCTTATCTTATTCTCCACACCCTTTCACAGACCTTAACTTCTGATAAAGGGGAATCGGGCTCAATGTCTCTTATGTTTCACCATCCCTCTGGGCCTTTGCAAATGCTGTTCCCTCCATTTGGACAGCTTTTCTTGTCACCTCGGCTCTTGGAAATCCTAAATCCATTCAATATAGCTCTACTGTCATTGCCTGTGAAGTCCCATTGATCTTTTAGTTACCACTCTCCTAGGACTTGTCACTGTCTTATTTTCTAATTATTCAAGTACAGTTCTCTTCCCATTGCACCTTGAACCAGAGAGCTGTTTCTCTTACCTTTTATTCATCGTGGGGTTCTACGTGAGCAATACTCACAACACATACCCCCAAACCTACAGCCCACTCAGAAAAAATAAGATGGATTTACTAAGGTTGACCTGGAAGGCCTTTTTAGACTATTGAGTTTCCCATACCCACCAAATACTTGACAGACTTTTATCTTTGCATGTTTTGTTTCTGTTACCAGAAATGTCCTTCTTGACTTTGTCTTTCTGGGAAGCTCCATTTATTCTTGAAACCTGCCTCATAGATTGCTACTTACCTACTCAATATCCAGTCTCTTTCTCCTCCTTACAATATAAGCCTGAATCTATATTCTATTTCTTCCGAGTGGGTGGCCGAGAAAATAAACTTCTTGAGTGGAATTTCTAGAGACGCCTCTTAAAGCATCAATTTTGTCCTTTCTGTCTTCCTGTCTGGAACTGAAATGGAATGTCTGACGCTCCAGCAGCCATTTTGGGGCCAAGAAGCAAACTTGAGGATAGAAACTATATAACAAGATAAAGAAGAAAGATAGGACTGTGGTGACATCATGGAGCTCAATTACCAGCTAAAGATTGTCTAATGCCAGACTTTTACTGAGATTAAACACCGCTATTTTCATTAATCCATGGTTATTTGGATTTTTCTGTTATAAGTAGTCAGATATAGTCCTGATGGATACTGGATATATGACCCAACTCCAATAGTACCTCTTCCTTGTCACTATTCCTGCACACCAACCACAGGATTTTTTCCCTGTGATTTCCACCTGTACCTGAAACCTGCACTTTATTTTGGACTTAGTTGGTAGTAATATAGTCAGGAAATGGCACGTGACAGTGGCCTTAGGGACAGGGGTATAGGAGATGCGTGGGCACTGGGCTGGACACTGGAAGGAAAGGTGGGAAACGCAGCAGCCGTGGATCTCAGCCTGTCTGGATTTCCCTAGGGCAGTTCTTGTTTGCACTTATACTTTCCTGTATACACAATCTCACTCCCCCTGGAAAGCCTCAGAGGAGACTGCCTGCATTAGAAATGCTTTACATTGCCCTCGGGCCTCACTGAGAGGCAAAGCTGCTCTCCTGAGACTGGGTATTGCAGATAACTGGCTCCTCGAGCATAACTGTGAGTCTCTCCTGCAAGCCCCAACCCTGTCCCCTTGGTCCTCCCAAACCACTTTGAAAGGGTCCATCACTCTTGAGTTGCAAGATTAAATTAATGTGTGTTTTGGATAAGATGCTTTCAGGCCCAAGATCAAAGTCTTCACTGCCCGAGGTCTAGACCCCTTTCAGCATGCTTATAAAACCTCTCTTTGGGGTGAATTATGGGTACAAACAGAAAGTCCTGCCCATATCTACCATATCAACACATCTTCTCAGGAGGAAAGCTCAGATGGCTACTTGAAAACTGGGATGTTGAGAAAATGGAAAGATGTGCTTTCTATTAAAACCACTCCAGTTTTATTGGCATGAACAAGTATGATCCTTTGGCTAAATAAAGCCACTAGAGAGCAAGTGAAACCATTACTCATGATATGATTATTCTCTCCTTGTAAAAATAAAATGTTTTCATAGTTTGTTGGGTATCCACGTATCCACTTTAATAAACAGTTCCAGGACCTTTTTTTTTTCTTTTAATTTGATAAGGCACAGATCTGGATGTAAGCCAAACCCATGGCAGAAGCTGTTCTGCTTGCCTTGCCACAGAAAAGCAAGAGAAGGCACCGAGTCGTTATACAGTTTCACTCTCCTAAATCAAACCTTCCATTTACCACGATTATTTGCCATTGCTTTGTAATTGTGAACAGACAGCTGAGTGGAGCTGGAAGTCTATTCGTTCTTTAAAGTGACATAAAGTGGCACTTGGAGTCCCAAACGATAATTGTTCTTTTCTCCTTGTTAATATCCAACTGCTGTTAGTTCTGTGAAAGAAGATTCGTTTAATGCCAGCTCCAGAAATTTCTGTAGGATTCGGCCCTTTCTATTTTTTTTGAAACCCAGTTTGAAATCACCCTCAGGAATTGGGAAAGCTGAATTTATTGTAACCTTCAGCCAGAATTCATCTTTAAATATTTTAGCAGAATGGAGAATTATCCCCCATTTACATCCTGCTACTACCGTAGTGGCCATGGGTGGGAAGTATATTATCAAATATAATTTCTTTGTAGACATTTCCAACTCAACCTGAGTCTTAGGAAACTGGAATTTGGAAAGGAAACTAGATCTTATGAGATTTCCACGTCAACCTAATAGGACCTCAGTGTCTAGACAATCTCCTAACCATTTAGCCACTTTTTTGAAAAACCTGAAGTCATATGGGAACCAGCCTGCAATGCTGGAAGCATCTCTGCTATTCAGCCATGTGTTTAGGGGCTTCCCCTACCCCACAATGAAGTGGTCATTTATGGGTAATCGTCCAAGCACAGCAATACTTACTGATGACAAAATGAATGATACAGACAGCTGCATCCTTTGGATCTATGTGAAGTTTCAAATACCTTTGATATTCCTGTTGATATAGTACAAATAGAGCTAGGGAAGGTAAATATGTGCTGACACGCAATGGTCCTTTCCATCGTATTCATCCACACTATGGACGAGGTCCTGCTATTCTTGTCTCCAAAGTCTATTCAACTCTCTGACATTCTGGGTCAGAAGTACACTATTAATTGTTTCTAGCATTTATATTGGAAGCTCTGTGCTAAGTACTTTACATGAAAAATCTCCTTTAATCCTAGGAGATAGTTTTATCATTATCCCCATTTTATGGGTCTGGAAACCGAGGCATGGGGAAGCAAAGGAGCCAGCCATGGTGAAGCCAGGATGTGAGCATAGCACAGGCTGCTGCGCTGTAGTCTGACACGCCCCCTCTTTGACTCTGGAGCTCAGTGCAGCATGATCTCTTCCCTAGGCTTGGAGAGTCAAGAGAGGCTCCTCTGAGAAAAGACCTCCATTTTTCTGCATTCTCTGAGGATGCTTCAGCAGCATCATACCTGAAGCTGTCAACTCAGTTGACGGCAACCTTGGAGTTTTGTGGCATGATTCATGGGGCTCGGATTGGTTGGGACAAAACTAGCTGCAATTTGGTAGTAAAGGTTTTCTATGAGGGGGTAGGCGTTATTGGAGACTTCCATTTCCACTGGTGGCAGTGTTAATATTTTTGCCACATGTGTCCAGGTTCTTTGAGGAAAAAGAAGAGTCGGAGAAGACCATGGAACAGGAGCTGAGATCTCTCATTGTTCCTGCTTTCTATTAATGTTTTGAGGAGGTTCTATTCAGGATCTGGGGTGTTTTGAGCATTGTAGTAATTCAAACACAGTTGAGGAAGTATGAGATGTGGCTGATAAACCAGAGCCCATATGCCAAGGCTGGAATATCAGGGTTAGTAATGTGCCCAGAGCTGAAAGAGTCTCTTCTCTTTCAACCAACGAAAGGGAGGTCAAAGTCATGGAAAAGGTGATGGTTTTAGAGGGTGGGAAATTTTCATATTCCATTCCTGTCTGCTGACTGAATGCTTCTTCTTTTCTCCTAATTGAGCTTCCTTTTTCTGTTGCTGATTTTAGGAGTGCTTTAAAGGAGAGTTTGTGTGTGTTCTGGAGGCAGTAGTGGTGGGAAGGGGTGGGGGTCTCAATAAACCTTCCCAGGACCTACTTGAGAGCTTTAAAGCCTTGGGCTGGTGCACGCAACACTGATGGACACACAGGCTGTGACCTTCCTGCAGCTTTGGAGAAGGCCAAGTGAAGCATTCCAGCTCCTGTTGGCTTTGCAGGGTCACAGGAGCCTGATGCCATTCAGAGCCCTTGGAATAAATCTGACATTTTGAAAGGAGTCCTGTGCATTCTCAGTACAGGCGGAGCCCAGGATCTCTCACCTCATTCTTGTTTACTGCCTGGTGACATTCCTTCCAACTCCCAACCCACCTTTCAGCTGGGGCCTCTCAGCATGTTCTTGCTCAGACTAAAGCTGCCATTGTTTTGTGCTGTGGAACTATGTTCTTTTCGCCTATTGATTCTTCCCAGTTTAGGGATGTGGCCGTGGGTCTAAGCGGAGCTGGAAAGCAACCACACCACATTTCAATGCCTGCAGTTCACCATCAGAATGGCATCTTCTGGTGTTTTCCCCAGGAAGCAAGTAACTCAGATTAACACCAAACTCTTTAGCATAATACTTCCTAGGGTCTGACAGACTGTGAGACGTGCCAGTGCAGGTCACCTTTGAGTCACGATAGCCCATGTCATTAGGAATCTTAAAGTAAAATGCGGCTCTTCTAGGTCTGGACCTCACGAGGTGTGCGCCAGCAAAGCTCTCACGTCTCAGATCCATGTCTCGGTATCTTCGTCACCACGGTCCCTACCTACCTCTTCCTCAGTAATTCAGAACTCAAGGGTTGGATTCTCTGAGAAACTTTCCCTCCTCCCTCCTTCTGGTCCCTCTGGGTGTGTGTGTGTAGGGGGATGCAGGATAACTGCTGGCGAGTGCGGAAGGCCTGAGAATGCTCAGCAAGACAGCTTGAGATCTGTGCTGACCGCAGGAGGTGGCAAAAGCTACTAGAGTTTCCTCCTTTGTGTTTGACTGTTGGCTTGGTAAGTTCACATTCTGGGTAAAGGTTTTGCTTTGCCAGTTTAGAAACTTGCTAATAAAGCAAACTGATTGATTTGATGACTCAAAATAGCCTATTAAGGGCAGACATCAAAATGTGCTATCTATGGACCAGAAGGGAGAAAAACACCCCAAATTCTTTTACACTGTCTTTATACTCTGGAATTCTCCATTCCACTGCCTGCCTTTGCTAGCTTTGCTTGCGATTCTGTCTCATTTGTATGATTCACAGGTTACTGAAGCTGAAAGAAGAACCTGGAGCAGATTGTTCATTGTTCTGAGTTATTCTAGCAAATTCTGTTTCTTTGCCCACACAATGAAGGAGCTGACTGTATAGCTGTTCCCTTAGGGTTTGGAAAAATTCCCAATGCTGCTATTCATGAAGTCCAGTACAATCACTTTCCCATTTTCTGCTCAGCACCTTGTCCTTCAGTGCTAACGAATAACAGTGAGTTCATAGAATTGTTACACCTACAGCCCTTCTCACTGTAATTAGGAATGGCCTGGGTGAAGAGGAGCATTCACATGAAGTGAACTGCAAAGGGGATTTTAAAGATTTAAAAATTTCGCAGAGATAAACTATTTTTCAGAAAGGGCACAAAATTATACCAAGTGCTTACTTTCAAGTATAACTAGGATGGTATTCTCCGGTAGGTTCTGGTCTGTAGAGAAAAAGTCTTCCTGGGGGAAAAAAATTAGGCTTTTGATCAATTTGTTTTGATTCAGAAAAGCGGAAGTGGAATTAATTTTGAATATGGAGAACTGGTCATTTCTTCTACTGCTGACAATACTACAATAGGAAAAAATGGAACATTTCCTTCTGAACGGAATTGCAGTGAATCAAGAACTAAAGAGCTTAGGAAAATAGACTTCAAATGATTATTTTTGTTTGCTTAAATGCTTGATTATGATGATTGTAATTCCAGCTATACACAGATAGAGTGTGAGGGAAAAAAAAGCTAAGCCTGGGTTCTTGTTACAACAAAAACCAAAGAACACATCACGTTATAAAATCCAAATACCCATAGGTTTCTTGGGACTGCTAAGTATAAATAGACAGCTCAGGTTCTACCCGTTTGCATTTTTGGGGCCCAAGAGTTCTTTTAGGATCTCTTTAAAATGCTGACCTTGGCCCTGGGTCACTTTAACAACTTAGAAAGGAAATCTGAATTTTCTTGCTTTGTGTAAAAAGGCTGGTCCTCTGAATTAGAAAAGGAAGAGTTTGGGGGGCAAATAATACATCTTCAGCTGGCTCAGGCTCTAGACATTGGGCTCATTCTGGTCACTGACCCAGCTGGTTGTAGGTGTGATGATTTCATGATTGCTGTAGAGAGGAGATGCCTCCTGCTACATCACCATCTTCCAAGCAGAGCCCTATTGGCAGTGATGGTCCAGAAGGACATTTTTCTTCTTTGCTTGGAAAGAGTAGGATCATTACAGAAATGTGGTCACTTTAATTTCTCAGACCATGATCAAGATGAATAATATTAATAAAACTTGAGGCCAAGAACATACAGCTAGTTAGAAGACTAGAGGACTTCAAATAACATTGGAAGATCCAAGGACTATCAAAGCCAATTAAAGCTCTAATCCTCTTATCTAAGACAAAACAAATCCCAGACCAGCCTATAAAATGCCCCCTGGGATGCCTGGTGCACAGGGAAGCAGTGGCAAGTGAACAGACATGACTGGTGGGTGACTTAGAGGACTGGTGAATGACTGAGAGCATCCACTGTCAGACTTTAAATCCATTTCAGCCTGAGGCGGGACTGAGATCACCTGATGACAGCTGAGCCATCAGTGGTACAGATGACAGGAGGCCAAGGGCTCTGTGATTGGGGGGGGGGGGGGGGATGCTTACAGGGCCCTTGTCGACACCAACTCTGTTGTGGGGCTAAACAGAGGAGCTTAGCATTGGAGGCTCAATTCACTGCCTCCCAAACAACAGCAGCCAGTGATTCATCGTGCCAGTAACAAGGCTGCTCTGGTACAGTTTGACTTGGCTTTTTGTTTCATTTAGTTTCAAGAATGTTTCTGAATCATTATTTTTTTAAATGTCCCTTTGTCTTTACCCTTCCAGCCCTGAAGCTCTGGCAAAGGCCAAGGACTCTCAGAGATGTAGCCAGGGAACTGAGCTCACTGTATTGCTTTCCCCCAGATCTGTTTCATCTGTTTCTCCCTCTCATGCACCCTGTCTCATGGAAAATGTCATCATCCACTTTCATGCTCAAGCATGGGCGCTACCTCCAACTCTTTCCTTTCCCTTCCCCACAACAGCCAATCCATCAATAAATTCTGTCTACTCCACCTGCCAAAGACCTCCCCATCCATCTGTCCATCCCTCCATCTATTCTCTTCATCCCACAGCTGCTGCCAGTACCCCTCCTTCTCACTGGGCTAGGGGCTCTGCTGATGGGACCAGCTCACTGCTCCTCCTCCCATTCGTAGCCAGAGAGGTTCTTCTTCAATGTTGACTGGATCATGGGACTCCCGGATTACAATCCCATCAAAAGCTTCCTGTGGCCCTTAGAAGGAGTCTAAACTCCTTTGGACCCTGAGACCTTTCTCCTTTGTAACTGCATGTGTTGAACCCTCTCTCTGCTCATTTGTTATTGCTATTTCTTCCACTTGAGTGTGGTCTTCACCACTGTCCTTAGCTACCTTGTCCTCAGTAATTCAGAACTCCAGCGTCAGATGCTCTGAGAAACTTTCCCTGAACCTCCCTCTCTGGTCTTCTACAGCCTGCACGCATCATAACTTGGGGAGAGGGGGAAGCATGTAATCTATTGTCAAAACCAGGACAGAGTTAACGGGAGCACCAGTACGTACTGTACATAAACAATAGGCAAAAAGTGGGATGGTCCAAGACAAACCAGGATGTGTGGTCACTCCCTACTCACAGCATTTGTCACACCTGCCAGGACTACCTACCCTACTTGGCAGACTGAAAGTTCCTTAATGAAAGGGAATGCACAGTTTTCAATACAGTTGCTCCCATAGTATGTGTTCAATACGTATTTTCTAGTAAGTGAGCGCAGGGATGAATGTGGCTGAAACAATGGGAATCTGGTCACACATTCCCAGACTCCAGAGTCTGATGGGAAGCTATCTGTCTGGAAATGCAGCCCGCAGGCCTCTGTATTTCATAGAGCTAGGCCCTTTCTGTTTTCTCTCTGATAAGATGTCAGCCAGCACACATAGCATAGAAAAGGGATGCATCAGATTGCCTTGCTAACACCCCCCCGAATTCTGAATTCCAAAGCACATCTGGCTGAAATGAAGCAGACTGGGTCCCAAAGTGTGCTCATGGCACACAAGTATCTTAGGATGTTAATAGACGTTAAATGATAAATGGGTTCTGGGCCCAATTAAGTTAAAGAAATTAGAACTTTCACTTTGCTAAGACCTTTCTTCCTTTTTTTTTTTTTTTTTTTTTTTTGAGACAGAGTTTTGCTCTTGTTGCCCAGGCTGGAGTGCAATGGCTCAATCTTGACTCACCGCAGCCTCCGCCTCCCGGGTTCAAGCGATTCTCCTGCCTCAGCCTCCTAAGTAGCTGGGATTACAGGCATGTATCACCATACCCGGCTAATTTTGTATGTATGTATGTATGTATTTTTTATAGAGACAGGGTTTCTTCATGTTGGTCAGGCTGGTTTCAAACTCCCGACCTCAAATGATCCGCTGGCCTCAGCCTCCCGAAGTGCTGGGATTACAGGTGTGAACCACTGCACCTGGCCTATTGCTAAGACCTTTCTAAACGCTGTGAAATAAACACTGTTCCCCAACTTTACATACAGCACCGATCCCCTGTATCTCCCAGACTTCATGTACTATGGAACCTACCTTGAGAATCGGTAAAATCATTTTGCCCAGACACCTCTATGTAAGTGAAAGCTTCAAGTCTTTCAAAGGCAGGGCCTTGCTTTAGGTCTTCCTAGTGCCTAGCAAAAGGACCTGACACACAGTTGACGCTCAAAAATGTTTGTTGCATCTGGCCTGGAATGTCGTGTGTTTAACTGAGGGTGGAAGTGCTTGGGATTGGATGAAGCCACACAACTCTGCCAGGCCAGCACTGCAGGGGGGCTTAGGAAAAGGGAGGATTCTGACTTGCCTGAAAATAACAAGGGGAATAGGGAGGTCGATGAAGCTCATCTTTCACACACCATCACTCGTCCTTTGAGCAACGCCTTTCTTGTCCTCATCGCCTGTTTTTTCCCCACCTTTGCTGTGTTCGCTCCCAGCTGATTTGGCTGTCAGCCTCTGCTCACCAAAGTGCTAAACCTCTTCCAGCCACACTTCCCTTAGATGGCACCTGCTGACTAAAACCTTTCTGGCCTCAAAGGAGAAGAGCTTGGGTGGTGAAAGGCCAGGAGGCAGGGTTTATTCTGAACAGGAGCCTGCACATCATCTCTCTCCATCCACCCACTTGTGAGGCTGGCCTTGATCACACGCCAAAGCCATGGGCTCTCTCTCTCCACCGGAAGGGGACAGTCAGGGGGCCTCTTAGGTCAGTGCTCAGAAAGGAGTAAGAAAGGCTGTGGGCTGGAGACACTAGGAAAGGACAAACCCAACTTCAAATACCTAGTAATGGAGGGGGAAGAAAAGATGACAGTCAGAAGTTAAATCCAGCTCCCACGGAGCAGGTTTAAAAAGTCTGTCTTGAAAGAGTTTTTGCAACATCACTTTTAGTTTTTCTATCTGAGGTACCATTCCTTTATCCAAATTAATTATATGTTACAGAATGACAAAATTCCATAAAGGTACAAGCTGAATCTTCTTTTTCCAATGTCCCCTTTCTGTTTTAAAAAGAGGGGAAAAGTCAGGAAACGCCACAGTGAGATTGTGCAGCTGAGCCAATATGAGTCCAGCTGGAGGGGCCCTCACCCCACACCTCTGCTCTAAGCCAGTGAGGATGGGCCCGGGAGGAATCCCCCTGTGCTCCAAAAAAGAAGAGCCATTCTCAGGGCTTGTCCTGGTCTAACCTGCTACTCCAGCTGGACAAGTGGCCTTGAGCCAGGAACTTTAGAACCACCAGAAGCATCTCCATTGAGCTTGTGGGACAAGGCCACAGAGACGGAGGCCATATATTTGGCATAGAAGCCCCTTGCTGGGTCCTGGCATGGTGCTTGGCTACCACGGGGATAAATAATGATAATGTGTGTAGCCTCCTATTACTTCAGATCAGGTTTTGCCTCCAAGTAATTCCAGTTCCAGGCAGATTTGGCATGAAATGAATTATGAAACACTTTTGTTTTTCAGGACTTTTGGATTTCTGAACTACTGATAACAGCTTGTAGACTTAACACTACTATTTCCATTGCACAGATAAATAAACTGAGTATCAGAAGAGTTAGAGAATTTGCCTTGGTTCATATAGCTGAGATCTGAACCCAACTTGGCCTGGTTTCAGAGCCCATGTGGTATTTTTCTTTACCACGTTCTATATCCTGTTACCTTTTGGCCACACTGAGGTCCTCTACTCTGTGTTTGCTGAGCAGCCCCTGTGGCTGGGGGTTGTCCTAGAAAATGAAGTGTGTGGATTAGATAATCCCTATAATAGGAAGGTTCCTCATTATATGAGGTCCCTTCTCAACCTCATATTCCATGATGCTATGCAAACCCGTATTCTAGTCTGTGAGATGGGGTCACAGCTGTGTAGACACCTAGGAGGAGAGATTTGACCCTTTAAGGATCTCTTGCAAAATGCAGGACCCTGATGCCTTTTGGACCAAGTGGCATACAGTATGTGATCCCTGATCCCTTTGTACCTTGATGACACTGTTCTGGCTGCAGCATAGGTGGTCTTAACTGAGACACAAGCCTGGGACTAGTTAATGCTACCGATGCTGGGGGAAATAAGGAAGACACTAATTACATAAAGGCTCGGATTTCTTTTACTGGGGAGTTGAGGCAGGGCAGTAAGGAGAGAGGGTTGTCCTTTAAATTAGAGCATGTGTAGATACAAGTTTCTGTCCCATCTATCTTTATTTTGGAGTGTGTTTAAGGATATGCATTATACACATTCCTCTCCCTATATACCTCTATGCTTTTATCAATTCATAAATAAAATATACAGCTGCCTAGCTAAAATGTATCACTTGTCTGCAAGATTCCTTCTGCAGGTTAATGTCTCCTGCCAGGGGAGCTACCCCGGTTTCCATTGACTTTCAATGACCTACTTGTATGCACTGGTTCAGGCAGGGCTTAACAAGTGGCCTGGCAGATATGTGGATCTGCACGCATTCTTCATTCTTACCTTATTTTAGTATCATATAGCTTCCTTCTGCCAAAAATCAATACTATGTGCATAAAGTTAGCTTTGCAATCGTACCTGTTTATATGAAACCTGATATAAACAAATTTTTGGAAATGGCTGGGCAGGGGCGATTAATTCATATTGTTTATCATTCCATGGCTTTTTTGATATTGCCATAATTGGCATTTTCCCTGTAATTACCGTCAGTATTGCCAGCACTTACAGAAGAGAGAACTTTCAAAATGAAATACACCTGAGGACTGGGTATTACTGTGGAAGTTCACTTTCTGTTGTTGAATATGATCCGAGATTGAGTTTGGCAACTCAGTTTTAGTATGTTACTGTCAATCACAGGAGCTTATCTGAGTCTTACTGGGCCTGGAAGTGGAAATTCCTGAATAATGTGACACTCAAGCATTGGATAGTCTCAGAGGTAAAAGCTAGTTTAATCACTATGACCAGATTTTAAAATAAGATTGCTACAGTGTTTACTAATACTGAAGAATCTCATCTTTTAGCAAAAGTGTTTTGAATGTCTCTGTAACCCTTGCAGAAAGTATTCATTGTTAAAACCAAGCATTTAATTAGGAACCAGAGTTAAAAAAAATCTCATACACATCTATAAAAACAAATAAAATACAATGAGATAATAAATAAATTCATGTAAAACGTCGTAGAATATACTGAGCCTAAGTCATGCACTTGGTGCAATGAAAATAATTCTGTTTCTTATAAACTAAAAGTTGGATAAAAAAAATCAATGGACTACTATTTATGTTCTATTTAATCTAGGTGCTTTAATAATGCCTATCTGGCCAAATGTGGTATTGATTTTTTATTGTCGTGGGATTCACTTAACCTCATATAAAACTAAACCCAAATTGCCTACTCTTTTTTTTTTTTTTTTTTTTTTTTTTGAGACGGAGTTTCGCTCTTGTTACCCAGGCTGGAGTGCAATGGCGCGATCTCGGCTCACCGCAACCTCCGCCTCCTGGGTTCAGGCAATTCTCCTGCCTCGGCCTCCCGAGTAGCTGGGACTACAGGCACGCACCACCATGCCCAGCTAATTTTTTGTAGTTTTAGTGAGAAGGGGTTTCACCGTGTTGACCAGGATGGTCTCGATCTCTTGACCTCGTGATCCACCCGCCTCGGCCTCCCAAAGTGCTGGGATTACAGGCGTGAGCCACCGCGCCCGGCCAAACTTTTTGCAATTGTTGTTTACAGCATGAAAGGCCACACTGAATTTAGGCAACTGAGGGAGGAAGGGGGAGTGATTTAGGAGCCTTGGTTATTGTCTGCTTTCAACTGACAGTAGGGCAAGGCTGAAATCCTTACTGTGCATTTTCAAATCTTGACAAGGCAAGGTACCCAATATGTATGCAACAAGGCAGCATAGAAATCTGGTAAAAGAGCCTGCTTCAGACAAAATGAGAAGTTCCAGTTTGTATTTTACATTAACTTTGTGAGGAAATCACCTGGATCCTAAATGAGCCATCCAAATGATGCAAGAAAATACATTCACAGAAAAAGGAGGGCCTGCAGGGGTAGTGGGTGGGCAGTGGCAACCCCTAGGACTTTGACCAAGCTCCCTCTGATAGGTCTGTGTATGATAACTTCTAATAATTGCCCCTTTTAAATCTTACCTCCACTGAAATTCCCATGTCAGCATCGCCATTTTGCAGATGAAAGAACTGAGTGGTTAAGTTACTTACTTAAGGTCACACAGCTCAGGACTGGGATTCCAACCTTGGTGTATCAACACGCACGTTCTTTCTATACATAGCCCAGTCAATAAATAGAATTACGTGTAAAATAACATCATGGGGATTAATATTTATAATTTCAGTTAGTTTATGACAAAATTTTTATCTGCAAAATGAAGAGCCTGATGAGAAGATCACTGAGGGTCCTAAATGATCTTATTTAATGATTTGGCATTACTGGTTTAGAAAAAGTTGTGGTCATCTCTGGCAGCCCATGAGCTGAATCTGGTTTTCAAATTAGTTTTGTTTTTCCTGCCTGATATTTAAGATTGTTTTGACCCAAAGTTGAAATAAACAGGAGAGTTTATGTAAAAATCTGATTTCCCATTTTTCCTGACAGATCAGCTGAAACTGCACTCCTAAAAGGTGAGAGTGAGTTCTGAGTAGCAGTAATTCACTTGAAATGTCTCCAATTCTCTCCTGTGTCATAGTTACCATCAATCCTTACTATAACCTGTTACTTGTTTCTTTTCACTTTCTCAAAGTTATTTGCATGCCTGCCTTGCCCTGTAGGCATTTTGAGGTGGCTTTCCTGGTGCAGACAGCAGTAAAAGCTAGAAGAAGAGACTTGCATTCAAGAAGCTGCCATGCAACTAATCAGGTCTATGATCTCCTGGCTAGCCTATTAACCACTCTGAACCTCAGATTCCTCTTTTGTTATTAATACATGGGAATAATGAATGGCTGGAGAAGATTAAATGAAATAGTTCGTGAGGTTATACTCAGTAGATGTTAACTGACTCTAAGACATTCTTAGAGGTAACCCGTCTTTAATAAATGTTTTTCTATCACCAACCTTCAGAGGATGTCATAAATGAGAATGAGCCTAAAACCTCTCATCTCGATCCTCACAGCTAACTTTATAATCACCTACAGCCTCTTGTAGGTCATTTCTTCCTTCTTTCCATCCCTCTCATTCATTTGGATGAGTGACTTTTAATTGTGCTTTCAGACCATTTCCAATATTTCTGTAATTACAAAGCAACATCTTTTCATACTACAGAATAGAACAAGTGAGCAGAAGTGTGCAAAGGCTTCTGCCCTCCCCTCAACACCCTTTCACACAGCTGCTCATGGCACCCTTCCCTTTCAGAAATGAGGCCCCCATACTTTCTGGTATTCTGGATCTTTCCTGGTTCCTTATCACTCCTGTTTAAAGGGCCTGCAAGAGTTAATAACTATTTGGTAGTTTGGTAATAACGTGGCATTGCCCATCAGAGCTTGATAACTTTTTTCTTGAATTAATTATTTTGGTAAGAATTCTTAACAGGAGATCTACCCTCTGCACAAGTCTTAAGTGCGTAATAATAGTACTGTTAACTGTAGACACAACGATGAATGATGAGATTTCCTAGACACTATTCATCTTGTATAACTGAAACTATACCAATTAAATAGCAACTTCCCATTTTTCCCTCCCCAGCCTCTGGAAACCACTATTCTCTCTTGTTCTGTGAGTTTAATTGTTTTGGATACCTCATATAAGTGGTACCATGCAGTATTTGTCATTCTGTGAGTGGCTTATTTCATTTAGCATAGTGTTCTCCAGGTTCATTCTCGTTGTCTCATATGAGAAGATTTTCTTCTTTTTTAAGGCTGAATAATATTGCATTATATGTATATGCTGCATTTTCTTTATCCATTCATCCATTGATGGACACAGGTTGATTTCATGCTTTGGCTATTGTGAATAACACTGCAATGAACATGGGATGCAAATATCTTTTGGAGTTTCTGCTTTCAATTCTTTTGGGTATATACCCAGAAGTGGGATTGCTAGATCATATTGTGGTTCTATTTTTAATTTTTTGAGGACCCTCATACTGTGTTCCATAGCAGCTACACCATTTTACATTCTCACCAACACTGTATAAGGGTTCCAGTTTTCCCAAATTCTCACCAACACTGATTCTTTCTCTCTTTTTTTTTTTATAATAGCATCCTAACTGCTGTGAGATGATATCTAATTGTAGTTTTGATATGACTTTCTCTGATTATTAGTGATGTTGAGCATTTTTTTATATACCTGTTTGTCATCTGTATGTCTTCTTCAGAGAAATAGCCAGTCTTTTGCCCATTAAAAAAAATATCAAGTCCTTTGTCCATTTTTAAATTGGGTGTTTTTTTTGCTATTGAGGTTTAGGAGCTCCTTATATATTTTGCATATTAGCCCTGTATCAGATATAGTTTGCAAATATTTTCTTCCACTCTACAGGTTTTTTTCCCTCTGATTGTTTCCTTTACATGCAGAAGCCTTTGACTGTGATATAGTCCCAGTTGTCTATTTTTACTTTTGTTGCTGGTAGTTTTGGTATCATATCCAAGAAAAGAGTGTCTAAATAAATGTCATGAAAATATCTCCCTACGTTTTTTTCTAGGAGTTTTACAGCTTCAGGTCTTACATTTAAATCTTTAATCTATTTTGAGTTGATATGTGTGTGTGTGTGTGTATGATGCAGGAATCTGACTTCATTGTTTTGCATATGGATATTGAGTTTTCCCAGCACTATTCATTAAAGAGTGTCTTCTTTCCCCACTGTGGGTTTTGGCAGAATTGTCAGATTAGTTGTCTGTATATGCATGGTCTTATTGTGTGACACATCTAGACCAATGGACCAGAAGCGCTCTATTTTGGTCCATTTGTCTATTTTTATGCCAGCATCACACTGTCTTAATTACTCTAGCTTTATAGTATAAGTTGAAATCAGGAAGTGTGAATGTCTCCAGTTTTTTTTTTTCTCAAGATAGCTTTGGCTATTCTTGGTCTTTTGTGGTTCCATATGAATTTTGGGATTGCCTTTTCTATTTTTGTAAAAAACGCCACTGGAATTTTACTTTGCTAGTATAGACAGATTAGCAATATTTAGTCTTGTAATTCATGAACATAGCATGTGTTTCCACTTGTTTCTTTCATCAGATTTGTAGTTTTCAATGTACAAGTCTTTTGCCTCCTTAAGTTTATTCCTAAGTATTCTTTTGATGCTATTATAAATGAAGTTGTCTTCTTAATTTTCCTTTTGACTAGTTTGTTGTATAGAAACACACCTGATTTTTATATCCTCTAACTTTACTGAATTCCTTCTTGTCTTTGATATAAGAGTCAGCCATGATTGTGATGTATGTGCCTGGAAGAGGCAGTGGGAGTAGACCTTGGAATCCTAGTCGTGACAAGTAAATGGTAACCCTTGGATTGGATGCAGGTTTGCAAAGAATCTCGGGCCTGACTTAATCTCAAACAAGAGGGAAAAATCACCCATGGAGGCCCTTACAGAAAAACTGACTGGCATTTTGTCAGTGCAAAGAATGGCTCTTTTCTTGGATGAATGAGAAAGGCTAGGACAAGATTTTTACTTTCCCTGTTAAGTTCTATATTAGGTTTAGCCATTTGCATCAAGTGCGGGAAGGGCTTCCCCACATGCTGATGGTTCAGGTTAGCCACTTTGTGTCCATTCTGTGGATGAAGATGGTGACTGGGAATTGGATGTTTAGAGGCTATGCTGAAGCAAACAGCCAGGGAAGGAAGCCCATATAGATCTACAGCCTAGCCCATGTAGACCCTCAACCAGGTGTCTGTCTCTGCCTGTGATTGGGTGAGCCAGTGACCTTTTTGTTCTCCTTGTTGGATCATTCCCCAGAGCATTGATGCATTTAGTGGCATGAACACAAAGCTCTTACTGGGGAGGATGTGGTTCACTAACACTATCTTCATGTTTCTTTCTCTTAGTACTTCATTCCCCAAGTCTGAGGTGTGGCAAAGACATTCTCTATTCTTCTAAAAAGCAAAGCTCAAGGCACTGGCAATGCTAGACCTGCTGCCTTGGAACAGATGCTGCTGGTTAAGAATAGATTTCTAAGTGTTTCAGGATGCTCAAGTATAGCTGAACTATTTCACTTTTCATGGCTGGTCTATTCTTATACTTTGAGAGCAGCTTCCACAGTGCAGTGAGAACACAGAACATAACAGCACAGGACCTTTCCCAAAGACACAGAAGATTATTGAGTTAGGCACCCCTGGGGCTTTGCGTAGGCAGATCTGTTATGAAAGCTTGCTCTGGGATTTCTGGAATCCAGTCATTCTAGACAGCATGTGTCTTAAACTTTTTACCTTTTCTGCTGGAGGGCAAAGAATGTAGGTGCACAGGCTATGGAACAAATCCTGAGGTCACCATTGCCACTTTGGGATCTTGAATTCAAGTCACTTCATCTCCCTGGGTCTTAGTTTCCTCATTTCTCAGAGATCATTGTATCAAATGCAATGATGGGTGAGCAAGGTATGTATACCTATGTTATTATATGCTTGGTTCCTGGCATACAGTAGGTGCTCAAGAAATGTCCCTTTTCTCTTTCTGACACTCACATTTTTGCTGCCCAAGTAGAAAGTGGGTTGAAAGCATGGAAAGAGCATTTAACATTTTATCTGTTAGTCACCATTACTTTCTCCTTCTCAGAGCATTACAGCTCTGTCCTAAAAGGGGAAAAAAAAAGGCCCTAAGAAGATTAAAATCAGCATGTAAATTTCAGCTTAGTTCAAAGCTAAGCCCCTTAAGAAACCTTTATTTGCAGAGCAGCTCTGAATAGGAGCTCTGAGCAAGCACACACGCAGGGCCATCCGGGGCTGCTTGCCTTAGTGGACTGGTTCTCAAACTAGCGACCATCAGAATCACTTGGAGGGCTTGTAGAAAGCTTGTTGTGGGGACCTACACATTTTTATTTCTTGCAAGTTTCCAGATGATACAATGCTCCTGGTTATGGGCCCATACTTTGGAACCACTGCTTAGTGGAAGGAGGCATGCAGGCAGTTGGGATTCTGAGCCTTATCCTGGCTTGAAAGAGCTGGATGACCTCAGGCAGGTCACTTAAACCTTAGAAGACAGAGTTTCTCTTTTGTCCAACAATTGGCAAAAAGTATGATTTGGAAAAAGCATAATTTAGAGCAGAGCTCCCTCATCTTTTTTCTATAGTGGGTGGCCATCCCAGGCTCCGTTAGACTGATGGAGGGCTGAGGGGAACCAATATCTTGGCACATCTCTAACCCATTTGGAATGTTTGGCACACAGATTGGGAAAGTCTGACTGAGTGGTTAAGAGCATGTGCTTTTAAGTCCTAGAAACGTTAGGGTAAGTCCTCACTTTGCCTCTCCAGGTGGTCTTTTAGCTGCTTTACCTAGGTCTGAGCCTCAGTTTGGTCATCTGTGAAAAGGGGCACAGTATTTGGACCTATATTATAATGCATGTAGAGCACTTGACATGAATATTACTTCTTATTAGCTGTGTTTATTTCTACTTCTAAAATTCTGTGATTTGCACTTGTGCCCATTCTGTACCTAACTGAAAGGAGATAAACCTCGTCAGTGTTTGGAAATGTATAAACTTTTTTTTTTTTTTTTTTTGAGAAGGAGTCTTGCTGTGTTGCCCAGGCTGGAGTGCAGTGGCGCATCTCGGTTCACTGCAACTTCCGCCTGCTGGGTTCAAGCAATTCTTCTGCCTCAGCCTCCTGAGTAGCTGGGACCACAGGCAAGTGCCACTACACCTAGCTAATTTTTATATTTTTAGTAGAGACAGGGTTTCACCATGGCCAGGATGGTCTCGATCTCTTGATCTCGTGATCCGCCTGCCTCGGCCTCCCAAAGTGGTGGGATTACAGGCGTGAGCCACCGCGCCCGGCCCGGAAATGTATAAACTTTTTAAAGGGGAGGAGTGCCTTATAAGAGTGCGTCTCAATGTTTAATATGCATTCAGATGACTGGGAAGTTGTTATAATAAAATGCAGATTCTGATTCAGTAGGTCTGGGGTGGGGCCTGAGATTCTGCATTTCTAAGCAGCTCTCAGGTGATGCCTATGTCCTAATCGACAAAGCTATGCTTTGAGTAAGGCTATGCTTTGAGCAATGGCTGTTAAACTCAGTTGTGCATTAGAATCTTTGGAGGGAACTTTTCATAGCCCAGGCCATACTCAGAATCAAATCACAATCTCTGGGGTGAGATACAGCATTATAGCTGAAGCTTCCCAGATGATTCCAATGTGTACAATTTGGCTGAATATTGAAGTTTTAAAAAAATGACGACGCTTTCATCTCACCTCCAGAGTCTGATTTGGTACAGGGTGAGGCCTGAGCATCAGGGTTTTTAAAAGTTTCTCAGCAGCCGAGTTGGAGAACCACTCTTTAAAGCACTCTTTAGTAAAACATGGGGAAAGGTTGAATTGTGTTCCAGAAGCTGGAAGTAATTAATTTCCCTTCAAACAGGCCCCTTTTCCCTAGGAGATCTGCACTGAAATGTGGCCAAAATAAGAACTTTTAAAATCCTTACTTTAAAGGCAAAAACCTGTTTAACATCTGCATTCGGGAAGCTGTGTTGTCTAGTAGCTCAGAAATGGGCCCAAGAGAAAGAGCATTCAGCCCCTAATCCTCTCCACTACCACCTTCTCCGTGACCTTGGGAAATCTTTTCATATTTGTGTTTCCATGTTTTCTCATTTGCAAAACCTGGCTAATCCTACAGAGCCACCACAGGACGTGTATATGGTCAGATGCAGCTTCAAAAACACTCCTGCTGCCCACCTCCCAGGTTTTTCTGATTTGCTAAATTTTGACATTTGTGCAAACTGCATACTTTGTGAGTCTTGGAAATCAGTCATACTTAAACTACAGTCTTCTATCTCTCTCCCGCTTTTAATAGTACCAATTGCTTCCTCTTCTATTCTCACAAAGTTTAGGCTTAATGCACCCCAGAGCTGCAGAGAAATCAGCAAGAGGGTGGAAATGATTTTTTAATAGCTGTGGCATGAAGACTGGTCTTGCAGGATTGGCCTTTTTCTTGGCCCTCTAGTGAAAAAGTCTATCTACACTTGAGGCTGGAGGTCATGTGGCTAAAAAGGGTTCAGTAGGTAGAGTTGAATGGAATAGCTGGGTATTAGGGCCATCCTCTGCAGGAGATGAGACAGAGGCATTCTCCAGCAGCAATTCTTAAACTTTGGTGTGTATCAGAATCACCTGGGGATCTAGTGGAGCCCACAGATACTCAGGCCTTTGAAGCAGCATAGGGTCTGCCCGGTCCCTGTGTTTTTGCAAGTTCCTCTAGTGATTCCGGCACTGACCAAAGTGTGAGAACCACTGTCCTGGAGTGTTCCGCTTACCCTTGGTGATTTTCATTTAGTGTCTTCCCAATCACATTCCTAAACACACCCAAAGCTGAAAAGCCTTCTTTTTCTGGTATGCAAAATGCTAGTTGCATATGTTAATTTTCAAGCCACTCATAGTATCAGTGGAAATGCTTTTATAAAACCAAGAGAGGCCAACCCCCACAGAACTGCAGAGTGGAAATAAAAGAGGTTCAGCACCCTCATTGTCTAAACTTGTCCTCCTTCACCCTAGAAAGAGTCAGAGGGCTGGGGACAGAGGTGTTGCTAGCTGCTGGCCTGGTATATCTTACCTGGTCCCTCTTCTAGGGGCTTTAAGAGAGTGTTGTCCCACCTTTGCCACAGTGGGCCAAGAACCTTTTGACGTTCTGGATTGTGATGGAGAGGATGAGGAGCACGCTGCCTTGAGCGATAAAGCTATGGTGGGTGGGGGACGCTGGAGCTGCCAGCCCACATTTCCTCTGGATGACTGCCTGTGCTCTGGCATGCACAGGCAACAGGCTCTTACATCATTTCTTCACTAGCACTCAGCATACTGCCCAGAATATAGTAGGTGCTTAATTAATGTTTGTCTAAGGAATGAATAAAAGATGGAAAATTGGGTAGCAGAGAAGAGTCAAAAGATGCCAGAAAACAGAAAGAAAAAAACATTGAAGGGAAAAGTAGGTGAAAATAAGGTGTTCGTATTAGTAAATATTAAGAGGAATGAATTAAAGGGCTGAAAAAGCCCAAGAAAGCAGATGCAGGAAAGGCTGGAAGTCCTGAGTGAGGTTTGTGTGGTGTGGGGAGGAGGAGAGGGCCCCTGAAATAGCCAGATAAGAAGTGAAAAATGGCAGGAGGGAAGGAAATAAGAGCAGTGATGAGGGACAGAGGAAAGCAGTAAGGAGCTGGGAGGACGGCGAGAGGGAGAGCTGGCAGAAAGGACAGATCCTCCGACCAGCCAGCAGGTGGGTCTTATTCCTCCCTGGGAAGAGACAGAATGACTACGTTTGACAAGGAGTGACTCAGGCTTGAGACAGGCAGAAATGGAGAAAAAGCCATATGGGTGCAAGTGAACTGGGTCAAGAAGCGTCACGTTTTCTGGAATTGGATGTTTTCAAATTGCATAATCCTCCTTGTTCTCAATTATCCTCCACAAGAGTGTGGAGTCCCTCCCACGTTACAAATGCATCTCAGTTAAGCCCCAGACATGCGCTTCTCATACCACGGAGGACTTCTCGGCAACCTTCCCTGCCCGCCCTCTCCACATCCTGCCCTTCCCCCGCAGAGGGACAGCTGGCTCTCCAGGCATTTCCCTTCCGGACTTCCAGTGTGACACACACATTCTGGCCCGCTTTCCCCATAGACGCTTACTCCTCTGGGGCCACTGCCAGCCTAGTCACAGCCTTTGTACAAATTCGAGAGGCCCACCGGGATCATGGGCAGATGAGTGACAGAACGAGGCACAGAATCTGAGACTCACAGAAGTAGCTGTGTGTGTATGGTGGGGCAGGGGAGGGGTATGGAAAGGAGTGTTCAGGGAAAGTTTCCCTCAAAAAAATAACCCACCTGGAAAAGGAAAAACATTTGCTCATCTGAACTGAGTTTCCAAAGATGAGCAAATGTTTTTCCTTTTCCAGGTGGGGTTTTTTTTTTTGAGGGAAGGAGGGAATGAGGGTGAGGCCTTCTAGAAAGCTGGAACGGCATGTGCAAAGGAGTGGAGGTGTGAAACAGCATGATGTCCAGTATTGCTGATGTGTTCTTGCATGAGAGGCAGCAAGAGGAGGACCAACTGATAGGGATGAGGTTAGACTAGGTAGGAAGGGCCAGGTGTCTGGTTTTAAGCAGGGGCAAGATGCTTAAAGACTTGCATTTGAGGATGGTTCCTTTGGAAAGGCATTATTTGCTTTTTACATATGAGCATACTAAACCTCAAAGGTATTTATCGGTGACCTGTTTCATGTCACACAGTTAATAGCAGAACTAGAACTTGACTCCACCTTACCTACATTTCAGGTCTGGATGACCGCTGAGATTTCCCTTGCAGGACTTGTCAGGCCCATTTGACTACTCCCAAAAGCCAAAAAATGACTTAGCTTCAGACCAGCACAGATACTGCCCTTCGTCCCCTAAAAAGATGACTTAAAACATCTGTTTTCTCCATTTCTCAACAGAGGAACTTTATTCATTCCAGATTAGTCCTTAGAAAGCTAAACCAATATACTCCACTGGACATTTCCTGGCATGGATTTTCAGAAAACATTTATACTGAGTGTCAGCTGAATGGGGGAAAGACCTTAAGAGGTCTCTTATACCTTTGCGGGAAGGTGGCAACTAGAGTCACTTCTTATCACTCACTGGAATGGTGGGTAAGTCAAATTGTATCCATTGTTTTGGGTCTGTTCCTGCCACATAATTTCAAATAGGTCTGCTTCTAATAAAAAATGGAATTATTTCAATGTTTTTCTCCTTTTTCTGCCTCTCATCCATAAGTGAGATTCCTCCTAGAGAGCTGGCCTCAGGGAGAAGAGGTGAAAAAAGGCACAAAATCCAAATATCGGGATAATCTTCTGAATTGTTGGTTGTCTGAGCCATCCAAAAAACACCCACCTAAATGGCTGTGCCTAGGAGGTGCATATGTTTGACTCCAGAAGCAACAGTCTGGTTAGATGTGGGATGTCTTCACCTAAGACAAGGAACCGAGAGAGGAACCCAAACCTCTTGATCATTTTGAGTTTTACGAGAGAAGTACTTTGGAATAAGAGGGGGATTTTATTGCATTGTTTAGACATGGCTTCATCTTGGTGGCATTCAGGCCTTGGGTTAAGAACTTGGTTTCAAGTTGACAAACTTGATAAAAGTCCAGCCAAGCCTGGCTAATAAACGAGACATCCCAGGTCTATCTTCAGAAAAGGCAATACATTTCTATTATCACTGCTGATAAGGCTGGATTTGGAGTTTAATAATGACTCTTCCAAAAATGTTCCCTCAGACATTCAAAATCCATCCTGTATTAGCAGTTTTTCTAAAGACTGGTTTAACATCCTCCATTCCTATTATAACTTAAGTCCAGTGGTATCAAATGCCTGTCTTGACACACGGCTCTTCCTAAGAGATACTGTAAGCCCAGGTGAAGAGTACCACTGCCCTTAGGGCTCAGCACCCTCATACACTTTTCTGCAGTCTATCTCCTCCTGCTGGTGCTTATAACTCAGGGTCAACAGTCAATTTGGGTCTATGAATAACTTTGGAGAGTACTTTTATATTCTGATATCTGATCCTTAACCAGTTATCAACATTATTATTAATTTTTGGTATTGAGAGAATGATTCCTTTTCATCTACTAAGAGGGATAAGGCAAAATCACTATCTCAATATCTGTTTGTTCAAGAATCTTAAATGCCAACCGATATGAAGCATTTGGGTAGGCTGAGAAAGGGAGGGTTGAGGGCAACTTTTCAAGAAGCCGTATTAGGCATTTCTTTGTCTCTCTCTGTTTTAGCAGGAGGTTCTTCCCCTTAACCCCCCTCACTGAATCAGTCACTTGGTTAGGCTGCTGCTGCTGATGGGAATAGACGCAGTGAGTGCTAAGCTCTTTATGTTCCTTACCTCATCCATTCTTGACAGTGATAGAAGGTGGGTGATACCATTTCATAGCTGAAAAACAGGCACAGAGAAGGAAATGTCCCAGAGTCACACAGTTCATAAGTGGTGGCAACCAGGACTTGAGGATTTGAACTAGGTCTCTTTGACCCTAAAGTCCCAAAGGCAGTATTGTTGTCTTGGTAAAAATTCACAACCACTGGGTTTTCAATGTCTTTATACAGGGATGCTGTGGGGGAAGTGAGTTGACAGGAAGAGAAAGTCTAGAGAAGAGGCTGTCTATGAAAATGCAAATATCATGCAGAATGGTCTCAAGGAAGTCCTCTGGCAGATTTGACAGATCTATTTAATGAAGATCAATTCTATTTAAAGCCCCTCATCAAAACTAACTGCCCATCACCTCATTAAAAAAGAAATGACTGAAGATAACAAGGAGTGTGTCTTTGGCCCGAAGCGGGCTGGCTGGAAACACGGCTTGAGTTACAGAACTGTCCCCTCAGCTTCTTTCCTGGCTTGTCTCAGTTTCTTAGCTGTCAAGTGGGGGAAAAGAATGCTTGCTATTCATCAAATTTATATTTATTTGCCAATAGACAAAGCAGTCTACCAATTTCCTTGTGGGATATTCTAATTGGCAGGTTAAACAGAATACGGACACTTGATTTTTTTTCCCCCTTGTATGACCTGAAAAATGAAAATGGAATCTTTCCTTTTTTTTTTTTTTTTTTTAAATACCCTCTAAAATGTGAGACTGACAAATAGGAACATTATTCTCCTTATTGCTCTAATCTAGTCCTTCTTCCTGGACTGGTACAATTCTAATGCACCACCAGGGAGGCTGTGGGGAATGTAACGGAGCCAATGGACGGGAAAGCAGAGGTTTGTTGGCAGGTTGAGGGCTCCCCAGAGGACCTGGCCCTTTCTGCCCTTATTTTCGCATCCACACACCTTCTTTCCATGGCAGATGCCAAATGCCTGCACTGCGAACCTGTCTGCTTTCAGTTTTCCACCTACTGTCTCAACCAAAGGTAACATTTGAATCTATCCTCTAGAACTGCTGGGAGAATTAAATGAGATAATATATGCAAAGTGTTAAGTACTGTGCCTGGCATGTAGTAAGCACTTGAGGTTATTCTTGTATCTTTAAAAACATTTCTTGCTTGTAAGCTCCATGAAGGCTAGGACAATATTCTTTTTGATGAATCACCGGGTGCCTAGCACAGTGATAGGTACATGGCACTAGCCCAATAAATGCCTGTTAAACACCTAAAACCTGGCCCAGGTCAGCAGCACCTTCTGCTTGGAATCCTGCCATCACCTGATCTCCCGCTTACCCTCTTGTCGCTCAACACATTCTCCACACTTCAGTCAGAATGATGGTTCTAAAATACAAGTATGCCTACGGCTTCCTTAGCAGAAAACGCAACTCTGGAACATGATACACCTCACTTCTACACTCTGGAATTTGCTCTTCCCAGCCCTGTCTTTCCCTGCTCTAGGCTTTTCTCAAACATTCTTTTCTCCTCTTTCTTTCCTCCTGGCCTGCACACATGCTGTTTTCTTACTGTAGTTTGGATATGCATCCTTCAGGTCTCAGCGAAAATCTCACTTTCTCAGGGAGGTCCTCCCCACTCTCTGTCCAAGACACATTGCTCTGTTTTTCTGTCCGTGTCCTTGTCTATGGAACTTATGGTGCCGTTGTTTGTCTGTTCTTTCTAATAGAGGGTTAGCTCAGGGACTGGCTGGTTTAGGCTCTGCAGAGATTATGTACAACTCACCCCAATGCTGTATTCCATGCCTCTGTGTTGGTAGATTGACATTAGCCATGGGGGGAATGTTTATACCTTGGAAACTGGCATATGCTACAAAGCAGTTTTTACTTTTTCTACAAATAGCTGGTTGTTAAACACTTATCAGCACACCATTGGTTAATCCCACGAGAACAGGAGGTATCTCTATCTGTCCCACAGAGACTGGCTTATAACAGGACTCTGTAAATGTTATGGAATTAAATGGAAAGTGAAACTTTCACTGTGGCCATACTGACTCTGCACATAGGATCTCTTATCCTGACAGTGATCTCAATGCAATTCTTATTTTTTGAAATGAGTGCTTTTAGGCTTGGCAAAGTGCAGTAACTTGCCTAGGTCGCAGAGTAAGCTATAGCTGCCTTGAGCCTGCATGCTGGGTCTTTGCCTCAGCCTATTGCCTTCTGCTCTTGTCTATTGCATTCACATTGTCTCTAGCCTGGCTTGGGTTTTGGAATAGGCCTGGCAGCCTCTCTGTTCCCAGGCTAACTGGTCCTTCTGGCCTCAGTTGCCTGCTTCTCAGCCTTGCAGGGATAGCTATGTGGTTGCTCACCTACTCTCTGCTTGGATCAAGGTCTCTAGCCTGATTTCTGGGTGGGCCCTGCCTTTGAGGACCTAGATGCAGCCCTCTAGGCACAGGACATAGCAAACAGATATGACTGAGAAGCCTCCCATACCTATGAGTCAGCAGTAGGCTAACCAAATCAACCCAGTTTGATAGGAACTTTCCTGACTTTATCATTGAAAGGGGATTCTCTACAATCCTGGAAAAACCTGGATGATCACACTACTTTGCCATGTGACCCATGAGCACACAGACATGAGGCCATCGGGAAGGAAAATCCCAAAGAGGTTTTGAAATTGCGGCATCCACTTAGCCACTTTGGTAGGTAAGCTACGTGTCTGCCTCCACCTTCACCCTGGCCACTGATTCTGTTTCTGTATCTCCGGGTGAGTGGCTGGGACCAAGAGTAAGCAATTTAATTTTTCTAAGCCTCTGTTGACACGTCTGTAAAATGGAGATGAGAATCAGCTACATAATTTGTAGGGGTCAGTGAAAAATTAAAATGGGGGACCTCTTGTTTAAAAATTAAGGATTTCAAGATGGTGGCCATGGATCACTAAATGAAGCATGGGGCCCTTCTGAATGGGGTTCTCTATGTAACTGCACAAGTCTCGTGCCTGTGGAGCTGGCCCTGGCGATAATCACACCCGTGACTGAGTTTTGGGGGTTAAATGGCCAGATCATCAATAGGACTGAGCCCAGGGTAAACGTTCAGTAGGTGGCGGTGATTATTTCTGAGGTTTGGCCTGGCTTCTCCTGGCTTGCTTGGCCTCTTCCAGAACAGAAACCTGATTTTTTACCTTGACACTGACAGGTATCTGGTGATCTTTTGTAAATTACTTCAGCCTCTCTAGGCTCAGTTTTCCCCCTTATAAAACATGGGGATTGCGGAAAATCTCTAAAGAGCTTACCAGCTCTAAATCTATTATGGCCAACTCCGTGACATTTATACACATGAGCAAGGTCTTAATGTTCTTTTCAAAGCAGCTTCTTCCTCCCGAGGCTTGCTAAGATTGTATTTGGACTTCAAGTTCCATTCGTATCAGAGACTCTGCTTCCAACCCTGAATACGTAAATCAAGAATTCTTAGATTATTTCTAAAGCTCTTCTAATTCAAAGGTCAACCCACTTTACACATGAGCAGTCTGAGGCTTGGGAAGGTGGAATGACTCGCCTAGGGCATCTAATGGGAGAAGCGGATGGTAAGAATCAAAGCTAGGTCCTCCACAGTATTACATTCTTTCTTTCCTGGCTGAGGAAACACCACAGGGTATCTATGATTGTGCTTTGCAATTATTCTTTGAGTAATTTCTCATAAAAAGAAACAGAAAAGCAAAAAAAAAAAGTTACTTTTCGTTTGGGGTCACTAGCTGATTTTTTCCAAGTGTGTCCTCATTTTTCTCAGACCCTGGACACCTGACCCAGGCTTGTTTTCATGATTTCTCAGTAGTTTTTATTTAGCAAGGATAAGGGTTTCCTCCCTTCCCAGCTGAGTGTAGGATTTTCAGACCCTTTCTTCTCGTGTTTCTGCACTCTAGGGTGAATTAGCAGATGTTCCTTTAAAGCGGCATTTTCTTAACCTTTTGTTTCCCTCTATCTCAAGTGGTCTTGTGGGGATATCTAGTCATTCCCTTAAAAGAAAAGGTTGGACAGAAGGAAGAAATGTTCTCAGCCATTCCCTGGGTCTGGTCCACGTGAATTCCCCCTAGGCTTCTCCATGGGGCATCTGGTTATGTGCCTGGTGGTTGGAAATTTTTGAGCTTTTCCCAAGGGTGAGAGAGGGGAAAAAAAGTCTCTGTCCCTTGAAATCCTGTTTTTTCCTAAAATCGTGTCCACCCTTGTCTATGCTGCTCTTTTCAGCCATGGAGCCCTGACTGGGCAATGGATCTGCTTCACTTTCTAAGTGATTTTTTAACATTTAAGTTTGTACTTTTCACATGAACTGGCCCAGGACCAGCTAAAACGTGTGTTGGTTACTTGGGAGTAAGACTGTGATTTTATAACTTTTAGGCTTGCTCTTAGCTTAACCCAGCCTTCTCCTGCTGCAGTGCTGCTGAACTGACAGAGGCATCAGAGTCAACTGGAAAGGATTTTTTGGTGCCACCCTCATCGTTCATTGCCATTTAGGGCAATAGCCATTTTCTCCATTTTCATGCAGCTTAGAAAGGAAGACCGAAGGCTCACATTTGAAGGGACTGTGACTTTCCAACCAGTTTGAGCCTGCCTGCAAGTGAGGTTTGTACACTAAGTTCCAGTGCATACTTTCTTCCTTCTCCATAAGGCTGGGTTAATAATCTTCTTTCTAGAAGAAAGTCATGAAAATCTGGGGCTGCTATGAATTTACAACTGGTGTCAGGCCAACATGAGAGCTAAAATGCTCGAAGCGAAATGCAGGGGTGGTGTGGCCTTTACAAAACAAAAACAGAAAGTCTTATACTTTTAAAAGCCCCAATTTAGAAAAATCTAAGTTCGTACCAGTTTTAGAAATGGAGACTTTCTGCTTCCTGCTCACTTTCCTGATACAAGGGAGGCACTCATTGAACTTTTGAGCAGTCACTGAATAGGGTGTGTAGGTAGATGGAGCATACACTAGAGGGACTAAGCAAGTCCTGGGCATGATCCTGTGTGTGCAGAGAGGGCAGTGATGAGAACTGCAGTAACTGGAAAAGATGACGTTCATGGGGCCTCTCCTGTGCTCACGAGATTATATTAACACTAATAAGCACAGGTGATAATTTTTCTGAACAGAAAATCAGAAGGAAAATTTAAGTTCTAGAAAGATGTTCTGGGTCTAAAATCATTCAGAGCTAAGATGTCCTTGAGTCAAACTGGATTGTTTATGGGAGGATGTCTGAAGTCCTCAGGCCTCTCATTTTGGAGATCAGGAAGCAGGTGCCCAGAAAGGTCAAGTGAGCTGCCCAAGGTTGTAAAAGGGAAGAACTCTGTAAACAACTTGATTTCCAGAAAACCTTTCCCATCCACTTCAGCCGAGACTAAAACTGGCTTCTTAGCCCACACAGTCAATGGGAGATGGTAGTCTTTTCTTTAAAAGAACCATAATTAGACAAGCATCCTAAGAAAACATGCTTTTATAGAGAGGAGATACTTTTTCACATTTTTTTTTTATTTTATGTAATGAGACGTGACACATCACCTGCTTCCAATACGACTGTACTGGGTCCTAACGTCCCCATTACTGTTTTGTTCTGCAAGATAAAAGGTATACTTAGAATAGAAGCACCCAACCTGCTGACAGTGGACTGCTTGAAAGTCCATTATGCAAGCAGTTGGCCCTTGCTCAATGGCTCTTGACTTGTTTACTACAGCCAGGCCTTCCCTTAGCTTCCCAGCATCTCTCTGTTGGGTAGGACTATTTAGCAACAAAGGAAGGATTTGTATAGGATTTCACAGTTGGCCAGACCTTGCCTACACATCATCTCATGTATCCCAGACGTCTGATTTGTGAGGTATGTGTTCCCATTTTAACAGATAAGGAAATTAAAAGCATAGGAGGGAATGGCTTAAGGGCATACAATTAAGTGGCAGATGTAGGGCTTGAACCCAGAATTCTTATTCTAATTCAGAATTCTCTTTCTGCCACATGATAATTCAAGTTTTCCAGGATATGAGAAAGTCTTCTCTGGGAGCCAGATAAAAGCCGATTTCCTTCATGGGCAGGTTGGGTGCTTCTACTCCAGGTACACCTTTTATCTTGCAGAGCAAAACAGCAGTAATGCGGACGTTAGGACACAGTACAGCTGTATTAGAAGCAGATGATATGTCAGGTCTCATTACATAAAATAAAAAATACTGTGAAAAAGTCTCTCCTCTCTGTAAAAGCATGTTTTCTTAGGATGCATGTCTAATTACGCTGACAAGGGTGGGGAGAACAATGTTCTGAGTGTTCTTTTGTCTTTTTGTGTGATTCTCACCTACTTTGCTCCCATGTGTACTGAGATCAACCTAAGCATCATGAGAATGAAAAGTAAGGACTGTCATTCCACATTTTAATTTCCCTGAGACCTTCCTAAAGTCAGCCTTAGAAAATATCTTGAAAATACATTATACTTCACCACCAAATGTAGAAAAAATTAAATGAGTTAGCTTTCTGTGAGATGGGGACACTCCATTTGTCTATTAGAAGGAGACACAAAGCATTACACTCTGATTTTTTTATGGAGAACAAAACCTGGATGCTGAGAATTTTGTCTGTTATATCTTTTCTAAGTTACAGGGATTCAAAACACTGCAGGAAAATCATCAGTTGCCCTCTCGCACTGTCAGAGGATATGGCATAACCTACTTCTGTCATTTACTGAACAAGAACTGCTGTGTGTGGTGGATGGTTAAAAATGTATTGCCACAAGGCTTAATTCAATAGCAAGTCAAAAGGAGTGGGAATAAACTTTGGTGGAAAAACAAGTGGTTTTTAAATGGTTGACCCTCAATTGCAGTGTCACAGAAGCACCTCTACCAAAAGTCTGGACTTGCTGTTAATGCAAGCATGAACACTTACATGGAAAGAGCTTGATCTGCTCAAACATTAATCCCTGACTATCTCTGAACTTGTCCCAAAGGAGGGAAACAGGTGAGCTGCTTGATGACACACACCAGAGCAGTGGTCATAGCCCTTCCAAGTGGAACACTGACTTACTAGGCCACAGGGTAAGATGGGATCCAGTGAAGCCATCTGTTCCATCATCCTGCCTTTTTTTCTAGTAGTTGAAAACTTACCCTGCTTTATACAGCTGACAGAGAAGTAATTTTCTGTACTTTACTTTCCTTCAGGCAACTCTCTCCTAGTGTAGCTTCCCCAGCCTTCTCATTTTCAAAGCTGAGTCCCTCATGTCACAGGGTTTGGCCACCACCGTATCTTCCTTCAATACAGCTGATCACTTTTTTTTTTGAGATGGAGTTTCACTCTGTCACCCAGGCTGGAGTGC
Source organism: Sapajus apella (assembly GCF_009761245.1). Classification (NCBI taxonomy): domain Eukaryota; kingdom Metazoa; phylum Chordata; class Mammalia; order Primates; family Cebidae; genus Sapajus; species Sapajus apella. The sequence continues at coordinate 23,765,541 of NW_022436944.1, read as the reverse complement.
AGTGGCGTGATACCGGCTCACCGCAACCTCTGCCTCCTGGGTTCAAGTAGGTCTCCTGTCTCAGCCTCCTGGGTAGCTGGGATTACAGGCATGTGCCACCACACCCAGCTAATTTTTTGTATTTTTAGTAGAGGCGGGGTTTCACCATGTTAGCCAGGATGGCTTGATCTCCTGATCTCGTGATCTGCCTACCTCAGCCTCCCAAAGTGTTGGAATCACAGGCGTGAGCCACCACACCCAGCCCTGATCACTATTTTCTAATCATGTCAGTCATTTGAGGACCAAAGTCATCCCCAGGTTTTGTCTCTCACACACCTGACCATTGCTTAGGCCAAGATGGCATCCCAGCTTCCCTGATAACCCTTGCTTTACATTGCCGATATAAATTCTTTGGTCCTCCATCCTTAAGAACATGTACTTCTTTAGATAGGCATTTTCTCTGCTTTCAAATATTCTCCCTTCAGGACACTCTGGGCAAGAAAGCTAACTAATTCCTCTTAGGTGACTTTGAAGCTACAATATTATACAAGAATAGAACATAGGCTAAGAAAGTTTAAAAAAACAACTCAACAAAAATACCTATAATTAATCTTTACTGTGGAAAACAGGTACCATGCCAGGGACTTCCACTCATACCATCAAGTTAACCCACATGGATTCCTTTAAGGTAGGTTTGGCTGCTGCCACTTCCGTGGCTGAGGATGCAGAGCCTGAGTCTGCTGTGGGTGGAGGCAGTGCAGTTCAGTATATTGCTGATTCTGAAGCTGTGCTCACACACACACAACACACACTCTCTCTCTCTCTCTCTCTCTCTCACACAGAGGGCAGGGACCTGGTGATAGGGAAGAGTTGCATCCTCCAGATTTAATCATGTCCCCGACTGTGTCCCTCTATAGCCATGGGAACATAGCTCAACGTGAAATTCACAAAACACACCCAGGACTGGCCAGTTTTGGGATTGGTAGAGTCATCTAAGCTTTAGCCCTGCTCCTTCCTGACACCCACAATGACCAGAAACAACCCCTTACCCTCATCCAATCCCATCGCCTCCTCAGCTTTTTTGGTCATAAGATTTCTTTATGATCCCTTGCCAGAATATCAACAGTTCTATTTGCTCCCTGAATCCTCCCTAAATATTTCAAATTTTACTCCCATTCTCCATATAGAAACACTGTGTCCCAAGAGCATGGAGGACTGAAAGTTCACAACCTTTTGACCTCTTGGCTTTGGAAAACACTCAGGTCTTCCACCATTCTGGCTAGAGACTAGGCAGCATCTTCCTCTCTCCCTACGTGCTGCTGGGGAATGGCCTTGACTGGGGTGCTGGCTTTGCAAATGGGCCCGTCACTCATGGGAAGCACTACAGCACAGAGCAGGGAGGCGCATGGGGAGTATATTTCACCTCAATTTCACAATGGGCAGAACCCATCTAGGAAGTGACCAGGCCAGACCCAGGCATGGCCAACCATTCCCCGCCATAGCTGGCTCTCTCTAGGACTGTGGAAGTGAGGGTGTGGGTGGGGTGAGAGGGAGTTCAGCAACCTTCCTCTGGCTCCCGCTGCGCCTGTGCCCACCTCCATCCTACTTAACTCTCTGCATTGTGATATTTAGGCCTCTGTCTTCCGCATTGGACTGTGGGCTCCTTAAGAGCAGGGTCTACATTTTCTCTTTTCCATCTCTAGCAGATGGCAGTTTGCTAGCACATTGCTAACTGTTCAGTAAACGTGTATTGGATCAGTTTAAGGAAAAACATTAATACCTTATGTGGATCACGTTCCTTGCTGCTGGGATCACAAACTGCTGCATCTCATCAAATGTCAGGGTCCTGTGCTCTTTCCTGCTCACAAACCTCCCTCCACACTATACTGACCCTTCTCCCTCTGACCTGTCCCACAGAGGGGAGCAAGGAAGCTGGCAGATAGAGCCATACTGAGTAGGTTTCAGGGAGGGGCGAGGATGGTTTGAATTATACTTTTCTAGGGCTTGAAAGGGGATTGTGTGACTGACACAGAGCAGCTGTTTCCACTTAAAATTGATTAGCAAGTATCGCTACAAATGAACTCAGAATTTAAAACAAAGCTCCATGGAAACGAATCATTCTAAATCATTCTAAACTGGCTGAAGGAAAGGAGTTTCTTCAGCTGATGACTAAAAACTTCTCCTTTGGCCCTGCTTCTCCCCACTGGCCAGCCCTCCTTGAGGTTACACCACAAAGATGGAATGAATCTCCCTGCTGGGTGCTTGTCATGAATATTAACTGGCCCCAAGCAAATACCCTGGTGGTGTCTGCAAAGCTGGAGGTAAAATATCACCTGAGACAGGGGCAGCAGGGTTAGCTGGGCTCTGCTTTGGGGCAAGAGCCACACTCTTGGTGATTAACCTCAGAGCCACCCTTGAGCCTCTTAGAATTGGTCCATCACTGCACTCAATAGTGAGTAACTGATGGGCTGGTGGGCAGTGCTGTTTCCATTAGCCCTGTAACACCTGGGAAGTTAAACATAAAATACTGTTTGGTTTCAAAATGTTCTCATTAGATAGTTAAAACTCTAATTCACAGAAACAAACAACCCCAAGATGTGATACTCAGGAAATTTTAGAATCCTTAATGGCCGTACAATTGGGCAGTCTTAGAACATCTGATACAGGAGGTAAATCAAACAAAGAATATCAGTTTTTGAGGATAAATTTAATGTGCCTCAGCTATAAGCCCCAGTGAAGACAAGGTGTAGTACATCTTCTGGTCATCTAACTAATGGAAGTCACATTTTATTCCCATTAGACTGGGCATACGTTAGCAAGCTCTGATCTCTCTAAAATTAGATCTTTGCAGAGATAGAGTTGGCTCATCCTGAGGGCCTCTAACAGCAACATGTTCCAACTGGGCAGATTCTGTTCAGCTCAGCTTTATGAAGTGTTCTTTGTGCTTTGAGAGGAGATGTACTACTATGTGGCATGACAAAACAAAACTCAGTGGCCTTATTTTTCCACTGCTGCTTCCACACAGAATAAGTCCATAGCTGTCCTAGTCAAACATCCCTACACTCACAGCAAGAACTGGACGATGCCATTTAGTCATTTCCTAAGTTTAAAAACATGTGTCAAGATCACGGCTCAGGAATCACAGATAATCAAGACCCAGGGGGTTATATGTCCTTTGGTCAAAGACATTGAACGATACTCAGAGGCTGTACCAATTTTAGGTTTTTACATTATCTTCTTTAATTGGAAGAATTCCCACTTGCTTAGAGTTGAAATAAACCCAATGTTTAATGCTCTCCTGCGGTGAAGCTAAAATGTGTATTAATTGTGGAATGGAGCAACGAGCACGATCCCATGACCCTATGCTGTGAAGAGCAGAGAAAGAAACATGGCCTGACCTGGAGAGAAAAGTCTCCAAATGTCAGCTGGGAAGGATCTTTAGCCTGGTGAAAAGAGGAAGCAGAGTGGGGAGATGATGACACCCAAGTCCCCTTACCCAAAGCTATATCTATAAGGTTTTGTGATACGTGTCTGGGTTTCTGAGCAGACAAGTTGTATTATACTTGGCTGATGTAGCCAGAATTGAGGGACATTAGAGATAGAGAGTTGGAGGGCTTGAAGCTTAAGATATGTGGAAGAAAGGGCCCAGGCAAAAACATTTTCCACGTCTTCAGCCATTAGAAACCACCTGCCACTCACGAGATGCATTTGGCCACATGGGTAAAGGGGCTTTCTGGTTTTCTTTCATTTTCTTCGTGAATTCATCCAACATCTACAACACGTCAAGGAGTTTGCCACCAGTGAGGATATAACTGTAATTACAATATAATTTCTGCCCTCAAACTTGCTCCTATTTTGGGGAAGACGACAAAATAAACAGGCAGCTTTGATTTCTTGTGCTCAGTGCACTGAGGGGGAATGGATGGGAATCTCTGGGAGCATATAGGACTGGCAGTTATTACAAACTTAGTGGTAAGATGATCTCTGCTATATTGCGGTGCTTCCCAGAAGAGCTGGTTACAACCAGCAGATGATATTCTATGCAGCAAATTGCCTTGGGAATATGCCTTTAGGACGGCACTGACAATGATGTATCGCAATGATGTTAAGAAGATATCTTCTTGGCCCCATATCAGACACATAAGTATGAAGCAATGAATTCTGGGCTTTGGATAAACTATGACCTTCTGACATGGTCCAAAAATACAACTGTGGGGAAAACTAGGCCTGCTGGGAATCAGTAATATATAATCGGGGAAGAAGAAGGAGAAACATATTGACAATGTTAAGAGCACATTCATACTGAGCACTTAAGACATTTTGCCAGTGTTACTGCATTGGATTCTCTCAACAAGCCACCGAGGAAGGAGCTATTATAAGTTCCATTTTATAGATGGGTAACTGAGGTTCAGAGAAGTCAAGAAGCTTGGACATGATCACACAGATACTATGTGGTGGGCGCAGGAGTCAGTCTCGGTTCGTATTATAGGGTTGCCGTGAGGATTAAATAATCTAATACTTGCAAAGTGCTGGGAACAGGGCCTGAAACACAGTCAGCACTCAATAATCGTTAACCATGATTACTAACACAGATAAGTCTCTGACACAGACCTCCTCCAAGAGAAGTCAAATGATCTCCCCTCAAAGAACCAATCTAATGTCAACCCCTCAGTGATGAAAAGCACCAATTATCTGCCCGAAAAGAGGAAAAAAATGAGCCAAGAACTTGCCAGCTCCCTCCGTCCAGCTAGGCATCAGGTCCACCGAGAAACGAGAACACGGTCCCTTTGGCCAGGGCAGCCCTCCTCAGAGACAAGCTCCTGTACAACACAGCGATAGCCCTCCCAGGAGCCCACGGCGAAGGAGAACTCCTGCCTCACTGCCCCTCGCTTTCCTCTTAGGCTAGATGTCTCCGTGCTACTGAGATTAAAAGACTTTTCCTCAGTCAAAATTCTCCTGATCTCTACACCAATGGGAGGGTGTGAAATCTTTAGGGGGTGCTGAGATTTGGTGAATCACACTTTTCACCCTCTCCCCGCCCCCCCGCCTTTTTTTTCCACGATGCAGATCCTCTGGCTACAGGCATAAGCAGACATCTATCTTCTTAAAGAAAGCAGTGTCTACAAATTTCCTTATGTTTACTAAGGTTTGAAATATTCTGTTCCATTTTTTTTTCATTCTCTCCTCATCCCAATCTCTTTAGAGGCCTTCGCATCCCAATGGGATTTCTAGTAGATTCTTACAACCACCAGCATTGTGGCTGGATGTTGATGTGGTCTTTATTTTTACTATTTCTCAAGTTACTTTCAAAAACTACACCTCAGGTTGTTTCGCCATTGACTAATAAATGTTCTTAAACGCATTTTACCCTTCTTTCAATACATAAAAGCTAGGATATTTCAACAGGAAAATGAGAAATAACTGAAAATGATATTTGGAAGAAACTGTCATTTCTGCAACCTTTAAAATAAAAAAGATAAGTATTTTTGTGTTATTTGTTTGAGGAACTCAAAGTAATATTCAATTAAGCCTGTGAAATAAATATGAGAGAAATATTAGAAATATTAGGTGCATTTTTCTCATGAGAAAAACATGGAGAAGAAAAGTGATTTGCTTGTTCACAACACACAATGTAGTTAAGCAGAGCTTGTAACTATATGCGGACCTCACAATTAGCCAGTAAATGTAATGGCTAACCATCCAGAAGCCTGAAGGGATCAAATTAGACAAAACAACCTATCTGTCACAAATGGCTGCTATTCGTGGGGCTCGAGTTTGCCAGTCTTCACCAGTTCTCCCTGACATGGAGTGGGGTCTCAGTGGCCGTTCCTGGTCCTTTACTCAACCTGCAATACCCAGTTCTGCTACCTGCCTGAAGGTATAAGACACCCTGTCTACACAAATGTAATGTTTCTTGAATCCTGGAGACTTGTTGCATGGGACAGAGGCAAGGCATATTGGGTCAGTGATGAGAGATGCTAAAATTAACAGAAGGTTCCTTGAGAGAGATGGGCTTGAGCTTGGCCATGCAAGGTGTGTTGTAAGGTGGAGAGGGAAGTAAAAAGTGTCAGAGAAGGCCACTAGCTCTAGGTCTTCGGGCAAGTCTCTTATCTTGATCCTGATTTCTTATAACATTATAATAAATGTCAAACTAAAAACAAACCACCCACCATGTAAAGATGATAGACATTGCCACAAATTTGGGTTCTGGAAATGGCAGCTAATAAAATAAATATGGGAGCTCATTCATTGCAGATCCAATCAATAACTGGGTGCTAGTCTAATAACCAGGTCCCTGGTACCTGATTTGACAAAGTCCCTCAAAGCAGTTTGAGAATGAAAGCCAAAAAGAGACTATGGTCCTTGAGGTGCGCCCCGAACAGCCCAGGACGCAGGCTTCCTGAGTTTTCTCCTAGGGAGTCCCACAAATGTCCTTTTTGACCTTGGCAAACCACTTTGGCTGCTGCCTCATGTTTTCTCTCTGCACACAGTAGCTAATGAGTGATACCTTCCCACGGGGTGTGGGGTGGTTTAATTAGTGAATGTCTGTCATTTGCTTTGAAGACCAGAGCTCTACCTAATGTAAAATGAGAAATCAATTCCCTGAGAGAAAAAGGCTGCCTCACAGGACAGTGGCTGCTCTCCATCTGAAGGGATAAGATCTTTCCTGCGTTTTCATCTGTCAGAAGAAAGGGGTTTGTTTAATTAGCAGGCAATGTTTTTCTGGAACCAGCCTCTGTGAATTAGCAAAGAGGCTGCAAGTCCCAGTGTATTATTATCATTTGTCTTTTCTGCTGCTGACATTTGCAGTCTGTTGCAAGTCACAAATTCCTAAAGGATAGACATACTGGGGGGAAAGCTAAGTGGGGAAGGTGGCAAGCCACTAAGGATGTCTGCCGAAATTGAAATTTACAACCTCGCAAGAAACATCTGCAAGCTTCTCTGGGCAAAATGGTGGCAGAGAAAGTCGAGGTCTGGAGGGACTAGGGGTAAACGCCTTCCCATTTTGCGTTTCTATGTTTCTGACTCTGAAACAGGGATGACAGTCCTCAGCTTTTTGTTCCCTTGGCATGTTATACAGGCTGGTGCTGTCACCTGTGTTCACTGCTTCTAGATTTTTGCCACAGCTTACCTTGTAAACAGGAGTTCTTTTTCCATTGGAGATAGACCCCACTTAGTTCCCTGCCACCTGGATGGTGTCTTTAGAGTGGCACAGATGACAGTTTTTACCACTGTCTAAAGTTATTTTGTTTGTTTGCTTGTTGATAGGCTGCCACTGTCTACTGCACCAATGGTTCCATGAGGGCAGTCCCTTCATCCATCTTACTATCATATCCTCAGTGCCTGGAACTGGCTTGGTGCACAGTAGTTGCTCAAGAAATACTGTTTGAGTGAATTACTGCCTGTCCTCTGCACACTACCACTCCAATGACATCAGATTTCTGTTTAGAAGGGGAGGGAGTTTCCATATCCAAAGCACTGTGGGTTGAATTATGTGTTAGTCCGTTCTTGTGTTGCTCTAAAGAAATACCTGAGACTGGGTGATTTATAAAGAAAAGAGGGTTAGTTGGCTCATGGTTCTGCAGGCTGTCCAGGAGGCATGGCACTGCCAGCCTCGGGTGAGGCCTCAGGGAACTTTTACGCATGGCAAAAGGTGAAGTGGGAACAGGCATGGCACATGGCAGAGGGTGGGGTGCCACATTCTTAAATAACCAGATCGAATGTGAACTACCAGAGGCAGAACTCAAACTCACTCATCACCAAGTGGATGGCGCAAAGCCATTCATGAGGGATCGCCTCCATGATCCAATCACCTCCCATCAGGCCCCACTGCCAACATTAGGAGTCACATTTCAGCATGATTTTGGAGAGGAAAAACAATCATATGCCCCCAAAAGATATATTCAAGTCTTAACCCCTGATACCTCTGAATGTGACCTTATTTGGAAGTAGGGTCTTTTGCAGATATAATTAAGATGAGATGAGGTCATAGCATGCGTCCCTAACTCCAGTATAATTGGTGCCTTTAAAAGAAGAGAAAAATTTGTATATAGAGACACAGACACACACAGGAGAATGCCACGTAAAGACAAAGGAAGAAACTGGAGTGGTGCATCCATAAACCAAGGAATACTAAGGATTGCCAGCAATCATCACAGGCTAGAAGAGGCAAGGAAAGACTCTTCCCCAGAGCTGCTGAAGGGAGCATGGCCCTGCCGACGCTATCATTTCAAACAGCCAGGCTTTAGAACTGAGAGAGAATACAGTTCTGTTGTTTTAAGACACTCAGTTTGTGGTACTTTGTAATAACCACCCTAGGAAACAAATGCATGAAGGTTATCACAGTCTAACAAGAAACCCTTTGGGTAATGAAACAGGAAGCTCTGCTCACTGTTGCTTAGAAGCTCAGTTTACTATGACCTCCTCCACTGCAGAGCAAGGTAGTATGTTTTTAATCACAGCAGATTTGTCATAGTGGTAACGGATTATGGATAGGAAGGGAGGGAAGCAGGTAGAATTTATCGAAGCTTTCCCTTTGTGCCGAGGAACCCCCTGACTCTTGCTGGTCTGTCTGGTCATCAAGTATGGCCACCTAAAGTCCTTCCCGCATTTCTCCCAGGGTTAGCTTTACTTGGCACGTTCACCCCCATGAATATTACCAGCTATTCATTGGCTGCCTTTCATTTTGAGGCTTCGTGTCCTGCTTTGCGTGGTCTGTATTCTGTTTCTAGTGAAACCTCTACAGCCTCATTGCCAGTTACGTTTTAGGGTATTTTCTCTCATGCTTAACGGTTATATTATCAGCAAGGTCCAAAGAGTCAGCTGAAATGGTACATCCATTGCTCTTATACTTCCTCTAAGGAATATTTATTCAATTCAAATATGTAGGGAATGTCAATGGTTCTTGGTTCTGATTTTTAGCTCCTTAAGGAAGACTCTATTCACTCTAGAGTAGTGATTCTTAAACTTGTTTAGGCTACAGACCCTTTGGGAGTCTGAGGATATTATAGGGTCTCTTCCCAGGTAAGTGAACATCCACATACCAGCTGGATGAGGCCTTGTGTCTCAAGTTAGGAACTCTTGTTCTGCCTTAGTTGGGTCATCTTTTCCTTCATCCCAGTTTGGCAAAAAGGGAAGACACTTGGCCCTTCCAATGACTTCTCAGGAGAAGGGCTAGTTGTTGGAAGACAGTGGAGTCCTGATCTTTTGGTTGCTCTCATCTGACTCTCTTTTCTTTTTTTAGGTAATTCACCAGTGTGATTATTAATCTTATGTATTAACTTGACAGGGACATGAGGTACCCAGATATTTGGTCAAATATTTTTCTGGGTCTGTCTGTGAGGGTGTTTCTGGATGAGATTGACATTTAAATCAGTAGGCTAAGCAAAACAGATGACCATCATAATGTGGGCGGACCTCATCTTTTGAAGGCCAGAATAGAACACAGAGACTGAGTAAGAGAATTGAATCTCTCTGGCTTAGAGTAGGGGCATCAGTCTTCTACCCTTGGACTTGGACTGGAACTTATACTATTGGCTCACCTGGTTTTCAGAACTTTGGATTCAGACTGAAAAACATCATTGGCTTTCCTGGACCTTCAGCTTACCAAGTGTGGATCTTGGGACTTCTCAGTCTCCATAACTACTTAATGACCCCATGCCTTATAATAGATGTATGTATGTATGTATGTATGTATCTAATATCATTGGTTCTGTTTCTCTGGAGAAATTTGACTAATACCACCAGGGAAAGAGGAAACAGGATATACACCTCATTTTACCTTTGAACTAGTTCTTCTTCAGTGGTTTTTGGTGTTTCTTTGTGTGTGTGTGTGTTCAAACCAGAAACTGCTAGGAATATTTTTAGTATATTAACTAGTATAAAATAGGATGCTTGCAGACTTTAAGAAAAAGTCTACCAGACTAGGGAGTCTAATATGGTCTTCACACAACTGTAATCATAAAAGGTGGTTTTGTTTTACTTACAGCCAACTGATCTTTGATAAAGCCAATAAGAACTAACATTGGGGAAAAGACACCCCCTTGAATAAATGGTCCTGGGAAAATTGAATTGCCACATACAGAAGAATGAAACTGAACCCCTACTCTTAGCGTATACAAAAGTCAACTCAAAATGGATTAAAGACTTCAACATAAGATCTGAAACTATAAAACCACTAGAAGGAAACCTAGGCAAAGAATTTATGACAAAGACCTCAAAAACAATGGGACTTCATCTAATTAAAAAGCTTCAGCATAGCAAAAGAAATGAGTGAAGACTGGAAGAAAATATTTGGAAACTATTCATCCAAAAGGAGACTAATCCAGATATACAAGAGACTCAACTCAATGGGAAAAAAAAGCACAAATAATTTCATTAAAAGGTGGGCAAAGGACACGAATAGACATTTCTCAAAAAAAAAAAATGGCTAGTAGGTATATGAGAAAACATTTACAATCACTAATCATCAGAGAAATGCAAATCAAAGGTACAATAAGATATCTTATTCCAGTCAGAGTGGCTGTAGACAAAAAATAACAAATGTTTATTGCAGCATGTTGACAATAGTAGAGATATGGAATCAACCTAAGTGTTCATCAGTGAATGAATGGATAAAGAAAATGTGGTGTGTATACACACACACACACACGCGTACACACACATATATACACACACACACATATACACACACACATATATATGTACACACACATACACATACACACACACACACAATGGAATACAACTCAGCTGTAAAAAGAATGAAACCATGTCATATGCAGCAACATGGATAGAACTGGAGTCATCATCTTGAGTGAAATAAGCCAAGCACAAAAAGAAAGACAGATACTGCACATTCTTACTCATATGTCGGAGCTAAAAAAAAGAAAAATCAATTACATGGAGGTAGAGAGTGTAAAGATAGATAATTGACGCTGGGAAGGGTGAGTGTGGGGAGGGGGAAGATGAAGAGAAGTAAGTTAAAGTGTACGAAGGTACAGTGAGACGGAAGGAATAAATTCAGCGTTTGATAGAGTAGGGTGACTATGCTTACCAAAAATGTACTCAAGTGATGAACAGCTAAACATACTTGATCAGTACACATTATATACATGTAACAAAAATTTTAAATGTACTCTATATTTATACAAATAAAACCTAAAAAAAGATAAGTTATGTTTGCTTCCCCCCGCTCAACATATAGCACCCTTTATAATACATAAGCACCCTGAGGATACTGATATTTAAAAAATGCATTCTTGAAATGGCTTATGTTAGTCTTTGGTTTGTCAGTTTAAGAAAAAGGTTACCTAATCTTCCATCTATTTAGTTGGTCGCATATACTTGGCCCCATTGTCTCCATTTTCTTTTCCCCTCTATTTGTCAGTCGGCTCTTGGTGGTAGAGGTGACAATCCAGGCGGAAGCTACTTCCCCCCGAGAAGAGGCAGCTGCCTTTTGCTACTATCATCATCACCACTCTCCTTTGCTTGACCTTAAGTACCTGCTCTATGGGGAGGGGGCAACGGGAGGGGGCATAACAGCACCAGCCTTCCTTGAACAAGAGCCACTGAACTAGTGGGAGCAAGGTGGGGTCACTGCAATGCTCTCAGGCAATGAGTGAACCTGATCCAAGTCCAGAAACCTCTCCTTCTCCTTTCCCACAGCCCATCCTGCGTCCTGCGGCTCCAGCCACAAGACTAGTGGGAAAGCACTGCTGAGTCAGACCAATCTGGTTTTCAGTTGCCACCAGGGACCTTCCTCTTACTAGTGTGTGACCTAGGACAAGTTCCTCAATCTCTGGAAGCAGTATGTGCCCAGGGCTGAGTGAGGATGACAGTCAATGGAAAGGACCCCAAAGGCAGTGACAATGCAGTGTGGATGCTCAGTAAATAGCAGCTGCTGGCTGGGCACAGTGACTCATGCCTGTAATCCCAGCGCTTTGGGAGGCTGGGGTGGGCAGATTGTTTGAGCCCAGGAGTTTGAGACCAGCCTGGGCAACATGGCGAAACCCCATATCTATGAAAATACAAAAATTTAGCTGAGTATGGTGGCATGCACCTGTGGTTCCAACTACTTGGAAGGCTGAGGCAGGAAGATCACCTGAGCATGGGAAGATGAGGCTACAGTGAGCCGTGATTGCACCCCTGCACTCCAGCCTGGGTGACGGAGGAAACCCTGTTAAAAATATAGTAGCTGATTTCCTAGCAATCTGCACTAAAACTCTCACGGCAACATCTTAAAGAGCCTCCTTTCTTTTCTGCCTCTCTCACCTTGTACACTACTGTCAGCCTAATCTTTTTAAAATAATGTCACTTCCCTGAACAAAAATTTTCCATAGAAAAATATGTAATAATGTCCCAAATCCTTTACTCTGGCTAGTAGGATTTTGGATACCTAATATTTTCTTGTTTCTGTCTCTTCTTCTTAACTAGAATAAAATAAAAACAAACCTTTAACATTTTTCCTTTCTCCATAGTAGTGAGAAGAGTTCTGAGATCACTCTTGGGTGACCTTCCTTGAATTTGTCTTTTTTTTTTTTTTTTTTTTTTTTTTTTTTTTTTTTTTTTTTTTTGAGACAGAGTCTTGCTCTGTCGCCCAGGCTGGAGTGCAGTGGTGTGAACTCGGCTCACTGCAGCCTCCCCCTCCCAGGTTCAAGCAATTCTCCTGCCTCAGCCTCCTGAGTAGCTAGGATTACAGGTGCATGCCACCATGCCTGGCTAATTTTTGCATTTTTAGTAGAGATGGGGTTTCACTATGTTGGTCAGGCTGGTCTTGAACTCCTGACCTCATGATGCGCCCACCTCGGCCTCCTAAAGTGCTGGGATTACAGGCACGAGCCACTGCACGGGCCAATTTGTCTTTATTGGCTATGTCACCACGTCACTTATTTCCTCTCAATCCCAGATCCTCCACACCTGTAAAATACAGTTAATATCAGGACCGAGTGAGAAAATGCATGTAAAAACCCAACACAGTGCTTAAGAAATGGAAGCTTCTGTACCGAGAAGTGCCTGTAATACTGGCCTTGTTAAGTATTTGTTAATAGGTAAATGGAACATAATCAGCTACTTCTCTCTCATTTCCTAACCCTCTGTAATCTAAAACCTTACCCTTGGCCTCATTTCAGACACAGTTCACTGTCAGATTGGGTTTTACTCTGGCAGGGCTGGCCTGGCTGTCCTCATGTTTTCATTGGTCTCTGACTGCAGGCTTCCAAGGCAATGGCACTATCTTTCACACCATGTAGGGCAAATTCAGGCGTAAAGGCTTCCTGATTTTTGTTAAGGGTGAGGTGTTGTGCATAAGAGAAACTGAGGGCCAGAGACACTTTTGGAAGGCCAGGGCCAGCTCCACAGGACATGTCCTTTTGGGCTGTATGGGGTTCAAATCTTTAGACCATATGCTGGTCAGTACTATCAGCAGCAGCCTCAAAAGGGATAGCTGTGGACTTTCTATTGGTGCCTTGTCAATTACTATTTAAAGTGAGTCCTTCAGACCTGGTCTCTGCCTTTAGGATTATCTCAGGGCAAACAGAGGAGTGGATCAGACATCACTTATGCATATTCTGGAATGTACAGACATGCCTTCAATAAAGAATTAGGCATCATAATATGTCCTGGTTCTTATAGTGCTTGTATCTGCTTTTGTAATGGTTGAAACTCTAATATCACTTGGTATTGGTTTTCTATTCATGCATGCAACTGCTGTGTGAAACTTTATGTATTCAGTTGTATGTGAATATTTGTAGAAAATTCAATAAAAAGTTATTAGCAATAATGGAAAGAAAAAATATAAAAATCTTGGTTGTGCAGTAAAAGGAGATTTTGACTATTTTCAGACCCACACATTGCTGAAGGCATCAGGATTCCTTGAGGCATCTAGGTCACCATTGCCTCTTGCCTACACTAATGCAACAGCCTGCTAAGTGGTCTTCCAGACACTACGCTTGTTTTCCTGCAATTCTCCACACAGAAACCAGACTGATTTGTAAAAAAAGTCAGTTAGGTCACATTATTGCCTTGCTTAAAACTCTTTGATGGACATTTTGTTCACTCAGAATAAAATCTCCACTCTTTAGCCTGGCCTGCCGACCCTGCGTGATCTGTCTGCCTCACTGCCTTCTTCAGCCCTCCTTCCTCCCTCCACGCACCCTCTCGCCATTCTCCAGCCACACTGGCCTTCTATCTGTTTCTTCAATGCACTCAGCTCCCCTCCCCAAGCTGCCCCCACCCACCAGGGCTTTGCAAGTGCTGGTCCTTCTGCATGAAACGGTCTTCTCTCAGCTGCTCATAGGGGTGGCTCCTTCGCATTTTCACTTTTAGAAAGTCCTTCCCCAACTACCTTCTCTAATGTAGGTTCCCCACTCCATGGCTATTCTCCATTATGGCAAATAATGATCACATGTGATCATTATTCCACTTGCTTGCGTTTTGTCTTCTCCCTTGAGTACACTGTTAGATTGTAAGCTGCATATTAACAAGGGCCATGCCTTCTATCCCCAGCATCCAGTACAGTGCCTGGCACTTAGCAGGCACTAAAAAATATTTGTCAAATCAATGAGGTGCTATATCTTTGTGCGCTTAAAAATTAATGATCATAGGAGTCGCTCTATCAGGGGACACCTTTCTCTTGACCTGTGCATATATCTTGAGGCGAAATAAAGTAATCTTTTCCTCAGTGGTAATGATTTCCTTTTATCTGTTAGTAGACAGAGTATATACATTCATGTCTTCTTAGGATAACTCCAGTTGAACTAGTGATAAACAGTCCCTGCCAAGTATTCTGAGTATAGGCAGGAGACGGAAACACAGTCCTCTAGAGTTTCAACTAGAACTAACTTGCAGAGGCTCTTTCAAACAGGACAGAAAGAGGAAGGAAGTCTAAATTCTCCAAAAATGGCAAATGATAAATCCAAGTTAAGGCTATACTTCCTCTCTTAAAAAATCACTACCTCCCACAATTAGAGGAAAAAAATCTATAAAAGTAGACTTGTGGAGGTGGAGCAGAGCTGGGGTGAATGAATGGTAAGGGAACTTTCATCTTAAATCTGGGAAAGAAGAAAAGGAAAATAAACTTAGACACTGGACCAGATAGTGCAAAAAGGAATCCCTTAGCACATACCACATGGAACAATATGGGCTTTAATTCAAGAGGGAAAGGAGACAGATTTTGTCAGTGTTATTTTTCCAGCTCGTTTTACTACTAGTAGATTGATTCCATTTATTGTGCCCTAGGGCGTTTCCCGTTTCCTATCGCTTGAACTTAGAGCCATTTTCTTCTACCAACCCCTACTCGTAGCCCTCTCCCCTTCCCTATTTTTTGTTCTCCCACAAACATTTTCCATCTATGGCCACCTACTGGAGATATGGAAATATCCCCTAAGATTGTTCTTATTCTACATGTTTGAGGGGTAATATTCTAAATGTAACAGGATTAACAGACATTCCGACATCAAAATCTTGATGAGTGCATTCTCTTACTGTTCAGTAAAGTGGTACTAGGTGCAGATTTTCCAGGCTAAGGGAAAAATGTCAAGTATATGAGGTCATTTTTATGAAGAGCAGTACACAGTCTTCCAAATTCATCAAGCACTAAATAATCTAATTCCTCTTTCATGTTCTGCTAGGAGTTGCAAACTGAGATAAGATTTTCTAAGAAAAAGCTTGCAATGCATGGCAACAGGGCATTTTTCTATATGGACATTTTTGCTGTATGCAGAAGGACTATCTATTTTCTCTGCCTTCATGTGTTTTGATCAAGAATAGCTAGATCTCTATAAGTCAGAATCTGAGCTTTCTTTAAAGAAACAATTATGTACAATAGTATAATGGTAGATACGTGTCATTATTTGTCAAAACCCACGGAATGCATAACATGCATGTAAACTATGTAATGTAAACTATGGACTTCGATGTCAATAGTTTACATTGTAATTATTGACAGTAATGTGTCAATTATTGACAGTAATGTTTCAATACTGATGTTCATAACAGGAAACTATGTGTGGGACATATGGAGTATATGGCAATTCCGCACTTTCTGCTCAATTTTTCTGTAAATCTAAAACTGCTCTAAAATGTAAGGCCTATTAATTAAAAAAATATGAAAGTGAGAGGATCGGGGGAAGATGGCCGACTAGGAACAGCTCAGGATTGCAGCTTCCAGCGAAAGTGCAGAGGGTGAGTGGACGCCACATTTCCAGATGGATTTTTATTGCCCATAGACTAGGAGATTCCCAGGCGGAGGAGCCCCACAGGTTGCCAGCGCAGCTGTTTCGGCCCGTGCTGCTGCTTTGCCTGCGCCCTGGTTCGGCGGTGCTCCGTACGAAAGACACTGGTCCTGGTGCCCTCTTAGCTGGCAATTGGAGCCCTGAGACAGCAGAGTTGCCCATTCATCTGAAATAGCGAGCCAGGTCAGGAGATTCCTAGGCAAAGAACTGCCAGGAATCTCAGTGCGGCTGTTTCAGCCGGCTCAGTGAGTCGCGGCACTGGAGATCCCGGGGCCTTTTCAACAGGCGACTGGAACCCTGGGAGAGAGTTGACCGTTCAACAACAACAACAAAAGACTCTGAGTCAGGGAGCCAGGTGATCAGGCTCGACTGGTCCCCCCCCCCCAACACACACACACAAAAAGAAACAGTTTAGAAAACGCTCTGGGTTGAGAGTTTCACAGCAAGCACAGCTGAACCTGGGACGGTCTGTCTCTGTGGGATAGGGGCGTCTGCCATTACTGAGACACTCCACCACTAGGAAGGCAGTCTGACCATCGCTGAGGCAGCCTGCCATTGCTGAGGCAACCTGCCACTACAGAGAGAGTCTGCCATAAAAGAGGCAGGCCACCATTGCAAAGGCAGTTCTAACTACACCCATATAAACAGGACTGCAGGGAAGATCACATGGCAGCTGGGCACAGCCCACAGCAGCTCAGCAAAGCCTCTGCAGGCAGACAGTGACTAGGCTGCCTCCTCGCTGGGCAGGGCAGCCCTGAAAGAAAAAAAAAGTTAGCAGCACAACGGAAACTCATAAATAAAGCCCTAACTCCCTGGGACAGGGCAACTGGGGGAAAAAAAAAGGGAGTTTATGAGTTCTGCTGCAGCAGACCTAAACGTACCTGCCCAGCAACTCTGAATGAACAACGGAGCTCACAGCTCAGGACTTGAGCTCCAATAAAGAACAGACTGTCTCCTCGAGCAGCTCCCTGACCCCCGTATATCCAAAGAGTCACCTGATAAAGGACAGTTCAGACTGACATTTGGCGGGTATCCTTCTGGGAAAAAGATAGCAGAAGAGGAAACTGGTAGCAACCCTTACTGTTCTGAAGCTGCTACAGGTGATCCCCCGGCAAGCAGGGCCTGGAGTGGACCTCAGCAGTCCTACAGCAGAGGTGCCAGACTGGTAGAAGGAAAGCTAAGAGAAAGAAGTAACTTCAGCATCCACAAACTGGAAGTTCACTCAGAGATCCAATCTGAAAGACAGGTGGATAAACCCACAAAGATGGGAAGAAACCAGCGCAAAAAGGATGAAAACACCCAAAACCAGAGCACCTCTTCTCCTAAAAGGGATCACAACTCCTCACCAGCAAGGGAACAAGGCTGGATGGAGAAGGAGTGTGATGAAATGACAGAATCAGACTTCAGAAGGTGGGTAATAAGAAACTACAATGAGCTAAAAGAACATGTTGTAACCCAATGCAAAGAAGCTAAGAATCTTGAAAAAAGATTTGACGAAATGCTAACGAGAATGGACAACATAGAGAGGAATATAAGTGAATCGATGGAGCTGAAAAACACAACATGAGAACTTCACGAAGCATGCACAAGTTTCAACAGCCAAATTGACCAAGCAGAAGAAAGGATATCAGAGGTCAAGGATCAACTCAATGAAATAAAACGAGAAGGCAAGAATAGAGAAAAAAGGGTAAAAAGGAATGAACAAAGTCTCCAAGAAATGTGGCACTATGTGAAAAGACCTAACCTACGTTTGATAGGTGTACCTGAATGTGATGAAGAGAATGAATCCAAGCTGGAAAATACTCTTCAGGATATTATCCAGGAAAACTTCCCCAACCTAGCAAGGCAGGCCAATATTCAAGTCCAGGAAATACAAGAACACCACAAAGATACTCCTCAAGAAGAGCAACCCCAAGGCACATAATCATCAGATTCACCAGGGTTGAAATGAAGGAGAAAATGCTAAGGGCAGCCAGAGAGAAAGGTTGGGTTACCCACAAAGGGAAGCCCATCAGACTCACAGCAGATCTCTCCGCAGAAACCCTATAAGCCAGAAGAGAGTGGGGGCCAATATTCAACATCCTTAAAGAAAAGAACTTTCAACCCAGAATCTCCTATCCAGCCAAACTAAGCTTCATAAGGGAAGGAAAAACAAAATCCTTTGCGAACAAGCAAGTACTCAGAGATTTCGTCACCACCAGACCTGCTTTACAAGAGCTCCTGAAAGAGGCTCTACACATATAAAGGAACAACCAGTACCAGCCACTCCAAAAACATACCAAACGGTAAAGAGCATCAACACAATCAAGAATCTGCATCAACTAACGAACAAAACAGCCAGCTAGCATAAAAATGGCAGTATCAAATTCACACATAACAATATTATACCTAAATGTAAATGGACTAAATTCCCCAATCAAAAGACACAGATCAGCAAATTGGATAAAAAGCCAAAACCCATTGGTGTGCTGTATCCAGGAAACCCATCTCACATGCAACGATACACAAAGGCTCAAAATAAAGAGATGGAGGAAGATTTACCAAGCAAATGGAGAACAAAAAAAAAGCAGGAGTTGCAATTCTCATCTCTGATAAAATAGACTTTAAAGCAACAAAGATCAAAAGAGACAAAGAAGGACATTACATAATGGTAAAAGAATCAATGCAACAAGAAGAGCTAACAATCCTAAATATATACGCACCCAATACAGGAGCACCCAGATACATAAGGCAATTTCTTAATGACTTACAAAGAGACTTAGACTCCCACAGAATAATAGTGGGAGACTTTAACACCCCATTGTCAATATTAGACAGATCAACCAGACAGAAAATTAATAAGGATATCCAGGACCTGAACTCAGACTGGAACAAGCAAACCTAATAGACATTTACAGAACTCTCCACCCCAAATCCACAGAATATACATTCTTCTCAGCACCACATCACACCTACTCTAAAATTGACCACATAATTGGAAATAAATCACTCCTCAGCAAATGCAAAAGAACAGAAATCATAACAAACAGTCTCTCAGACCACAATGCAATCGAGTTAGAACTCAGAATGCAGAAACTAACTCAGAACCACACAGCTTCATGGAAACTGAACAACTGGCTCGTGAATGTTGACTGGATAAACAATGAAAAGGAGGCAGAAATAAAGATGTTCTTCAAAACCAACGAGAACAAAGACACAACATGCCAGAATCTCTGGGACACATTTAAAGCAGTCTCTAGAGGAAAATATATAGCAATAAGTGCCCACATGAAAAGCAAGGAGATCTAAAACTGAAACCCTAGCATCAAAATTGAAAGAGCTAGAGGAGCAAGATAAAAAAACCTCAAAGTCTAGCAGAAGACAAGAAATAGCTAAGATCAGAGCAGAACTGAAGGAGATAGAGACACAAAAAACCCTTTAAAAAATCCATAAATAGAGGGGCTGGTTTTTTGAAAAGATCAACAAAATAGACCACTAGACAGATTAATAAAAAAGAAAAGAGAGAATAACCAAATTGATGCAATAAAAAACGATAAAGGGAATATCACCACAGATTCCACAGAAATTCAAACTATCATCAGAGATTATTACAAACAACTCTATGCACATAAACTAGTAAACCTGGAAGAAATGGATAAATTCCTGGACACTTGCCTCCTCCCAAGCCTAAACCAGGAAGAAGTTGAAACCCTGAATAGACCAATAACAAGGTCTGAAGTTGAGGCAGCTATTAAGAGCCTACCACCCAAAAAAAGCACAGGTCCAGATGGGTTCACAGCCGAATTCTATGAGACATACAAAGAGGAGCTGGTACCATTCCTTCTGAAACTATTCCAAATAATTCAAAAAGAGGGAATCCTTCCCAAATCATTTTATGAGACAAACATCATCCTGATACCAAAACCCGGCAGAGACTCAACGAGAAAAGAAAACTTCAGGCCAATATCCATGATGAACATAGATGCAAAAATCTTCAATAAAATACTGGCAAGCCGATTGCAATGGCACATCAAAAAGCTTATCCACAATGATCAAGTAGGCTTCATCCCAGGGATGCATGTCTATAAACATACGCAAGTCTATAAACGTAATTCACCACATAAACAGAACCAAAGACAAAAACCACATGATTATCTCAATTGATGCAGAGAAGGCCTTTGACAAAATTCAACAGCGCTTTATGCTAAAAACCCTCAATAAACTAGGTATAGACGGAACATATCTCAAAATAATAAAAGCTATTTACGATAAACCAACAGCCAATATCATACTGAATAGGCAAAAAGTGGATGCATTCCCTTTGAATCTGGCACTAGACAAGGATGCCCTCTCTCACTACTCCTATTCAATATAGTACTGGAAGTTCTAGCCAGAGCAATCAGGTAAGAAAAAGAAATAAAGGGTATTCAAATAGGAAAGGAGAAAGTCAAATTGTCTCTATTTGCAGACGACATGATTGTATATCTAGAAGACCCTATTGTCTCAGCCCAAAATCTCCTGGAACTGATAAGCAACTTCAGCAGTCTCAGGATACAAAATCAATGTGCAAAAATCACAAGCATTCCTATACACCAATAACAGACTTAAAGAGAGCCAAATCAAGAACGAACTGCCATTCACAATTGCCTCAAAGAGAATAAAATACCTAGGAATACAACTAACAAGGAACATAAAGGGTCTCTTCAAGGAGAACTACAAGCCACTGCTCAACGAAATAAGAGAGGACACAAACAGATGGAGAAACATTCCATGTTCATGGTTAGGAAGAATCAATATCATGAAAATGGCCATACTGCCCAAAATAATTTACAGATTCAATGCTATTCCCATCAAGCTACCAATGACCTTCACAGAACTGGAAAAAACCACCTTAAATTTCATATGGAACCAAAAGAGGGCCCGCATAACCAAGTCAATTCTAAGCAAAAAGAACAAAGCAGGAGGCATCACACTACCAGACTTCAAACTATACTACAAGGCTACAGTAATCAGAACAGCATGGTACTGGTACCAAAACAGAGATGTAGACCAGTGGAACAGAACAGAGGCCTCGGAGGCAACACAGCATATCTACAACCATCTGATCTTTGACAAACCTGAAAAAAATAAGCAATGGGGAAAGGATTCCCTGTTTAAATAAATGGTGTTGGGAAAACTGGCTAGCCATGTGCAGAAAGCAGAAACTGGATTCCTTCCTGACACCTTACACTAAAATGAACTCCAGATGGATTAAAGACTTAAACATAAGACCTAACACCATAAAAACCCTAGAAGAAAATCTAGGCAAAACCATTCAGGACATAGGCGTAGGCAAGGACTTCATGACCAAAACACCAAAAACATTGGCAACAAAAGCCAAAATAGACAAATGGGACCTAATCAAACTTCACAGCTTCTGCACAGCAAAAGAAACAGTCATTAGAGTGAATCGGCAACCAACAGAATGGGAAAAAATTTTTGCAGTCTACCCATCTGACAAAGGGCTGATATCCAGAATTTACAAAGAACTAAAACAGATCTACAAGAGAAAAACAAACAAGTCCATTCAAAAATGGGCGAAGGATATGAACAGACACTTTACAAAAGAAGACATACATGAGGCCAACAAACATATGAAAAAATGCTCATCATCACTGGTCAACAGAGAAATGCAAATCAAAACTACATTGAGATACCATCTCACGCCAGTTAGAATGGCGATTATTAAAAAATCTGGAGACAAAGGATGCTGGAGAGGATGTGGAGAACTAGGAACACTTTTACACTGTTGGTGGGAGTGTAAATTGGTTCAGCCATTGTGGAAGACAGTGTGGCGATTCCTTAAGGACCTAGAAATAGAAATTCCATTTGACCCAGCAATCCCATTACTGGGTATATACCCAAAGGATTATAAATCTTTCTACTATAAGGACAACGTGCACACCAATGTTCATTGCAGCACTGTTTACAATAGCAAGGACCTGGAACCAACCCAGATGCCCATCGACGATAGACTGGACAGGGAAAATGTGGTACATATACACCATGGAATATTATGCAGCCATCAAAAATGATGAGTTCGTGTCCTTTGTAGGGACATGGATGAACCTGGAAACCATCATTCTCAGCAAACTGACACAAAAGCAGAAAATCAAACACCACATGTTCTCACTCATACGTGGGTGTTGAACAATGAGAACACATGGACACAGGGAGGGGAGCACTACACACTGGGGTCTGTTGGGGGGAAATGGGGGAGGGACGGGGGGTGGGGAGGTGGGGAGAGATAGCATGGGGAGAAATGCCAGATATAGATGAAGGGGAAGAAGGCAGCAAATCACACTGCCATGTGTGTACCTATGCAATAATCTTGCATGTTCTTCACATGTACCCCAAATCCTAAAATGCAATAAAAAAAAATCAAAAAAATACGAAAGTTTATAATCCCTTCGGTTTTCAGATATTTGGTGATATCAAAGACTGTTTCATTGAACTACTGTGAACAGCCTGAAAACACAGCAACAAAGAGCCATAAAGAGGCATATAAATATCCGCTATCTTAATGAGATCCTGATGTAACACTGAAGCCTGAATAACCCTAATCATGTTTGACACATTCCCTTCTTCATCATCCTGATTCAAAACCCTACACAGTATCAAAGCCCAGTGCAATGCCATCTCCTTTATCAGAACCTCCAGCTCTCCACCTGGAAGCAATTTCTGTCACTCCTGAACCCCGGTGGTAATTTGAACTTTCCCAGCCTTCACATGTTGTACACAGGTCCCTCCCGTTTCTGCCACAAGATGTCTTTAGCTGCTAGATGATGTTTGGATTGTTCTCCCTGATTAGCTTGATCATTCCCCCCAGTATTCACTTTGTTATGGACCCCAGTGGTTGGTAACAGTACCTGGGCCATTCCTCTCTAATAACACTGTTCTTGCCTATCTGAAAGTCTGAATGTTTTGTGCTGTTTCATATTCTGCTGTCAGTTTTGCTTGATCATATCTGACCCATTTAGGGATCTTGCCAGAGTCCTGAACATATAACTTACGGCCTGCTGTGTGGTCTGACTTTTCCGCTCAAGTTGACCTTTGCAAGTAGTACTTGCTCTAAAAGGGTCTCAGAGTCAAATGACCAACTTTTAACAATTGAACTATATAAGAACAGGGAGACGTTTCCCAGCCGTAGCGCAGCCATAACCCAAACAACACGTTGCTCCATAATGCTCACAATACATCCTGTATATTGCATAAAGAATGTTTCCCATTAAGGGCAACCTTACAGCTCTGTCAACTGTTTTGTCCATTGAAGGTGAAGGTGTGTATGTGTTTGGGGTGGAGGTGCTGGTGCAGGCATTAGTTGATGGGTAAGTAAAGAAAAAAGATGAGAATCTGATACCAGGGGTTGAACCAGGGTACTCAGTAGAACGACACCGCCAAAATGAAAAAATAAAGTTGTAGAACCCATACAGGAAATTCTCCTTTGCATGGGCAGTATCAGATCCCTATTGACATGAAATTTGACATCACTGCTTAGCAAAGCAATTTTGATTTCCTACCGAGTTCTTGGGGTGGGTTCACAAATAACGCTGGTGAAGCTGGGCTCCCCTGTCTCTGCCATCCTCCCACGTGGCAGGCGTACAGGCTACCTCTGCCTCCTGCACGTGCTGCTCCTCGGGGGCAGCTGCAGTCGGCAGATCATCCCTGGGGATAATGGAGACGTTGCTCGCCTCTCTGGCAGAGGGAGCTTCACCTCCATTCCATTAATCTCCCTGGGCACCCAGCAGTTCCTCCTTTTGGAGGCTGCTGTTCCTCTCCTCTTCCGGGGCTGGGGCGTCCCGGTGGCAGGACCACGTGAGCCCCCTGCCCCTGTGCGCAGCAGCCCCGCGCCTGCTAAGCTGTCAGCTCACTTTCCTCCCAGCTTCTGTTCAGCACCTTTCCTCCCTGCAGGTTCTGGCACCGTGCCCTGCTGCTGACCTGTATTTTTTTTCCTCCATGATACAGGAGGGAGGGTAATTAGGAGGAAATCCTGAGAAAGAATCTTCAGAATACTGAAAAAAAAAAAATAAAAATAAAAAAAAATAAAAAAGCTGGCAGCGCTATTCATGGAAAGTGGAATTTGGCTTGGCTGTGACCCCCCACGCCAGGCTTTAACTCCCTGGTGGAGGAGACAGACGGTGAGGTGAGGAAAGGCGTGTGACCCGATCACTGATGGCCAGAGCAATCGGCAGGAGCAGTGAAGAGCAGATCATTTTAAAGCAAACACGGACTTCAGGGCAGGAGAGCAGAAAGATAAAGCTTTATATATTGGAAGCCAAGACATTTCTGAATGGAATGAGCTCAGTAGTTTTATTTTTTCCTTTTTTTTTTTGAGACAGAGTCTTGCTCTATCCCTCAGGCTGGAGAGCAGTGGCACAATCTCGGCTCACTACAACCTCTGCCTCACGGGTTCAAGCGATTCTCCTGCCTCAGCCTCCTGAGTAGCTGGGATTACAGGTGCACGCCACCACAACTGGGTAATTTTTGTATTTTTATAGATGTATTTTAGAGATGAGTTTTCACCATATTGGCCAGGCTGGTCTCGAACTTCTGACCTTGTGATCTGCCCACCTCAACCTCCCAAAGTGCTGATTTTATAGGTGTGAGCCACCGCACCCTGCCCAGTAGTTTGATTTTAAACTTAGCGCCAAGAGGTAGGGACTGGACTTGACCAGCAACAAATCTCACATTCAACACTGGGAACAGCTAGCTCAGAATCTGAAAAGGACAGTCATGGTCCCTTTCTAAGGAAATGTTCCCAGCAGTCAATCCAATCTGAATTGTGGAATAAATGGTGCTTTGAAATATGTTTCTGATTAGTCTTCATTTAAATGTAGACAGCTAAGTGGTTTGGATGTTATTTTGAGAGTGTCACTTTAACCAAAGATTTATTGTTAATGGCAAATATTTTAGGGCATGGTAAGCTGAATTTTCCTGGGTGTCAAACATACTGTTTCCTGAAAATTATAAAATATCCTCCTTCTGTTCCTAATGGTAGTGACACATCCCATGGTCTTGTTTCCACAATGCTTAACTGTGTTATAACAAATGTCAATAGCAAATTAAGTATCCCTTTGAATGTTTCAAATGTGACTTTTAATTAAGCATATTAACCTGATGTATCATCATTTGAGCAGCAACTAAAATAAGATTATATGAATTTTAAACTTTTGGATGCCTGCAGAACATGAAAAGCACTTTATGAGGCTTGCATTAATGCATATTTCATTATAATGTAATTCTATATTAGATATTCCATTTACCCATAGAGCCAAAATAGTTTCAGCTCTGTAGTGACGCTGATTTAAATGAGTAAATCACAAGCAATCGAGAAATCTTAACTCTTTATGAATCTCAGCATTATCATATATAAAAAAGAAGTCTCTTGGGGCAGAATCTTACCTTTAGTTAACAGAGTACAGCATTTCTGATTCAAGTGAGACAGGGTAAGAGAGGATGGATGGAATGTTTCTTCTGTATAACATTAACTGATTAGGGACAATCCTGATCATTCCCTGAGCATTTTTCATGTACTCCACATATAGCAGCTGATCAGTTTCGCCACACAGAGCAGTCAATAAGGCTGAACTACACATGAGAGGGTCGTGAGGGGCTGGTGGGCTGCCTTGCCCACCTGGGTAAGAAGAACATGTGCAACATTAATGCATAAGGAAACTCTGGGAGCTAGATGCATGCTACTCTGCAGGGCTGCCTTAAAGCATCCTGTGTAATATTACTAATAGACCTTTTACAATTTTTATAGCTTCCCGAGTTATTTTTGAGTCAGTGCTAGCATTCAATTATTTCCTGTTGAATAGGGAACAAAACAGGCCTAAAGACTGAAAGGAAAAGCTGCTGTGGGGAGCGGTCTCTCCAGATGGAAGTTTGCTGGCAGATTGTGATTTGTGACTCAGAATGAGCCCAGATTACTGTGCCATATGGGTGGCAGCAGTGCCTGTAGACACTATTCAGTTACTCGGTAGACTCCTCCTGAACTCCTACTATGCGTCGGTTACTCTCTGGGCACTGGGAAACAAAGATGAGTAAGTGATAGTATCTGCCACCAAGGAGTCCATCCATTCATTCATTCATTCATTTAACCAACGTTTACTGAGCATCAATGATGTGCATTGTATATTAGGGGAGTTGAGCACATAAACACAGAGTAAATTACCATATGGTATGACAGAATCAGTTATAAAGATAGGAAAAAAAACACTATGCAGCTTAGAGGTGGAGAGAGAGAGATTATATTTAGGACAGTCAGGAATCCTCACAGAAAAGATGACATTCAACATGAATCTTGAAGTAAGATTAGGAAATTATTGGGAGGAAAGAAGGACAAGGTCATTCCAGACAAAGGGAACAGCATGAACAAAGTCATGGAGTTAAGGTTTCATGCTTGGGAGGGAAAGTAGGAAAATAAGAAATTGATTGTGGATTTAGCTTTTGGCTCACAGGGAGGAAATGCAGTAGAGAAATAACTTATGCAGGATCTTTTATGTCATGTTAGAGTTTTGGCATTATTCTGAATGTTGGGAATGGAAAATCCCAGAGCTCCCTCCTTTCTATCCTCATGGCAGATATCCCTAATCTGGCATGAATGATATTCTTTCCTGCTGAGCCCAGGCTGACCCTTGGAATCTGTCTCTATGCAAGGTTCTAAAAAGCCTCAACCAACTTACTGGAATTGGTACAACAAGATGTATATTCATCATCTTGGCTACAGGCAAAGGAAGCAAAGGTTTTTAAATAGGGAGATGACAAGTGTATGCCGTCATTCTCTATCCCGACTTGATTATTGGGAGGACTATTTGAACCAGAGCACTAGAGAATGAATTAGAGTGGGGTGGATCTGGAGTCAGGAAGATCAACAGGAAACTGTTTAATAGTTCAGGTTATTGGTTCTCAACTTGATGGCCCATTAAAACATTTGAGATGCTGGTTACAAATGTCTAATACCTAGGTTCCACCCTTGACCAGTTAATCCATAATTAAAAACAAAAGCCAAGTGATTCATTTGTGCCCAAGGGTTGAGATCCACTTTTCTGCAAATTTGATCATGAAAACATTTATTTATTAGACAGAAAAGGTTTTATCTCTTTTAATGTATACCTGGATAAAAGAGTGGATTACTTCAGAAAGATGGGAAAGGATTTGCTTCCACTGGGCCTTTACTCATACAGCACCACTTATAATAGCTGCTTTCTTGACGGTCATCTATATCTCTGCTTACCTATCTACAGATATTTCCTTTAATCCACCACATTAATCCTCTGAATATGTATTTTTTATCCCCAATTTACAGATAAAGTAACAAAGTGTCAGAGACTTTAAGTATCTTGCTTAAGGTCATAAGGTAATTGGTGCCAACTACAACTACCAATCCATCCACTGTGGTTTTTTAAGGGGAAGACTGATGAGAATGTGAATGTTTCTGTCCCAGAACAAGGTCATCCTTACCCATCAGGAACTGTGCATTTTGTGCTCTGATTGGCTCAAGTCCTCACTGTATGAACATCGTACAATGCCCTGCCTCAGTGTGCCTTCATGGTTGTGATTTCTGTGAACAAACAGTACCAAGAACCCTCCCCTCCAAATTAGAGACATGTTGGCTCACTTTAAGTATCCTTTTAAAAACATCCATACCGATTGAATTTGTTTCCTTAATTGTTATTTAGAAAGCAAATAACGCTCCGTGGCTACCTAATTACTTGGACTGTTTCAGAACTAGTAAGCCGAAAACTAGTAGTAGTAATAGTATTCACAGTAAATACTAGGTTCTTACTTTGTCTGAAACTTCCAGAGTCTCTCTATGCAACCAAGGCAGCTCTGATAGCCAGCACCCAGCTATGCATTTAATTCAACAATGTGGGTCTCATTTATAAGCCAGCAGGCTGCTTCCTGACCTGGGGGATAGGCCACGAATGTTTGGCTTTAGGAGGGGCATGCTACTGCAACCAGGTAAGCTGCATGGCTTGCCTAGCAACAAAGAATGCCAAGAATAGAATGCATAAGAGCGAAGAATTCCTAATTTTGAATCCAGTGCTTTCAAATACCAGATTGTATTAATTCCTAGAAATGAAACAAAGTAAGAGGTGCTTTATTTACTGTATTATGGTTTGCTCTTTTGACAAAATCTTATGCATTATGTTAGCATCTTCTTTTTTACTTATCATTGGAGGGAGACTCTAGAACCTTGTCTTCCAGCTGTGTTCTGTGGAGCCCCCGGAATTCTTAGTGGATTAGGGAAACCTCAGTGGATGTCATGGGGAAGTGAAGGTGAAGGAGAGAGTTGCAGTCGGCTCTACAATTTCCATCGCAGCTTTGACTGGTTTCACTTTATGTTTGAAAAAATAATCTGCTACAATTGGTACAAAGAGTACTGCGCTAGACATAAGAAATCTCTGGGTAAAACATTTGCATATGCCAATCAATTGGACTTTTTATTTTTAATAATTTGAAAACCAATTTTAATCCTGTGCATGTCTGGAAAAATGGCATGAATGTAGCTGAAAAGAGTTGTCATAAAGCCCATGAATCTGTCTCTTAAGAGATGTCTGGATCCACCTATAGGTGCTCCTTCATGGCCAGTGGAATTAAAATGAGTTTTAAAG
Organism: Sapajus apella; assembly: GCF_009761245.1. Classification (NCBI taxonomy): domain Eukaryota; kingdom Metazoa; phylum Chordata; class Mammalia; order Primates; family Cebidae; genus Sapajus; species Sapajus apella. The sequence goes on along the minus strand of NW_022436944.1, from coordinate 23,736,695 downwards.
ATAAGGTTTCTGATTTCACAATCCTGATCATTAGATTTCGAGAAAGAGCATATACTAGCAGAGAGCTGTTGGAAGCTGACATGCTGAAAAAGGATAGATGCCACAGAAAGATGCAAGTTAAGACTTAGTCACCCCCTACACTGGAGGGACTATCGTCTAGTGAGTAGGAGTGTGGACTCTGAAGTCTGACGGATTTTGGTTCATGACCTAATTTGGACCCTTACTTGCTTTGTGATTTTGAGCCTCAGTGTTCTCTTCTGCAAAATGGGCATAGTAGCAACATCTACATCCTAATGTTATTGTGTGTATTAAATGAAATCATACATGTAAGGAACATATCAGTTTCTGGGAGAAAATAAAGGCTGAGTAATAATGTTCTGATTATAAAGTGGCCCGAGTCATTTTTTTGTAGAAGCCAAAAACTGTTGAGGAAACAGAGCATTATAACCATGTATATATTAACTAACTCATAATGATAGTCCCAAATCATAAAGCTAGCCAAACTATGCCTAAGGAGAAGACAATTTCATAAAACTTTCCAAATAAAATTGTGTTTAAAATAAGAAGTTTTAAGAAACAAGGCAAGGATGTTCATTTTGCCACTGCTATTAAACATAGTACTGGAAGTCCTAGTCAGAGTTGGCATGAAAAAAAAATAGCACCTATACTGGAAAGGAAGAAGTACAATGATCTCTGTTCACAGATGACATGATCTTCTATACAGAAAATCCTAAAGATTCCACAAAAATCTATTAGAACTAATAAATGAATTCAGAAAAGCTACAGTATTCAAGATCAACACAAAAAAATCAGTTGTATTTCTATATCCTAACAATGAACACTCTTAAAAGGAAATTAACAATCCCATTTACAATAGCATCATAAATAATAAAATACTTAGATATAAACATAACAAAGGAGGAAACCTGTACATTCGAGTACAAAACCCTGATGAAAGAAATTAAAGCAGGCACAAATAAATGGAAAGACATTCCATGTTTATGGATCAGAAGACTTAATAAAGTGCTTATACTACCCAAAATGATGTATAGATTAAATAACATTCTGGTCAAAATCCCAATGGCATTTTTTACAGAAATAGAAGAAGATTCTAAAATTCATGTGGAATCTCAAGAAATCTGAATAGTTAAAACATTCTTGAAAAAGAAGAACAAAGTTAAAGGTTTCATAATTCTTGATTTCAAAACTTATTACAAGGCTACAGTATTCAAAACTGTGTGGTACTGGCATAAAAACAGACATTTAGACCAATGGAACAAAATAGAGTATCCAGAAATAAGCCTTTGTATGACCAAACGATCTTTGATGAGGCAGGATCACACAATGGGGAAAGGATAGTCTCTTCAACAAATGATGTTGGAAAACTGAATATTCATATGCAAAGGAACTAACTTGGACCTTTACCTTATGCCATATGGAAAAATTAACTCAAAATGAATCAAGGACCTAAGCATAGATCTCAAACTATAAAGCTCCTGGAAGAAAACATAGGGAAAAGCCTTTATGAAATTGGACTCAGAAATGATTTCTTGGTTATAGCACCAAAAGCACAGACAATAAATGCAAAAATAGACAAATGGTATTACATCTGCTACATCGAATTGAAAAATGTCTGCACATCAAAGGAAACAGACAATGAAAAAGGCAACCAGTGGAATGGAAGAAAATAGTTCCAAGTCACTGATAATGAGTTAATATTCAGATGATGTTAAAACTCCTACAATTCAACAACAATAAAATAACCTTATTGAAAAATGGGCAAAGGGCTTGAATAGACATTTCTTCAAAGAAGATATGCAAGTTAACAAGAAAACGTGCTCAACATCTCTAATCAGTAGGAGGCTACGTAATGAGGTATCACCTCATATCCATTAGGATGGCTACTATCATGAAAACAGAAAATAAGTGATGAGGACATGGAGAAATTAGAATATTTGTGTACTGTTGGTGGGAATGCAAAATTGTACAGCTGCTATGGAAAACCATACGTATGTTCCTAAAAAATTAAAAATAGAACTCCCATATGATTTAGCAATCCCACTTCTGGGTATATATCCAAAAGAATTGAAAGCAGGAGCTCCAAGAGATATTTGCACACTGGTGTTCATTCCAGCATTATTCACAATAGCCAAGAGGTGGAAGCAGCCCATATGCTCATCAATGAGTAGATGGATAAAGAAAATGTGGTGTGTATAATATGCACAATAGGATATTCAGCTTTAAAAAGGAAAGAAGCCGGGCACAGTGGCTCATGCCTGTAATCCCAGCACTTCGGGAGGCCGAGGCTGGCAGATCACAAGGTCAAGAGATCAAGACCATCCTGGCCAACATGGTGAAACCCCATCTCTACTAAAAATACAAAATAATTAGCTGGATGTGATGGCACGCGCCTGTAGTTCCAGCTACTCGGGAGGCTGAGGCAGGAGACTTGCTTGAACCCGGGAGGCAGAAGTTGCAGTGAGCTGAGGTCGCGCCACTGCACTCCAGCCTGGTGCCTGGTGAGGGAGAGAGACTCTGTTTCAAAAAATAAAAAATAAAAAAATAAAAAAATAAAATAATAAGGAAAGAAATCCTGTCACATGCTACAGCATAGACCAAGCTTAAGGACATGATGCTAAATGAAATCACCCAGTCTCAAAAAGACAAATACTACATTATACCCACTTACATGAGATATTTAAGTTGTCGAATTAACTGAAAGAGAAAGTAGGATGGTGGTTGCCAGGGTCTGGGGTAGGGGGAAATGGGAAATTGTTCAATGGGTACAGGGTTTTAGTTTTGCAAGATTTAAAAAAAAGTTCTAGAGATCGGTTATACAACAGTATGAATGTAGTTGACACTATTGAGCTGTATACTTAAAAATGCCAAGATGGTAATTTTTATGTGCTTTTTACTACATTAAATTTTTTAAAAAGTTTAAAAAAAATACAGAAGATGTCAAAGTATCAGCTTCAGTTATCTAGAAAATGACACAAGGAACACATTGTTATGGCGAGGACCATGGTTTGCTACACAGTTCCTTTTATTTTTAAAACTCCAGATTATTCCAAATTGGATGACTAAACTATAGCTAACCTACATATTTTAAAGGAAACTATTTATGGATTATATGGGAGAGAATATTATAATTTTATTAACACTTTTGTCCCTACCGTAGGCAAAAAGCTACTAAAACTGCTTACTCAATAACAAGGATATAACTGGCTTTTCTCCCCTTTGAGTTGAATTTTCAGCCTCAAAGAGATTAGAAGCTTCCCTCCTTCCACCCCCCACCCTCATTCAGAACTGGCCACTGTGGATTTTCCAAGGCATTTACAGCCTTCTCTAAATTGTATTTTGTCATGTGTACTCTACCTGTACGTCACCTGATAGAAAACGTCAGCTGAAATCAGTGATGAAACTGCCTACTTCTAAAGAGTTAAGGAGAACTCCTTCACTCCTCTGCTTGCTCCTTTATTGGACCTGATCATTCACACATCCCTCGAATCAGTCAGACTATAGTTGAATCTGACAGGGCAGCTCCTTCACAGTACTGTGGATTTCCCCAGAGCTTTCCTCCTGACCTGCTGTAGCAGGATCCCCTCGGACACTGGAGAAACATAGGATTCCCTTGGCCCTATCCCCAGGCTGCTGGAATCCCAATCTTCAATGCCAGTGAAGTGAACACTAAAGAAGAGTCCCAGGGGATTTTGAACTGCTTCACCCTTGGAAGCTGCTTCCACTTTAGAGGCAGCATAGCAAACCTTGATGAAGGCTCTTGGGGGAACAGAACACAGGGAAGGGGAATCTGTAGCCTATGCTGACTTTGGCTTTGTGCCACATCCCTTTCTTCCTAGACTTGTGTCCTTTGTTGGTAGAGGAGCATCTACCTGGGTTCTCGTCAGGGCTGGAGTGGCACCGGTCACAGCCCCACAATGGAGAGTTACATGTTTTTAGCTATTCTGTCCCTGAGGGAAAGGTAAAAGAAGAAAGGAGGGATCCCTAAATGCGAATTAAGTAACTCTTGTATATAAGAGATGAACATGCATGTCTCTTTAAATTAAAAGCCCTATTAAAATATACACTCGCATATCTTTGGATATAGAATGTGTACTTCTTGTATTAGGCTGAAAAACTGGCTCTGTCATCATAGTGGTGCCAGGGAGTTTCAAGAAACAAAAGAACTCTCATTGTGATTGCAATGTCAAAGTGTTATGGCCGAAAACCCAGTGTGCCTCAATACATTTTAAGTGGCTTTATTATAATTAAGAGTAAATTGTGTTTTCTGTAATATTTGTTTGCACAAGGAATGTGACAAAGAGAAGGACACTGTAAACATTTTCAGTCTGAGTTGGTCTTGGTATTTCTCTATGTCAGAATAAAAATTCTGACAAACAGACAATGCAGTGTTATATTTAACAAACACCTTCATGAAACCCATGGAGAGAAAGGGAGGGAGGAACAGGGAGGGAGAGAAGCAGTAAGGAAGAGAGCTAGACAGCTCAGTTTCATCATTTGTTTCTGATGAAATCATTCCCAACCCAAACTGTATGTATAGATCTTGGGATGTAAATACATGTACTTTAAAGGCATTCTTTAAAATAATGATAGACCTGACTGCACCCCAGTGGCCTTATGGGTGCTTGTTTTCACTCACAGCAACCACTGGGTAGAGGAAAACGATCAGAACGGCCAGGGCAAATCAATCATCTTTATGTTAAAAACAACTTAAAGCAGGCGGGGGGTCATATATCCAGGCTTTCAAAGTATTACCAGAGTTATGTATGTGGGTAAGGGGCCTGACACTTTCTCCCATTTTAAGTATGAGAAAACAGATCTGAAAAAGTGACTTGCCCAAGTCACTCCGTTTTTAAGTGAAAGAGCTGGGGGTTTGAACCCATGTGTTTTGAATCCATGTTCCTCAACATCACAGCACATTTAACATAAAAGAATGTTATATGAACTGAAAAATTCTCCACTCCTGTTCTCTGATAAGCATTCCTGGCTTATTAGTAAATTACAGCCAAGGGGGGGTTGAGAATGCTGGGATCCTTAAGGTGCCATAATTCAAATCTTACTGATGTCTCCTACACAAGGCACTGTGTCATCTGACAGCTTGACGATGGAATTTTGGTTTCTCTGTGCCACCACCTGCCACCAATGGTTTCACTCCCAATCATCATCAATAATTATTTGCGAGTCCCTGGAATTCTGCCTTGCTCTGTCTCATAATCTTCTCATTAGAGCTCCCTCCTGGTGTGGAGATCCACTGTGTGGCCTCTTGGACAGGGTCCCTGAGCCTCCCTCCCTGCTAGTATGTGTTGCCTGTCATCGTTTTCTTTCATAATTAATTGCAATTTGCACAGCTGCCCATGAGGTGAGTGGCTGGAGGGAAGAAATGCAGCTTCCGGCTCTCTTGTTCACCTGCCCAGCTCAAGCGTTGGTTAAGAATTTTCTCTGCTTGAATCCCAGGCTGCTTATTTCTCACTCAGTGGACAGCATCCCTTTTCCCTCCTACCTCCTTTATGTTACAGTCTCCCCTTCTACACTAGCATACTATGTTGTTCCTTAACATAAATACATTACACTCTTCAGATTCTTTTCCCTGATGTGAAGGTTTCCCATCACACTGCATTGCCACATCATTTAAAAACGTTGCAGTAGCTGGTGAACAATAGTTAATGACTAAAAGAGCAGACTGTTGAGAGCTGCACTCTGAAGTACTCAGAAATCACATCTACTCTGATCATTTCTTTTCCTGTTCCAAAGCTGAGCTCAGTGGTATTCAGTTCTGATCATTAGGTACATGTTAACAACTGTTGCTCGATTCACTGTTTTTGAAAATAATTATTAACACAACTCTGGGAGTGACAGCTGCTTCTGTAAAAGGATGCTACTGCCTGAATGGTGGGTGTGCTACATGCAATTATGGCCTCCAAAAAGGTATTAACGGACATAAAAAAAACAACCAAGTCAAAGACTAACGCATAGAGAAATCTCAAAAGCACTAAGAACACAACATGAGAACTTTTTGCATTGTGACATTGTAAACACAGTAATAAGCGACTTGGAATCACGGTTGATTAAACTGATGTTAGAAGCCCTCAGTACTATTATACGATGCTTCATCTCCTGGGCACTCTGTGCCTTGTTGTCAGCCAATAAACTATAATTTCATGCCTGACTGGCCTAATGCAGTCTTAGGTTCCAGATTCTGTGCAAAGCCTCACCAGGCCACAGAAGTTAAAGGAAAAGCAAATAAATAAATAAAACAGTGGGTAGAGGTCAAAAGGCAATGTCCAACACCAACCTGAAAGAAAGCACGTCTCTCACAGGAATACATTTGTGATTTTACTATCATTTAACTGAAGGACTATGTTGATTACCTGCTGATTCAACATTAACTAGACATTTACCAGAGCACCTGCTTTGTGCTGGGCACAGTGGTAGAGCTAGAGGCTATAGTGGGGGGAAAAATGAATAGCTGGAATTCTTAATGGAAAACCAGATGATTCCCCATCGCAACCACTCAATAGCTGGTGGAGGCTTTGATGAGACTCTTAGAGAGGTTTCAGTTTAGATCTTTCCTGGGGCTCACTTTTGTACCTTCTTCAAGATTTCTCTTGGAAAGGGGCATTAACTCCTTATTCTTTCTTAGATGCAATTCATATTACGTTTTCAGCCTTACCATATTCATCAGTCTTCATTTCTGAATATACTCATAAAAGGTCTCCAGCTCAGGTCTTATCCCCACTCAGTAAAGGTGCTCTTAACGTCCAGAAATCTATCTCCAGACACCCCTTTATGTGCTTTTTCCAGAATGACAATATAAATGAGTTGGTACAAGAAATATGAAAAAGAGATATGGGAAATTTACCGAAATTTGTTAGTCATTAGTGTAAAAGGCTTCATTCACATTCACATATTTTCTGCCGTGATCACCTGAACTTTATCACTTTTACTGGTAGCAGAATAATTAAAGCTGAAAGGGACACTTAATTCAAACAAAGTTCTAAAGAATTCCTTAAAGTTATTAAGACTATCCCTCTCACTATCCTTCAGGCTGAAAATCTGTCCAAATGTCTTGTGACACTTAAATTGAATACAGTACATTTCTTTCTCTGGATGTACCTCAGGGTAGCATTAATTTGGTGTGATCGGGAGGTGACTTTCTTTAATTAGGATCTTTTTGATTGTTCATGGGCTTCTTTGTGCAGTTCCTTTGAGGTAGTGGGGGCTTAAGTGGCCTTGGCTTCCATAAACTTTTGGTCTTGAGAATATACACCTGAGGTGGGGTCAATTTCGGAAATTCAGAGTAGGATTTTATAAAAATAATCATCCTCCCATTCATAACTGGATTGAGCTACAAAGGAGGGAAGGAGAGTCATTCCAGGTCATAGGCATACAATGTAAATTTAGACCAAGGAATGAAATGTGTTGGAGGACACCCTGCAATAATCATTATTAGGTATCTGTGAATTTAATACACTTTTCAGAAGGGAACAAGTTGCTTGCTATGGTATGAGAAGTTGTGCCGAATGTTTGGGGAGAAATGTGGAGAAGAATAACATTAACTTCAGATACCAAATTGTGAATTAAACTTCCTGAGGAATTTCTGAACCCTGTTTAAATAAAAATGTTATTTACCAAAATGACTCCAATATGCAAATACAGAACACAGTGTTATGTAGGTGCTAGGGATTGATTTTTTTTACAATCATATAATTTATTATAATACTTATTATAAGACTATTAATTTATCATATTTTCCCTATAGTGTTTACTCACATGGACAGGGATAGATCCAGGTCTTGTGAAGTCTGAAGGTTACCTAATTTAGGAGGCCATTCTTAATAAAAGCAATGGAGACTTCTGAATATAAACACTAGTTCCTTACAAAGGACCCATGCAGATAAACAGCCCTGAAAGCTGAGTTGCACTGATTCTGGGTGAAGCTACCTCTGGAGGTGGAGCTGTGTTACGGGAAAACCACATCACAGGCAGTACCCAGCTCTGCTGCCACCTCAGTAGCAGACAAAGGTGCAAACTATGGTTGTAAGGGTCATACTTTACTTATTACATTGGAGTACTTTGCTGATCATCATAGAAGCACTTATTCATTCCCTGAGGGGATCTCTCAATGAAACAAATACAGAGCTTTTTTTTTGAGAAGGTGTCTGACTCTGTTGCCCAGGCTAGAGTATAGTGGCACCATCTCGGCTCACTATAACTTCTGCTTCCTGGGTTCAGGTGAGTCTCCTACTTCAGCCTCTTGAGTATCCAGGATTACAAGTGTGTGCCACCACACCCAGCTAATTTTTGTATTTTTAGTAGAGACGGGGTTTCACCATATTGGCCAGGCTGGTCTTGAACTCCTGACCTCAAGTGTTCCATCCTTATGACCTGATCTAAGCAGCTGGACGATTCCTCATGAGGTCACTTACAAACCTTATTGCTGATGGATTTCAGTTTATTATTGGGCTATCTTAGATGTCAAACACCCCACCCAATGCCACCATCTGTGTAGCAACTAGAGCAGCATTCACAAATAAAATAATCTTCAGGCCAAACAGCTGCTAACAGCCAGATTTGTCAAGATTAACTTGAGCAAGATTTTAAAATTAGAGAATGCCTGTAGACACATACCCCTGTGGGCACCATAAAATATCACATTATTTCAAATGACAGAGAAAACGGAAAATGATCTGCAAAATTCCCACTGAGTGATCTATTTAATCACTCAGGTGGGGTATACTGTGTCTGGCGCATGTTCAACCTCAGGTGCATGTGCATGCAAATATACACACCACACTTTTAAACATGTATCTTTCTTCGAAAGGATCATTCCTTCTTTCTTATCTGTATGTGAAGAAATTGTCAACACAATCTCAAATGCTAGATGATATAATCCTCAAATGCTAGTAATATAAAAATGACTGTAATAATACAAGTGATATCATTACTATCTGTGACACCACACTTTCACTGTTTCTCAAATCTGCAACTATCCTATTTTCTAGTCTTTATTCTTTTATTCACTGAAATGACTCATATGGGCTGTTTAGACACCCAGAGGAGGAGATAATAGTTTTGATCATACTAGATGGTTTGACTGTGCAGAGTGCATCCTATAGACTTAATACCTATAGAGGTTGTGGATATCTTTTCCACACTTCTTTTCCTCTTTATTGTTAAGGAGACTAATTGTGTGTGAGTGTGTGTCAGGAAACGTTAAATTCCTCTTGATTCTTTTGTAGTGGCAAGAACAGGAGGGCATTCTTTTAAAAAATCTGTTTTCTAGGCAAAGCGTAGGAATGGAGGGTGAGATATAGTCAATTTTCAGAATAAGATGTTCTACCAAGATGTAAAGAGGAAAAAAAAGTAATTTTCAACAGCTAGGCAAGAACAGACACAAGAAGTAGTCGAAAAAAATCAATGGCATGGTTTCATAATGTGGTCTTGGATTCAGCAAGAAAATATGACACAGAAAACTGCAGGAGTCCCTATTTTGTCCCCTCAAAATGAAATAAATGGCCTGGTGGAAGCTGAAGGGCTCTGAAGGTGGCAAGTCTACCATTGATTCTTCAGATGGTGTCAAAGATGATTTCTGGTTAGGTATAAAGAAAAGCACTTTTGTCTGCTCTTTGTACATTAAAAATGACAGAGAATATGCACCTAGGATATTTTCCCAGTGCTGCTGCCTTGGAAGCATAGTTCTAGGTCTCATGAGTTTCCCAACAAGGAGTCTTTGTGCTCTTGAGATCTCAACAATATACTGAGCAGACTACTTCAGCAATATTCTATCTAAACTAACAGCCATGTATAGTGATCAATGGTATAACCAGCTTACAAGTTATGGCTGAAAGAATGGTTTACCTATAAAATCCATGTAACTCCCAGAATAATTATGATTCTAGCTTTTGGGCTGGCAATTATTTAAATAAAAGATTATTTACAAAGGAAACAGCAGGGAGAATTATGTAAATTAGATTCGTTACGTGGACAGATTCATTTACTGTTCATTTTGGGATAATTTATGCCAATTTTCTCTGATGTTATCTGTTGTTCAGGTTAACAATTAGCCCATTATTAAACTGACAAAGGTTACTTTGTATATTGGCATATTATTTGGGAAAGTTTCTATGAATATTGAGCTTTTGTATGGGTGCAAGAGTTTATTTGCAAAAATCCAGCTCTTATTTTCTTAAACAATTCACTATCCTGATGCATTTATCTCTGTATTCTCAGGAGGCTTTGCAGAAGAATATATTTATCTTTGCTAGTATATAAGCAGTCAAGACTAAAAGAGAATAGGGCAAAGTATTCATTCTAACTCTGTATCACTCTCTGCTTTGAACTAAATATAATATTTTCTAATATATTAAGAGACACCTCTTTTACAGGCCAAGTTACAGAGCTCTTAAAAAAATCCAGTATGATGATGCCCATTTACAAAATTTTATGATGAGAAAATTAACTTTAAGACTCTTTTACAACTCTACCAAATGTAAGAAATATATGTCCCTAAGAAAGTGAGGCATTAGTCCATTTAGACCTTTTGAAATTCTTGCTGTTTCTTGCAGTCTTTTATCTGTCTCAGCTCTGTGTAGTTTAGTCACTCTGACCTTGAGGAGGTAACAGAAATGGTGCCTACAATTAATGTGGTTTTTCTTTTAAAAAACAATGTTTCCTGGCATGTAATTGTTTTTTTCAAAAAGGACTTGACCCTGTGCAGTATTTTACACTTACATCATTTCCCCACATATAATTCTTTCTTGTTTTAGTGTGTTGGAGGGGAAAAAAGTGTTATGTAGTTCTTTAAAAACATTCAACCAAATAATAAACAATTGTAACATTCTAAAGTATTTATCATGAATGTAAACTCTGAAAGCAGTAAAACTGGTAAAAGATGATGATTTCTGTAACAACTGGATGAGGGAGGGAGGACCTGGGAAGAATCTCCAGCTTTTTGCTTGCATAACAGAACGGAGGACTTGTTGAACATGGATTAGATTGGGAAGAGAATTCTTGAGTTTGATTTTGGATATAATGACTGTGATGTGTCTTTGAGTCATACAAGTGGAGTTTCAAATAAGTTGCATCTATGTGACTGAAGTATAAATTTGAGTATAAATTCCTTTTTGTTTCCATGTTATTTTAATCCAAGTATATAGATGGAATCGCCTAGCAATAGAAGACAGAGTGAGAAAAGAAGGGGGCCTTGGATAAACCTTTATTAAATCCAGCATTTAATGGAAACGATGAACCTGAAAACAGACAGAGAGGTAGGGGGGAATTCAGAGTATTGAGTTCGGGGACATAAGGGGTAGAATATTGCAAGGAGGAAACAATCAACAGGATCATATGTTGATAAAAAGACACATCAGTGGAGAACTGGAAAATATCCTTCTGGTTTGGCAATATGATGGTCATTGCTGATCTAACAAGCTGCTTTAGTAAAGTTGCTGAGATGGAAACCAGATAAGTGGGTTGAAGAATGAGTGGAAGGAAAACAAATGGGCTGGACACGGTTGAGGACAGAAATGATGAGAGAGGTAAAGCAGGATAGTTGGGTAGTATGGGTCTATTTGAAGTTGGTGATCAGTAATACATAACGGAACCAGTCTCTGTAGGTATGTCAATCTCTCCAACGGGTCTCAGTTATGCAGACATAGTGTCCCAAAAAGCAACATGTTGGCTTCATCGCTGCTTGGGGTCTTTCCAGATGGGTATAACAGAAAAGATAATGGAATCCAGACTGTTTGCAAGGGTGATATGGAAATAATGGAGAATGGATTCCAATCTGCATAAGCAGGAAGGTGGAGAAAGGACAGATATTAGTGAACTGGAGTCCCTGTCAGGTCAAAGAAGGATCTCCTTTATTCATGTGCCATCCTAATGCAGCTTCTCTATAGGAGGAGGAAAATATTCTCTTTAAAGCTACTGAATACAAAGAATTTTTTTAAAAAATTAAGCTAAAGGGCAAAGAGACCTAGGTCCAGTTTTAACATCTCTCTCTTCCCTCAACTTTGTGGGAGGGCCCAAGCACAGAGAAAACAAATTTCAGACAAACCCAGGCTTATATATATATTGTTACCTGAATACAGACTTCTCCCAGTATGCCAGTTGAAACTCTCTCAGCATAAAAAACTTACGGAAAAATTACTTTTACCTTTTCACTTGGCTAAAAGAAGATCATTGTATGAAAGAACTGTAGAGTCCAGATGAGGAAAAAATGGACGGGGAAGATGAAAACCATAACTTGACTCAAATGGATACCTCCTTTAATTTTTCCATTATTCTCAATGAAATAAAGGCTGAGCTAACTGCTAGAGAAAACTAATTCTTGATGTTGCAGAAAATAAACTTAAAAATAATCATTTGAAAGTCTTATTTTTATAAAACCTTTGGTTAGGCCAGGTGCAGTGGCTCATGTCTGTAATCTCAGCACTTTGGGAGGCTGAGGCGGGTGGATTATTTGAGGTCAGGAGTTCAAGACCAGCTCAGCCAACATGGTGAAACCCCGTCTCTACTAAAAATACAAAATACTAGTAGCTGGGTGTGGTGGTGGGTGCCTATAATCCCAGCTACGGGGAGGCAGAGGCACGAGAATTACTTGAACCTGGGAGGCGGAGGTTGCAGTGAGCTGAGATAGTGTCATTGCATTCCAGCCTTGGCAACAAGAGTGAAACTCCTTCTCAATAAATAAATAACAAAAATCTTTAGTTTAAATGAAAAGGGAAAGAAATAAAATACTAGCTGTATAGAAGAGAAGAAATAGTGAGGAAGAACTTTATATTGAAACTCTACAAATTTCAGATGCCTCTTGTCAATTTCCTTTATCAAATAATAAATAATATTACGCTCAAGAACAAGTCTAACTTTCTTTCTTTTCTCCATTTTTCAGACAGAAAAATGACTACTTATTCCAGAGAAGCAAATGAAAGGAAATAGAATTTTATATTTTCTCCTTCCCATATAAGCCTCAAATAAAAAGCATCTAACCATTCAATGATCTTAAGTTGGACCTGGTAGGAGACATATACTGAAGCAGTGGCTAGAACTCTAAAATGTACCAATCTGTAAGGCTATGAGATAACATATCAATTTTTTTCTCAGAAGAAACGCCCTAGCTACATTTCATCATTGAATGTGGCCATGTATTGGCCCAGTAATCTTCATAGGCATCACAACCAATTACTTAGGGCTTTAATAAAGAAAGGACCTTATGTAGAGTTTAATCAGATGGCAGTTGTGGGAAAGAAGCAGGAATAGTTTTGTTTGTCTGCATTAACAAAGGGACAGTGAAAAAGATGAAAGGGGAAATCAAGAAGATAATCCAAAGGAAACAGATAAATGGAGGAATAAAAATGAAATTCAATCTTCCTTCGTCAGAATCTGCCATAAGAAAATGCAGGTGCTTTTGGCTAAACCAGAAATCAAATGGGAACTACATCTCTTTAAGGTCCAGAGTTATAAAGCACAGGGCAAGGAAAGGGCAGGGATAGGGGAATCCTATGCCCTGGATTTTAGTCCTAGCTTTGCTGAGCCTCAGTTTCCTTACCTATAAGAAGAGAGAAATGCTTCCATCTCTGTGCTATAACAAAATACCACCAATGTTGTCCCCTGCCCACTGTCATCCACAGTTGTTCTATTAGACTTGGGGGAGCTATCTTTTCAACTTTCTCTTCCAAATACTTGAGATGCATTTTAAAAATCTATGAGTGAGCAGTTATTTCTAATTCTGTCTTGAAAGGATTATTCCAAAACCAAGATGAAGGGGATGCTATTAGAAAAAATATATTTGTAAGGTGACAATCAATTTAAATAATCTCATTAAAAGATGAGTTCATGGCATACTATAAGCGAGGTAAGTTTGCTTCTTTGTTTCTATCAGAAATAGGGTAAAAGCAGCTCATGCCGAAAGCTGGATAAGAAGTAGTTTTTTTTTTTCTTGGAGATGGAGTCTCGCTCTGTCGACAGGCTGGAGTGAAGTGGCACTATCTTGGCTCACGGCAACCTCCACTTCCCTGGTTTAAGCAATTCTCCTGCCTCAGCCTCCTGAGTAGCTGGGACTATAGATGCGTGCCATCACGCCTGACTAATTTTTGTATTTTTATTAGAGACAGGGTTTCACCATGTTGGCTAGGATGGTCTTGATCTCTTGACCTTGTGATCTGCCTGCCTTGGCCTCCCAAAGTACTGGGATTACAGGCGTGAGCTACCAAGCCTGGCCCGAAGTTAAGCAGCTATTGATGGCAGTCCGTTGGACTGTATTTCATTTCTTTCATTTGTTTTCATGTAAGCATTCTGTGGTTGAATCATAGGAAGTTAATATGTCAATTATTTACTTCCTGGGAGTCCAAAAAAGCACCTTTATTTACTATATGCCATCAAACAGAGCTATTACATTTCGTTGAATGTATAAGGATAAAAACCATGACAACTGCACCATGTTTCTAGAAAATAGATTCCAAGTGTGTAAAAGAGGGCTAGGCATATCTTTTTTCCCATATAAAACCATGGGTGAATACATGCCCTTTTTATAAAAGTGTCTTGTGTTTGGTCAACACAAGGCCAAATTCTTACAGAATACTTTTGTTATAAGCACTTCCATTGTGTAATGTAGTTTTGCTTGGAAAGGCTAAAAAATGAACTCTACTTCCCAAGCCTATTAAAAAATGTAGAGAATACCATATGAGAATCAAGGGTTGTCGTGGTCTTAGGAGTTCATGAAATTGTGTGTGGAATGCTTTAAGTAGGGGGAGTTGCTGTTGTGGTTAAAATCCAAGGAGGGTCATTTCTTTAGAGATAAAAGAGTAACATGCATGTAGTAGTCCCATCTTTGCCTGTTTATTCTTTGTGGTGGACACTTAGCATTTTCAGACCACCACTGAGCTGGAGCAAAGTTATTTTGCCTGAAGAGCCTGTAGCTGGGCTTAAAGGTGCTTACCTAAAAGGAGAGGCACAGTGATAGCTTTTTTGCTCCTGAAGGGGTAGGTCTTGCCAGGTCAGCCCTGTTCCTTGGACAGAACCAGGACAAGCCTTATCCCACAGAACTAGGGAAAAGCTTTGGCATGTGGTTGTGAAGGAGGGTGGGGCCTGTCAATTAATATCCTTTAATAATGACAAGAGCAGCCCTTTATCAAGTTCCTAATTTTTCTAGGCCCTGTGCTATGTAAGTTAATAGCGTGAATCTCACAAACATCCTGCAAGATAGGTATTATTATAATTGTCCCCATTTTACAGATGACAAAATCAAGGTTGAGAGAGTTCAGATAATTTTCTCAGTGTCACACAGCTAGTAGGTGGGAAAGATCTGAACCTAGCTATTTGACTCATGCTCTTGCTGCTCCAGGCAATTGAGTCTGAACTTGATTGGTAGGATGTGGTGTATCAATGCTTATTCATAACATAATTTAACCTGGGGGCTAAGTGAAGTCTACAGATAGAAGACAAGTTGATGAGACTGAATTAGCACAAAATACTAAAATAAGCATTCTGCCTATTTTTGAGTAGGATATTAACTGTAGAGCATCCCCCTATGACAGAGCTGCTCAGAGAGAAACAAGTTTATTCAGAGGTTTAGAGAACTCCATCTGTGAGGCAAGGCTGGGCAAGTGGCTTCTTTATCCCAAAGACCTGGCTCATTAGGAAACGGAGCAGGTTCATATAAATAGGATTCTACTTGGAGAAGGGGAACCAACCACATACATTGTCTCCTCCCAACAGTAGTTTTTCTGCCTTCCCCGTTTCTTTGACTGGTATAAGCAGACTTATAATTGTGAGTGCTGGAACCCCACAGTCACCGGGGGCTCCCACTTCCTCACAACTGGCACCTGCCTGGCCCTTTCTCTCTGCAGTCCTGATGCCCCAATAATGCAGAATCAGATTCTATGGACTTGGGGCCAGAGTTTTCTAGCATCTGTACCTTTCTTTTCTATTCCTGAGGGACTGTGTTAAGGGAAAAAAACCTTCTCTTCCCAGGTCCGCGAGGGGTATGGTTTTGCCTCCATCTGGGAACCAGAGGGGTTTCAAATGCAAAGTTCTTTGACTTTCCCACGGTGGGCTAGGTGGAAAATCCAGGTGAGCGTCTTTGTTCAAAAAGCCCAGGAAAGCTCTGGGAGGAGGGGCTCTGCTGCAGACCAAGCAGCCAATCTGATATCAGAGTCAAAGATCAATCACTCCAGAGGAAGTTTGAAAGAACTCCTCTCATTGGACAAAAACATGAATGGGCGGGAATAACTCCAGGGTTAAAACCCGTGCTCCTTACCTATATAGATTCCTTCCTTGGATCCTCTCCCACGGCGGCAGCGTGGGAGCTCTTGCTCCCTCTCTTTCTCTCTTTCTCTGCCTAATAAATCGCTCTCTGTTAAACTTTTTGGGTGCTTAGTATTTATTCGAAAGGTAAACTCACCACGCCTTGGTGGCCCCTTTCTCCATTTTTGGTATTAAAAAGGCCAAGGACCTCGGGGAGGGAGCCGAGTATACAGCCCCCCCCAGGTTACATTCCCATTGCAACTACCACAATGGACCCTGACTTCTTCCTAATCACTGCTGTTAGATCAATGCTCCAAAACAATACTATATCACTCCTGTGTCTACAAATCATCCGATTCCTTTTTATCTACTGAGTCAAATCCAGACACCTTCACCTGATACTCAAAATCTTTTCAGATTTGCCTAAACATATCTTGTTAATCTCTCCTCCTTGGCCAACCTTATACGTGCCAAGCTGCAGTCCTCACTTAATCCCAAGCACACATAATAGTTTCCCACATTTGCACCTTTACTTATGACCTTTGCTTTGTCTAGAAAAAAAAAAAGCGTATGTTATGTTGTTTGGTACTTCCTAGCGTTCAGAGTGGTTTCACTCACCTTTTTCCGTTTGTAATTTACAGTTACTCTGTGGGTCAGATGTGATTATACGCATCTTACAGGTTAGACAACAGTGGCTCAGGGCAGGTCTGGAACCTGAAGTTCCACAGCTGAGGGGCTGAGGCAGGACTAGCAGCCAGATCTTCAAACTCATTGCTCTGTCCATAGCTCCATTTTGTTTCTCTCTTCCTGTAATCTGGTCTTTATTTCAGCTCCCTCCGGTTGCTGCTAGTCAAATTCTTTTTCTCAAAGTCCAGCTCAAATCTACCAACTGTTAACTTTTCCAAAATAAACCCAGAATTGAGGGTTCTCTCTTCTTTGAGTTCCTATAGCTCCTTGCTCAACTTGCTGGGCACTTAAAGCAATTAGGAGAAAGGCCTGAGAGTTCCTACACAAGAATTTTATACCAGCAAAATCAAGGTCAGCAAAGATCAAGGTTTTAAAACCTTTTTGATTGTGACTCCATTAAGACATACATGTTATATGTCATAACCCAGTACACATGAACGCACACGCCCCTGAAACAAGTTTTATGAAATAAAGTTTACTTCTAATTTTTCAATGCACTGTCGTATTTTCTCTAGTCTACTATTTATTAAGAAGTGCTTGTTAGGAACCCACTAAATTGCTTGTGAGAACCACTAATGAGTTATAATCAGCAGTTTGAAAAATCCTGGTTTAAATATTGTCTGTCTCTTCTAAACAGCCTAGACTACGTTTTCAAAGGTTTGCAAAAGACTGAGCTAGCAGGAAAGATAGCTACATTCATCAGGGATTTAATCTGTAGTTCCCAAAAGGAACACAGTTCTTACAAAGGCTAGGCCAGGAAGGAAGGGCCTCAGCTGGAGAGCACCAACACTGTTTGCTGGAAGGTCAAGGACAAAAATTCTTAATGAACTTGTTGATGGGGGTGGGAAGCACCCATTTCACAGTGGGGTATCTTTCAGAGTGGGATTTGTGGGGGCCAAAGATTGGGGCAAGGAAGATTTCTCAATAAGGCATGTCTGTGGACTGAGAAGAGACTTATGTGCTCATCATAACCTTGAATATAGCAGGAAATCAGCTTGAATTTAAAAATAATAAAAATGTAATAAAATTCTTTGTTTATATCTGCAAAATGAGTCTGAAGGCCTTCAGGCCTATAAACCTGTCACTGAATTTAGTATCATTTTAACTTTATGAAGCACTTGATGTTTGCAAAGTGCTTGTACAATTACCAATTACCATAATGTTCATCTTCTGAATATTTCAGATCAGAGAAGGCCTGAGGATTTGAGACTAAGTAAAGGGGTGAGGGGAGAGAAAGGAAAAAAGTTGGTGAAGCCAATTAAAGACCAGGCTTCTGAGCTTGTATTACTAGAGCTGTTTACTATGTGGGCACCTGCCTAGGGGTGCTCTGGGGACCCCCTTCCTTCAGCATTCAGAGCTTGCAGTGCACACAGCCAGCCTTGGTCAGCCACTCCTCATGACTGACACCCACTCGCTGCTCTTGGGCATTCCAGGCATAATTCTGTGTCTACATGAACTAGTGGAAGGAAAGGCAAAGGGCTTGGCACCTGTATCCCAAGGGCTAGGCCATAGCAGGGGACATGGGAAGAGGTGTTTGCAGTTGCTGGGAAAGGGCAGTGAGGAAATAAAGCTGCTACAGTCTTTCCTGTTCGAGGTATTAAACACATGTTAAAGGATTAAGGAAAGATTTGTTTAGCAGCCTGCATGAGCTAGAAATCAGCTCTGGCCATGTTTACAGGCAACAGGTCAGTGAAACCTAATACACTGGTAGATTTCAAGGAATTCCAAGGAAATGGCTTCAAGGGATGTCAAAGGCAATCGTTTCAGGATGTGTCTGTTTCCTTTGGAAAAAGGTTAGCTCTCTGATGCTTCTTCCCCTACATTTAAAAGGCCACAGCGCCAGCTACTATTGGTGAGAAGCTGATCCAGGAAGCTGAGCGTGGCTTGGGGGCTAGTGGCATTCTGGTTTATCAGTTTAAAAACAAAAACAATTTTTTATTTGAAAATGAATTGGAATTCAGTTATTTTTGTTCGATTAGTTAAAACTTTTTGTTAGATTAGTTAAAATTCTCCAGCTTCCTGACTATGGACAGGAAACTGAAATACCAGAAGACAAACAAGCTGAGACAGATTTGGCTTTTTAGCTAATGGATTAAAGATTTAAACCTAAGACCTAACACCATAAAAATCCTAGAAGAAAATCTAGGCAATACCATTCAAGACATAGGCAGGGGTAAGGACTTCATGACTAAAACACCAAAAGCAAACAAAAGCTAAAATAGACAAATGAGATCTAATTAAACTAAAGAGCTTCTGCACAGCAAAAGAAACTATCATTAGAGTGAACTAGCGACCAACAGAATGGGAAAAAATTTTTGCAATCTACCCATCTGACAAAGGCTTAATATCCAGAATCTACAAGGAACTTAAATTTACAAGAAAAAAACAAACCATCAAAAAGTGGGCAAAGGATATGAACAAACATTTCTCGAAAGAAGACATTTATGCAGCCAACAAACATATGAACAAAGCTCATCATCACTGGTCATTAGAGAAATGCAAATCAAAACCACAGTGAGATACCATCTCACACCAGTTAGAATAGTGATCATCAAAAAATCAGGAGACAGGGCCGGGTACAGAGGCTTATGCCTGTAATCCCAGCACTTTGGGAAGCTGAGGCGGGTGGATCACCTGAGGTTGGGAGTTCAAGACCAGCCTGACCAACATGGATAAACCCTGTCTCTACTCAAAGTACAAAATTAGCTGGGCATGGTGGTGCATGCCTGTAATCCCAGCTACTTGGGAGGCTGAGGCAGGAGAACTGCTTGAACCCAGGAGGCAGAGGCTGCAGTGAGCCAAGATCACGCCATTGCACTCTAGCCTGGGCAACAGTAGTGAACTCTGTCTCAAAAATCAGGAGACAACAGATGCTGGAGAGGATGGAGAGAAATAGGAACACTTTTACACTGTTGGTGTGAGTGTAAATTAGTTCAACCATTGTGGAAGACAGCATGGCAATTCCTCAAGGATCTAGAACTAAAAATACCATTTGACACAGCAATCCCATTACTGGGTATATGTCCAAAGATCACTCTATTATAAAAACACATGCACGTATGTTTATTGTGGCACTGTTCACAAGAGCAAAGACTTGGAACCAACCCAAATGCCATCAATGATAGACTGGATAAAGAAAATGTAGCATATATACACCATGGAATGCTATGCATCCATAAAAAAGGATGAGCTCATGTCCTTTGCAGGGACACAGATGAAACTAGAAATCATCATTCTCAGCAAACTGACACAAGAACAGAAAACCAAACACCGCATGTTCTCGCTCGTAAGTGGGTGTTGAATAATGAGAACACATGGACACAGGGAGGGGAACATCACACACCAGGGCCTGTCGGGGGTGGGGGGTTAGGGGAGGGAATAGTAGGGGGTGGGGGCATTGGGGAGGGGCAGCATTAGGAGAAATGCCTAATGTAGATGACAGGGTAATAGATGTAGCAAACTACCATGGCATGTGTATACCTATGTAATAAACCTGCATGTTCTGCACATGTACCCCAGAACTTGAAGTATAATAATAATAATAAAGAACATTCTAGTAGACCCCAGCCCTAACAATTATACCACTGGATAATTTTTAGTAGTGGAAGTTTAAGAATCAATCCCTTAATGAAATGATACTTTTATATATTAACTCGTTTATATTGGGAACACACATTGAATGTTCTAAAATAGTTTTCAAAGTAGAATGAAACATTTCTGTCTACATTTTTATCCACATAGAAAACTGGTGGGTATTTCTGGGGGCAACTGTCTGAGATCACGGATCATTTTCAATTTATTCTTCCTGTCGGATCAGCTTCCATACGGCCACCAGTTCTCTGCATTCTAACAAGCAGGGCTCTGCCGCTCTGTGCTTCAAGTGCTGCACTGGTTTCCTGCTGTCAATACATAAAACCCATTTTCTTAACTGTGACACATGCAGTTCTGCACAATCTGTGCACATGATGATTCCCTGATTTCACTAGTTGCCCCAAACTTTTCACCATTTTCCGAACACTCTGCACACTGTTCAGGCTTTTGGCTGAGCTGTTCCTTGCCACAAAGTCCTTCACACTCTCAGCCCTGCTCCTTACAGATTCTTACTCTTTTATCACTCACTTCCAAAGTACTTCAGTGTGGCTTCCCAGCTTCTCCAAAGCTGTTTTGTTGGCTATACGCCTCTCTGGCTTCCACAGCACTTGCTGTGGTCTGAATGTTTGTGTCTCCTCTTTCCCCAATTCACACGTTGAAACCTGACTCCCAAGGTGATCACATTAAGAGGCGGAGCCTTTGGAAGGTGATTAGGTAATGAGAATTCTGCCCTCAGGAATGGCATTAGTGCCCTTACCAAAGAGGCCAAAGGGAGCTTGTTTACTTCCTTCCACCACCTGAAGATAGAGCAAGAAAGCGAATTCTCTGACCAGGAAATGGGCCCTCAGCAGACATGGCTGGCACCTTCACATCAGACTTCCCACCCTCTAGAACTGTGAGAAATAAAATTCTACTGTTTATAAGCTATCAGTCTAATGTATTTTGTGATAGCAACCTGAACAAACTAAAACAACACACTTTTTGCTCAGAACTTTGTGATAGCTCTCAGCATTGGAGGCTGGTGCCTCTACCTCATTAGGATGCTGGCATCTTAAGGGCTATCACCATTTCTTATTTAGCTCTGTGACTTAGAAGATGGCAGAAGACTTTTTTCCCCTAGAGAAGAAGTATTAAAATTCAGTTTAGTTAAAATAATTGAATAAAATGTAATAGAATAATTCTCTCTTTCTGGGGGAAGAAATATTAAAACTAAACCTAAGCCTCGCAGCAATCTACACGTTCTCACTTATAAGTGGATGTTGAACAATGAGAGCACACGGACACAGAGAGGGGAACATCACACACCAGGGTCTGGGTGGGGGGGGGGACTGGGAAGAGACAGCATTAGGAGAAATACCTAATGTAGACGATGGGGTGATGGATGCAGCAAACGACCACCATGGCACATGTACACCTATGTAACAAACCTGCATGATCTGCACATGTACCCCAGAACTTAAAGTGTAATAAATAAATTTTTTTAAAAAAGATCTGTAACAGAAAGGAAACTTTAAAGGATACTTTAGCCTGTACCTTATCACTCTACCTTTAGCCATCTGAGTAACCACAAAAAGACAAAATATTAACCAACAAGAGAGAATGCTGATTACACTAGGCCATAGGAATAAGTTTCACGCTTGACTTCAAAGACTTGTTCACTGTCTCTTGAGACTACCTCTTTTCTCCTTCCTGTAATTCTGTACTTTTCAGGTGGTTTATTCAGGCTCTCTCATATCCATTCACACCACACTCGTCACAGGACCTTCCCCATGTTACTCCCTGTTCTTGGAAAGCTCTTTCTCCCTTCTCATTAGTTAATTTCATGTTAGGAAATCCCAGTTCCTTCATGGACCCTTTCCCACATGACTAGAAGAATAGCATTTATTTATCCAACCAGCTTTTCCTTCATCAACCACTAACATAATCGTCTGTTTGCCTGCTCTTTCTCATAAGTTGGTATGACATACGATGAAAATCACCACCATCTACCTTGTGAAGTGAACCTTAATTAGGGAAGAGCCATGTCTTCCCAACACTGTGTGGTGTCTATCACAGCTTCACATGCAGACAAGTGCTGAATAACTGCAGTCTGTGAGCTAGACCCAGGACTGTGTCTTACTGGCAGGTGGTGATATGTGAAGCTGGCAGCCATGGCCCATGCTGATAATGTGTCTCTGGTAGCTCATGAACTTGGCAGCCTGCAACTGTCTTGGCTCCTACAGTTGAGAAGGAGTGACCAAGTAACAAAGAACATTTAAACATTATACTCTTTTTTCATGGGAATGAAATATTAAAACTAAATTCAATACTGGCAGCATTAAGGTAATACATATGTTTTTTTAAGTCCTATCATTTCTTTTCCTTTTTTCCTAATAAAATGATTCAGTACTGACCTAGAAATCTTCAATATAACATCACACTGCTAATAACAAAACACCACAGCTTCACCTGAAAGGTGCAATTGAAAGATTTCCTTTATCACAGTAAGGTACAAGAATAATTATCATCAAAGGCTTGTATTGCTTTCATTGTGGAAGAAAAAAAAATGCTGCCCTTCTCTATCAAGTCAAAATTGTTATTGATAGTATAATTTCTAAAAAAATAACTATGAGATGATGAACTATAAGTTAGAAAAGTCATAATTGAATCAACTGCGTGTGTAGAACAAAGGACACAAAAGAACAGCTTAACACCCAGCTACATCCATTTACTCAAAATCAACTAAGAATTACATCTGATTTATAGTCCAAGTGAAACCTTTCCTTTATAGAGACTAAAGACTTTGAAATGGCATTAAAATACAGCTGTTGCAAATAAGGTTCTTACAAGCATATAAAATAATGGAAATTTTAGTCACTCAGATAATAAATGACAATATTATACACATTACATGATGCCTCTCTTTAAGAGATGTGGATATCAATAGGTAGAAATAATAATACTAACACGTATTGAGCACTGTCCTAAGTGCTTTGCATTATTTAATTATTAAAACAAATCTATGAGGTAGAGATTTCTGTTATCCCCATTTTTCAGATAAGCGATGGAGACACAAGAGTGATTAAATAACTTTCCTAACATTACATAACTATGAGTAGATAATAGCAAATCAATAACTTCTGACCACAGAACAAGACTTTCTTCCATTCAATAAAAAACAATAGTGGCATGTCAGTGTCTTTCTTTATACCATAGATGTGTTCCTAAAAAGATCACTGTAAATCAGAAATTCAAAAACAGAACCATATTGGAATGACAGCTCTGTGGGAATTTCTTTATGGGTGCATCACAAGTGCCCAGGATGGTGCCTGGCATGTGGCAGACTTGATAAAATGTGATAAATAAGCGAATAAATGGATGAGGAAAGTCTAACTCGGTGCTTTGCATGGAGAAAATAATATGTTGAATTCGATTTAAAGGAATTTATTTTGTGAATCCATTCTACAAGGGGAGGAGTAACCTTCTGATTTCTCATTTGTGTAAATCTAGATTTTCATACATTTGTTTAAAGTGAAGTTAAAATATGAGAACGTTTTCATTTAATAGAAATATTATTAAAACTTTTCCAGGGAAAAAAGCAAAACAAAGCAGAGATGTTAAAGCTTATATAGAATCCCAGGATTATTGTACACAAATCAGTTACCATCTTGGGACCTACAAGATTTCATAATCACAGTGGGGAAGCCATTGTGCTTAGACAACAATTCATAAAGTCATATGCGCAGTCACTTGTCAGGTCTCCAGAAGAGTTATACCAACTATAGAATACTGCAATGTCTTTTGGCCATAGGGTCTTGAGAAAACTGCACTATTTAATTGTTGTAAATGTGTTGGTTCTGAGAGACCAGTGAATCAGTTGCCATCAGTAGGAAGCTGTTTTAATAACTAGTCAACTTTTCTGATGGATTCAACCAAAACAGAGCATAGTATGTATCATTCCTATTATGTGGAAGAAAAAATGATGGGAGATTCAAGTTGTTACATTAGCAAAAGACCACTCAATTTTAACAAAAGACTGTTAAAATTCCCCTGTATTAACTCTACCCCAAAGTCATAAGAACACAGGGGTCCAGGAAGCAGCTGATGTTTTCTCCCAGGATTTTAAGAAACAGAATTTCACTTTGTTGCCCAGGCTGGAGAGCAGTGGCAAAATCATAGCTTATTGCAGCCCCGAACTCCTGGGCTCAACTGATCCTCCTGCTTCAGCCTTCCTAGTAGATAGGACTACAGATGCATGCTACCATGCTGTTAATTTTTTTTATTATTATTTATAGAGATGGAGTCTTGCTGTGTTGCCCAGGCTGGTCTCAAATGCTTGGGTTCAATTAATCCTCTGGCTCCCACCCCTCAAAGTGCTGGGATTACAGGGTTGAACCACTGAACCCAGCCTCTTTCAGGAAGCTTTAATTCCATTTAATAAGTCAAGATTTTCTATGAGATCTTTCTACAGCAGCACCTGTGAGGATATGGATGACCAAAAGCCAACCTAAATACCCCCAAATAACAATAGTCTTCTAAGTGTTATTAACCAGGGGATGGGAGTGAGGGCTGCGTTGCAGCCCAGTGCAAGCTGGGCTCTTCCCTACAGCCAGCTTTCCAGGAGAAGTGGTTATAATGCCATATGCATATTCATGCGCAGATACCATCAGAGGATGTGTTTAGAAAGAGCCTTTAGGAAACTGATTGCTTATGTTTATTTCAAATATTCTGAAATTTTGTTGCTTTCTAAAACTACTTATGGAGTTATCTTAACATTTTGCAAGTTAATTACCAATGATTTTAACTGATGGTGACCCTAAAGAGTCCATCCACCCATGAACTTCTGATGATGCCAATGTCTTCCTTTCCTGTGGTAGAGACCACCTGTGATTTCAAAGGACTTTTCGGCCATGCCTCATTTCAATGAGGTACAAAGCAAGATTCTGTGAGGCTCAATCATGCTTACCCTCAAGACCGAGTATATTGCCTCCACATAGTAGGCAATCAATAAAGTATCCACTGAACAAAAGATTGCTTACGTCCTCTGCTGTCTCTCCCGCTTGCAACTGAAGGTAAAACACACCTCTTCCTCAGATGGGTGAGGCTTTTGCTGAACCACCAAAGAAGCTATCAGACTAAAACAACCAAGTATTCACTAGGAACATTAATTAAAATAGCATCTCACACTCATGTTAATGCTGCCAGAACTCACCAGACGGACCACCTGAACTGGGATCATTCGATTGCTCAGGTGGTACAGCCTGTTCTTCTGCTGATTATGAATGCTGGCTCCAAGTCAATCAGTAACCTTGGATGTGTCTTTTCCCTCTCTTGGGCTCAGTTACCTCATTTATAAAACTGGGATCACAGAACTAACATTCCTTGTTCTTCTGAGAGTTTTTTGTGAAGTAAACTCAAGTCATTCACAAGGCCATAGCACTACCCCGATAAATAATTCATGGATGTTTCAGCTAGTCAGGATGGGAAAAAACTGCAGTACAGGATCATCATTTAAAATGGAAATTGCTGTTCATGATATTCATACCTATGACTTAAAATAAGCATGACTGTGTGGGATATAACAAATTTTGTCAAGTTTTAGGAGGGGAAGGTTTTTTTTTTTTCTTTCTTTTTTAGCTAAGACGAAAATGCCATTGCATTTAAATCTATTAAATACTTGTATTCCAAGTATCATTTTGAATGCCTGATATTTTTGTTTACATTTCCTGAAGTGGATTCCCAATCTGCCTTAGCCTGTACAGGATGGGGTCTGGTACCTTCCACCTTCCTTGGCAGACTCTTCAGAATGGGAAATGCAAGAATTTTCAGCATCCACACGCCCTGCTGTGGGCTTTTCATTTTGTTGGCAATACCTCAGTGCACTCATCATTCCAACCAGTGATGGGAAGGAAATCTCCATCCACGTGGCTTTATGTAATTCTGTTACTGTGTCAACTTGCCAATCCATTGTTCTCTGCACTTTCTTTACACTAATAAAATGTTGGCAGCCACATATGTCCTTATTTTCAGTCGATGTTGGCATACAGCAAGTGCTAAAAATGATGTTAGGCTGCCCTTTTTGGAAATTTTGGAAAAGGTCATTCTTATGCTGTGTCATTAACATTTGTAGGGCTAATCTATACACGTTTAAGAGGAGAGATGATAAATGAGAGAATGGAAAGAGATGTTAGAAAGGAAACAGTCAAGCAACATCATTAGTCACCTATGAATAAGGCACCACGAGATTCTCACACCAGCTGTAACACTGTGAATCCATGCAAATAATTGTATCTGATGTCTTAAAATATGAATAAAGGGGCATCAATTTCTTCTTCTTACTTCCTTATTATGAGAGATTGCTAGTGAGGATAGGTGGTTTTACAATTTTGAGTTTGTTGCTAATAAAATCAACATGATTGGTGAGTTAAGACATAGGTATTCGACGTCACTCAGACAGAGAATGACTTCTAAGTCAGAGCCAGGCTTCAGTGTGCCAGATCAGTTGCACTAATAAAACCTAACAAAGGATAGACCAACCACAGGAAGGAGGTCAGCTCAAACAACAGGGATTTAAGTGCTGTGAGTGGCTGTTTCTTCCTAAGGAGTGAGACACTCAGGCTAGGTGTCTACACAGAGTAGCCTGGATGAAAACACTAATATTATCCACTCTGTCTTGCTCTACTTTCAGACTCACTTAACAGTCTTCTGATAATTAATTGGATTTTCCTGCTACATCAATGCCTGAAACAAAGGTGCCCTGGATAGAAAGTATTGCTTGCTTGCTTAATTGATTAATTCATTCCTTCAACAAATATTTATAGAGTGTCTACTCCCTGCCAGGCATTGTTTTATGCCCTGAGGACATACCAGGGAATGAAAACAGACCCAATTTCTGTCTATTGAGGGCACATATCCTGGTTGGAAGAAACTATTAAAACAAAGTCCATTCTGTATCAAGTGGTGGTGAAGTGTTATGATGAAAAAAATAAAGCAGGAAGGAGTGAGGGAGTTAGATCCTTTTAGACATTTAGATACAGAGCCAGGAAGGCCTCACTGACAAGTTGAATGAAGGAGGAAGGAAGCAAGCAAATGCCTGAGGGAAGAGCCAGTGCAAGGGCATGGGTGCAGAAGTGTGCTTGGTGTGCCTGAGGAAGGACAGGGTAGCTGGGGTGGAGTGAGCCAGGGGGACAGAGTAGGAAAGGAGGGGCTCTAGACTGTGACTTGGGCCTTCTTAGGGCTGAAGAGTATCTCCCCCCACTCCCAACACACACCTCCCTGTCCACAATGGGGACATGGTGATTTAGGAATTTGGTGTCTGGTTTGTACTTCTGCCTCCTTTGAGCTTGGCTAGTTTGGGTCCATCTCTTATCAGACTGAACCACTCCTGGAATCTCTGAATTTTTATCTCTCTGCCCCTAAAAAGTTGAGGATCTGCTTCAGAAGTTGGGGACTCCTTCATGGTGGTGGTCTCTGGGTGACCAACAAGAACCTCTAACATTGTTATCACCTCCATATACTGCCAATAAATGTTTGAGATGTGGGCTCTGCACTATAGTAAGGAGTCATAATTATTCATTGTTTTAATGGCGACTTTATGAACATATTGAGACATGAAGATTTACAGATACAGTAAGAGATATCATGGACATAGACCTGTTAATCAAGTTTATCTAGGTGTATTGATGGACTTTAGAGTGAGACTAATCTGGGCTTGAATCATGAAATTGACACTTACTAGCTTTGGAAACAAAGTTAAGTTATAAAGAGGGTGGATGTAAGAATTAAATAAAACAAAAGGAGTAGCTAAATGAAGAGAATTAAATGAAATAACATGCCTGATGGCAAAGCATTGCCGCTCAGTAACATTAGTTCCCTTTCTCATCTCTCCCTTTCTCAATTTCTTCTTCATATTGCATAATTCAGAATTTCTGCCCACGTTGAATCATAATGAACCTTAATTAATCATCAGTTGGGTACCATAGGCTTCCTTCCAACAGGGGAGTCCCTGTTGCAGCAAAGGCCAACCCAATCAGTAGTACACTTGTGTTGTTATACCTCCAGACCCTCCCAGACTTCTATGGAGCTAGGGAGGTGAAATGAAGTAATAAATGTAAAGCACTCAACACAGTGCTTGGCATTGTTCATCCTCATTTAATGTTAAGTTTTATAATTTTTATTCTGTAGTTTTTGGAAAACTTAGGGGAAGGTATATAGGTATTATGCTATGAAAAAGAAAAACAAAATTATGCAAGTGACTGGTTTGTTTTATTAGTAACAATGGTAAGAGGGGCTTTCTACCTTTGAGACTGAATATTAGGCATGAATTGAACATAAACTGGGTGATGTGATTGTTAGTTTTATGGGTCAACTGGCTAGACTACCCCATTATTCTTTTAAGCCCTGACTTAGGTGTCATTGCTAAAGGTATCTTGTAGATGGGGCTAATATCTGCAATTGATGCTAAATATAGGAGTTTATCCTCAATACCATGTGTGGGCCTCATCCAATCAGTTGCATGGACTTAACAGCAAAACTGAGGCTTTTCTGAGGAAGAAAGAATTCTGCTTGAAGACTGCAGCACTAGCTCTTGTCTGAGTTTCCAAAGAGCCTGCTCTGCAAATTTTGGACTTGCCAGCCCCCACAATTGTATAAACCAATTTCTTGAAACAAATCTATATGTATATCTATGTGATATGTAAAGCATTTCTGCTGATTCTGTTCCTATTTATTTGGAGAATCCTGACTGATATAGGTGTGTACGAAGTTATATATACTTCTTCTGTCAATAATCATTTGCGATACCTCATCTGCAGATGCAATTTTACTGAAATGAAAGTTGAACAGCTCCAAACTACACAGCCAATTTTTTTCAGCCTCATGACAACTTCTTTTTGGCCTAGGCCAGCAACCTGATCTCAGAGTGAGGAGATAATCTCTACACTGCTTATAGCTGGCATAGTCTAACTTATGAAGTTCACAAGACACATTACCTGGGTTCTGGGTGGAAAACAGAATGAACATAAATGCCAAATGGATAATTTGCTCTAAAAAAACCAGATATATTAAGAAGTCATATAGCTCAAACTGGTTGGCCTGCTGCTCTCTAGGTATAAATTCAGAGCACAGCTAAGATACAAAAATTTCATTGTCTAAGTGAATATGTATTTGTGTAGTGATGGCAGCATAGCAATTTCTAGAATGAATGTGCGGGAAGATAAATTTCCATGAGAAGAGACATGACTGAGAGTGTAAATCTGCCTTTATTTTTGCTAGTCTGTCTATAATCATATGGAAATAAACCCCTGATGAAAAGTGAGACAAAAATTATGACATCATCTGAATTTAGTGTCACTGCTCTAAGCTAAAAATTTTGATGGGCTTCAACTTTTATTTTCTTGTTTTCAAGTTATTTTTTTTACACTTTTCTTCATTGTAAATCTTTCCTCACAGCATTGTCAGAATGAACGAAAACATCTTTTATCTCATTTCTGATTTACCACCTTCTTTCTGTACATCTCATTGTGTTTTTACTCTTTAGTTAAATTTTTATAATTTTGAACAAACTGGGTTATCAGATAGTTACAAGCAATGGCAGGGACAAATTCTGCTTCCAAAAGAGAAATCAACTAGGAGTAAAAACCCGCAATAACTTTCTAAGAACTAGGTTCCCTTAGAGAGACCAGAAAGTCTTCAGATAGTTAATGAGATACCACAATCTTTAAAAAATAATTAGTGGCCAAGATGGACTTCTCTCAAGATGCTGGAAACCTACATTTGTCCATAAAACTGAAGACTGAGCAAGAAAGGATATCTGGCCACAGGTAACAGAGCTATGAAAAAAGAAAACTCTAACTTCAAAAACCCTCTATCTTCCACATCACCATTTCATAATTCTTATGCTCTACTTTTGCAAAAATACATTTTAATTCTCACATTGTTTTGCTTATCTCTGCGATCTTCAATTGGCTTCTCTTCACTTCTTTCTTACTTCATTTTTGTTTGCTATTTTCCAGTCATTCTTCTAATTTGCTTTTCTTTCCTGCCTGCTGTAAATTTCCTGTATTTCTCTGGTCTCCTCTCCCCTATCCATTTTTACCTCTTTTTCTTCACCAATTCTTTGAATATCTTTTCCCTATTCCTAATTCTTCCTCCTCTCCCACTGATCTGTTGTGGCTTTAATCATCGCTTAGTCACTTAAAATCACCCAGTGACTGATATTTTCTCACTGAAAGGAGAGGGATTTGTGACTGGAAAGCCAGCTACAAAGACCCAACACATTCAATTTACAGTACAGTTCTTTCCTTTCTTCCTTGGAGCTTTTGCCTGGGATTAGAGACAGACCGCTTACTGCAGCTCACAATGGCAAAGCACTTCGGGCCTGACTTAGCCCCACGAATCACATGGCAAGGTATATCTGAGCTACTACGTTTACACGGATTGCTAGAATTTTAAAATTGCTCTTCAGTGGAAAAAGCTTATTCAAGTCTGCCTGGAAAACAAAGCAGTCCTATTTTATGATGAACTCTGATGAAGCAGACTCATCTCCTTGGCCCATTTATTTTTGTCCGCTGCCTCCACCCTTTCATTTTTTACAGCATGAAACAAAAGCACGCAAAGGGGTTCCTGGGATGAGGGTGCAGGAGCTTTGGCTGGGTTACCCTGCCCAGAGGCTGCTGAGACTGTTCATACAATGCCCTCAATCAAGCAGGTCTATTTGACCAATTTGACCACAAGTAAGGGCTTTACAAAGGGAAAAACAGCAAAATGGGTTCTTTAGGACTATATGATTTTATCATCTAGCCTTATTGTCAGGAAAACACTAGATACATTTGACTCTGAGAAGTTTCACTTTAGCTCTCTGTAACACTTAAGTATGGACTACCTTGCTTTTTATTTTATGAAATTATTCCTTTTTATAAGTTTGGCTGTGAATTCACCTTACCTTTCGGTGTTTCTTGAAGAGCAGGAGTGCACACTTCAATGATTAAGAGCTTAAAGTAATTCTCTGCCTGCAGCAGGATCTGTGAGATCGTTATTATCAAAGGATACTTGTGGTCAAAGCCATACCACATTCTGAAGAGCCGGGCACTGTCTGCTTTCGATGTGTTTTTATCCAAGTTATTTGCTTCCTGGGGAGAGATAATAGAAAAAGGCATTGGGTAAATAGTTAAACACATTTTAATATAAAAATACATGTCAAACCAAATTAAGTTAAACTATATTAAAAAAACCGTTTCTATATATAGGCATTTTCATCTAAATGGTGAAGCAGTTGCCAGGCAAATTGGCTCATAAATCTTGCTATATGGATGAGACCCTTCTGGAGTATTTCAACATTGACTTTTCTTAATAATCCTGATTTTATTAAATAGCTAAGAAATGCTATTTTGACATCAATAAAAATGATATTTCTGTTGTATTGCTGTTGTGGGAATTTTACAGTTTACTTTTGTCAAATTCGGATGGTATTTATTTATGGATTACCAAAAGGTCAAGGCTAAAGAGAGGACAATAGTCGAATAAGAGTTATGCGGTATTTTATTCATTTTGTTTGATAGATCACTACCAAAAGCTATGGGTTGATTTTTGATATCTTTCTGCTTAGATGATGAAGAGTTTTGAAATAGATATTCCTGATGCGACGAGGGCAACAACTGAATGTGCTTGTCTATATCTTTTATGCCCCCCCCAAGGGCCATAAAGAATGAGAGGATGATAAGGAATTAAAGACAAAAGAGGAAGAGAAAATGTTTGATGGGTGTTTTTGGGAGAGAAGAGAATGAAATGTGGAAAAAAGGAAAGAAACCAAAACTTTTTTGTGAGCTTTACAGACAGATAATAAAATGTAAGGAGGGTATTCAGTGGCATTCTTACTGTATTCCATTTTGTGTTAAGAGAATTTCAACTGGTTGTAATTATCCTAATCATTAAAAGCATTTATATCTTACTTGGGCTTTGTTGCTATGCCTGGAGCCCCAGTTTTCATGCCCAAATTGGGTCATGAGTTGCAGCCCAGTCATAACGTGAAGAGTCTTCTGAGGGAATGATGACCCACGGAAGACAGTGGAAGTCAACTGTATGCTCCACAGCCAGTGCTTAGATGACCCCAAATTGATTTGTGTTCATTTTATTTTTACCCTTTTCTATCCAGTTCCATCATTGGTTAATGATAAATAGCTGGAAACAAAGGGCTGTGTTCTACCCCTGAAACATATGTGTACCAGTAGATGCTGCTGCTCCATTCCCCAAAAATAAAATGGAAATACAAGAAAGCAAAGTGTGCTTCACTTTTAGTTAGCGATTTATCCTTTGTTTAAAATGGATGAAGCGAAAAACTAGATCCAAGATGGCCGTTTAGGAACAGCTCAGGATTGCAGCTCCCAGTGAAAGCGCAGAGGGTGAGTGGACGCCGCGTTTTTATTGCCCACAGACTAGGAAATTCCCGGGCAGAGGTGCTCCACGCTCGCCAGCGCGGCTGTTGTGGCCAGCGCTGCTGTGCCGGCCGGCGCCGACCAGCGCCGCTGCTCTGCCCCGCGCGGCTGCTTTCTCGGCGCCCCGGAGCCGCGGTTCTCCGTACAAAATACACCGGTCCGGGTGCCCTTTTGGCTGGCGATTGGAGCCACGGGAAGTCGCCCATATGCTGGTTCAAAAAGGGGACTGAGCAGAGAACCAGGACAGTAGATTCCAGGGCAAAAAAAAAAAAAAGAAAAAAAAGCGCCACAAACCTCAGTGCCGCTGTTTAAGCCAGCGCAGTGAGTGGCCGCAGGGGAAAACAAACAGACCCCGGCGCCTCTTCAACAGGTGACTGGAACACCAACTTAAAAAAGGCTCTGAGGCAGGGAGCCAGGCGATCAGGCTCGGCTGGCCCCACCCCCACAAAAGAACAGCAACCAGAAACTCTGGAGTGAGAATTTCACAGCAAGCGCAGCTGAACCCGGGACAGTCCAGCTCTGTGGGGGAGGGGTGTCTGCCATTACCGAGGCAGCCCCCCGTTGCCAAGGCAACACGCCATTGCTGAGGCAGCCCGCCGTTGCCAAGGCAACACGCCACAGCAGAGACTCCGCCCCAACAGTGGCGGGCCACCATCGCCAAAGCAGTTCTAACTACACCCATATAAACAGGACTGCAGGGAAGTTCACTCGGCAGCGGGGCGCAGCCCACAGCAGCTCAGCAAAGCTGCTATAGGCCCACAGTGACTAGCCTGCCTCCTTGCTGGGCTGGGCAGGTCTGAAGGAAAAAAAGAAAAAAAAAAAAAGAAGGCAGCAGCATAACGGAAACTCATAAATAAAGCCCTAAATCCCTGGGACAGAGCACCTGGGAACAAAAAGCAGTTTATGAGTTCTGCTGCAGCAGACCTAAAAGTACCTGCCCAGCAGCTCTGAATGAACAACAACAGAGCTCACAGCTCACCATTTGAGCTCCTATAAAGAAAAGACCATCTCCTCAAGCAGCTCCCTGACCCCTATATATCCAAAAAGACACCTCATAGAGGAGAGATCAGATTGACACTAGGCGGGTATCCTTCTGGGACAAAGATAGAAGAAGAAGAAAACTGGTAACAACCCTTGCTGTTCAATAGCTGCTGCAGGTGAACCCCAGGCAAGCAGGGCCTGGAGTGAACCTCAGCAGACCTACAGCAGAGGGGCCAGACTGTCAGAAGGAAAACCAAGAAGCAGAAATAACCTCATCAACAAACAGAACGTCAATCTGAAAGATTTGAGACCCAATCTGAAAGCCAGCAACTACAAAGTCGACAGGTGGATAAATCCTTAAGGATGGGAAGAAACCGGCGCAAAAAGGATGAAAACACCCGAAACCAGAACACCTCTCCTCCTAAAAGGGATCACAACTCCTCGCCAGCAAGGGAACAAGGTTGGATGGAGAATGAGTGTGATGAAATGACAGAATCAGAATTCAGAAGATGGGTAGTAAGAAACTTCTGTGAACTTAAAGAACATGTTCTAACCAAATGCAAAGAAACTAAGAACCTTGAAAAAAGATTTGACGAAATGCTAACAAGAATGGACAAAATAGAAAGGAATATAAGTGAATTGATGGAGCTGAAAACTGCAACACGAGAACTTCGTGAAGCATGCACAAGTATCAACAGCCGAATTGACCAAGCAGAAGAAAGGATATCAGAGGTCGAAGATCAACTCAATGAAATAAAACGGGAAGGCAAGACTGGAGAAAAAAGGGTAAAAAAGAATGAACAAAGTCTCCAAGAAATGTGGGACTATGTGAAAAGACCTAATCTACGTTTGATAGGCGTACCCGAATGCGACGAAGAGAATGAATCCAAGCTGGAAAATACTCTGCAGGATATTATCCAGGAAAACTTCCCCAACCTAGCAAGGCAGGCAAACATTCAAGTCCAGGAAATACAGAGAACACCACAAAGATATTCGTCAAGAAGAGCAACCCCAAGGCACATAATCGTCAGATTCACCAGGGTCGAAATGAAGGAGAAAATACTAAGGGCAGCCAGAGAGAAAGGTCGGATTACCCACAAAGGGAAGCCCATCAGACTCACAGCAGATCTCTCAGCAGAAACCCTACAAGCCAGAAGAGAATGGCCAATATTCAACATCCTTAAAGAAAAGAACTTTCAGCCCAGAATCTCCTATCCAGCCAAACTAAGCTTCATAAGTGAAGGAAAAATAAAATCCTTTGGGAACATGCAAGTACTCAGAGATTTGGTCACCACCAGGCCAGCTCTACAAGAGCTCCTGAAAGAGGCTCTACACATATAAAGGAACAACAAGTACCAGCTCAACTAAAGGGCAAAACAGCCACCTAGCACCAAAATGGCAGTATCAAATTCACACATAACAATATTAACCCTAAATGTAAATGGACTAAATGCCCCAATCAAAAGACACAGACTGACAAATTGGATAAAAAGACAAAACCCATCGGTGTGCTGTATCCAGGAAACCCATCTTACATGCAAGGATATGCAAAGGCTCAAAATAAAGGGATGGAGGAAGATTTACCAAGCAAATGGAGAGCAAAAAAAAGCAGGAGTTGCAATTCTCATCTCTGATAAATTAGACTTTAAAGCAACAAAGATCATAAGAGACAAAGAAGGACATTACATAATGGTAAAAGGATCAATGCAACAAGAAGAGCTAACGATCCTAAATATATACGCACCCAATACAGGAGCACCCAGATACATAAGGCAAGTTCTTAATGACTTACAAAGGGACTTAGACTCCCACACAATAATAGTGGGAGACTTTAACACCCCATTGTCAACATTAGACAGATCAACCAGACAGAAAATTAACAAGGATATCCAGGACTTGAACTCAGACCTGGACCAAGCAAACCTAATAGACATTTACAGAACTCTCCACCCAAAATCCACAGAATATACATTCTTCTCAGCACCACATCACACCTACTCAAAAATTGACCACATAATTGGGAGTAAATCACTCCTCAGCAAATGCAAAAGAACGGAAATCGTAACAAACAGTCTCTCAGACCACAGTGCAATCAAGTTAGAAATCAGAATTCAAAAACTAACTCAGAACCGCACAGCTTCATGGAAACTGAACAACTTGCTCTTGAATGTTGACTGGATAAACAATGAAATGAAGGCAGAAATAAAGATGTTCTTCGAAACCAACGAGAATGAAGACACAACATACCAAAATCTCTGGGACACATTTAAAGCAGTATCTAGAGGAAAATATATAGCAATAAGTGCCCACATGAGAAGCAAGGAGAGATAAAAAATTGACGCCCTATCGTCAAAACTGAAAGAGCTAGAGGAGCAAGATCAAAAAAACTCAAAGTCTAGCAGAAGACAAGAAATAGCTAAGATCAGAGCAGAACTGAAGGAGATAGAGACACAAAAAACCCTTCAAAAAATCAATAAATCCAGGAGCTGGTTTTTTGAAAAGATCAACAAAATAGACCACTAGCCAGATTAATAAAAAAGAGAGTATAACCAAATTGATGCAATAAAAAACGATAAAGGGGATATCACCACAGATTCCACAGAAATTCAAACCATCATCAGAGATTATTACAAACAACTCTATGCACACAAACTAATAAACCTGGAAGAAATGGATAAATTCCTGGACACTTGCCTCCTGCCAAGCCTAAACCAGGAAGAAGCCGAAACCCTGAACAGACCCATAACAAGGTCTGAAGTTGAGGCAGCAATTAAGAGCTTACCACCCAAAAAAAGCCCAGGTCCAGATGGGTTCACAGCTGAATTC
The DNA here is from genome assembly GCF_009761245.1 of Sapajus apella. NCBI lineage: Eukaryota > Metazoa > Chordata > Mammalia > Primates > Cebidae > Sapajus > Sapajus apella. The sequence goes on along the minus strand of NW_022436944.1, from coordinate 23,699,940 downwards.
TACCAGACATACAAAGAGGAGCTGGTACCATTTCTTCTGAAACTATTCCAAACAATACAAAAAGAGGGAATTCTTCCCAAATCATTTTATGAGACCAACATCATCCTGATTCCAAAACCCGGCAGAGACTCAACAAGAAAAGAAAACTTCAGGCCAATATCTATGATGAACATAGATGCAAAAATCTTCAATAAAATACTGACAAGCCGATTGCAACAGCACATCAAAAAGCTTATCCACCATGATCAAGTAGGCTTCATCCCGGGGATGCAAGGCTGGTTCAACATACGCAAGTCTATAAACGTAATTCACCACATAAACAGAACCAAAGACAAAAACCACATGATTATCTCAATTGATGCAGAGAAGGCCTTTGACAAAATTCAACAGCCCTTTATGCTAAAAACACTCAGTAAGCTAGGTATCAATGGAAAGTATCTCAAAATAATAAAAGCTATTTATGACAAACCAACAGCCAATATCATACTGAATGGGCAAAAACTGGAAGCATTCCCCTTGAAATGTGGCACCAGACAAGGATGCCCGCTCTCACCACTGCTATTCAATATAGTATTAGAAGTTCTAGCCAGAGCAATCAGGCAAGAAAAAGAAATAAAGGGCATTCAAATAGGAAAGGAGGAAGTCAAATTGTCTCTATTTGCAGACGATATGATTGTATATCTAGAAGACCCCATCGTCTCAGCCCCAAACCTCCTGAAACTGATAAGCAAGTTCAGCAAAGTCTCAGGATACAAAATCAATGTGCAAAAATCACATGCATTCCTATACACCAGTAACAGACTTAAAGAGAGCCAAATCAAGAACAAACTTCCATTCACAATTGCCACAAAGAGAATAAAATACCTAGGAATACAACTAACAAGGAATGTAAAGGACCTCTTCAAGGAGAACTACAAGCCACTGCTCAACGAAATAAGAGAGGACACAAACAGATGGAGAAACATCCCATGTTCATGGTTAGGAAGAATCAATATCGTGAAAATGGCCATACTGCCCAAAGTAATTTATGGATTCAATGCTATCCCCATCAAGCTACCAATGACCTTCTTTGCAGAACTGGAAAAAACCACCTTAAACTTCATATGGAACCAAAAGAGAGCCCACATAGCCAAGTCAATTCTAAGCAAAAAGAACAAAGCGGGGGGCATCACACTACCAGACTTCAAACTATACTACAAGGCTACAGTAATCAAAACAGCATGGTACTGGTACCAAAACAGAGATATAGACCAATGGAACAGAACAGAGGTCTCAGAAGCAACACAACATATCTACAACCATCTGATCTTTGACAAACCAGTCAAAAACAAGCAATGGGGAAAGGATTCCCTGTTCAATAAATGGTGTTGGGAAAGCTGGCTAGCCATGTGCAGAAAGCAGAAACTGGACCCCTTCCTGACACCTTACACTAAAATTAACTCCAGATGGATTAAAGACTTAAACATAAGACCTAACACCATAAAAACCCTAGAAGAAAATCTAGGCAAAACCATTCAGGACGTAGGTGTAGGCAAGGACTTCATGACCAAAACGCCAAACGCATTGACAACAAAAGCCAAAATAGACAAATGGGACCTAATCAAACTCCACAGCTTCTGCACAGCAAAAGAAACAATCATTAGAGTGAATCGGCAACCAACAGATTGGGAAAAAATTTTTGCAGTTTACCCATCTGACAAAGGGCTGATATCCGTAATTTACAAAGAACTAAAGCAGATTTACAAGAAAAAAACTAACAAGCCCATTCAAAAGTGGGCAAAGGATATGAACAGACACTTCTCAAAAGAAGACATACGTGAGGCCAACAAACATATGAAAACATGCTCATCATCACTGGTCATCAGAGAAATGCAAATCAAAACTACACTGAGATACCATCTCACGCCGGTTAGAATGGCGATCATTAAAAAATCTGGAGACAACAGATGCTGGAGAGGATGTGGAGAAATAGGAACACTTTTGCACTGTTGGTGGGAGTGTAAATTAGTGCAACCATTGTGGAAGACAGTGTGGCGATTCCTCAAGGACCTAGAAATAGAAATTCCATTTGACCCAGCAATCCCATTACTGGGTATATATCCAAAGGATTACAAATCGTTCTACTATAAGGACACGTGTACACGAATGTTCATTGCAGCACTGTTTACAATAGCAAAGACCTGGAACCAACCCAAATGCCCATCGACGATAGACTGGATAGGGAAAATGTGGCACATATACACCATGGAATATTATGCAGCCATCAGAAACGATGAGTTTGGGTCCTTTGTAGGGACATGGATGAACCTGGAAACCATCATTCTCAGCAAACTGACAGAGGAGCAGAAGATCAAACACCGCATGTTCTCACTCATAGGCGGGTGTTGAACAATGAGAACACATGGACACAGGGAGGGGAGCACTACACACTGGGGTCAGTTGGGGGGAAATAGGGGAGGGAGGGTGGGGGGTGGGAAGCTGGGGAGAGATAGCAAGGGGAGAAATGCCAGATGTAGGTGATGGGGAGGAAGGCAGCAAATCACACTGCCACGTGTGTTCCTATGCAACAATTTTGCATGTTCTTCACATGTACCCCAAAATGTAAAATGCAATAAAATAAATAAAGGGGAAAAAAATAAAATAAAATAAAATAAAATAAAATGGATGAAGCAGGGACTCACAATGAAATTAAAACCCAAACTTTTCATTGCCTTTTTCACTGGTTGTCTTAAGATCTCTGATTTTTCAAGTCTTACAGTTTTCCAGTGTCCTCTAGTGTATCACTGTTCACATGATGTTGATGCAAATTTTGTGCTAATCATTCAGGAAAGGATGGGGTCAGCAGTGGTAAATAGGTTTCTTAAATGAAAGACTTCTCGTTCATTGCAGAACTATTCACAGTAGCAAAGACATGGAATTAACCTAAATTCCCAACAAGGGTAGACTGGGTAAAGAAAATGTGGTCCATATATATCATGGAATAATAAGCAGTCATAAAAAGGAATGAGATCATGTCCTTTGCAGGAACATGGACAGAGCTGGAGGCCATTATCCTTATTAAACTAATGCAGGAAGAGAAAACCAAATACCACATGTTCTCACTTATAAGTGGACATGAGAACACATGGACACAGAGACAGACACAACACACACTGGGGCCTACTTGAGGGTGAAGGGTGGGAGAAGGAAGAGGTCAGAAAGAATAACTATTGGTACTCGGCTTAGTATCTGGGAGATGAAACAATCCACACCACAAACTCCTGTGACACAAGTTTACCTGTGTTACAAACCTGCACATATACACTTAAACCTAAAATAAAAGTTAAAAAAGAAAAAAAGAAAAGAAAATGTAGGACCTCTCAGTCTTTCATTTATAAATGAGCATTGCAAATCTTCAACCGAAACTGTTTCTCAAAGTTACTTGGCCATGGAATCCATTCTCATTCCCAGTCCCTACTGTGGGACACTGATGATCTTTTCCTGGACATTAGAGCTCCACAGGTCTCTGTTTTCTGATAGGGATGCCATGACTTGTTATCTATAGTCAGAATTTACTCATATTTCCTCAAGAAAGGAAACCAGGGTGTCCGGTTCAATTTCTGTCCTTCCTCACACCTTTCTCTAAGCATTTCTAACCCAGCAAAGGCATCAGATTTGCAGAATTACTGTTGCGCACAATGTTTTCTTCATCATCCTCAAACATCCGCAAATTGTTTCTGAGCCACTGTTTCCCAAGAGCATGTTGGGATCCATCTGACAAAGCAAAACTGCCCATGTTGAACTAAATTAGTTAGGAAAAGCTCAGGGCCAAAGGTGGGGACTTTCCTCTCCTTTTTTCCCCCCTTTCCTTTAAAAGCAATAAGGACGCATAGATTTTTATCCATCAATAATCATAGGTGAATTTTGATAGTGGATAATATCTACTGGTGACTACAAAGTCATTTAAAAAGCTGATAAAAAGTTATGTCAGCAAATTCCCATTTTTTTGTTGTTTTTACGTAAGGGTGGTCAGCATTGTGGTGAGCTATACTGGCAATCAGGGGCTGGGATTCTGGCAGCCAGTCTGCAGCACTGCAGCTGAATGATGTTCCCAATAATGATGGTCCCAAGCTACTGAATGCCCATTAACTCCCAGGAAGCATGCTAGTCACATTATCCAGTCATTAATTTTTTCAGTCATTATTTTTCAATTCTCACAATAATCTATCAAGGTAGGTTGCATTGTACCTATTTTGCACAAAGGGACTTTTGAGAGCCCTAGAGAAGGAAAGAAATGAGTTCAAAGTCACACAACTATAAGGTAACAACTGGAATTTAGTCTAGGACTACTGGACTCCAAAAGAGAATGTTTTTCTGCATGTATTTCATTCAGCCTTTAATTCAAAAGAATAGATTCTACTAGTAGGCTACGTAACTTCGTTGGGCTGCAGTTTCCTTATTTGTAAAATGAATTGAAGAAATTGGACTGACTGGTCTCTTAGGTCCTAATCATATGGAAAATACTTTTTATTAAAGACAATAGTAATAGCTATACTTCGTAAACAGTTACCAAGTGCCAGATACCATTCTAAGTACTTTCATATATTAACACTTCAGATTCTTATAATTATTTGATGAAATGTGGTCTATTATTATTCCCATTTTACAGATGAGGAAATTGATGTAACTGGGATACATATAGGTTTCCAAGAACACTGTGGCCCCTACGCAGGCAAGATTCCTGTCATCTAGTTGGGGCTCCAGGATACAAATGGACAGCAAACTAGTGCAAAAGTGGAGGTCAGAACAATGGAATGCTCCTCTTGCAGGCTGAGATACAGCAGGTATATGTACTCTGAAACATAACGAAAATGCACAGCTCCCTCAGCTGGGTGAACTGCCAATGGCTTTGACAGTGTCCTCATAGAAACTTAACATCAGTGTTAGGAATCTCTTTAGACTTCTAGATACTGGTTTCAAGGGTTTCCCAAGGTCTTAGAAATCCTCCATCTTTTTTTTTTTTTCCTCCTTTTCCTCTCCTTCTTATTTCCCGGGGGGAATATATCAGAACTCATAAGCACTTCTGAAAGAGCTTATACTCTATTTTTGGAAAAACTTCCAGGGATATTTATGGTCAGCTAATGGGAGCAACACACATTAGGTAGTATTTTAGAAAAATATTAACACAGGTAATCTCTTTAAGAAAAACCTTCATTTGTGAGGAATAAACTTGGTTCTAATTAGAATAAAGCATCTGTGAAATATGTTTTCCCAGGTAGGGAAAATATCACTGATGACCCAGCACTGACATTTATACTGATCCTGGATAAAATGTTCAGAATATGTCTTAAATATCTGTTGGCCCAGCTCTGGATCCATTAGTTTATTTCTCTGAAGTTATTGATGAGTTCATAACTTGGTTATGAAAGGCCATCAATAAATGAGTAGAAATAAATGAGTTAGTCTAGTGTGTGCTCTGCTTGTGCACTGGAGTTGAAGATAAATGCACTAAGGGAAGGCTGGCCTTTGAAATCACCCTGGAACAGGGAAGGTATCTGATGAGGCAGCACAGAGAGCCAGCCCATGGGAGGGTCCAGATGGGCAGTGGACAGCAGGTAGCATCAATCTATCTGGATTCTTCTGAAGTAGAGATCAGCTCACACCTCAAGGACAATAGATGTGGGCAGTCATCACAAGTCTACTCTGGAACTTGATGGCATTTTTCTTATCGTTAGCAATACTTCTTCTCTTTCGAGGGCCTTTATTCCAGAGGGGATGTGGTATGCATGTTAGAACAAGCATAGGTCCCAGAAACTGAAAACCAAGATTTGAGTTTAGTAATAATACTATTGCTAATAACGCCAACTCTGAGCCTCACGTTTCATAGCTGTAAATGGGAGCTGGTGAGTAAAGCATGTTGAATCTCAACATTTATTTGACTAGATACTCTAAGAAGCAGAATGCTTGGTACATGGGGATTTTCTGGCTCTTTTATTAACCTCCTTTTTTTATGGGAAAGTTTGAAAAATGACTGGGACATTTGATATCTTTCTTTTTCTCTTAAATAAGGCAATAGACCAGAGGTTGAGAAGTGACTGAGAATAGCAGGCAGTGGGTAGTTTTCTTTTAGGTGATCTCCTAATACTTAACACTCACTAGAGAGGGAGCAACAAAAACATTATCAGGGTACTCTGTTCCATGCTTATTTCAACCCCTGAGAGAAAACAAAAGGTTCTGCCAAGAAATCTGTGAAACACAGACACCAAAGCAAGAAGGGATTGTTTATTGTATTAACTTTGATGAAAAAGAACTAGGCAATGCAAATACATTCCTCTGTCAATATTCAAATATGAAGACCTTGCTAAGTGAACTGAATGAACTCTGCTTTGGAATAATCATGTGGGATTGCTCCTCATTTCAGGGGGTTTCAGTGGATTAAGTGAAAGGAGGAAGATTTTCCTTCCTATTTCTCAAAATTTCATATTCAATATTAATGTCAGAAGTTGCACCAAATGATAACAAAGACAAATAATTATCATAAGAAACCTGAAGAGCTCTTTATGGGCTCCAAAGCACTTTTTAAGTAGTACATGTGAATGGAATTTATTATCAGTACATCTACCCTACCATCTCCTTCCAACTTGGAGTATATTTATGTAACAATTTCAAATGCATCACCTTGATTTTCTAACTACCAAGGAGAGGATCAGATTTCACGCCTCTAAAGAGAAAGATTTCTGGATTCTGAAGAGGGAAGACATTATATAATCTAGAGGCAAATAGAAATATTTTTTCAAATTTACATTTTAAAAGGTGAATTATTAATTCCTAGCCTCTACATAAAAAGCATTTTATATAAATATTCCCACCTTCCCAATGCCCAGATAAATTCATAAATGTTCCCAGGAAGATACAGTCAGAAAATACATGCCTAGAGGAAAAAACTGAAAGAGACAACCAGCCATGAATGGATAGAACTGTTAAGATGACACAGAGATCTCACAGATAGACTACCAGATGGGCTTGGCTTATGCTTTAGCTACAAAGAAAGGGCCTGGTCCAGGTAACTTTGTCTGTGTAGAAGATCCAAGTTAATCCAGAGGAAAATAAATTCTTTGGTTCAGGAAAATATAATATGATATTGTAGTGGTCTTAAAGTGTATATCTACACATCCTTTGACACTTTTTCCTTTAAAACATGGAACTTACCTAGAAGTAAAAAGTACAGTTATGGTTACCAGAGGCTGGGAAGGGTAGTTGGGAGGGGAGGATAGAGAGAGGTAAATAGATACAAAATTACAGCTAGATAGGAAGAGTAAGTTCTAGTGTTCTGCAGCACTGTGGGATGAATATAGTTAACAATAATTCACTGCGTATTTTCAAATATCTAGAAGGGAGGATTTTAAATGTTCCTAACACAAAGAAATGAGAAATGTTTGAGGTAATGGCTATGCTAATTACCTTGACTTGATCATTAAACATTGTATACATGTATCAAAATATCACTCTCTACCCTATAAGTATGTACAATTATTATATGCCAATTAAATTTTTTTTCTGTTTTTATTACATTTTAGGTTTTGGGGTACATAGGAAGAAGATGCAAGATTGTTGCATAGGTACACACATGGAAGTGTGATTTGCTGCCTTCCTCCTCTTCACCTATTTGGCATTTCTCCCCATGCTATCTCTCCCCAACTCCCCACCCGCCGCTATTTCCCCCTGACAGACCCCAGCGTGTGATGTTCCCCTCCCCGTGTCCATGTGCCAATTAAAAATTTTAAAATAAAAAAAATATCTTGGAAGGTTAAAAAAAAAAAAAAAAAGATGGGCCCTAATTTCTCTTCCTGTTTGGTGGGGCTCATACTTAATGACTCATTTTTAATGAATAGAATATAGCAGAAATGATGTGTCATATCCAAGATTAGGTCATAAAAAGGCATTGTGGCTTCCTTCTTTGCTGTCTCTCTTGGACCACATGCTCTGAGAAAAGTTGGCTGCCCTGCTGTGAGGAAGCTCAAGCAGCTCTGTGGAGAGATCCATGTGGAAAGGAACTAAGTATGCCTGCCAATGTCCAGTAAGGAACAGAGGGCTTCTGCCAACATGGAGGTGGATCCTCCAGGCCAAGTCTAGCCTTCAGATGACTGTAATTTTAGCTGACATCTTGATTGCAACTTCATGAAAGACCTTGCATCAGAAACACTCAGCTAAGTTGCGTTCCAATTCCCTATTCATAGAAACTTTGAGACGATAAATGTGGGTTGTTTCAAGGCTAAATTTTTGGATTCTTTTTTATGTAGCAATAGAAAATTAATACAATGATACACTGGAATAATAAATTCCAGACATGAAAGGTTTTGAAATTGGAATTGGAGATAATAAAATGTTGAGGCCCACATTTGCATAGCTCTTTACAGTTTATGAAGTATTTTCACAAAAGTAGCATTTGTGTTATAGAAGACATATATGCCCTCTTAAAAGTATATCAAAAACTATCCTGGGTCCAAGATACTCATCTTACAGACTGAAGATTAAATACAAAGACAAAAAATGATGAACCAACCTACAGAGAGGAGGAAGTTCACAGCATCTCACAGAACCTGCTTCATGGTATTCTTAACGAATGCCTGATACATACCATAATTCAGTTGGTGTGATAACTCTTTTATATACATGTACACAAGCATATGCGTGCATGTGTGCACATGCGTGCGCGCGCACACACACACACACACACACACACACACACACACAAACACAAACAATAATCTTCCCTGGAACAAGAAGATCCTGGTTCATGCTAATAACAGGACCCAGAGCCACTACTGCTGTAGCAAAGATAAGTCTTACATTTAGATTTGTGATTCCATTATTTAGTATTTTGTATGTGTCTAACAAACAAAACAATGCATCACCCTACAAAACCACTTTACCACTTTCACAACAGCTATCCATGATGGAATAACTGGATCATAAACATATGATGGGATTCAGGCATTGGATAACAGGCAGCAAAGGATCGTGATCTTTGAAAGAAGGGAACAAATGAGGTGAGCCCTCTATTTTCCTTGACTTCTGCCTGTAAGTCCTTCGCAACTGAAGTGTAAGGAGATAAGGGTCCAAGCAGAGAACAGCAGTCTCACTGAGTTGAAGAGCTAGAGATGGGAGTTTGGGTATCGCTGGAGTAGCTGTGTATAGAGAGGAGGAAACTGCACAGAGAGGACACCCAGAAGTCTGTGGAGATGTTTCCCTTAGGTCCTTGGTTGAGCAATGACCTGTGCATGCACAGGTTGAGAGGTTCACAAAGCCTTGCAGGGAGAAACTCTATGAAACTGAGAAATAAATGGAGAGATTAAGATCACCCAGGGCTAGGAAACACTGCAGTTTGGTCCAGCTAAAGCCAAAAGTCAGCTGTTCTGTTGAGACCTCAGAAAAAGCATGCTTTATAAATATGTAAGGACAATGTTCTAGAATAATGACCATGCCCTAAAACTGAGGATGAAATGAAAATGTATCAAGGAAGGCAAACATAAAACTAAGGCTTACAAGATTTAAACTGCTTGACTGAATTAAATTCAGCAACCTTTATAGAATACTCCACACTCCATTCAATGTAATATTCATAATGCATAGCATATCATAACAACTGCCAGACATGCGAGGAAGCAGGAAAGCATGACCTGCAGCCAGAAGAAAGGCAACCTACAGAAACAGAACTTGAAATGACTCAGATGGTGGAATTAACAGGCAATGGCATTTAAATACTCCAAAAATATGCTGGGGAATTTAAAGACGCAGAGACAATGAAAACACAAGTGAAGGTTTCAGAGAATGTAAATTGTAATAAAAGAATAAAATGGAAATTCTAGAACCAGGAAAGAGAAGGAAATAAAGGGCATCCAAATTGGAAAAGAAGAAGTCAAGCTGTCAGTGTTCACTGATCATATGATTGTGCACCTAGAAAACCCTAAAGATTCCTCCAAAAGATAATTAGATTTGATAAAGTAATTCAGTAAAGTCTCAGGTTACAAAATCAATGTACACGAATCAGTAGCACTGCTATACACCAACAGCAACCAAGCTGAGAATCAAATCAAGAACTCAATCCCTTTTACAACAGCTTCAAAGAAAGATAAAATACCTAGGAATATACTTAACCAAGGAGGTGAAAGATCTCTACAAGTAGAACTACAAAACACTGCTGAAAGAAATAATAGATCCAAACAAATGGAAACACAACCCATGGTCATGGATTAGAAGAATCAATATAATGAAAGTGACCATACTGCCTAAAGCAGTCTACAGGTTCAATCTAGTTCCCATCAAAATAACTATCATTTTACAAAGAATTAGAAAAAACAATTCTAAAATTCATATGGAATCAAAAGAGCCTGAATAGTAAAAGCAATCCCAAGCAAAAAGAACAAATCTGGAGGCATCACATTATTGGACTTCAAAATTATACTACAAGGCTATAATTACCAAAACAGCATGGTACTGGTATAAAAGAAGACACATAGACCAATGGAACTGATCTAAATGGGGCTGGGAAAACTGGATAGCCAAATGTAGAAGAATGAAAGTGAATCTCTCTCTCATCTTATAAAAAATAAGATGGATTAAAGACATAAATCTAAGACCTGAAACCATAAAAACTCCAGAAGGTAACCTAGAAAAAACTCTTCTGGACATTGACCTAGGCAAAGAATCATGACTAAGACCCCAAAAGCAAATGCAACTAAAACAAAAATAAATAAATGGGACATAATTAACCTAGAAAGCTTCTGTGTAGAAAAAAAAGAAAACAGAGTAAACTACAGAATGGGATAAAATATTTGCAAACTATGCATCTGACAAGAAACTAGTAACCAGAATCTATAAGGAACTCAAAAAGATCAAGAAAAATAATAATCCCATCAAAAGGTGGAAAAATGACAGTAATAGACATTTCTCAAAAGAAGAAATACAAATGGCAAAAAATATGAAAAAATGCTCAACATCACTATTCATCAGGGAAATGGAAATTAAAGCTACAATAAGATACTACTTTACTCCTGCAAGAATGGCCGTTATCATAAAGTCAAAAAACAACAGTTGTTGGCATGAATGTGATGGAAAGGGAATGCTTGTACACTACTGATGGGAATGTAAATTAGTACATCTCTATGGAAAACAGTATGGAGGTTCCTTAAAGAACTAAAAGTAGGTTTATCATTTGACTCAGCAATCCCACTACTGGGTAGCTACTCAAAGGAAAATAAGTCAATATGTCTAAAAGACACCTGCACATGTATAGTCATTGCAGTACAGTTCACAACTGTGAAGATATGGCACCAACCTCAGTGCCCATTGGCCAATGAGTGGCCAAAGAAAATGTAGTATATATACTACACCACTGAACATGTCTCAGCCATAAAAAATAATGAAATAATGTCCTTTGCAGCAACTCAGATGGAGTGAGAGGCCATTATTCTAAATGAAGTAACTCAGGAATGGAAAACCAAGCAACTTTTGTTCTTACTTATACATGTGAGCTACGCTATGGGTATGTAAAGACATACAGAGTGATATAATAAAACTGAGAGACTTAGAAGAGGGAGGTTGGGAAGAGCTAAGGGTTAAACTACACATTTGGTACCATGTACAGTGTACACATCACTCCAGTGATGGGTACACTAAAATCTCAGACTTCACCACTTCATAATTCATCCACGTAACCAAAAACCATTGTGCCTCCAAAGCCACTGAAATAGTAAAAAAAACAAAAACAAACAAACAAAAAACCCCAAAAAAACCAAAAAAACAGGAATTTAAAATTTCTAGAACCAAAAAGTACTATATTTGGAATTAAAAATGTACTAAATTGGCTTAAGGGCAGATTGGATACTAAGTGAATCCAAATAGGATAAATTCTAAGAAAATGAGGCATATAAGAGTCAAACTTCTAAATACTAGAGATAAAGAGAAAAATCTTAAAAGTAACCAGGGAAAGACAGAGCATATTATGTTCCAGGAAATTTTAAAAAAAATCAACTAACTTTTCATCAGAAAAAAATAGAGACCAGAACACAACAGAATGAGATTTTCAAACTGTTGAAAGAAGATAGCCATCAAACCAGAATTTTACATCCAGTGAAAAGCATATGAAGCACTACTTAACAGATAAACCGGAAAATCCCTAACTGGAGGTTTTATTTTAAAATTTTAATTATTTTTTAAAACAATGTTTGTGGATACATAGCAGGTATATATATTTATGGGGTACATGTGATGTTTTGATACAGGCATGCAACATGAAATAAGCACATTATGGAGAATGGATTATTCATCTTCTCACATTTATCCTTTGAACTACATACAATCCAGCTACATTTTTTAATTTTAAAATATACAATTATTGTTGACTATAGTCACTTTATTTTGCCAAATAGGTCTTATTCATCTTTTCTATTTTTTGTACGCATTAACCATCCCTACCTTTCCCACTCCCCCAAATCCCTACTTCTCTTCCTAGACTCTTGTAACCATCCTTCTACTCTCTATATCCATGAGTTTAATTGTTCAATTGGAGAATTTATCAGTAACTGATAAAATAGACAAAAAAAATCAACTTGACATGATTTACACTTACTGAGCAATGCTACTGGATTCTGCAATTGTTTGGCATACTATTCAAACAGTTGCAAAAATACGCGTTCAAGTACACATGGAATAATCACCAAGATATATCAATTGGAACCATAAAATAAGCATCAGTACATTTCAAAAGTCTGAAATTGTACAAATTACTGTAAGGTCCAAACTGTTTACGTTGGCCCATGTGACCTATATGGCAGACTAACTGCATCAGAGGTGCCATTTTTTTCATCCCTGTATCTATGGCCTTTTCCATGTAAATTTGCAGTTCTTTTGACCAAAGAGGAGTTATTTACTTATACACCTGTTTTTTAGGACGAACTTGCAACTTTTTCTGGTCAACAGAATGCAGTAGCGGTGCCAATCTATCACCTCTGATGCAAGGCCTCAAGAAACTTTGCCCATTTTTGTTACATTCTTGCCCTCTGCCATGGCCAGGAGAAAGACATACTCAGGGTAGCCCACTGGTTCCAGATGAGATGAGAATCATGTGGTACACAGCTGAGGCACCTGTCATCCCTATTAAGGTTATCCTAGATCAGCCAACAGCTATCCAACCCCAGACTCGTGAGCAAGCCTAGCTAAGATCAGCAGTTATCTAGCAACTTGCAGCTGACCCTCGATATATGAACAACTCCACTGTAGAACAGCTGAACCCCACAGACTTGTGAGATGAATAAGTATTTATTGTTCATTCCCAAGATTTTGTTTGTTATGCAGCATTATGTGGCAATAGACAACTGATCCTGCCTATATCTCTGACTGATTCACAGCTTGTAATACTCTTGGTGGCTCACTGCAGCTATACTTGCACCTTTGCTATTTCTCTAACAGGTAGGCATGTTCCTGCATCCGGGCGCTTGTCTTGTCTGGAATGTTCTTCCTTTAGACAGCGGCATGAATAAGAGCTAAAGACTGCTTGGCTAAGAGCTAAAGACTGCTGGGAGGAAGTAACAAACAGAATGATGTGGGTTGGTCCTCTCCTCCTGGGATACAGTAGAACGTGCTGCACTGTGAGTGAAGGATGATACACATTACAGGAGGAAAAGACTTCCTAGACAATGGACGCATACTCACAGCTTACTGGGTTTGGGAAGGGAAGGATTCTGAGGATGAGGAATATGCTCTACTTTCTTGAAATGAGAATATGCTCGACACTCTCGATAGGGTTGGGAAATGAGGCTGGCCAGGAATTAATGGGGAAAGGATTACTCAAATGCTGACTGACAGGCTATCTTACTGGGAAGAAAGAACATGTTTATAGATTGGATGTGGCACAATGGTGAGACTGAAACAGCTCTGGCCTTTAGCTCTGGTTCAGCCCATCGCTGATTTGTTGTCTTGGGAAAATTATTTTTAATTATTTGAACTCCAATTTCATCATTTGTAAAATGGGAGTGATACAGGTATCTTGACTGGTCAAGGTAAAGATTAAATGTGATTATGTACATATACATATATGTATATAATTATTAATCACTTAATATATAAAAAGTGCTCATTAAAGTACAGCTACCACCTTTCACTTCTTCCTCATTATCATTCCTACTTTCTAAACAATGTACTTGTGGGAACTACTGGTAAGATAAAAATACAGAATTTAATCCTATGCAGTAAAAAGTGAGTAGGGAGAGGACATACTTTCGAATCTATAAGCCATAAGTAAGTATAACCAAAATAAATTCAATGTTAGCCAAGGAAAAAACCCAATATATTTTCTCTGAAATGTTTTTCTCAAACTACCATTAGTTACAATGACATTGCAATGACATAACATTACAAAAACTCTCACCTGGGTCACATCAAATTTTGAGACTTGTATTCTATTTCTGAAATATTTGTAGGGATGCATTTTGAAATTTATATTCTGTGAGACCAACTCCAACAGTATTGGAGCAATTAATGAATAAAATATAGAAAAATGTTGATGATTGTTAAATTTGGGGGATGGGTATGTTGAGATTCATTATTCTCTTCTCTTTGTGTTTATTAGGAACATTTGAAAATATTCACAAAGAAAAATTTTGTTTAATGACTCTGATGACCCCACTATCTGCTAAATTAATCTCTTCCCTTCTTGAACCTACTTATATTTCCAACTCTTGCAACTTTGGATGACCCTGAATAAGAACTATCAATTGTGCAGACAAACAAATACTTTTATTATTCACCATGGTCGCTTCCAGGCTTCAAAAGTATTCCAGGTTATGGTTTACTGGGGTTAGCAAACAAGTCTTCATTCACTTTACACCTTTCATATTTTTAAAGATACTTTGTTGTGTCCCTCCTTCGTTCTAGTCTTTCTGATGGAAAAATCCTAACCCTTTTATTCCCCATTGCTCTGGCAGCAGGTCCCTCTATCAGTTATTGAAGCTGCCCTTCTCCAGACCTTTCTCAGCTCTGCTGACTTTCATGTGCTGCAGTGACCAGAACTGATCCACCCAGGTGACACACAAGAACAAAGGACAGCCCAAACCAGAATTTCAGTGAAGGGACTTTCAGAAACAAAAGAAAATTGGAAGGGAACATCGAGCAACCATGAAGACACAAGCACAGTGTGTTAGAAAATGAAATTGTATGAAAGCAGATGAAAATTATCCTCATTATAACAGCTGGCAGGATAAAATGGGGAGAATTTTTTTTTAAACAAGCTAATTCTATGACTTCCAGGCTCCAAGCCAAACCATCAAGGGTGTCTATCACATTAGAAAAAAATTCAAACCTAACACCACAGCCAATGGTCTGGCTCCTGCCCCTGTCTTTCTCCCACTTTTTCTCCTTCTGCTCCCACCTTGCTTACTCAGCTCCAGCCACGCTGGCCCTCCTGCTGCTTTTGTGCACACCATAACCCACTGTGAATCTGGGGCAGCTCCATCTTGCTGCAGCCTCTGCCAGACCACCTCTACTCAACCCCTTCTCACATGGATTGTTTCCTTCATACATCATCTGGCCTCTGATCAAATGCCACTTCCGCAGAGAAGCTTGCCCTGACCAAGCAGCCTCCTCCCTTGTTCTCTATTCTCTGACCTGCTTTACTGCAATCATGCTTTGAACATACAGGATGTAGTTTACCTTTCTCTTATCAGTGTCATCCATTAGAGTATACACTCTGGGAGGAAGACAGCTTTGAATTGGTGACTCCTAACTCCTCCTCACATCTAGGTTAGTGCCACAGGAATGGGTACCAATCATTACTTGCACAAATAAATGAATGAATACATGCATGCCTACCAGTTAAGAGTGCAAGCTCTGGCACCAAACTGTCTGGGTTGAAATTCCACCTCTAGCTTCTGTATGTTTTGGGGCAAGTTATTTATTGTCTCTGTATACACTTTCCTAATTTATAAAATACAGATAATAATAGTACCTACTCAGGGTTATCTTGGAAATTGAGTGAACACAGATAAGGTGCTTAGAGCAGTGGTAAGAATAATAGCTAGTGCCCAACAAATGTGGGAATGAATACCACTGAACGGCAAAAGGGAAAAAGAGAAGAATACTGACAGCCTTCCTCGAGTAGCAGCAGCTAAAAGACTGAAAGCAAGTGTGGTGCTCCAGTGACTCTCACCTACTCTGGAAAGGTGTGCTTTCAAGTTCAAGGAATCAATTACAAGGGAAACTTCCTTTTGTGTGGGAGGGTATCTGAGGGTTTTGTTTTTCACATTTAAGAGACATAAAATTCACAACTGCAGTATCTTCCAGTTCTCAAATTAGCATGTTTGCATGACGTATCCATTCAGAGTATAATATCTACATACAGAACATGCTCTCTAAAGCTTTTGTGCCTGGTGCAAATAATTGTGTAACACTATTCACATCCTAAAGGTATTATATGGCAAAAAGGAAAGTTGTGACATTACTAGTTAGCCACAGCTACAAGTTCATATTCCCAAAAGTGACTTCACTTTCCACAACAGAAAACAAAGAAAAAATTTAAACACACACACACACACACACACACACACACACACGCACACACACACAGAGTTTATTCTTGATTTTGAGAGTGTATAATCAATAACAGCCATAACTACCTGCAAAATTTTTAGCTTTTGGTAAGTAAGAATAGGATCTTTTGTTTCTGTGTTAAGGTTGCCTATTACAAAGATTAACCTATTTGTTGATGCAAACCCAGTTTAATAAATGCAAATCAAGGGAAAACATACAATCCACCTAAGAATTGGGGTTATGTTCTATAATCCAACAGAGCAAGAGATGCTGATAGTAAGTGTTGCCAGGTAAAATGAGAGCAGAGAGGTTCTTGACAGTTTGGAAAGTACCAGAAAATGGTCCAGGTGGAGGTGCAGCTGTGCGGATAACTCAGCTCTTTCTATCTCCCTTTAGAGCCCACTGTTTCCTGTACTTGATACTGAAGATAAGAATTATCCCAATGTGTGGAGAAAACCTCTTTCTGAAATGTAACTACTTTGCTAATCAAACATCATCATGAATAAACACACTCACAGGACACTTCTTAAAAGTAAAATCATTTGTAGGCAGCAGCAGTTCAGGAGGAGCACGTCCGTGATAAGGCTACTTCCTTAACATTTAGATAGCACTTTATGTGTCCTCTATGGCAGGCCCCAAGTGAGAAATTACTTTAAAAACATAGCAACGTTTGTATCACTTAAGGAGAGTGTATGATTTTTCCTTCTAATGATATAAGTTTAATATATTCCTAATTATTTTTCCCCTTTGGCCATCAGAAAGCTTGCCTATGGTTTGACTATAGCAAGTATATAAGATCTTATGATCTGCTTATTCATATTTTTACTCCTCTGGTTTTGACTATCTGCTCTTATTAATATTTTGTACTGAATTTTAAAATTCTATAAAAGTATTTTATTCTGATTTTATGTGGTGGTTTAAGCTGTCTCCAATCTTTCATAAAATGAGATGGGTTTAGCTTAATTAAGTTGGGTCATTTTCATAGACCTAATTTCCCTTGATTGTCATAACAGCCTGAAGAGGTAGACGTTGTCATCATTTACATTTTATAGAGAGGGAAACTGACACCCAAAGGTGTAAATGCCCTGCCCAAGACCCAAATATCACAGAGTTTTCACTGTTCTATGTTATGCTATCCTATTTCTCTAATAAAAAAAATTACTTTTACTGGTATAATATCTTCAGGTAAGAGTTATAATTCAATTAACGATGAACTTTCTTTTAAAGTGTCACATGAATGAGACAAAATACATTTAAATTATAAAAGGAGGCAGGGCGAGGTGGCTCACGCCTGTAATCCCAGCACTTTGGGAGGCCGAGGCGGGTGGATCACGAGGTCAAGAGATCGAGACCATCCTGGTCAACATGGTGAAACCCCGTCTCTACTAAAAATACAAAAAATTAGCTGGGCATGGTGGCGCGTGCCTGTAATCCCAGCTACTCAGGAGGCTGAGGCAGGAGAATTGCCTGAACCCAGGAGGCGGAGGTTGCGGTGAGCCGAGATCGCGCCATTGCACTCCAGCCTGGGTAACAAGAGCGAAACTCCGTCTTAAAAAAAAAAAAAAAATTATAAAAGGAAGGATTTAGGCTAGTCAGAAATTTTATCAATAAATGTATATGATTGTAGAATATTAGGCAGTTAGAAAAAGAGAATTTTCTTTGATGAATTTTATAATTCTGTCTTTTTATCTTCTAAAGAAAAAGGTATACAAGAAGGGCAAAATTTAGATAAAAGTGTTGCTTGAAGGTAAGAGAATGAATTATTTGACCTACACAAGATGAAAATGCTTTTTAAAAATCAACCACCACCAAACATTACTGACTTTTCATTATAGCCCACCAGTGTAAGGAGATGGGCTTTGATCTCCTTTCTAAGGTCACCAGGCTGGCTCTAATCCCAGCACTCTGGGCACGCCTGCTGTGCTCAGTCCTGCAGTTAGGTGTGTTTCCTGGGCAATGGAGTCTGTGGAAACTGCCTGGCTCTGGATTATATGTGACAAAAAAACCTCAAAGTACATGAGAGTCAGGATCATCACCAACTTAATTTCCCAGCCTTTTCCTCAGAGCACAGGCTCCTTTCTTTTTCACATCTGTGTGTGCCAGGAAAGCAGCGTCTTGCCCAGGAAAAGTTACCAGCTGTGCCTCATTGAGGGCATTATAGGAAAAATAAACATGAAATAAGAGAGAAAGAGGGATTCCTTTTGAATATAAATATGCTCATAACACAATTCATTAAGCAATATCATTTATTTATGATATTTTCCTATTATGTCTGTGTTCACCTACTTCTAATTTCAGCAAAAGGTGTAAAATTTTCTTACATTTGCTTGTTTAAGTACTGAGTTTAAAATGGCTACTGCAAAACTGACAATGACAGATTCTACTTTGACGTTAGGTTCAAATTCAGTTTGGAGAAGCATTTCCCCAACCTGAGGTGATATGGTTTGCTTGTGTCCCCACCCAAATCTCATCTTGAATTGTAACTCCCACAATTCCCATGTGTTGTGGGAGGAACTTGGTGGGAAGCGATTGAATTATGGGGGTGGGTCTTTTCTGTACTCTTCTCATGATAGTGAGTGGTCTCACGAGATCCGATGGTTTTAAAAACAGGAGTTTCCCTGCACAAGCTCTCTCTTTGCCTGAGACATGCATGTAAGATGTGACTTGCTCCTCCTTGCCTTCTGCCATGATTGTGAGGCCTCTCCAGCCATGTGGAACTGTCCATTAAATCTCTTTCCTGCATAAATTACCCAGTCTTGGATATGTCTTTATCAGCATCATGAAAATGAGCTAATACATGAGGGAAGAGTGCATTGTTGTAAACAATTACCCCAAAGAATTTTCAGGTATCTGTAGATAATTTTGCTCAGTTAAATCAGGAATGGATCACCTAGACAGTTTCTCTGTCCTCAGACCTGATAAATGAGAAGCTCTCCAGGAGAAATAAGTCAATTTGTTGTTTGTGCAACATGCATTGGACATGCTTTGTGTAAATTTCACTGAGTCAGCTAGCTAGCAAGTTGCTTGGTAGGGATTTGAACTATGGAGTGCCTCATTCCAAGAGCCATCATGGTCTTGCTGGTACTTTATAAAGTTTCCAGGCTTCCTGCTGCCATAGAGAGGCTTGCAAGTATGTGCTAGTTCTAAGCATTGATATGCAAAAAGTTATCAACATCCTGAATTCCCATGTATTTTATATTGTAATCTCATTTGTTTTATCAGCAGAGGAAGCTCCATTTAGAATGAGCCCCTTGGCCACATGCTGGACAAACATGGAACAGCCAATCAAATCTCTATATTCTATGCATTGGTTTCTTTGACTTGCCTGGTGTTGTGGGGAGGGGTCCTCCTTCAGATTTTCATCCAGGTCCACACCAACTCTGTTGAAGAAAAACAAAAACTGGTCAGTGCCCTGCTGTAGAAGGCATGTGACAGTCTTGAGTGTCAGATGACCTAACCCAAACATAATGTGAATCTGAGGAAAGATTTAGCAGAAAACGATCCTACCTATTCTTGATTCAAAAGAGCCTCAGATTTATACCAAAATGAGAATTTAAACAGCTGGGCCTCAGCATGCTGAAGAACTTAAGCATCAACAGCAGCTCTTCTCTACTTCTTTCCCAGCAAGGTAAGTATCGCTGAGAACCTGGGATAACAGCCACCAGGAAAAAGACCTCCATAGCCCCAAAAACACACATTCTAGAGGGAAGGAGACCTGGTACCTCTGCAACCACCCATTGACTAAAATGCCCTGGGAATTTGTGTGCCCAGCCTGGAGCAGGGTTTCTCGAGGCAGAGAACACAGAACGTTTTTCTAGAGTCTGCCCAGAGGGAGGATTCAGACTGTGGAGCCTGAGGTGTATACAATTTGGGGGCTCTCTCTTTAAGGAAAATAATGCAAAAATATAAATACAAAATTGGGAGTGAAAGTGACTTTTCAGAAGGATAAATCACAAACAAAAATACATGTTTTTAAAGTTGGCAAATGCAATAGACATCTCAAAATCCAGAAAAAAATACAAAATATTCCAATTAGTTGCATGACACACCACTAAAATAATTTTCTTCTAGAATTTTTGCCTACTGACTTTGCTACTCTCTTTACGATAATGATTTTTTACTAGAGAATAAAAAGATAAGGCAGTCTTTCCATTAGCAAGACTGATCAAAATTGTTGATAGTTGGAAGGCATTAAAGCACGCTTCCTTACACACAGACACGCTACAACGTGCCTCACTGCTACGGGGTAATGCCCTGCAAATGCAAGATTTCTGATAAATTTTATTTTATGCAATTCCCATAAGCAATGCACAGTGTACTTATTAGTGTCCATGCTTTGTCATTGAATATATTCCTGAATTTCCTGAATTTTGACAAGGCATCATCGAACACTGTATTTTACACATATCATGATTAGAAGAATTTTCAACAGAGTCTCCAGTCTGGCTCAGTGCATTTCAAACCTTGTTTTTCCTCCACTACCCACAGAGTTCTGATGCCAGCCACCATAGGACACGTTTATATTTAATTCAGCCTTGTTAATTATTTCTGTAAGCTGTTCTTACTCTGGGGTGGACAGCAGTGGCTTAGCCACGCACAGAAGTGACTGCAGCCCACGCGAATGTATTCCATTCAATCTAAACTAAATGCACTCTCAATTCAGCTTCCCCTTAGTTGGATCTCCCAAATGCCCACAGCTATTCCAATACCATCTGATCAGAGGAGAAGTACGAGGAAAAGAAAGCAGTAGGGAAAGAAACAGCAGTTGAACCCTTTGAAACGATGTTTTTTTTACAAATCTTACAAAAATATAAGACCATGGGAACACAGTGCTGGGGATCTTCCCAGGGCCTTGGAGGGCCAGACCAAGTGAGGGGCCCTGAAACTCAAACTTCCTCTGCTTCCAGAGAACATCCCTCTGCCTGCTTCATCTGGAGTTGCACAGGGTGGGAGGGCTGGGGAGAGGTCTGGCCCAAGCTCCACCAGAGCCCTTCCTGTGAGTCCACATTTGCTAGACATTTAGGAACTTTTCTTCAACTCTTGTTCCTCATAAACACCTCTGTAATCATCTTCCAGACCTGCCGTCTGGGTGGGGGAAGCAAGGCCCTGTGAGAAGCCTCCAGTCAAGCAAATGCGTGGCTCTTTAAAAGGAGAGCAGTAACAGTAAAGACCTGTCTGTTTAAAATAGCTCCGATTCTTCAGATTAGTGTTTTCTGGGCATGAATAGCCCCATCTCTCTAACCAAGGGAGGCAAATTAATAGCTGTTTATTGTGTGCTGAATTTTTTGCCTTTAGGTCACTGGGAAAAGCCTTTGGAGGCGAGGAAGCTTTGATGCTTGGAGTAGAAAAACTAGCTCTTTGACCTATTTCATCTGATAAGGAATAAGAAGGGAAAGGGGAGGAGAGAGAGAAAGGAAGTCAGGGAGGAGAAAGAAGGGGAGAAGGGATGAGGGGAGGATAGCAGTGCTGAGAGAGGGAGGGAGAAGAAGAGGAGGGAGAGTGGGAGATGAGGAAGAGAAGGGAGGGAAGGCAGGTAGAAGGGAAGAGGGGGTGAGACGGAGGTTGTGCAGACAATGGGAGTTTGGGTGGGGCCTCCCCAGGTGGGTCCAGCACAAAGAGTGACCTTGGAGTGGGGGTGGCCTGAGTCCAACAGTGGGACCCAGGTGTGGAGGCTCCCAGCCCCCTTCTCTTATGGGGCTGGGGCACTGTCACAGCTGTGTGGTGGATCCGAACCCTCTGGCAGGGGCTGGCTACCCCCTAGGAGGAGGCTTCCTTGCTGGAGAAGCGCAGATCTCAGGGATGAAACTGCTGGGCCCCCGGTCAGCTGTGAACTGAACTGAGGGTCCTGGGGCTCCCACCACTGTGTCTACTTAGGCCCTTTTTCTAGGTCTCTGTCTAGAAACCTGGAGAAGACAGAAATAGAATTTTATAAGCCCAATATTTGACGTTTGAGGCAGTACTGAGGTTTTTCACTAAAGTGGAAGCTTTGCTTTGCAGCAACAATCGCAGCAGACATTCCTAGGCAGCTAGGTGGAGTGGAGGAAGTGGGTGAAGTTCTTCCGTTTGATGCAGGACTCGGTGGAAAACATCTCAGAGGCTTCTGGGAAGAAGACCACACCTCTTCCCACATCTCATCTCAGAGCAGATCCAGAGCAGGACAAACGCTGCAAATGGCTCAAGGAAAGAGAACCTCCAGAAAGGTGCTTCCCTCCGGGGGAAGCCAGGGCGAACATGGTCCTTGCCCGCACAGGGCATACGGTTTGTGAGGTTCAATGAGGATTAAATAAAAAATGTACCACAGCTTAAGCGTTGTGAAGGAAAGGAACAGGAGAACAATGTCTTCTTTCACTTGTGATATTAGCTACTTTTGATGAATATCTTGCTAATAATATATGTTTCTTGGCTCCCTGCCTCTTTAAATACTATGTAAAGGGGATACTCTCATCTTAACTGGAGGACTTAGCATCGAAATTGGGCCCATAAGGTCTAACACGTGCAACATTATAATGATTTCCGAGAGGTGTATGAACCTTTTTATGACCACATTAAATGGTCCCTGGCTACTGTCTTTTTTTTTTTTTTTTTGATTCTTGTATCTGCCAGTTAGATTGTCTTTATTTTACCTGGCTGTGACAATATATTGACATATTATCCCTATGACCCCCACGCCTTTAATTTACTATGGTACTAACCCTGATAGTCAAATATATTTTTATTGTCATTTTATGTCTCTATCTTATATCTATCTAATCTATCTATTTCATTCAAATATTACAGAAGGGCTCACACACAATTGTTCCTATCTCACCCTTGCACACCCTCAGACCAACTCCCATTGTGTTGGAGGGCAATTTTCTGCCTTTTCTCGATTGTGATATATAAGCTGACATAGACACGCATGGCACTTTCACACGGCATCCCAAGGGGTATGCAAACATGCCAACTACATCTGTATCTCTTACTCTCCTGCTCAAGAAGCAAGTCAGAATGTGAAACTGACACTATTTTAGGGCTAACCATATACCCACTCACTTTAAAAAAATTTCTACAGCTCTTTAATGCACGAGCATCCACTCGCTTTTACACACAGAAGATCATTTATACACAATGAGTTTTTGAGAGATTATTAGAAGGAAGACATAATATCACCCCAGTTTGTGATATTACGTGTATATAGCAGCCCACCAGGTGAGATCACAGTATGAAGTCCAGCCTCCGTAGGTGACATCCAAGGGTCTTTAGCACCTCTCCCTCAACATTAAGCTAGCTACCCTTTCTGCTCATCTGATCTGGACAGTGTCCTGGGTCTGGTAACTGGAGATGGCCTTGTTTCCGAACCCTGGTACCAACTACAGTCCCTGAGCCCTGGCCATATGATAATCTGCCAGTTTCGCTCCCATGGACTGGACCCCCTCACTCCAAACTCCAGGCTGGTATTTTGGTCCATGCTGGCCACCATTGAACTTGTGTGATGCCCTGTCTTCTTTCCTGAACTTCTAAGCACTGCCCTCCCCTTCTGTCTGATCACCACCATGGCCCATCCACCACAATGCCCTTCCTAGGTCTCAGATCTCCCACTAGAAGTTACAGAGACTTGGAGTGAAGTAGCTGTACTCCTCTGACTCTGCTCTCTGCTCCCAAACAGAATCCCTTCTGGGCACCTGAGGTTACCTTGCTCTGTCTGTGGCAACCCTGGCTCACCATTTGCTCACCTGTCTGGTTAAACCCAGTCATGCAGGGCAAGCTCTACAGTATACGTTGGCCCTAGCTGGAATCTGAGGACTTTAGGATTACCTTGCGGTTGTTGAAGGGTCAGTGAAACCCAGCTGTCAAGAGGGTGGTTTGGTGCCAGGCCGCCTGGGTTGAAAAACGTGGCTCTGCCTCTCACTTGCTCTGTGACCTGTGTCACTTACTCCTGTCTTGGTTTCCTCACCAGTACAATGGGAATAATTATAGAACCCACTTAACAGGGTTACGGTGAGGATGAAATGAGAACATAGCTTAGGACCTGTTATATAGTAAGCTTTCAAGAATGTTAGTAGCTATTATTGATATTATTTTTCAGTTCTTATCAGTGGGGTCAGAGCTCAGTTGCTTATTCCTTCCAGAGATAAACCCTCCTAAGTCCTTGTTTCTGCACTGGGAAAACTTTGAATATATAGCAACAACCACAATTGAGCCATAGGGAGCAGCCAGTGCACAGCAAGGATTTCTGGTCTCATAGCAAAACATTTCCATTTAAAGAGGGCCGATCTTCCCAGGTTTGGAATTTTTTAAATTAATTTATATATTTTTTGAGATAGAGTCTTACTCTGTCACCCAGGCTGGAGTACAGTGGTACATTTTTGGTTCACTGCAACCTCCACTTCCCAGGTTCAAGTGATTCTTTTGCCTTAGCTTCCCGAGTAGCTGGGATTTCAGGCGTGTGCCACCACACCCAGCTAATTTTTGTATTTTCAGTAGAGATGGGGTTTTGCCATGTTGCCCAGGCCGATCTCAAACTCCTGGGCTCAAATGATCCATCCATCTTGGCTTCCCAAAGTGCTGGAGTTACAGGTGTGAGCCACCGTGCCTTGCCTGGTTTGGAATTATTTATAATTTGTTGATAGAGTAGTTGGGGTAATAAGGCAACAAAGAAGGAAAAGAAGGTGTCTGAAGAGCAAGGGGAAAGAAGGAAGAAGAGCTGAAAGTAAGCAAAGAAAAGGAAGGTGAAAGGAAATACTAAAGAAAGAAAGAAAGACATGATTATAAAGAGGTGCCTTGGTGGATACATAACGGTAAAGGTGCATGCAGCCTTAGAGAAGGTAAGCCAAGGCTAGAGGGACAAATAACCACACAGCCCAAGAGAACAGAGATAAATAAATATAGAAAAAACATGGAGAAATAAAAAACCAGTAAAGAATTAGAAAGCAACTAAAAAGGCTGGTTAAAATTTTTATATGATGTTTTGCATTCTTGATGCACCTTTTAATTTTAAGCAAGTTGAGTGCTGCCTCTATGGTATTCAAATGGAAATGAAGGCAAGCTTTGCACATATTCCCAGCTGTGCCCTCATACATCTCACTCCGGGTTCCTCATTTACAATGAGCATCAAGCTCCATTTTCAGAGCAAAACACATCTCTTGTGCACCATAATGCACCCTCCCTTCCTATTGTGCTTTCATTCTTTGGTGAGTTTTATTAGACATATTAAAATCTTGGGATGCTCTTATACCCAACCATAGTACAAAAGAAAAAAAAATGCTCCAAAGTTGGGTTTCTCTTACAGGGAAAGCAACGTAACTAACAAAAGTCTCACTTTTCCCATTAAAGCCAACACATTCCATTTTGATTCTTATCAGTTAGCACCTCCAGAAAGGCACTGAAATATTACTAGGGCTTAGTTTCATTGTGGGAATTCCAATAGTCTTAGGTGCCGTTTTGATTCTTTTGAGCTCCCTGCTAACAGGGGCTGGGTGGTGAGGAACATAAATTATTTCCTCTAAGACCTGCTTTTGATGGCAAAGTATAAAAAATGTCATTTTCAGTAAGGGAAGAGTGACTGGTTATTGAGCACATAAATACAGCTTGACAATGGAGGAGTCTGAAAGATACCCACTGAGGGTGGGAACTATTGTGTGGCCATGAGAATATCACTTGGAGGCCAACATCTGTTACTGTACCCTGTATTATTTGACTAAAGAATCCTGGAGTTTGTGTAAGACCAACATTAATCTAATACAATAATTCAAATATTTTAATTTCATTTTGGGAAACAAAAATGCACTAAAGTAAGCGGAAAAACTCACTTTAGTTCACTTTATTATTTACGTGTGGCACATTAGTTAAGAATTTGGACCCTGGAATCAGGTTGCATAGATTCAAATTTCACCTCCATTATTTACTACTTGTATAACTTCGAGACAAATAACTTAACCTCTGCAAATCTCAGTTTTCCCACCTGTAAGTGGGGATAAGCATGTTATCTATTTCATGAACTATTATAAGAATGAAATGAGTTAATAAAGTATATAAAATATTGGCTGCCATTTAGGAAGCACTGATGAAATATTAGTTGATGCTCTTTTCTTAGTGTTGTTATTATTAGAGAAATGGATGTACCCTACATTGACTCATAAATACAATACAGGTCAAAGACAAGAGTGGCTTTTCCATAAATGACCGATATAAAGGTCAATGATAGGATTCCTGCCATCGATGACCCAAGATCTAATGGGAAAAACAGACATTGGAAGCAAAGAACTACAGTATGGTGTGATAAGCACAGTACATAAATTATTTGAACATACCAACAAAGAGCCCAACCAAGATGAGCTATGGGGTGATTAGGCACGTTTCACAGAGGAGATGGGTATTGAAAGGTGAGAATGAGTTTAAAGGTAGGAGAAAAGTTTAGGGGAGGGCGCTCCAGGCACAGCATGGGCAAAGGCATAGGGGAACTGAGTATATTGGTACATCCTAAATAGCTCTGTGTGGTTAGACTGCGAGGGTCATGAACATTTAGGTGAACGTGGTTGGTTTGGATGATACCAGAAAGTAAGTTAAGGGCAAATTATGAAGGACCTTGAGTGCTATGCTAAGGAAAGCATTTTTTGGTCTGTTTTTCTGTAGGCACTACAGGGTGAAATAATTACATTTATGTTTTAGAAAGATCACTGGTGGTCTACATTGTGATATTAAGAAATTGGTGGCCGGGCGCGGTGGCTCAAGCCTGTAATCCCAGCACTTTGGGAGGCCGAGGCGGGTGGATCACGAGGTCAGGAGATTGAGACCATCCTGGTCAACATGGTGAAACCCCGTCTCTACTAAAAATACAAAAAATTAGCTGGGCATGGTGGCATGTGCCTGTAATCCCAGCTACTAAGGAGGCTGAGGCAGGAGAATTGCCTGAACCCAGGAGGCGGAGGTTGCGGTGAGCCGAGATCGCGCCATTGCACTCCAGCCTGGGTATAAAGAGCGAAACTCCGTCTCAAAAAAAAAAAAGAAATTGGTGAACATCTTCAGGTTGAGATAGGAAAGGAAAAAAAAAGAAACTGGAGGCATGGAGGTCATTTAGTAGTCCACTGCAGTGGTTCAACCCAGGGTTTGTTAGAGTCTAACTAAGTTAGTAGTGGTAGAAAAGAAGAAACAGGTTTCAGAGTTGTATACATGAAGGGGTGGTGAGGGGCATTGTACATGACAGGCTGACTATGGAAAGGAGAAGAGGAAAGTATTGAGGTGTTTCTGGGTTTTTACTCCAGACACTTTGGTTTGCCCTACCATTAGCCATATTAAAGAAGGAGAAGTATGTGCATGGGAATTTTCCCCAAGGGACATCCTATTAGAAAGATAAAACCGAAATTCACGGTAAGATCAGATCTGAGCATTTCTATTGTGAGTGAAGCAACATCAGCTCTCTACATTGTAATCAACTCAAGAAACATACCACCCCCCTCAGAGTTTTGTCTAGTTGCTTGTCTGAAGTGGAGATTCTGATCAAAAGGTAAAGTCTAAGAATAAGGTAGGGATGAATTCTTCAAGGTCAAGATCAATGGACTGGAAATATTTATGGAAGCTGGAGAAGAAGTTTGGACATCTTACATAGGAAGGGTTAGAGAGGGAAGAAGGAAGAAAGGGGGGGTTCTATAATTTGGGGACATGAAGTATGTGATATGATTGTAAGCCTCCCATAGGAGATGAAGATGCAGAGCTGGGATGCTGCTGAGCGGTGCTGCCCCTCTGGGTTGCCACCACTGCACAGACACACTGTCATTGATTGGTACTCATATGCTTTGCTAGGTCCATTTTTCTGCCCCTAGGACTTATCTGATTACCAAATTGAAAACAGCTGAAGGATTCATGTGACATTCTTGTCCTGGTATTCCAAGGTTGCCTGTGTAACATTTACTTTTCTTCAAGAGATTATGGAGATGGAATGGATTTCATGAAACTCTATAGAGCTGACCAGAGTAGAGAAGGGTCTGGTCTCTAACTCTTTGCTGACACAGTTCACTGAAAATTCTAGGTAACAGCTAAGAAGAGGCACTGTGCGTGATCCTTAGGAGTTAGACATTCTGACTGGCTGTTCCCATCACTTATTTGTGTCACTATAGGCAGGAAACTGGGCCTCAGTTTCATTTTCCACAAAATGGAGATAGGAATGATAACTATATCATAAGCCATTGTGGGAGAATACATGTAAGGGGCTGGGTACAGGATCTGGCCCCTAGAAAATGCTTAGAAGCAGCAGCTCTTGTTCTTGTTGTGGTAGTTGTATTAACAGATATTGTTGACTTTGTTACATAGGCCTCCTGAATAAAAGATTTAACTGTGAAGATTTCCAGCCTAACAGTTATGTTTCACCCTTCCTCACCTGCGATTTTCCTTGCAATTTCTGACTCCAGTGGAGGCTTATTTATGATGGAGGTTTTGGAGTGTGAAGACTCAAAGTGGGGATGATCTGGCTACAGAGATAAAATGTCTGGCCAGCGTTTACATGTGTCTGACAATTTAGATATACATTTTGGAGTGTATAAATATGCTGAAAACATTATGTTCTTTGAAAAATAAACATGAATAAGCAAGGACATGTTACAGATACAACTGCAGATGTACATCCTGTGCTTTACATTTGGCACAATTTCTCGAGTTTGGAATACTTAGTTCTGCCAAGAGGTAAGCTAATTTCAGGCTATAGATAAGAGTCCATTAGAAACTAGATCGAAAATGAATACACAGACTAATTTCTTTTGACCTAAGCTGTAAGCATACTGACATCACTTGGTAGGAAGACAGATGTAATCGCTTCTCAAGGCATCTGGCCTTCCCTAAAGCTTCACTCTGGGTGCCCTGCCTGGGCAATTAGGGATTTATCAGAGTCACATGCACATCCCAGAAAAGCCATCCTTTCATGTGGATTAGCTTTTTAAAATTCTAATGTTACTAGGTGGGGCGTCTTCTCAGTATCAGACTGAACAAGTTATATGGGGAAAAAGAGGGGTATTTTATTACTGAATATGAAGTAGTTGCAGGAGCTTTATATGTTGCTATGAAACAAAAAATGGTTGAAAAATAAATCCCAGACTGTCAGGGGTCTGATTGAGAAGTAGAAAACCTAAAATCTGGAAACCATTGTGGTTATTTCACAGTTAAAAAAAGAAAAATAGAATGGGCACCATGGCACATGTATACCCATGTAACAAACCTGCACCTTCTGCACATGTACCTCAGAACTTAAAGTGTAATAATAATAAACAGGATGATATAATACCAGAAGTGCATCTCCTTCCCTCACTTTTCACTGTCCCAAGCTATGAGGAACTCCAGGTAGAACTGTGGTCTAATCCCAGCTTGCCATTAAAGACCATGCTTGGTGTGCAGTGTGGGTCAGCAGTGAGATCTCAGAGTGAGGATGTGCTCAGGCTTCAGGGGGAAACCTGGAAGGGAAGGAACCTCGATGGGAATGTGTTCTCTTGATGCAAGGAACATATTCTCCCTGTGAACATCATCTACAAAATCACAATATACTTTGACAATAAGGGGGAATGCATGGGACACATATTTAATTTATTTAAAGAACCATAAAACTCCTCTATGCAAGAATCCAGAAGAACATTTAACCTAGCCAAAGCATGTATTTTTGTGGAGTGGTATCTTGGAAAGGATCCTTAGAAGGGAACAGCAAAGCGCTGCAAACTGATGGATATTTACCTACAACACAACTCATTCAAAACAAAATTCTAATGATTGATTCCAAACACCCCCTCCAACCACCACCACATTGGCTTTGCCTGTTAGTAGGAAAAAACGGTTTATAAGCTGTTTTGAGAAGGCTTCCTCCCAAATCATGACCTTCGCTAACTGCCATTGCCTAGACTTCCTCAGCCCAGAATAAAGCTCTTCATTCCTCATTGAAAATTAGGCCTTAAAAGGCAAGGACTTGGGAGAGGTAATATTTGAGCTTGTATTTACACAAGATACAAGTGAATCCGACTTATTCCTGAGAGGAGATGAGAACAAAAGCCTAAGGTCAACAAAGGCATCTACACCTGGAAATACAGAAGGCAGCTGGTGAAAAGGGAGCTGGAGACACAAGATTATCATCGTAACAACTAAGATGTAGAATCGACACTACGTAATATTTATGTGCTATAGAAAACACGTGGCGTTTGGGAGGAGGATATGAAGTTATTGTAACACCGTGTATTTTAGTAATTAAAAGCAAAAAAAGAGAACGATTTATAACCCATTTCTTTACATTAACCATTAAAAAGCACTTGGAGTTGGGTTCTTTAATAATTTTGCACAGTAAATCTATTGCTTCAGGCTATCCATCACCAACATCCTGCAGACAGTACAGAATTATTAACCATGTGGTCTGAAAACATGAAAAAATAGCCAAAGAAGATCGTTTCACCAACACTAATAAATCACTAAAATTAAAATTAAAACAGCTTTGGGATAAATAACGGCTGCCAAAACTAGCATTTAAGCCCACAATTGGAAGCAGATTTGATCTACAATCTCTACAAATAACTGAAATCCTGTTTTCATTTGGGGCAGTTAACACTCTGTTAGACCTATGATGCTATTAATAATCAAGTCACAGATTTGTCGTATATATTCACACATATACATATATGTACATACCCCCACATATATATATATATTTCACTTTTATTTTTGCTTCAGTGAAAAAACTTCTTTCCTAGTCCCAGAAGAGAATCAAGTCAGAAATATGTCTTAATAATGCATAATCTTGGTTTTTGTTAAAATAAATATCTTAATTTTAAAAGGAAAGGTGACAGAAATAATTGGTAAGCTAGGAAGCTGCTACTGCATGACACATAAAAAGAGAAGAAAATAATTTTAGTTTTTTTGCTGAAAGGGATTAAAGCAAATCACTAGAAAAATAATGTTTTTCTTTGGTCAAATCTTCTGGTAACCACTGGGCTGAAGTGCATGCTTGCATGTATGATTATGTTAAAAAGAATTTAAATATTTACACTTTTAAAAGGGAAAGGGTTAGTGGTTAACACCAGAATTATATTGAAAACTGCATCTTGATTTTGGAATCAGTGGTTTAAAATCAGGAAAGTGAATAAGAATTGGTGACAGACAATACTATTGGGAAGAAGTTGTCTTAGAGCAGAAGAGAAAGGCAAAGAGAAAAAGAGTAAGACTATGTTGTAAAACAGGGTCTGAAGTTATGATGAAGATTATGGAGAGTGCTGTGCACTTTCCATAACCGAATTAGCATCAATTTGGCAGAAAATGCATAATGAAAGCTAATTGGATGCTTGTGGCTAATGTAACATTAGGCTGTTTTAGCCTATCATTCTAGAAGATCATGATGACAGCTTAAACAACTATGGTATAAACTGATTTTTTTCCTGACACCATTCTATCCACATCCTAAAAGCAGGGCAGGTAGACTCTTTCATTCTCTCCTTCACTCACTAACTCATCCACTCATTCATTCATGAAATACTGGTTGAAGATATATCAAGACCATTAGCATATGCTAGATATTGTGGTAGACATGAAAAATATGTTACACTCAGATATGTCTTCAAATACGTATAGCAAGTTTCATCAAACCTAGATATAGTTAATGATAAGGCATACTATTACTTTACATACATCAAAGAAGAAAAATGCTGTTAATTATATTTGTGGCACCACTGATTATGAGATACATCTTGACTTCAGAAATGTTAAAATGTGAAAAAATGTGCAGCTGGAATAAATGGATACCCACACAAAATAATAAAAATCCAGGGTTCAATAATAATGTCAAGCCATTACACATACTAGCCTCTGGATATTTCATGTATGGCTAGAATGTTATTTGCTGTCCTTGGGGAAAAATTCAAAAGAGATATTTTGAAATCTTTCAAACAAAAAAATTTTTTTTATGCTTATAGATTATAAGATAATTCATTCTGTACTTCTCAGCCATAAAAAAGGAAGGAATTAATGGCATCCACAGCAACCTGGATGGAACTGGAAACTATTATTCTAAGTGAAGTAACTCGGGAATAGAAAACCAAACATTGTATGTTCTCCACTACCTGGCAACAGAATAATGTAGAAAGCTATTCACATTTATAGGCATGCAACAATAAAAAGGTTTCACTTAAACTGGAAAATTTAAGTTTTCAGGGACTTGAAATTTCATAAGAAATCCATAAATGTAATAAACCAATCTTAAACATAGCTTTATTTCCAGGCTTCATGTTAGAATTGTTTTAAAATGTTTCTCTAAGGTGCCTGAATATTCACGTACAACTTGACATAGACTGTTCCCATCCGTAGGCTGGATTAGGTTTTCACAAGGAATTCACATACAAGTTGTGGCATCTGACAACAGCAGATATCAGAAGTGCAGATCGTATCATAAGACATAGTAGGACCCACAGAGGAACAAAAGTGCTCCTGAACAGAATCGACTTATGATGCCTCAAATCAAAATGTGCTTTATTAAGTGCTCCAACCTAAACCTATGAATTCCATACAGATGTTAAGAGTCTAAGAAGTCTTTCTAAGAAGCTGAAATTCTACCCTACCAATGGCATAAACAGGGTTATCTTGCTCTTTGGTCTTCAGTTGGTTTAGCTAATAGTGAGGTATTGGCTAAACCAATACCCTAGTGAGGTACATCTCACTATCTCAGTTGGAGCAATCTAGATTCTACTGCCTTTCCTCATGGTCAGCTTACTGAAACAGTTCATTTTCATGGTGAAAACATCAGTCTCAGAACTGTAAGTGGAAGGGAGCTCAGATGATCGCATCCTACCATGTTTCACAGATACTGAGACTCATAAAGATTAGCTAATTTGGGAGAAGTTACATAGGTAATAAGCAACAGAAGACTTCAAGAGTTTTTAAATTATTTTGACATGCTGCCTACCTTAATAAAAATGAAGAAATTAAAATTTAAAAATCCTTTGGTGTGAATAGACTTTTATGAGAAGATTTAAGTGTAGACATTATTGGAAGATACTTATTGCTTGAGATGTCCATATGGAACAATGCAAAGTGAACTTGAAATCTGCAAACAATATTATAATGTGGTAGAATGTGGCATTTCTCAAACTCTAGTAATTTACTTAGCACCTTTGTGATTGTTCTATAGAACTGAAAGACACTTTAATGTTTTTAACTTTGTCAGTGTTTGCTTCATGTATCCTGGGACCTTTTTGTTGAGTGCATCTATGTTTATAATTGCTATATATTCCAAATGAATTAACCCTTTCATTATTATAAAATGTTCCTTTGTGTCTCTCATACTTTTTTGGCTAAGTCTATTTGTCTGATATTAGTATACTACCCCAGATCTCTTATGGTTATTGTTTGCATGGTATATCTTTTCCCAACCCTTTTCCCTTCAGGATATTTGTATCTTTGGATCTAGGTGAAACTAGTTTTTAAAAATTCAGTCTGACAGTCTCTGCATTTTGATTACATTGTTTAATTCATTTATATTTAATATTAATATAGTTGGATTTACTTCTTCCATTTTGTTTCATATGTTTAATTCATTTGTTGATTTTTTTAAATCACATTTTGTTATTTTCTTAGTGGTTGCTCTAGAAGCTACAATATACATTTCAACTTACTAGACTCTGCTTTGGATTTATAATAAGTTGATTCTAGCGATTTGCAGAACATTTGCTCCACTCTTATTTGCTTAATCAGAAATAAGATTTAATAACATCCTTTGTGTTGTCATATATAGTACATCTATGTTATAAAAACACTGAATTGTAAATAGAAAAAAGTCTATTTACAAAGTTTTTCTATTAATCTTATTTACTGCTTCTGTTACTCTATTTCTTCCTGTAGATTTGAGTTACTGTCTCATGCCACTTCCTTGTTCCATTATAGCTTCCTCCCCTCTCTCCTCATTTATGCCATTATTGTCAAACACATATCTTTATATCGTATAGGCACAATTGAATTTTATATAGTTTTTAATTTTAAAAAGGAGATAAAATATGTAATTATGCTGTTTTTTATAGTTACCTTTGCCAGCACTTTTTTTTCACATGGATTTAAACTGTAGTCTGGTGTCATTTTCTTTCATTAAAAAAAAAATTCCTTCGTAATTATTGTCAGGCAGTATGCTAACAACAAATTCAGTCTTTGTTTATCTGGAAATGACCTTGTCTTCCTTTTTGAAAGACAGTTTTGCTGGATATTGGGTTCTTGCTGATAGTTTTTTCTTTAAGCACTTTAAGGATGGTATCTCACTGCTTTGTGGACTTCATTAATTATGATAAGAAGTCAGATATTTCTATTATTGAAGTTGTCTTGTGGGTGACAAATAACTTCTGTCATTACATTCAAGATTTTCATTTTGTCTTTCAACATTTTGAGCATAATGTGTCTTGATATAGCTTTTTGTTTTCCCTACTTATAATTCATCGAACTTCTTGAAGGTATAGATTGATTTTTAAAAATCATATTCAGGATGTTTTCAGGTATTATTTCTTGGATTTTTTTTCTGCCCTTCTTTTCTCCTAAAACTTCCATTATGCACATGTTGTTCCAAATGGTATCTCAAAGGTCTCTAATTATCTGCTCATTTTTTTCCTTGTTTTGTTTGTTCTTCTTCTTATATACTTTCTAATGATGTGTCATCAAGTTCACTGACTCTTCTTTTAGCTCAAATATACAGTTGAGCTCTTTTGGAAATTTTTTGTTATTATACTTTCACCTGAAGAATTTTAAATTTTTAAAATAATTTCTTTGAGTCTCACTCTGTCATCCAGGCTGAAGCACAGTGGCGTGATCTTGGAACTTCTGTCTCTTGGGTTCAAATGATTCTCCTGCCTCAGCCTCATGACTAGCTGTGATCATAGGCATGTGCCACCACACCTGGCTAATTTTTTGTATTTTTAGTAGAGATAGGGTTTCACCATGTTGGCAAGGCTGGTCTCAATCTCCTGACCTCAGGTGATCTGCCTGCCTTGGCCTCCCATTCAATAAATTAGCATTTTCATTACTTTCTTTTACTTCTTTAAACATGATTTTTGTTAGTTCTTTGAACTTATTTCTAATAGCTGAAGTCTTTGTTTCCCGAGTTCCACATCTGTGCCCCCTCAAAAGCAGTTTGTATTCCCCTAGCCCACGCCATACATACTCTTTTCTTCCTCCTCCTTTATTCCTGTACAAGGGCTACACTATTCTGCTTCTTTCCATGTATATATTTTTTGGTCAAAAAGTAGACGTTTTAGGTAATACACTGTAGCAATTTTGGATCCTCATTAGCCCCCTCCCCCACACCCAGGGCAGGTTGATATTGGTTTTGTTAGTTTATTTAATGGTTTGCCTAGACAAATTGTTGAAGTCTCGCTTGGCAGGGCTGTGGAGTTGCAGACCTAACATTTTACCTCTCTTGGAGTGATAACATCTATGCTGCAAGCAAGCAGTAGGGGAGAGGATGGTGGGCCCCATCTTCCTGGCTTGGGCCTACTTTTGTGGATACTCTATCCTCTGAGCAGAAGCTGGGGAGGTGATGGCCCCACAGTCTTCAGCTTTTCCCTCCTGTAATGGCACCTCTGCCTATGAGTAGAAGCTGAGAAGGTGGTGATTGAGTCCCCAATATTCTCAGCTTGCTGGATGTGGGGTAGAGCCTCTATCATATGGGTGGGAAAAGGGAGCATTATTTTTTAAAACTGCATACAGACTAGAGCTTCTACAACACAGAGCTGAGGGTGGGATGGGAAACATCCCAGGCTATCCCAGGCTAAAATCAGAGCTCTCTGATGGGGAACTGGAGGGGTTCCTATATTCTTGGTTTGTCTTCACCGGGAATAATGTTTTTACAACATTGAAAGAATAGTGGAAGGAGAAGCACATATTCAGGCACAAATGTCACAAACTTGACAGTGTAACTAAAATTGAATACACCTTCTTGAATAAATGCTTCTGGATTTTCTGTATATCTTTAGATCAATTTCTAGAGATTTTAAATTTTTGTAATTTCCACCAGTTTAAGTGTCCTTTTTGTTGAGGAGAAGGTCTGCCAACCTCCTCAGAGGCATTCTGGAAGTCTTGCTTAATTGATGTTTTACAAGCTTAGTTTTATTTTAAAAGCAATAGTATCTATGAAATCATTGTTTGATATGCTAGCTATACGTGTTAATACCTCTTAACC
Organism: Sapajus apella; assembly: GCF_009761245.1. NCBI lineage: Eukaryota > Metazoa > Chordata > Mammalia > Primates > Cebidae > Sapajus > Sapajus apella. Next base: position 23,663,234 of record NW_022436944.1, on the reverse strand, counting down.
CTCAGTGTACTATAAGGATCCATTGGGCCTATTTTAGTTTGGGGGTTTCTGTTTTGAGTAGTTCTACTTGTAAGTATTAATATTTTATGACTTTTTAAATTATTTCCCTTAAATCTTTCAAAGCACATAGAGAAAGCTTACTTATTTAAAACACAGAATAATACTTACTTTGTTTTGTAATCACCACATAGATACATTGGACATTTTTGAAATCTAAGATAAATTATAAAATCTTAATGATCCTATTTTTCCTGTTTTCTGAGATGCACTCTTGCTCTTGTCACCCAGCCTAGAGTGCAATGGCGTGATCTCGGCTCACTGCAACCTCTACCTCCTAGGTTCAAGCGATTCCCCTTCCCCAGCCTCCCGAGTAGCTGGGATTACAGGCACCCACCGCCATGCCTGGCTAATTTTTATATTTTTATTAGAGATGGGGTTTCATCACGTTGGTCAGGCTGGTCTTGAACTCCTGACCTCAAGTTTTTTCCAGTATCTTAAAAAGTGTGCTATTTCATCATTCTAGGTATTATTTCATCATTACTCATTATTCCTAGTGATGCTAAAAAAGACCAAAATTAGACCAGGTGTGGTGGCTCATGCCTGTAAGCCTAGCACTTTGGGAGGCTGAGGTGGGCAGATCACCTAAAGTCAGGAGTTAAAGACCAGCCTGGTCAACATGGCAAAACTCTGTCTCTACTAAAAATACAAAAATTAGCTGGACGAGGTGGTGCGTGCCTGTAATCCCAGCTACTCTGGAGGCTCAGGCAGGAGAATTGCTTGAACTTGGGAGAGCAGAGGTTGCAGTGAGCTGAGGTCATGACACTGGACTCCAGCCTGGACAACAAAACCAAAAAAAAAAAAAAAAAAAAAAACCAAATTAATATGAAAATAAAAAGATTAATGATACTACCTAGATACAATAGTGAAATGAATCATCTTTGTTATCCTTCAGTTTTATTATGTTGCCTAAAGTATCACATCTGTCAAAAGGATAAAAGAAAACAGGAAATACTCTTTGTAGTCAACTTTTAACTTTCACCGAACACATGAGAATTCAGAATTTTCTGATTTCTTACCTATATGGCAAAAATAAAATTTACAAAAAATTCATTTCTCAATTATTAGACATATGAGAAGACGAATGCAAAGAAACAGCATGACTCTATACTCAAAATGATGCTCAAATTGACTGGCAAAATCTTAGGCCATGATACTGTAGCTCACAGTATCCTAAGTGATTTTTCTTTTTCTAAAGTCAGGAATCTATGCATATGTAATATAATTCTAAGGAAAAAAAAAAGGAAATATGCCATTCTTATCCAGTTAGTTATGGAATGAAAACTTTATGTAATATTTTGTAATATCTCATGTTTTTAAAAGAACATATCCATTATCCTTTCATTTTTATGATACTTTTGTGAACTTGTTCATTCTTAACCAGGCCCTATAGGTTTTCTCATTTCAGAGAATGGCAAGTTGAGGCTGACAAGGATCTTTAGAATCAGAGTCAGGGCCTAAAAATCCTAGAGCTCATTTCAAAGTCCATTCCAGTTCATGGCACAAGCTCCTCCCATGAAAAGTGATGGTCAGCGTAGGGAAGGAGTTTAAATCATGTCATGATCAAAATTAAAGCAATATGCTTCTCAAATTCTAATATGCATACTCATCACCTGAGGATCTTGTAAGGATAAAGATTTTGATTCAGTAGGTATATTTGTAGCTTGACCTACCATAACAAAATACCATAAACTGTAACTGGATGGCTGGAACAACAGAAATTTGTTTCTCATAGTTCTGAGGATTGGGAAGCCCAGGATGAAGACTGCTGGCCAATTAAGTTCCTGGTGAGGGCTTTCCTCGTGGCTTGCAGATGGTGGCTTTCTCATTTCATGCTCACATGACTTTTTTTCATTGTACACACATACTCAGAGAGACAGCACTTTCTTATAAGGGCACTAATTCTATCAGATCAGGGCCCAATGTTTATGCTTTCATTTAATCTAGTTACCTGCTTATAAGCCCTATCTTTATATATAATTCCATTGGGCATTAGAATCTGGCTGGAGGACGTGACTCAGTCCATAGCTGTAGGTACTGTTGGGGTCTGAGATTCATTCTGCATTTCTAACAAACTCTTAGGTAATGTGGATGCCGGTGGTCTTTGGACCACATTTTGGGTATCGGGGCTCTGAAGTCAAAGGTCCTAGGATCTGCTTTCGGACAGAGTGAGGGTACTCAGTGATGAGCAGGACAACTCACAGCTAGCAGTGTTCGTAAGGCCTGTTCAGAAATGCTATTAGCACTGTATAATATTCATATGTAAGATGTCACCAAAGAAAGCGTGAAGACATGAAGGGAATCTCACAATGGTAGTCAATTATTCAATAAATAACTTTAGATGAAACTGCCTTTAGCAGGGTGGCTCTCAGATATCTGGACCTTTTCTAAGCTATGCGAAATTCTCCAGATTAAATGCTCTATCCCTCCAAATCTGACTAGCTCCAAGACCCCTTCTCTGGGACATTATTAAAAGTATGTTTTCAGCTAATGCAAAGAGACAAAAACATGAGTACCGTAACAAGAGAATAATGTTAGTACATAGAAGGAAAAGAAAACTTCACCTAAATTTCTACATTGGTACTTGTATTCACTCTAAAGAGGTATGTGCAGCTTAAAAAAATAATCAAGAATCAGGCCATTTTACCATCATTTTATTCTGACTGCTAATGAGCATCACTAGCCAGGAAACAGGGGAAATGACTACAAAAGATCTGCATACACGTAAAAGAAAAAGGAAAAGAAAAAAGAACCCCCACTGGGACCACATTTTGATAATTTCCTGCAAGAGAGGCTAGTTAATTCTGGGCTCAGAAATACCAGTCTTCTCTAGTGATTATGTCAGTGGTTCTCAGAACTACTTCGGAGGTCTCTGCCTTTCTTTTCCTGGGCATGAATTGGGCTTACTTGGATGTGAGATCAGGCCATAGCGCCCATATTTAGTTAACACTACTGGTCTTAAAGTAAAGCTCTGGAGGCTTCAACTGTAAATGGTGTAAAATCCTTCTGTTTAGTCTGGCTGAAATACGGCAGGCATGAAAATAGTTATCTGACCTTCCACAGCTTCAACACAGGAGAATCCTTTTTGGGACAATGCACAGGCACTTTCAGGCACAGGTGACATAGCAAGAAGGACTAGCTTGAGGTCTCCATATTGTAAGCACCTCCGAGAGTCTACAATGAAGGATGGCTTAGCCACTCAGTCATTTGTTTCCGCAGCCTCAAAGAGTTCACCAGAAAGACTTAAAATCTGCTGCCAGTGTTCAATGTTTCCATTTCATCCCGCTTAAACCTTACCAAGGGCTAAGTTAACAAGGCACAAATTAGTGGTGGAGGATTAAGCAAATATATTTCGCCTGAAGCTATCCTTCTGCATCAAAGAAAAAGTCAAGATGGCCTAAGTAGAGGCACAGGATAAAAGCGATTCTTCCCAGCATTTTCTTTGTCTGGCTGTATTTTTCCAAGTGAATATTATTACTGAGCTGCTGCTTTCCCTAGAAGCCATGCAGGAAGATTAACTTGGATAGAACCAATAATGTTTGTTACCAGATTTGTTTAAAAGAGTTATCTTAATATTAAGAGATCTTGACCAGCAATTCTTTTGATTCCCAAGATTGAAATTTCTTGGTGATGTGTTGCTGGGGTTCTGGGCTGCAGGAACAGCAGGAGAAGAAGGACAATAACAACATAAATTGAGCTGAAGTACTACAGTTGAATTTAATAGTCACTGAACAGCAACTGAGATGGTGTTTAAATACTTCAGGGACATATCTCTTGAGAAGTTCACTTGTTTCCTAGGTAGGGCATTTCAGTTGAATAATAAAGCCTATTTGAAGAAATGCTGACTTTGTCTCTTTCTGCCCTTAATGCCCCATCCCAATCTCCTAGGATAGCCCCTCTAAATTGTAGTAGAGGAGAGGGTTGGAGAGGATAAAGCCTTCTCTCTCACTCCAGAGCCCACACTGGACTTCTCCATGATCAGCCTAAATCAAACATACAGTTTTGTGCTTCTTTGTCCCTCGAGATGTTAACTGCAGTCCTGGACTGGTGACACAAAAATCTGGGGTGAGCAGGGTCATAATCAGATTCATAGTGAGTACGACAGCTCTTACAGCACCCCTGCCTGCTACAGGCATCTCTAACTCCCTATATTCAAAATTCAACCTGTCTGACCTCTCAAACTCAGTCCTTCTTCTCCATTTTCTTACGTACTAATAGCGTCGTCTTCCACCTAGTTACCCAAGCACAAATTCTTACTCATCTTCCACTTCTCTTACTTCCTATTCTCCTCTTGCAGATGTCAGGATCATTTCGCTTCCAGAACAGCTTCTGAATTCCGCTCTTCATTTTGATCCTGCTGCTCCTGTATCTCAGGACTTTATTATATTGCTGCAGAATTATTTCTGCCCTTTATCTTAGGGCATTGCTGCCAGACAGTCTTCTTTTGCGCTTTGCTAATTCTTCTCCTAATTCCTTAAGTAGAATACATAATTTTCAGTCTTTTCTTACTTTCATTTTCTCTAATATACTAAAAGTATTTAAGACTGTATGTTTCCCTTTGAGTACAATTTAGCTGTTTCCTATACACTTTGGTATAAAATGTTTTCTTTTTTTTTTTTTTTTTGAGACAGAGTTTCACTCTTGTTGCCCAGGCTGGAGTGCAATGGCGTGATCTCAGCTCATCGCAACCTGCGCCTCCTGGGTTCAGGCAATTCCCCTGCCTCAGCCTCCTGAGTAGCTGGGACTATAGGCACGCGCCACCATGGCCAGCTAATTTTTTGTATTTATAGTAGAGACGAGGTTTCACCATGTTGACCAGGATGGTCTCGATCTCTTGACCTCGTGATCCACCCGCCTCGGCCTCTTTTTTCTTACAGACTAGATAAAGTGAAATTTAGCAAGGACTTGCCTATTATTCAAGAGATAGTTTAAAAGAATGTTTCTTAATTTGCAAGTAATTAAACCTTCTTTGGTAATCATTTGTTGTTGATGACTTACAATTGGATTATAATTAGAGAATAGGGTCTGTAATATTACTCTTTTGTCCTTCCAGATGAATGACACTTTGGCTGGATGTATAATTTTAGAATTATGTTTTTAGCAAGTCTTATAAATTTATTAAGAATTTTTATTTTTATAGGTGTCATTTCAGTGTTCTGTACATTATAGTGTTTTAAATAATCAGTAAGTAACCTGTTCTCTCTCTCAGAAGATCTATAAGATTTTTTCCCTATCTTTGAAATGTGGGAATTTCACCAAAGTACGTCTAAGGTTTGCTTGTTTTTCCTCTTAATTCATCCTCTAAGACTCAGTGGACCTTTTAATCTGAAGAACCACATATTTCTTCAGCTTGGTTCCTACATTCAATTTTTCCTTTTGGCTTTTTGACTAACCACTTTCCTTCTACCTGCTACCTCTTGTTTTCTGTATCCCTGCAGTCAATACGGTAGATCCTCTGAATTTGTTCTCTAAGTCTCTTTTTCTTCCACGATTTCTACTTTTGAGGGCTAGTTCTGTGTCTTGAGGTATTTAACTCGATCTTCCAGAACATTAACTCTATTCTCAGCAGTAAGCATTCATTTTTTTTCAATTTGTCTACTGAATTTTAAAAATTCAGAAATATCATTTAGTTCTTGAAAGCCTTTCCTGTGCTCTAATTATATCTTTGTTCTAATTACTTTTATTAATGTCTTCTCCTCTCCATTAGTTCTACTATAAATAAAGCTGCCATCCTTGGCTGCTCAGCCGGGTCTTTCTTCCCCTGGTGATAGGGTTCTCTTAAGTTGGTTGCATTTTAAAATCATTTTTTTAAATTGCCTATCATTTTGGTGTGCTCCCTCAATACCTGTACAGGTCCGCCTGTTGGGGCATTCTATCAGACAGGGGAGAGGGCTGGAGGCAGGAGGCATACTAGTATCTATTCTTGTGGGCCCGTGGCCACCAACCAGGGAAACTGTCGCCCTTCTGCTGAAGCGCTGACTGAATCCTTCTACACTGAGACCAATACAGCCTATGAGGGAAGCCCTATCTCAGTCCAGGAGGGTCAGTAGTCAGCATGACTTGGTAACCTTATAGTTACCGTAGCCAGGAGAGACTTAGTCCCCTACTAAGAGGACAGACAGATGAGCTTGTTCAGGGAACCACAAAATCTAAGACCTTCTCTCTGAAGAGGGGTGAGGCTCCTCCGCTGCTGCTGGCTGCCAGGTGTTGCAAGCTGGAATGGATCCAGAAGTCCTGAACCTGCTTCTTCCCAACAGGTCCTCCGGACTCTCTCTAACCTCACTTTTGTTGACTCCAGAGAAGGAAGTGAAAAGGACAGGGGGAAAGGGCTGTGCTTTGTCTCTGGCAGCTGTCCTCTCAGAATCCATGTTACCGTCCAAAAGTGCAGGTGTGATGATCCCAACACCCTCAGTGGCCCCACAATTTCTACAGCACAGCATCTGGACACTAAGGCTTTTGAGCTATGCCCTCCCCCGGCTGGAGTTATCAGACCAGGCTTCTTCTGTGTTTGCCATCACCCCAAGCTCCTCACTGTCCCCAGACCCACACTGCACATCCCTCAGACTCTCTCTGTTGACAGTCCCGAGTCTGGAAGTCGCATCACTTTCCCTGTCTCTGACTTTTGGAATTCTTTTCGCTCTCGAATCCAGGTGCCACCTTTTACACGAAGCCTCAGCTGGGATTTATTCCTCCCTCTTCAGTGTCCCCAGAGCAAAAACTGACTTTGGTAAGCAGTTACACTGGACATTAGACCAATTCTGATTTTTGTCTTACTCTAGATGGGAGAAAGGGCCAGGAAGCTCTGGCTAAAGTTTTAAATAGAGGAACTGGTCCTGAGCATCCAGGGATTTGTGGGCTTTCATTTACAGGATAGGCCTCTGAATCCCACAGGAGGAACTTCCAATTATTTTCTCCCACCTCACGGTGATATTGAACAGAGAGCAATGGGGTGTGGAATAACGGGGACTGCGGTTCTCTACAGCTGCTGAATTTCATGGAGTGCCTCCTTCTCAGTTGCCTGGGAGTGTGAAGAACAGTGAAACAGAAGATGGCTGGCTTAGAAAGACCCAGCCCAGAGGTGTGTGCTTTTCCAAAGACTTGTCACAATGGACCACAGAAGATGAACTCTGAGGGGGGAATGCCTCAGATCCTTCAGGAAGTTTGAAAAGATGCATTGTGCTGTGAGGTACAGTCGTGAGGGAAGCTCAAAAAGAGTTAGGGGTTGACTTTTCAAAGGAGACTTGTTATACTAAAACAAGACTCACCCACTCATTCCTGATTACAGACTCCCACCTTGGAGAGACATGCTGGAAATGGTAGTGGGGCAGTGGGAGCCATGGCACAAGAGTGGTCCTGTGGAGAAGGGGAGGCAGCTGGGGGAAAGAGGAAACAGAACTCCAACAACTCCAGAGAATGCTTCACTTGTCACCAGATCTTTATGTGACTTGGAAATGAGCAAAGAAAAGGCCACCAGCTCTGTCCCTGACCTAGTCTCCACCATTGTTCTCTTTGCGAGTCTCATGAAGTAGTTGTTCTCACTGTACCATTTTTTTGCTCTTGCTCTGGAAGCCATATTGCAGGCACAAAAATACAGAGACTGGTATTATTAACCTTGTGTGCGCGTGTGTGTGTGTACGTGTGCACATGCGTGTGTGTTATGGTAATACGGGGTTAGTATGCTCTAAGCAGCCTTCTCTGGGTGAAAATATAATGGCTCTTTCTGGTGAGGGGCCTGTGGCCCCCTTTAAAAATCCCATTGAACACTCTGTCATCTCAAATGGACCATTTAATGGCAAGGGCCAGTGCCTCACCCAGGGCTAGACACATAGCAGGCTCTTGAAAATGTACTGAAAATGGAACAGTGTTTGGTGGAAAGGCAGAAAAGTCTGATTTCCTTTTTCTTTTCAGCTTTCACATGATTTATCAATTGCATTCCAATTCTTCTTTCCCTTTTTACAATTCCTGTCACATATATGTGTGTACGTGTACATGCATTTGTGTGTATATTTGTACATGTGTGTATATCTGTATAGAAGTTTATGTGTATATGTCTGTATATCTATGTGTGTAAATCTGTATGTTTTCATTATGTGTGGTTCTGTATGTGTGTTCAAGCAAATCTTGTTTTATTAAGTTTTGTTTTCTTGCACTTTGCAGATATTGCATTTTTAACAAACTGCAAGTTTGTGGCAACTGTATGTTGAGCAAATCTATTGGCACTATTTCCAATAGGAGGTGCTCATTTGAGGCCTCTGTGTTACACTTTGGTGCTTTTAGCAATATTTCAAACATTTCAGCAGTATCATATCTGTTATGGTGATCTGTGCCCAGTGATCTTTGATGTTACTGTTTAATTGTTCTGGGGCACCATGGATGTTGCCCATATAAGACAGCAAACTTAAATGATAAATGTGTATGTGTTCTGACTGCTCCACTTGCTGGCTGTTCCCTTCTCTTCCCCTCCTTAGCCTATTCCCTGAGACAGCGGTATTGAAATTAAGCCAATTAACATCACTACCAAGGCCTCTAAGTGTTTAAGTGAAAGGAAGAATCACGTCTCTCACTTTAAATCAAAAGCTAGAAATGACTAAGCTTAGCAAGAAAGGCATATTGAAAGCCAAGGTAGGCTGAGAGAAAGGCCTCTTACACCAAACAGCCAAATTGTGAATGCAAAGGAAAAGTTCTTGAAAGAAATTAAAGATGCTAGCTACTCCAGGGAACACACCAATGGCAAAAAAGCGAAACAGCCTTATTACTGAAAGGGAGGAAGTTTTAGCTGTCTGGCTAGAAGATGTAAACAGTTACACCATTCCTTTGAGCCAATGCCTAACCCAGAGGGGGCCCCTCACTCTCTTCAATTCTGTGAAGACTGAGAGGGGTGAGGAAACTGCAGAAGAAAGGTGTGAAGCTAGAAGAAGCTGGTTCATAAGGTTTAAGGAAAGGAGCTATTTCTATAACATAAAAGTTAAAGGTAAAGCAGCAAGTTATCCAGAAGACCTAGTTAAAATCCTCAATGAAGGTGGCTACACTAAACAACAGATTGTCAATATAGACAAAATGGTTTTATGTTGGAAAAGGATGCCACATAGGACTTTCATAGCTAGAGAAGAGATGCCAAAGCCTGGATTCAGAGCTTAAAAGGACAGGCTGACTCTTGTGAGGGGCCAGTGCAGCCAGCATCTTTAAGTTGATTCCAATATTCATTTGCCATTCTAAAAATCCTAGGGCCATTAAGAGTCATGCTAAATCTACTCTGCCTATGCTATATAAATGAAATGTTTATAAATGTTTCATTTATATAGCATAGGCAGAGTAGATTTAAAACATTCAGTAAACCAAGCTGTAAACAGATGTGGCATCAACAAAGCCTGATGATGCTATATCTGTTTACAGCTTGGTTTACCGAATGTTTTAAGCCCACTATTGAGACCTACTGCTCAGGGAAAGATTCAAAACATTGCTGCTCATTGAAAATGCACCTATTTACTTAAGAGCTCTGATAGGGATGTAAAAGGAAATTAATGTTTTTGTGGCTAACACAACATCAGCCTATGAATTAAGGAGTAATTTCAACTTTCAAGTCTTATTGTATAAGAAATGCATTTCATAAGGCTACAGCTGCCATAGACAGATTCTTCTGATGGATCTGGGCAAAGCAAATTAAAGACCTTCTGGAAAGAATGTAGCATTCTGGATGCCATTAAGAACATTCATGATTCATGGAAGAGGGTCAAAACATCAACATTAGCAGGCGTTTGGAAGGAGTTGATTCCAGCCCTCATGGATGACTCCTGGAGGGGGGTGAGGGATGGGGCTCAAGATTTTAGTGGAGGAAGTAGCACAGATGTGGTGGAAATAACAAGAGAACTAGAATTAGAAATGGAGCCTGAAGATGTGACCAAATTGCTACAATTCTGTGAGAAAACTTGAATCGATTAAGAGTTGCTCCTTATGGATGAGAAAAAATGTTTGGCTGAGATGAAGTCTACTCCTGGTGAGGATGCCATGAACATTGTTGAAATAACAAAGAATTTAGTATATTATATAAACTTGATTGATAAGAGCAGTGGCAGGGCTTGAGAGGGCTCCAATTTGCGAATAAGTTCTATATGGATAAAATTCTATTAAGCAGCATTGTACACTACAGGGAAACATTTTGTGAAAGGAAGAGTCAATTGATATGGCCAACCTCATGATTATCCTATTTTTAGAAATTGCCACAGCCTCCCTACCCTTCAGCAACTACCACCTCAGTCAGTCAGCAGCCATCAACATTGAGGCCAGACGCTCCTCCAGCAGAAAGATTACTACTACTCACAGAAGGATTAGAACATTAACATTTTTTAGCCACAATGTTGTTTTTACCAAATTCAGGTCTGGATATATATAGTTTAGACATACTACTATTGCATACTGAATAAAATACAGCATTGTATAAACCTAACCTTCATTTGCACTGGGAAAATAAAAATGTCATGTGACTGGGTTTATTGTGATATTCTCTTCATTTGAGTGGTTTGGAATTGAACCCGCAATAGCTTTGACGTATGCTTGTATATCTATGTATATTTGTATATGTGCGCACATTTACCATGTGTATATCTGTGTATATATATGTGTAAGTATGTGTGTATGTCTACATGCACTTACATGTATATACATATCAGATATCCACTATGAGTGGGAAACTGAGTCATTTCATCACAGGAGCTAGACTGAAAAGAGTCTAAATGCCACCTTGCTTGTGTTTATTCCCAGAGTCTTACAGCATTGCTGGAGGAAGATCGGGAAAGGATGAAGAGGAGATCTCTATTTTGGTGGTATAGGAGAACATACTGGTATGCTGATGACTGCTAACCAGTCTAAAGGGAGATACTGATGTCACAGGACAGAGGGAAGGGGTAGATGAGGAAGGGGAGTAAGAGGGGATAGAATCCAGAGCTCAGGGGAGGAGTCTGCCTTCAAGAGGAGAATGGGTGAGTCTTCTACGAGATTAGGAAGCTCTTTCCAAGTGGGGTGACAATGGTTTCCTGCTCTCAGGACAGTAGCAACTGTAGTGGCAGACTTTGAAATGCCCCTACTATGGACTGAAATTTGTCTTCTCCCCAGAGTTTACATGTTGAATTCCTAACCCCCAACATGACTGTATTTTGGGATAAAACCTTTAGGACACAGCTAAGGTTAAATGAATTCATAATGGTAGGGTCCTAATTTGGTAGGATTAGAGTCCATATAAGAAGGAGGAGGGAGGGAGGAAGACTTGGATGGGGAGGGAGGGAGATAGGGTGGGGGAGGGAGACCAAGTAAAGGCCGTGTAGGACACCAAGTAAAGGCCGTATGACGACAGTGAGAAGGGGGCTGTCATCAAGCCAGGAGGAGAGCCTACACCAGGAAGAGATTCCAGAATCACTTTGATATCAGTTTTCCCAGACTCCAGAACTGTAAGAAATAGTGTCTGTTGTTTAAGCTACTTGGTCTATGGTATTTTGTTCTGGCAGTCCCAGAAGACTAAAGTGCCCTTTAGTAACTCCCCTCATATGGCCACGGAACTATGTAAGAGCATCCTTCAAGGCTTACAGAGCCTCTAGCTTTGGGAAAACCCCAACTTCCTTTATCTTATGGCTATGGAGACAATGGGAGATTCTCAGAGAAAAGGGTATCAGGATTCTGTCATTCTTGCTTTCCAGTTCAAATAACTTCATTCCATGCACTTCTTGTGGTCCGCTGCCATGCCATTCTACTTGGATACTCAATCCCTTTACGTAGAGAACAGATCTAGCAAGAGAGTCTTTTCTGAGCACCAACAAGTTGACATGCAAATCTATGTCAAAGGTTGACATACAAATCTCTGGACCAGATGCGCAGATTATCACTCACTAGTCACAAAACTAGTAAGTGATACTCTGGGCATCTGGTGCAGAGATTGAATTCTTAACTCCATACAGCCTTACCATGAAGAATAGGTAGCAGATGTGAGAAGAAGAAATAAGGAATCACAACCTTAAAGCAGATTTCTTAAACTCTCTGTGCCTTAGCTTTCTTATTTGTAATGCGGGGACAGTAATATTATCCTTTTAGGCTTGTTGTAAAGCATCAAGAAAGTTAATGTATATGTGGTAAACAGTGTTGGCTCTTTTTTCCTGACCCTCTCCCTCAAGTTCATCGCAGGTGACCTGAGGCAGTTTCTGGAGCAGATGCAAGGACATCTGAGGTCTAAACATGAGCTTTTAAAATAAATTACTTCTTGATTGAATCAGGAGAAGAAGGTGGGAACAAGTGAAGTCAGGGTGGCATGTTTGATGGTGGAAGGTGTGGGGGGTTGTGCCTGTTGGTTTCTGCTTTCTTAAATTAGTGTGAAACAATCCTCAGCTGATGAAGAGCATGGAGAAGGGGCTGTGGTTGGTTTGTAAAGGATAGAGAAGGAATAAATTACATGTCTAAGGGAGGGGGAAAATGAACCTTCTAGAGAAACCTAGTAAGCTTGCTGAGCAATATTGAGTGCCAATTTCAGTCTTGAGATCATGAATTTAAAGTGAAAACAGAGGCTTGATTGTGTGAATTTCTTCCAACATTCAGCGGCCCAGGTGCCAGCAGGGAGAAGGCATGGAGTTGCTTTCTGATTCATTGTTCTCACTTGCAGGGGTGTGTGCCCACTGTGTACTGAAGTCTGCTTTTATTAGCAATGATTGTGCCAATTTTTCATAATGCATTATGTTAATAATGAAGGGAAATATACTAGAGTTCTCACCTTGCTGCAGCTTCATTTTCATTTTCTTGTCCCTTTCCCTTGAGACTACATGTGTAAATTACCAGTTTATGATAATTTAATTTGTGGAATGCTTTGGACCAAGAACCCATTTTCTTAGTTTATGTGACTTTGGGTACTATATTTTCTTTTCATTACCCTATTAGGGTCTTAATCTCTGCCAAAGCAACAAAGGCACAAAATAGTAATGAACGCTGATACTTACAAAGCACTTACTATGTGCCAGGCACTGCTCTAAGCACCTCACATAGAGAAACTCACTCATTTCTCACCACAATCCCATGTTGCAGATAAGGCACAGAGAGCTTAAGTTACTTGCAAGAGGTCACACAGAGAGTATCAGAGTCAGAATTCAACCTAGGTAGCCTTGCCTTAGTCCACGCTCAGCACTTCTATGCTTCTCTAAGTTACGCTTGAAAATAAGGTAAAACATTTGCATTTCTTTAAAACATTAACTTTCTGAGAAAATTTATAATAGGCCCATCTACCTCTAACTGTGCTATCTCCTTCTCTTCCTATCAGTTTGTGTTTATCTCCCTCTTCCCCATGTCACTAAGGACAAAAATTATCAGTATCATACATCCAGCCAGCAAGCCAGCATGTATTTATGAAGGCCTACCCTGTGTTTGCATGGGTGAGATGAAGATGACCAAAACATTCTCCTACTATTTCCAGGACTCACAGTCTAGCTGGGGATCCAGGCAAATGAACAGGCAAGTTACAAGAAAGGATGCAGGTAAACCCCCAGAGGCACAAGGCCCTATGAGAAACAGGATACATGAAGGGAAAGAACAGGTTGATGATGCTGAATTTATTTCAGCCTCTGTGGGAGTCTTTATAGTCTCTGAGCAGTTGCCAACTCATCTGATTGTGTTGGAGAAATACTGTGGCAACAAGATGCCAAGGAACTGTGGTCATTTTGTTCTTGGGTTTCCCGAACATGAAGAATATGGAATGCTGGGAACTAAAAGTGATATTCTGAGGTCACTTTTAGCAATTTTGATTTGTGTCCTTGTCCAAATGGGACATGGCCAGTGTTCTATGAATAATCTGGACAGAGTCATGTCCTAGGTGTGTTTCTGGACGTGATGGGCAATGTGACAGTGAGCTGAACAGAAAGAAGGCAGACTCTGGAGTCCCTTGCACATCTGTACCCAGACATTAACTGGCTGTGTGGTCTTAGAGAAGACATTTAAGCATTCTAAATTGCAGTGTTCCAATTTATGAAATGAAGAAAGTAGTATCTTTCTTTAGGGATGCAGTAAGGATTAACAGTGAGTTTGTAATTCTTAGTATAATAGGCATCCAATCTCCTGAAGCCACCAATATTATTATTATACTTAAGCATGACAGTTAAAACTCTATGGCAAAATTTTCTTAAATAGATCCTTTATTGCCACAGCAGTCATCTACCATCCTAGTGCTACCTCATTTTGGGAATATCAGAAAGTGTGAAAGTGCCATCAATATGCAACTTAATATACACAATTGCTATCTTTAGAAGATTATCACTGAGCTGTACTTTAGAAGTGACATTATCATTTAACTTGTGTTAGGCTTTCTGTTAACCTATACGATTATAGTTTATTGTTACTATGATCATTATTACTTAATATTCTGGTGAGAAGAAAGGCAAGAGAAATCAATATTTGATTGTTTCTATCTACCAGGCACTGTGCCAAGTGGTTTTACATACATTCAAATATCACAGCTGTCCTAGGAGCTTGGTGGTAGCATTATTCACATTTTAAAGATCAAGAAACAAAGCTCAAAACAGGCAAGAGAAAGAAATAAAAGACATTCAAATATTGAAAGAAAAAGTCAGATTATCTCTTTTCACTGAGGATATGATCCTATCATCAGCAAAGAAAATCCTAAAGACTCTGCCAAAAGGCTCCTAGACCTGATAAACAACTTTACTAAAATTTCAGGATACAAAAATCAATGTACAAAAATTAGTTCATTTCTATTCACCAATAATGTCTAAGCTAAGAGCCAAATCTGGAATGCAATCCCATTTACAACAGCTAGATATAAAGATAAAATACCCAGAAATACATCTAACCAAGAAGGTGTGGTGAGAGATCTCTACAAGAACTACAAAACACTACTGAAAGAAATCTGAGATGGCACAAATAAATGTAAAAATATTTCATGCTAATGGATTGGAAGAATATCAAAATGGCCAAAGCAATCTACAGATTCAATGCTATTTTTAATCAGACTACCAATGTCATTTTTCATAGAATTAGAAAAAACTATTCTAAAATTCACATGGAACCAAAAAAGAGCCCAAATAGCTAAAGCAATATTAAGCAAAAGGAACAAAGTTGGAGATATCACACTATCTTATACCCAAGTATACCATAAGGTTAGAGTACCAAAACAGCATGACTCGGATACAAAAACAGACACATAGACCAACTGAACAGAATAGAGGACTCAGAAATAATGCCATGCACCTACAACCAAAGTCAACAAAAACAAACAATGGGGAAAGAACCCCCTATTTAATAAACGGTGATGGAATAACTGACTAGCTACATGCAAAATAATGAAACTAAATCATACTTTGCACAACATACAAAAACTAACCCAAAATGTATTAAAAAATTAAATGTAGAACCTCAAACTATAAAAACTCTAGGAAAAAAACCTAGAAAATACTATTCTGGACATTGGCCTTGGTAAAGAATTTATGACTAAACCCTTAAAAGCAAGTGCAACGAAAACAAAAATTGACAAGCAAGATTTAATTAGACTCAAGAGATTTTGCACAGCAAAAGAAACTACCAACATGGTAAAACAGACCACTCACAGAATGGGAGAAAGTATTTGCCAACTATCCATTCAACAAAGATCTAATACCACAATCTATAAAGAACTTAAACAACTAAACAAACACAAAAAATAAACGAGTATTCCCATTAGCAAGTGAGCAAAAGACATGAACAGAAACTTCTCAAGGGAAGACATCCAGTGGACAATAAATGTATGAAAAAATGCTCAACATCACCAAGCAGAGAAATGCAAATCAAAACCACCATGTGGTATCATCTCATATCAGTCAGAATGGCTATGATTAAAGAGACAGAAACAAAACAACAAAAATCCCAGATGCTGGCAGGGCTTCAGAGAAAGGGGAACTCATACACTGTGGGTGGGAATGTAAACGAGTTCAGTCACTGTGGACAGCAGTTTGGAGGTTTCTCAAAGAACTTAAGACAGAACTACCAAATGGTTAATCCAGCAATCCCGTTACTGGGTATATATCCAAAGGAAAATAAATTTTTCTACCAAAAAGACACATCCACTTGTATGTTCATTGCAGCACTATTCACAATAGCAAAGACATGGAATCAACCCATGTGTCTATTAAAGGTGGATTGGATTAAGAAAATGTGGTACATATACACTATGAAATATTATGCAGCCATAAAAAGAATGAAATCACATCATTTCCAGCAACATGGATGCAGTTGGAGACCACACTCCTTAGTGAGTTAACATAGGAACAGAAAACAAAATACCACATGTTTTCGCTTATAAGTGGGAGCTACGTAGTGGGTACACATAAACATAAAGATGGGAACAGTAGACACTGGAGACTACTAGAGGGAGGAAGGGCTGAAAAGCTACCTATTGGGTCCTATGCTCATTATGATGATGGGATCATTCATATCCCAAACCTCACCTATACTCATGTAACAGACCTGCCTGTGTAACCCCTGAATCTAAAATAAAAGCTGACATTATTAAAAAAAAAAAAAAAAAAAAGGAAGAAAAAAAGAAACAAGGCTCAGAGCAGTTGTGACGTTGTTCAAGGTCACACAGTCAGTGAATATAAGAGACAGCATGGCCTATGGAAAGGAACAGACTAGAATGAATCCTGTGGTATTGGACTGGAAGGTATTAGAACACCTACACAATTATACATGTAGAAATGAACATATATGTAGATCTCTTTACTTATCTAGACACATGCACATACATGTACACACGTATACAGAGAGTTCCTGACTCTCTTCACCAAGAGGCCATCCTTGAAGCAGCAGTGAGCACACGTAGCACCAGATCTTGGTTTCTAAATACAATTCTTCATGTAAAGGAAGCAGGGATCCTCAACAAAATAGTTGATTCCAAGGGCTGGAGCAGGGAAGGTAGGAGATGAGCCCAAAACATCTTACTGTGCCAATTAACAACAATAAGTCTCCAAAATGATGAGAACATGTTAAGGGCAGAGCAGACAGATGGAAGAGACTCCTAGTGGCCAAATTAAGACAATTTGAACATCAAAATAAATAATGGCAGTTACAAATGAAAGTCCATTGAATAAAATGGAAAACCATGAGTCCATGTTGATGTAAATGAATACATGAATGACTTGAGAGTCGATCATGACTGAGATATTTATATGGCTTCAAAGTACCTTCCCACAAAATACTTATTAATTATGGGGGTAAAAAGAGTAACTTTACAGCAGAGAAACCTGATTGATGCCATCTTAATTAAGTGATCAAAATACAGGTCACCAGTCACCGGACATGTCCAAATCACACACCAACTGACAGCTTGTGATGAGAAGAATGCAGCACTGCTCCCACTATTCCTGCCAGCAATGTAAACTCTGAATGTAATCATGAGGAAGTATCAGACACACCCAGAATGAGGGATCTCTACAAAGTTATCTGACCTGCAATCCTCAAAAATATTAAGGTCATGAAAGTTAATGAAAGATTTAGGAACCGTTCTAGACTAAAAAGGACTAAGGGGACACAAATGTAACACATGATTTTGAATTTCAGCCTTTTGATTTAAAGGACTTACTGAGTCAACAGGTAAAACTTGGATGATTCTGGTGGTTGCATTGTGGTTATGTAAATTCTGGTTTGTCATAATTAGATGTTAGTGTATTTGAAAGTGATGAAGGATCAAGTGAACAACTTACTCTAAAAAATTCAAGAATAAAAGAACTTTATATTGTACTTGAAATCTTTTAAAGTTTGATATTTTTCACAATGAAAAGTTATCTTCCACGAGAATAAAAAAACTCAAAACAAAAACAAGAAAGAAAAAAAAACAAAAAAAAAAAACAAGAAAGAGCACAGATGCCACAATCAGGGAGTGTAGAGAAGTGGTTAAAAACACAGGTGCTGGGTTTGAATTTTAGCTTTGCCGCTTACTAGCTATATGAACCTAAGCCTACATTATCTGTGTCTCAATTTCCTATTCTGTAAAATAGGGAAAATAATAGCACCAACCTAGGGCCCTTGTGAATTTAAATGAACTGGCAACCACACAGTATTTAATAGTATGAGTTCTACAATAGGTGCTGAATACTGTTTGTTGTTTTTATTAGAGGGAGGCAACAATACAATTCTATGTGATCCATTTTCCCCTCAGGGCATTTGCCAGGGAGACCAGTCTGTTGTGCTCCTTCTGACTTGTTCAGAAGGGTATACTTCAGCTAAAAACACCTGCCATGTGGTCAATCCGATTATTCAGGTAGAGGGTTATATATAGATTTCTATATAGATTTCATAAATGGAGAAGTTTAAAATTAACAGATATGTTTATAATCTTTGAATGTATACTAGTTTTGACATAGGGACCAATGAGGCTTAGCTTTTTCCAGCTATACATCATTATTGTATCAAGACAAAATATTGTATTTGGAATAACCTGGGCATCAGGATGAAGAAAAAGTGATGATCACATTGACAAGATGTCTGTTAAGCTTTAAAAATATATATGTATGGTTTACTACAAAAAGTTAAAGTATCTCCACTACCAAGAATAGCCAAGTCAGTTAAAAATGAAAGTTTTTAAATGGCAATTAAAACAATGTACTGGTTGGAAGTGAAATATAGACAGCACTTTGATGTCAACTCTTTAAATTTATTCCTTTTCTGCTCTTTGGGTACTTAATGTCAAACTGAAAAAATGAAACCTAAGTGGCTGTTTGAGTTCGAGAATGGGTAGTGACGCTAATATTTTGCAAGTCCTTTTTGATGCACACTTTTTTTTGGTCCATCTCCGCTGATCAAATTCAGTTTCAAGAACCCAGAGTTCTTTCCCACTTAGCTTTGGGTGACATGAGAACAGATAGCCTCTGACAAAGCCTCTGTGCTGTCTCATTTGACAGTCTTAAAATGTGACTTTAAAACGTTTTAGAAGGTTCCCAATGACTGTTGCTAACATGACAAGATGTGTTCCACCTACCCCATAGAAAAGGGTGAAAAACTCCATCTGGAGCTGAACTCTGACCTTGACCCAGCAATACATCCTTCTTGATTATGCACCTGCTTCACCCTAAAGTGGCACAATGGCTTTTTTTTTTCCTAAAAAGAATTTCTGATGTACCTTCAAGATTCCATTTATATCAGTGACATAATGGTGTCAGCTCTTTGAAGGAAGAAAGAACAGGCAGAAACTAGTATTACATCGTTAAGTGCCCAAGAATCAATTACATCCTTGCTGAGACAAGAGGCAATTTTCCCATTTAAACTTCACAGATGTACAGACTGGAAATTATTGTTGGGTCATTGCTTCTTTTATTATAATTAACTATTAAAAAACCCACGTTATAATGCAATTAGCTGTTTACTGGCTCTTATTGGCACAGGTTGTAGCAGAGACTTTACTTTCAAGGAGATGAACTACTAAAAAAGTATTTTAATCAAGTCTTTTATATTCAGTCACTAGTGTGGAACTATTTTGGCCCCTCACAATTAAACCACTGGAAATTTCCAGGCTCATCTGGATTTATAAGAAACATCTTATGGAAACCTATTGTTTCCTTTCTTAAAGTACCCAGCTCAGAGTTTATTGATTCTCCATTTCTGGAAAATGTAGTAGCAATTTTCTAGCCTTTTTCCCCTCCCTTTTGTTCTTGTTCATCCCTAAATAATTTTAAAAATCTCAATGTACGCTCATATTCTTAATGTTTTTCAAATACAGACATGCATGCGGCATGCAAAAGAAAAACATTTTTGCCCAGGGTCAGGTAAAAGGAACTAGAAAGGGAATTATTTAGGTTAATAATAGACAACTGTTCATAATTATGAGAACATTTACTATGCCAGGCACTATTTTAAGTACTACACTTGCTATTCACATATTAATATGTGAATTAATCCTCACAAGGATCCTCTGCGACAATTTTGTTATAATTCCCAGTTTACATTAGAGGAAATGGAACCACCCAGTGGCTGAGTAACTAGGCCATGGCTAGTTATTTGTAAGTGGCGGAGCTGGGATTCAAACCCAGGCAGCTGACCCCAGAGCCCAAGCTTGCAGCCACGACAGTCTACTAGTATCTACAAGCCATTATTGTGATTAAAGCAAGGCCCAATCAGTGTTTGTTTTTAAAAAACAATTCATGAAAATAAAGTAAAAGTTTGAAAAGCAACTCCTTTGTATGCTGACTATCAGCCCTGATGGAATTACTGAGGAATGTTTCACTTGCTTACTCTGTGCCAGGTGAAAACATGACATACGTTAAAATGCCCAGAATATATCCATGGAAATGATGGCAAAACTTTTCTGCTTGTGTAAAGCATTCACGCACATGACAGATCACTGAAGTTGCCCATATTGCCTTATGTGGTCTCAGACTCTAAATCCAAGACATGATACCACTATATTTTTGCCACATAATTCAAACCATATACACATAAATATTTAAGCTACTTTCAAGATATTTTTAAAAATGATTCGGAAATCATCTTCCTGTTGCATTAGGGCATCTCATGTAGAGAAGTAAGTGATCTCTAATAGTTAGCAAGTAACTTACTTCTTACTTGTATCCTATCCTTTTACAAAGTAGGATTCGAGGCAACTCACAAGAAGAGAATTGACACAAGGACAAGCATTATGTGATTTAAAAAAAAATCATGGGATGAAGGGTATATAGAAAATGATGGGTTCAGAAAACTTAAGACTAGACATATATACTACAACTGAGCCTGGCATTGCATACTTAAAGGGCACAAGGCAATGGTGTGATGTTGGTGAAATGTGCCTTAGGTTCTGATATTTCATCTTTTATCCTTGTTCCCCACCAGGCTGCTAGCACTTAATGCTGATATTTTTCTCAGTCATGTCTCCTGGGGTTGATTCCCTCAGGGTCTCTTACTTGACTGTCAGCTCATCTTTCAGAAACCACAGCTTAGTATCTGCTCAAGAAACTACTCCTTTCTTCCCCCATGCAGAATAAAACTGAACTGTCTCTCTCCACATATACAAATCAACTCTAAACAAACTAAAGACTTAAATGCAGGACCCAAATTATGAAATTACTAGAGGATTTTTAAAAAATAAGCACAGATAACAAAACTAAAATTAGACAAATAGGATTACATCAAGCCCAAAAGCTTCTGCACACCAAAGGAAACAAAGTGAAGAGACAATCTAGAGACTGGAAGGAAGTATTTGCAAACCTCATTGGACAAGGGGTTAATATCCAGAGTACATAGGGAACTCAGAACACCCAATAGCAAAAAATAAATAATCTGATTAAAAAATGGATAAATGACCTGAATAGACATTCTGAATAGACATTTTTTCAGAGGAATATATACAAATAGTCAACAGACATGTGAAAAAATACTGAACATGCCTAATCATCAGAGAAATGCAAATCAAAACCACAATGAGATATCACCTCACCCCAGTTAGAATGCTATTATCTAAAAGACCCCCCTGAAACCCCCCCAGGAAAAATGCTGGCAAGAATGCAGAGAAAAAGGAATTCTTTATACCCCATTGGTAGAAACGCAAATTAGTACAGCCACTATGGAAAATAGTATGAAGTTTCCTCAAAACACTTAAAGTAGAACTACTGTATGATCCAGCAACCCCATTAGAGGGTATGTATCCAAATGAAATGAAATCAGAATGTTCAAGAGACATCTGCATACCCATGTTTTCAGTGTTCTTCACAATGGTCAAGCTATGAAATCAACCTAAATGCCCATTTACAGCTGAATGGATAAAGACAATGTCACTAACACACGCACGAGAATGTTAGCTGTAAAACAGAATGAAATCCTGTTATTGGTGGCAACATGGATGAACCTGGAGGACATTACATTAAGGTAAAGAAGCCAGACACAGAAAATCTATGTGATCTTACTCATATGTGGAATCCAAACAGTTGATTTCATATAAGTAGAGAGTAGAATAGTGCCCACCAGAGGCTGCAGAGGGGTGGGAGTGGGAATCAGGAGGGGCTGGTCAATACGTACAAATGTTAGAGTTAAGAAGAATAAGTTTTAGTGCTAACACAGTAGGGTGACGACAGCATGCAACAATGAAATGTGCATTTCATAACTAGAAGATTTTCAATGTCATCACCACAATGATAAATGTTGAAAGTGATATATGGTAATTATCCTGATTTGTTCATACTATGTATACATGCACTGAAATACCACATTGTACCCAATACGTACAGTTATGTGTCAATTATAAATTAAAAAAGAAACTACCCCTCCTAGAGAGGCAAGATAGAGTAGATGACAGCACTTGAAAAGGTGTTACAAACATTTATTGTTATTATAAATAGGACATTTAACAGAGGAATTTCTTTAAGAACTGAATCAAACGGTAACTCAGGCAGCTGTGGTAGGTTGAGAGGATGTTTGGGGTAAGAGTCCAACTTGAGACTTCATAATATGATTGTGTGAAGCAGCTTTTGCCTTACAATAGGAAGAGAAAAGGAGGGGAGAAGGTAGAACAGATAGAAGGCGGAGCCTGGCGGAGTCTATTTGTAAGGAGAAGAGTGGAAAGAGAAGTCCATCCCTGCTACCTTTCTAACCACAGTTCAGGCAGTCCATTTTTACATACACTTACTGAGTTCCTGCTGTGCGTGGAGCGCCATGGTGAACCAGACACATCTCTGCCCTCAGCAAGCCCAGAGTCTAATAGATGATACCAAGGGGCAGCTTCTCTCCACCACTGTGCACGTTAGATACCTGCTTGCAGAGGTCTGAGGGGGGGGGGGTGCACACCCGGATGGTGATTGCTTCTGCAAAGTGAGAGGCTGAGTGTGTGCGGAGTCTCAGGTCTCAGAGTGTCTGCATCAATGCCACCCATGACAGCAGCTACAGATTAGCAATGCTAGAAGTCAGTACACAGTCGTGTTCCCTCACTTGGCTGAACAGACCAGCAGAGCAAGGAGGGCCTTAGAGGTCACATCTTCCAAATTTGTTACTTTACAGATGAAGAAACTGAAGCTCAAAAGATGTACTGATTCACTGGGTAGTGAATGGTAGAGCTAGGAACTAAAACCAGCTGCTCTGATGCCCTGTCCATCCCAAGTTGAGGCTCAAACCACAGGGGCTTCACGGCTATTAAAATAACACATCTAGGGAGAGGGCATTTTCAGTCTTATCAGTATTTACACTTCAAAGTTAATGACTTCATCAGCACCTTTTGGAGAACAGATTTGGGAAGGCGGCAAAGAGAGATGGGCAATAGGCACCTCGGGTCAAGGAAAACAGGTTGTGGGCACGAAAAATCAAGCTTTGCTGACTCTCAGTGTGGCTCATTAAAGCACACCCACAAGTTCCACCCCCATCTCCCAGCCTGTGTGCCTTCATGTTTCATCACCTGGAAGGGAAGGACAGAAACCTCTTCTGACAAAACAGAAGTGACTACCAGAGTCTCAAGGAAATTGAGGGTTGCATACAATCACACACACCTTTCTCTTTTGAAGAGGCAGATTCCATGGCTGGCATAGGGCCTCGTCCTGACTGTTGAATCAGTGATGTTCACAGGCAGGCAGGAAAGGCAGGACTTGCAGGCCCTAGCTAGCCTACCTGGGGCCCTGCGGAAGGGCAGGGCAGTGGTAGCCACAGTGGGGAGTGGGCGTTTCAGCAGCCGTTCTTTTGCTGAGTCCAGCTCCGAGAGGTGGGAGGCCAATGAAGCTGCACGTGGCCCTCTGGGGAAGCACCATCTTCACTCACATTGGATAGATTAAGAATTTGTGGCGGCACTGTTGGTTAGCTGACATACCATGTCCACCACCCATTCTGCTGAGTCACCTTCCAGGTGGGCATGGTCATGTGACCCAGTTGGGCTAGGCAGACGTAAGCTGAAGTCTGTTGGGTAGGGTTTCTAGGAGATTTGCTTTCCTGATTTTAAGAAGGGAGAGCTAGATTCACCTGGCACGCTGCTGTCTTCCTTTTCCCTTCCCACGACGGCACAAGCCAACACAACAAGGATGTCAAGAAGCCTCATCACTGATTTTATTCACTAGTTTTGGGGGTTCTTAGTACATGAGAAAAATCAGAAGCTGTTTAAGCCACATAGTTGGGCATTTTCTTGGCTTTATAACAGGCATTAGTCCTGGCGGTACTCAAGGCCTTTCACAATCTGGTACCCCCTCAACCTTTCCCATCTCACCTCCTGCCATCTCCAAATCCCTTTTCTTCAATTCACAAGTCACAGCCCTGGGAAGCCTTCCCTGGAAGAACTACTTGCACACACTGCTTTGACCTCCATCTTTGTTTGTGCCACTACAGCACATAGAACCCTGGATTATTTGTTGATTTTCCCAGATTCCTGCAGGTGCCTCTTAATTCTCAGTCTCCACCTTTACCTCTCTGTAGAATATAGCATATTCTCAAGACAGCAGAGGAGTTTCTTCAAATCGCCAGTCAGATCACATCTCTCGTTGCAAAACCCTCCAGTGGCCCCCACTTTTCTTAAAGTGAAAGGCAAAATCCTTACAATGGCTTTTAAGGTCCTGTATGATCCTCCCACCCCTCTTAGTTCTCTAAATTCAGCCCCTCCTTCTCTCCCACATGCTCACCCTTCAGCCACACTGGCCCACTTGATAGTCCTTCAATTTGACAGGCACATCTCACTTTACAGTCTTGGCACAAGCAAGCTATTGCCACCACTAAAATGCTCTTCCTCCTTCCCCTCCTTCAAGTCTTTACTCAAGAGATAACATCTCATTGAGGTCTACCTGGACTACCTAATTCAAACCACAGCCCAATCCCATCCCTACAACCCAGCCTCCATTCTCTTCCTCTGCCCTATTTTTTGTCTGTACCACTTAACACCTGATATACTATATAATTTGCCCATTTCTTATGCTAATTCCTTATGGTTTGTTTTCTCTTGCCAGAATGAAAATACCCAGAGCACAGGATTTTTGTTGATTTCAAGTGCTTAGAACAGTGCCTGGCACATTTATTAAGTGTATAAATAAACCGATTTGTAGAAGACTACTATGCACTGAGTACATACGATGTGCTAAACTCTCAGCTCCTGCGGATGTAGGGGAAGAGCCCTGGAAAGGTCCACAGTGCAGCGTAGTGTTTGGCCATTCCAGTTATGCCAACTGGACTAGGCTCATTAATAGGCACAGGGTAAGTATTATCAAATACAGGAAGAATGAGAACTGCTACACTGATTTCTGAAAAACTGTCTCATTACAGTCACATTCCTACTTCATGCAAAAAAGGAAAACTGGAACAGTTCCAGGTTTTGGAGAGCTTTACTGAGGAAGAGGTTAAAACCAGCAGGCTGCCCTGGAATGGGTATTTGAAGGGCTCCCTTCTCCCTACAATGGGGGTCACCTGGCTGATCTTGCCCACATTTTATTTCAGCTGAAGGCACTTCCTACCTCTGGACTCAAAACGTGCTCTGATTAGTCCAACAGCACCAACCCTGGTGGTATTTCAAAGAACTTTCCTTCCTTTGAACTTAAAAAAGAAAGGGAGGTTAACCTTAATGAAAGGTTATTTAACTATATCTTTTTGGCCAACCAACCCTTTTATGCAAATCTAACTGTGCTTGATCACAGGAATCAATCTTGATAAGTTTGCTCTTGATTGCATGGAAGGGTGGACAGTTCATGTAACGAAGATTTCTTTGCTTTACTGAAATGTTTCAGGGCAGTAAGAACTCCTATTGACTTTGAAGCTTTCTAAAAGAGATGGTTGATTGGTCAGTTTGGGGGAGTTTATCCCACAAATAGCATGGAGATTTATTTTTATTCAAAAATACTATGAATACTTTTTGGGTTTTGACGGTTTATCTCTTCAATGGAAAAGTACTTTGTAACTGATAAGCATTTCAGCAGATCAAGGAGATTCATTACCCTGGCAGTTTTTCATTTTCAGATAGAAATGAGTAGAAATTATCCAATTTCTCTTTTTATAATAACGTCCAATACATTTAATGTTCAATTTCACACTGCCCGTTGATTTATAGCATTTGCCAGATTAATCGAGATCTGGTGATATTAAAAAAGGTGGAGTGTTCTCTTAACCCTTTAAGCCCAGGAGACAGGCATACAGAACACCATGGGAAATACACTGACTGAGACATACTCCAGAAAGCAATTAACTTATATTCTATTTACGTGTATTTCCATCTTGTCTTACCCTGCTCCAAATCTTGAAACAACAACAGAGTCTCTCAGCAGTTTATCAAAAAACTTTTAGAACCAACTGGAAAGTAAGCAGGTAGGTGCATATGAAACGTTTAAAATTCTGATGGTTTTGAAGTATAGAAAACCTACATCTTCCATGTGTTTGCATGCCAGGTTTTCAGAGGATGCGTTGCCTCTCCCTGTCTACCTCTCTAGGGGGTGCTGTGCTGTAGGTAGGCTTTGGATGAGGCTTTCCTGGCTCTGCCACTTAAATTTTCATCTCTCTGGGTCTGCTTCCTTTTCTTAAAAATGGGCACAATGATCAGATGAAAAGTAAAGTATATGGCACATAGTAGCATTGTAAAATACCCCACACACACTTAATTTCCCTTAATTCAGGCAATGTTTAAAGCTCGTTTCAATTCCTACATCTTTCTCAAGGTGGTTCTTATCATTAGCTAAAGTATGCAACGCTATGCAGACAGGTGAATACAGTTCTGTCTGCAAATATATTGAAAATCGTACGACAGAAACTAGGTGTTAAATTGTTTCTTTGGTTTCCTACATAATGTAACTGCTTCATAGATATTTAGTGATAACTTAAAAGAGAAGGAGTAGAAAGGAAAAAAAAAATAGAAGCCTCGTGGTTATCCTTTTTACTTATTTGAAAATTCCCTGTTTAGATTTCATTATGCTGGCAACTCCTGAAGTTCCTCTGGCTGAAGAAGTCCTCATGGAAGAGCAACCTGTAACTTTCCTTTCCAGTTTTCGACTGCAACGTCTAACCACCGTAGCCCCTTCACGCCAGCTTCAGCTAGTCTGAGGGTACAGCCTGGAAAAAAGGAATCCTTTCCACTCCTTATTTCTCCAGAATCTGCCTGTGCGGCCTCTGAAACACCACCTGCCCATCCTCCCCATCTCACGGCTACTGCCCTAGGTCATCTTATCTCACCTGGATTCAGTCCCCAAAATGCCTGTCTCTTTCCACCCTGGTCCATGCTAACCTCTGCTGCTGGACCAGTTTGAGTCAGGTATAGCTCCCCTGACTGCAGAACTAAATCCCCCAGCCTGGTCCCCATCATCCTTCATGCCCTCTCCATATTCAGCTCTCTCGACCTCACCTCCTTCTCTTCATGCCTCCTGTACTTTATACTAACCAAGCTCATGTGGTCCACCCACCGAGCCCCTTTTGACCTCCCTGCCACCGCTCTTTTTAACCTCTTCCCCGGTTGCCCAGGTGGACCTTGTCTGCAGCCCAGGCCCTGATTTCTTTCAGGCAGGGCTCCCACGCCCCACAGTCATTGAGCTTTTCCACCTGACAGCTGCGGGAAAACGCCTTCTGCTGGCTTCCCTGGACCTTATCAAGACCACTTTTAAAGTATTTATCCTTCTCAATTTTGTCTTAAATATTTTGTAATATTTTTATATTACAAAAAGTTGTATTTTCAGCTGCTTTTTCTCTCCTACCTGACTATACGTAAGCATCTTGTGGTCAGAACTCATGACTGGTTTGTCTGTTTTTTAAAGAAGTTTCTTTTGCACTATAAACCCAATTCACCTGATTCTCTGAGTTGGAGGAAAGGCATAGGTCGAAGTGAGAGACCTTGGGTCCAACAGCCTTCTGTTTCTTGGTAAAGAAGGTCACAAAGTCAAAGTTTTTAAGTAAACAAGTTTTAAATACTGAAGAAAAGTAATTTAATTCTTCAAAACGATTAAAATGCGTAGCTTATATATTTTCACTTCCAGATATAGTTCTATAGCAAACTTTACTCTTCAAAAAAGTTACTGACCCATTACAGAAAATTGGGATATGCAGAAAAGTCCGAGCAAGAAAAAAAAAATGTCTTCACCTTGAATCCAACACATTGCCTGACACGTCAGACTTTCAATATGTTATCCTGGGGGAAGGTATAAATCAATGAGAACAAATTTTGGGGGCGATATGGGGCTTTGGAATGAGAGGAATGTAAGCTGGAGTAGGTTTCAGAAGCAGCCAGTTCAGAGGCAGGATTTATGGGGTGATAGGAAGCCCCACTGAGATCTGTCTCCAAGGCCCCCTAGCTTAGTGCCACACAGTCTGAAACGGTACATAAGTGCCCACCTCTCCACTCTGCTCTGCCAACTCAGCAATACACCTGGGGGTTAACACAGTTACACACAGAACAGGATTGCTACCCTCCCTGTAGACACAGGCTGGGTCACGACAGAACTAGGAGAGACCGTGTAGAAAAGAAAATTAGAGACACAACTATCCTTTACCCAGCTTTTCTATCTAACCAACCAGTCCCATGGGCATAACCCATGTTTCTCCACCCTCCCTCATCCTGAGATGAGGCCTTTCCACCCTTCTGCCCTTTTCTTGCTCAGAGTTTCATCAAATCAGCCCTCACAGTACCTGCCCAGACACCAGGGTTGGGGTTCGAGCCTGCACGAGACTTCCACGCATGATCTCGTCTTGCGAGCGCTGAGCCGTGGTCTGGTCCTACTGCTGGCAGGGTCAGCACATGGCCTCCTTCCCACAGGCACGCCCCCTCTTCTGCCCTAGCGGGATAATGAGCAAGACCCGTGCCTGTGTTAAATTTATTATGAGAGCGCTTAGTATTAGCACGAGGAGGCCCAACTGTTGCCCATCACGGCTCACAAAACATTTTGAGGCCTTCAGCTGGAAAGTGCTATAATTGCAAAATAGCCTCAGCCAGATCTTGTTCAGTCAGAAACTGATAGGTGAGTTACTGTTCTGTTCCAATGAGTCCCTCCCAGTTCCGTCAGATGATTTGTGAAAATCAGAGCAGAGGCAAAGTCTTGCTTTCTTCCTGGTACAGATGGAAGAAGAAACTGTGAAAGAGAGGCTGTCCTGGATTTTGGTATAATACAGCAAAATAAAACATTGCCTTGTTATGGACTGTAATTTGTGGCTAATTAGGTATAAATGCATTTCTGGCTGGCCAGCTCCAATCTAGAGGTCAGCTGATGTGTTTCCTAATGGACCAACAAGAGGGAAGGCAAACGCTCATCACAGGGAAATGAGCGTCCTCAGCTGGGTTGAGCTGGCTGTGTCTTTGTCAGCACTGCCACTCTGTCTGGGTGGGGTCTGCCTGAAGCCCTCCTCCTCCGAGTTAACTCTTACTTTTCTTTGATGTATCCAGTCAGAAGTTACTTTCTTCTCAAGACCTTTCTTCACTCCCTGGATTATGAACAGCCAGGCATTGGGCAAGATTTCCCAGTTACATCTCAAACCATTGTGCACCATTCATGTGAAGCTGTTATTAGAGTATTAACATCTTAAATTTTTGTGAAGAGTTGATTCAACCTATTTCTCCCACCAGTGTTGGCCCTCCATGTCGGCAGTACTAGCTCTGCTTGAGTTCCCCACTATGGTCTCAGCCACAGTGGCTGCCACAGAGCAGGGGCTCCGTACATTTTGAATGAATCACAAGCAGCACTGGAAGAGACACAGAAGCTTCCAGAAATGACAGGACTGGCCCAAAGACACAGTGCTCCTGTGGCAAATTGTGTTTTCTTGATTCCTAGTTCCACATTCTTTCCTGTTTGCTTGCAAGCCCCTCCCCTCAGAATGAAGGTTGCTCCCAGAACGGCCCTGGTCCTTGGCCAGACAGGCTCAGATCCCACGACAGTCGTCGGTGGACACAGGATGGCTGCAGGACGTGGTGCCCGGGAAGGGCCCTGTCATACCCAGCTCCCTCAGACTATTACTGCATCCGGCTTTTTTGAGCCACAATACTGTATTGCGCTAAAGATCTAAGACTTTAGCCCAGAAAACAGCTGATATCTACTAGAAGAACATTTGAGGCCCGAGGCCACTCAATAGGCAGGAAAGTAGGTCAACTTAAATTCTATGTGCAGCGGAAGAGCTACAGTTAAATGATGGGAGAGATGTTATGATCCCACTGTTAGGGTCTTGGGGAAAGAATAATTCCCCACCCCCAGTGGCTAACTGGCAGTAGAAACAATTAAAGGACCTTAGTTACCCAGGAACATCTATTTTGTTCAGAGAAGAAAAATAGCACCTATGAGTGTTCACAAGATGATTTCAATCAAGAGCAAGATTATAAACCTAACAGCATGAATGGTATAGGAAGACAAAAAGAGCCAGGTGCACCAGGAAACACACTGTCTTTAAGTTAAATGGCTGGGCTCTCTCTTACGGTCACTAGAAAATTATAGAGGGGAGTTGTTAGCTTGGCATTTCCTTTTTCAATGGTAAATCAATGTATCCTTCATTTTTACTAAATTGTTTTCTTGCCCTCCAGGGAAAATATGACACAAGCATAATGCAGATGCGGAAAGGAAAGGCCAGGCTGGGACAAAACGTTTAATTAAATCCCCTTTTATAAAACAACCTTCCCTCAGCTTGAAAAATGGATGAAACAAAATGTGCTTATACAGGCAAAACAATTAACCGGGTCCGTAACAGTTTATAACGAGCATGGATCAATCACAGGTGGTAGTTCATCCTATTGCCTGTTGTGTGTGCCAGGGTGGTTGGTAGGGGAGGCGGCGGGGAGCTTAGTCTCAGAATGGGGGCCTCAACTCTCCACTCCCCTCACAGAGCAGCATTGGCTTGTGTGGGAGTTTGGCAGTGCCCAAAGTTCTGTGTTTAAGGAACAGTGTGGAGACAGGTTCCATCAAGGATCTCCCTGGCATGTATGCGTGTGTGCGTGTGTGTGTGTGTGTGTGTGTGTGTGTGTGTGTGTGTGGCGAAAACTGAAAGAGGAGTGTGTGGGAAGCCGTCTCTTCCTTCCAGCCTGAGAAATCTAGTCCAGTCATTCCCAAACCTGTGCCTGAGACTCGCCATCATCTGGGGAGGTTTTTAAAAACACAGATGCCCTATCCCATCCCAGACAGTGGAATCAGCATGTACCAGGGCAGTCAGAATATTCTACTTTGCAAAGCTCTCAGTTTGGAACAGCCCACATGGTGTGGGGCCCTCTGCTCCATCCAGTGCTTGCTTTGGCGGCAAACGAAAGCAAGTTTGGGGATTGCTCAAGACACACGTTTCTTGAGTGAGGAGTGGACCCAAGTCACCAGCAGCTGGCCCAAGGGACCTCGGCTGCCTATGCTGCCTCCAGAGCCACACCCCACCAACTCCAGGAATGTCAATGCCCAAGAGGACTCAGGGCTTCATGGCTCCATGAGCCCAGGGCTTTGGCTACAATAATATACTGTTTCCTGTGTTCTTACTAAGGTCTGCTCATTTGTTGATTTGGTTGTTTACTCATTTTTAAAAAGTTCTTCAGCATTAAACTTGTATGCTTGTCTACTTCATGCCCAGCTGCAGGTGAGGGGGTTGTAAAGATAAGTGAGCAGTGTCTGTACCCTGGAGAATCATACAGCTTCCCAGGAGTGACAGCCTATAATATATGACAATTCTGGCACTTACAGCATGCTAGGCATCATTCTGGGCTTCCCCCTGGTTGACTCAGTTAATCCTCCTCGGTGACCATGTGCAGTATGTGCGATTGCCCTCATTTTGAAGATGTTGGAGCAGATGTGCAGAAAGGTGAAGTAACTTGCCTGAAGTCGCCCAGCTAAGAAGGGGTAGACCCAGGATGAGCACTATGGTGGTTAGATTGTCTCTGAGCTGATCTTCGCAGCCTTGAGCTCATGCTGCCTCTGGCTCAGCTCATTGTACTTTCAGAGTTCAATGGGGCACAGGGAGGAAGGGCCCAGTTCTCAGAGGGATGAGAAAAGGACCATGGAGGGGAAGCCACCACGCTGAGCACCAGGTAAAAGGAAGGGTAAGAAGAAGAAGTGGGCCAAGAAGAGCATCCTGAGCCATGGGGGCTTTGAGAGCAAAGACCTGGAGGCAAGTCGCTGTGGGTTACCTGCCACACTTGGGTTGAGAAGTCACACAGCCTTCACACAGTGACTTGTCCCTTTAGTTAGAGGTCATACTCCTAGGACCATGTCATTCTTCCCTGTATCCCCAACTCCCCTCACTCTCCAGAGCACCCAGTTAATGAAGACAGATGCAAAGAACACAAGGACCTGGGCTCTGAGAGGAGGCTGGAGTAGCCTCCCAAGGGTTCTGGCTGGTGGGAAGGAGGTGGTTCAGTGGCACTTGTGGCATTGAGGACAGAGCTGAAGTTTGTCATGCCAGAGGTGGAGGTGGCCCTTCTAAAGCTTAGGCACCAACCTCTGGGCCTTAAAATAAAGCCCCCAGCAGTTTTATTGCTTCAGGAGTTCAGAGACTGCCCTGGTGCTGAAATCAGCCTGCCTCTGACATTGTTGGTTTTCCAGAATTAACCAATGCATACTACATTGTTTTCATGCTCGCTTAAGCCACATTCAAACTGTGCTTACAGCAGGAAAGGGACAGTTAAGAAGGAGTGAATGGTGCAGAAAACACTAGGAACATATGCTGACGGTGGCTGAGAATGTGTGTGACTTTTGTTTGCCACTCACTTCTGCAGGGGAGACACACCTAAGGATTTTACAAGTGCTGAAAACAGCAATTTATAATGTCTCCTGTGGGAAACCAGAAAGTCTCCTTTAAGGCATTTGAATGATATCTTTCATCTCCACTATGCTAATGCTGCCTGAGTTCTGGGAGGTTTCCCTTTTGTTTATTGGCAGAGTAAGGGGACACACCCCATTCACTGGGTGCTCTGGAGAATGAGGAGAGTGGGGATACAGGGACACTAACATAGTTCAAGGAGTTCGGCCCCTAACTAGGGGGACAAGTCACATACGTGAAGGCTTCATGACTTCACAAGGCAGAGAAGAGATGCAGTAACCTAGAGTGAGGTGTCTCCAGGTCTCTGTTCTCAAAGCCCCCATGGCTCAAATACCCTTCATGTCCCACCAGGGAAACGAAGCTGTATATGAAACGAGCTGTAGGAACCTCTCGGTGTTAGCCGAGGACCACAGCAAGCCTTTGCTTACCAATGCAAGTCTTTACTGAATGTAGTGACTCTCTCTTTGATGTGAAATTCGAAAATGATAACAGCTTGGTGGTAGAAAGCCACTTGAACAGTGTGCCCCCTAAAGGAGCTTTGTGGGCAAAACTGAAGCCGTTTAAATATGTTCATGGACAACAGGCTTTAAGGCAAGCCTGGCATAACTTTGGGGGCTTGTTATTCTACATCATTTGGTCTAGAACTACAGATTTAAAGATGTTATTCCTGAGAATTCTATTTACTGACTTGAGGGCAACTTTATTTTGTGACATCAGGAAGTTTGTCCATTTTTTTTTGTGCCGTGTCCTTTCAGACAGGCACACCCTCCTCCAGGATCTTTCTGTGCTGATATATTCTTGTTAACCCAGTTTTTTTCTTTTATCATTCTCACCTTTCCATCCTTCCTCCCTTTCATCAAAACTTACCCATTCTAAGTTGCATTTTCTCAGTGCCCTACTTTTTGTTTGCACAAGCGGTAAACAGTAACTGAGAATCTCATGAGTATTCATGAGTAAATGGAATGAGCTAGAATTCCTCTTGACTCTTTCCCCAACTCCTTCCTCTACTTTGTGGTAAAGTATCTGCTTAACAGATATTCTAGGTACTCTTTGGAGCTTTAAAGGGCATTTCAGGCCACGTGAAAAAGGGTGTGGAGCTACGCCAAGGAGGATGGGAAGTGTACTTACGAATAAGGTGGGATCCTCACAGAAAACCTCAGAGAAACACTTTTAGCACAAACTAATATTCCTACTGCGTCAGATACCTTAGCATGTATTTACAGTCACTTTCTTACTAACCATTGGTCTCTCCACTTTTATCAAGAACCCAAGAGTCAGACAAAGGCATCTTGGCAGGTGAATATATGCATCCTTCAAGCATTTAGGACAACCTAAGACTGTGATTGCTAATTTCACATGGGCCAGTATCCGTACTTTTATTTTTCTAGAAGAAAACCTTGTTATCTTTCAATGCAGAGTCATACTGAAGTGACGACTGTGTGCTCTGGATGGGCTGTGGTTTCTGCGTTTTCTATGCCAACTCCCTTGTGGACCCTTCTCTCAGAGTTCCTCACCTCTGCCCAGTACTTTCAATTTGGCCACATGTAAAGTGTCCTTTAAAATATCCTCTAGGCAGTGTCATTTACTCATCCATCCATCCGTTTGTCCATCCATCCATCTATCCATCCATCTATCCATCTGCTCATCCATTCACCTCTGCTTACCCATTGTCAGTCACCCACCCACTTAACCACACATCCCCTAATTACCCATCCATCTTTCTACCCACCTGACCACCCACACCCTTATTACCCATTCATCCATCCACCCACCTGTCAACCCAACCACCCATCCCTTACCTATCCATCCATCTACCCACCCACTCATGGATCCAACCATTCTGGGTATGATTTGATCTTGCTGAAATGGGAGAGGGAGACAGGTTGCGGGGGAAGGCGCCTGCATAGTGGGGCTCCACCCTTTAAGTTCAGTGTAGAGCAAAAAGGGCATAAAGTGACAATTTTATACAAACAAGATAGGCTTACTACAAAACAGTTTCTGAAAGGACTCATATACTGCTATGGAACAGCATCTCAGTGGAGATGTGCCCTCATGTCAATAAAACAAACAATATATTTTCAGCTCCCTAGTTCAGAATGCTCACCAAGCTCTCACATGTTTAAAAACTGGACAGTTATAGCATTGTTGGCTTTTGTAAATTGCTTGCTACTCATGCAAATTCTAACTTTAAATTCACATGGGCCTGGTATGGTGGCACATGACTGTAATCCCAGCACTTTGGGAGGCCAAGGCAGGAGGATCACCTGAGGTCAGGAGTTTGAGACCAGCCTGGCCAACATAGTGAAACCCCATCTCTACTAGAAATATAAAAATTAGCCGGGTATGGCGGTGAGTGCCTGCAATCCCAGCTACTTGGGAGGCTGAGGCAGGGAGAATTGCTTGAACCTGACAGGCGGAGGTTACAGTGAATCGAGATCGTGCTACAGCCTGGGTGACAGAGCAAGACTCTATTTCAAAAAAATAAAAATAAACTCACATGTTGCAAGTAAGCGTGATTAGCACTAAAAAATGAAATGGGACTGGTGAGGTCAGTTAGTAGAGCCTAACAAAGGCTTGCTTAGGCATACAAGATGGGAGAGGACAGGACGTTGTATAAGAAAGAAAACTGCCAGCCCATGGGGCCCAGTGGGGTAGGGGCGAGGGATGAATGACAAGGATTTTCCTACTAAGTTGGAAGAATGTTCTCTGAGGTTATGGTCCTTTGTTTCCAGTACTTAAGCATGATCAACTGTCATTTGAGCCACACAAAGTTTATGACTAAGGACTCCATTTACAGACTCTGAGAAAGAAAGAGGCTTTTGAAGCCTCTGTAGCGTGTTCTGGCCAAAGGGACACATTAAGCTATGGTATAAAACAAGCCACCCCTGTGGGTGAGCAGATTAGGGTTGGGGAGTGGGGACTGGGGGCCAGAATATTACATTTGACATATAAAATTACGTGGACAGGCAAGGTTGAAAATCATTTGTCTCACCACATTTTCCATTTGTGACTTCTCAAGCCACAGCAAAGGCTCTCCCACTCCTCGCCCATGTGCCTGCTATACTGATAAGATGAACAGTGGTTTTTTTAAAAACAGTTTTCAGCACAACAGTGTTTTAAGACGTAATCTCATTTGCTGCTCCTTTAATTGCTTCTTGGTAATGTTTTATCTATTTTAATTACTGTTTTAATGTGCTGCTTGTACCCTGAGGTGCTTCTGTGAAGGGTACCATTTTAAGAAATGAAGAACTAGATAAACAAATAAATGCACAGGTAAGGGATCATATTAGTGTACCCTGTCTTTAAATGAGCATTTTTAATTTGCCTGGTATTGAGTGTCCACTAGCAACAGTCTCTCTTTCACATGTAAGGACAGAGGTATGATGACTAAGGTCCAACATAAAGCATACGTAGAGCTGGGAATAAAAGGCAGTATTCCCAAGGGCTGTCCTAATTCCCAACAACTAGAATTTATGCTATCATGTTTAAGTTTCATCTTCTGTTCCCAACAATTCTTCAAAAGTAACAATAGCTTTAATGAAGGCAAAAGTATACATTTTCTGCTTAACTCTGGTAGCAATTGAATCATCATTTTCCTGGCCAGAAAACAAATTCCATAGACCCAGTTCTTAACCTGAGTCATGTTACCCTGAGTCACATACACGACAGGATTGCATTCCTTGGCTTACTAAAGCAGGAAATGGACCAGCGGCTTGGGGTTTCCTGACTGGATAAGAAGGTGGTGTAATGACTTAACATCCCTTTACTCCCCCATGGTCACACCCATATATTTTTTTTTATTTCCGTATTTAAACACAAGCAAGGTCAAAACAATAGATGAAATTTAATAAAGCAGTAGTAGTGACGCCTAAATGTTTTTACTGACTTCCTAAAACTGCTTTTGAATCAGCTTCAACTGCATTTATAACTGAAGAAGGAAATGAAGCTCAACACCCCAGCTACGAAATTGTTTGGTCCTAAATTGGCCAGATGCCTAGATTTCCTTCACGTAAACAGGGTCAAATGTAAGGCCAGCCAATTGCAAACTCAGATTCTAGCCTATAATATACTCATAGACAAAGATGTCAATGAAGTTGCCAGGTTTCCACAAAGTTGAAATGCTACCTCTTACTATCATAAAGCCCAGGCAGACACAACCAGCCCAGGGAATGGCATAGGAGCCTAGGCCACTTGGAACAAATGTGGTTTGTGGAGTGCAAAAGAAATGACTTTATCATCATGCTTCCCTTTTCCCCAACACACACACACACACACACACACACACACACACACACACACAC
>NW_022436944.1:23596091-23626232 GCF_009761245.1 Sapajus apella | reverse complement strand
ACACACACACACACACACACACACACACACACACACACACACACCCCTCTGCTTTTTCAGACTCAGGAGCGGGGTCCTTGACTCTTTATTACTCTCAGATAGTTTATTTTTAAGTCCTCTGGTTACTTCCAATCACATAGTCTTAGCTTAGTAATACGTAATAATAACAATCTCTAAATTTCAGTTGGAGTGAGTCTTCCTCCTCCATCAGATTGGGCCTGCTGCCAGGGGCAACGGGGCAATCTTCCCATTTTCCTCCTCTTCCTTACCCCATTCCTACTTGTTAGCTTGACTTCTCCAAGGTAAGGGGACAGAGGAAAAGGAAGAGGTAAATGGGCAAGAAAAGTTTCATTCAATTGGGATGATTGTGGCATATTTCCATCTGGCTGTGGTGGATATTGGAAGCTGGCCCATGTGGGCATTTGTGAGGTCTCTTCAGGGGCCCATCCACTCCTGGGCCCTCTGAGCTGCAGTTTCCTGATATGGACTGTATGTTCCATCCACCACTGCCTTGGCCCCTGAACATCTAACTGCATAACCCAGGTCTTCTTCTGCTGTGATCCTCTCACCCCTCCAGGTAACATTCTAGGTCAGAAGCTAAGCCACCTCCACAAAGGCTCTCTCCATGACATCACACACATCACTCAACAGGAAACACACTCTTTAGATACATTGTTGGTGGAAATGTAGCAACTCAAGCTGTGGCTCTCACTCTGCTGTTGCAGACCATTTCAGTCAGCTTTTGAGGCTTCAGATTTCTCAGATGTGAGTCAGACAGCGAGTATATCACTGGGTTCCCCAGTCCTCTGAGGACATGCATGAAACTTGTCAATGGTCTCACTGAAGCCACATCTCAGGGGCTTAACATGAGGGCAAACAACTTATTACCCCATTTTCACAGGAGATGTAATTCACAGGTTTACTTTGACCAATGGAATGTGAGTAGACATGATACATGCCATGTCCAAGCAGAAGCTCTTAGAAACTTTGGAACTTCCAACCCTTTTGCTCCTTTCCTCTTCCACAAGAGAATAGAGTGCTACAGATGGGGCTGCTCCTTTAGCCTGGGCCTTAGAATGAGAAAACAGATGGCACAGAGCCCCAAACAGAGTCAAGCCAACTGAGCTACAGGCGAGCCCAGCATAGTCATGCAGATTTGTAGCTGACCCCATACATTTACAGAATTTGAACAAAACACTGATCTTTGTGGTTATAAACCACTGTGATATTAGGACTAGTTCCTGCAGCAAAACTGGTGTATATACTAGCCAAGAAGTGGCCAGGGAGGTATGAGATAAATTAGGTGGAGTGTGTCTTAGAATCCAAGTGAAGAAAGTGTTTCAAGTAAGATCAATTATGTTAAAAATGCAAAGTGAAGCTTGACCATTGGACTTAGCAATGCTGAGGGGAGTATCAAGACTAACAAGAACAGTTTTGGTGGAATGATGGGGCTACAGACTGATCAGAGTAGGTTTAAGAAAGAGTGAGAAGAAAGGATTTGTAGACAATATATAACTCTTTTGAAGGATTTTGCTGTAAAGGACAGCAGAGAATGGGCTATAGCTGGAGAGAAATTAAAAAAAAAAGTAATAAAACTGGGTTTTCAAATTATTCAGTGAAAAGGGCAAAATAATGATGGGAGTGAGAAAAGAGACAAATGTTGGAGTAAAGTCTTCCAGTAAGTAGAGAGGATGTAACTAACCAGCAAGTAGAAGGGCTAGCCCTAGCTGGAGTGAAGTCAGTTTGTCGTTTGTAACACGGCGGAAGGTGGAGTTTAAGGGCACTGACGCAGATACACTGAGGTAGATACACTGGGGACCTTGAGGAAGTTATCTTCTGATCGTTTCTATTCTTTTATGAATTGGGAGGATGATCTGCTGAAAAAGAAGGCTGGGGAAGGGGTGATGGGGGTGTGAGGAGAGACAGTGGAAACTGTTGCCCAGCAGAGCGGGAAGGTGAATGGGCTAGGGCACCTCAGGATGATTGATGAGCAGCTCCCAAAGGCCCTGAATGCCCACTGGGTGCCAGGCACTGTGCCAACAGCTGAGAGACAGAGGGAAGAAGCCCAGGCCTCACCTTCACCCTCAGGAGTCTCACAGTCTAAGGTGGAAAGTTGTCATTCAGATCCATTAGTGAACCATGAGTTACTTCTGGGTGGTATGATCTATCCGGATGGGAAATGTGGGAATGGGGTGGGAGTACAAAGCAGGAAAGAACCTTAGCTGGAGCAGGAGGCTGCTGACGGGTGAAAGGCTCTCAGAGGAGACGACTGACTCAGTGTGAGGCATGGAAGAAGAATTAGGTAGTATGGCATGTTTGGGAGAAATTAAGGTGTTTCAATATGGCTGAGATATAAGGTATGTATGAGTATATGTGTGTGTGTGCATATGCATGTGTGCTCACATGTGCACACACAATCATGTGTATATACTCACATGCATGCATGTTTAGAAGAGAGTTATTGCATGACAAAGTGATTCCCAGAGACACATGTGTTGAAAGCCATGATCAACATTCTGCCTTCCTGTTTCCCTGAGACATGTGCCACATACTTGAAATTACCACCTTATCCCCCTCTAAGCCTCATCTATTGCAAATACCCTTGGAGAAAGTCAAAGTTATAATGTTATTTATTTTTTTTGCATGCATTAGAAGCGGAGACACACTGCACAATCCAATGAGAAATTAGTTATGAAGATGTAAACACAGGCCAGAGTTTCATTTCACCCGGGTGCCCTACTGAGTTATGCGGACTGAGAATTTGACTCAGTGACTGAAAAAAAAAATTCTAGCCAAATGTTTGTGTTGAGAACTGGAAGCAAAAATATTAAGTAAAGCATAAAAAATCAAAAACAATGCTATTATATCATTAACTTTACAAAATACATTTACTCCTGCAGTCTTGTGTTTCTTTTGTTGCCAGTGGAATCATTTTCTCTCTGAAAACCATTGCCTTAAAGTTAACCTTGAAAAAAATAAAACAGGGCAAGTTGTTTTTGCAAATGCCTTGTATCACTATTTGAAATGGTTTCCAGTTAGCATTCCCTAATGGTGTTCCTGCTAACTTCCTACCAAAATCCTTTTCAAGGCCCAGAAAAGGCAAACAACTGCAATACTACTGAAAACCCTATGCAATGGACAAGCTTGTGTTAGAATATCACGGCAGTTTTCAATACTCATAATGCTGACAATAGTTATTTTGAGAAAAGCAACCAGGAGAATAGAGCATTCTTGCCTGTCTAGAGATGGCAGGAACATACTTTGTTCATAGCCCCACTGTCTGCCCCAATTTAAAGAACACGTGCTTATATCAACCAAAAAACCCATGAAAACAGGTCATAGGGCAGGAGTGAAAGGTGAATCAGGGATGTAGTGTCAGCTACACAAAGGCAGGGATTTCTGTGTCTTTTGTTCTATGCTTTATTCATTGGCTGGCACACAGAAGCTTAATTAATATTTGATAAATAAATGTGAATGAATGAAGGAAAGAATGGGGAATGGAGGATAGCATTTGCAAAGACACATTACAACCTGTGGGATGAAGTGTCCCATTAGTAAAGTGGTAGCCATTGGTGGAGATACCAGGAGTAGAGCGTGCTCCATTGGCCAGACAGCCTGGAAACCAAATGGTGAGGACAGCAGAAAATGCTACGCAAATAGGGCATAGCTTGAAAGATGAATGTTTGCTAGATCCTGCGGCCTGGGTAACAAATGTTGCAAATTGACCTGCTAGCTATGGCTCCAAGAAAAGAATGTGATGAACAACCAGATGGACATTGAGGGGAGCCAGGGGCAATCCACACACCTGTCCATTGGCAAATACTGAGTCTGGAAAGATTTCTCTATAGTCAAATACTAGCAAAGACGAGAAAATTAGCACAAAGCTTATCAAGATGTTTTACTGAATGAGGAAACAGGAACATCTTCCTGCAGACACAGAAGAAATGAGCTTCTGGAATCAGGACAAAGTTTTAGAAAACTGTTAGGCATCCTCAAGAGCATGCGATTATCCTGGACTAATAAGAAACCAATTGGAAAGCCACCAAGGACAAAATAGATGACATTGCTGGTATTTAAGTTAACTGAACCTTACTGGAAAGCAATTTGGCAAAATGTATTTTGAACTTTAAAAGATGTTCTACCCTTTGACTTCCTAATTCCATTTTTAAGAATCTATCCTAAGAAAGAAATCAGAGATATAAAGTTTTTACATAAATAAAATTACCACAGTTTCATTTATAATAGTCTAAAATTATTCTAGTCTAATATACATTAATACAAATTTAAATAAATAATTTTGATGTATTTATATCATTGTTATTTAGTTCTTAAAAGCATAATCTCAAAAGATAGCCAATAAGATTAGAAAGTGATCATCCTATTTTTAAGTAAAAAATAGAATACTGAATTTTATAAAAAATCTCTCTGCCAATAGAAATGGCTTTAGAAAAATGTACTAAAGTGTTAATCATTATTTCTGTGTGAAAGGAGTTCAGGTGAATTGTATGTTTTAAAGTAATTTTCCAGTTTTCTCATTTTAGTTAACAAGCATGTATTATTTTACACTAAAAAATTAAGCACTGCTCAAATGCCTCCTGGTGGTTAATGAAAAATAAAGATTACTGTTTTCAACAAACACATGCCACCCCCCTTTCCTTTGAGAATCCCACTGAAATGACAAAAGTGCTACACAATTGATAGACCCATGGTGACAGTGAATTGAAAAAGGTTGGGCTTATTTTGATGGCTAGGTCAGAATAAACTGCAATCCACATGGACACAGGCTGCAGTGGAGGCAGCATAGCCAGAGGGGTAGGTGAGGAAACCCACAGCAGGCTGTGACGGCCATCAGAGTGGGCTCAGCAAACCCACTCCCAGCACTGCAGCTGAGCTCTCTCAACAAAGAGAATGGTTTATCTAAGGGGCACTCATGTGTGGGTGCTATGCCTGAAGAGAGAAAGGAGGCCTGAGGGGACACGAGGTGACCCCTAATGGCCAAATTGCATCCTATAGATAATAAAAGAAAAGCAGACAGTGCCACCAAGGAGAAAACTATTGGAGATGCTTTTGAATCATCATTTCCAAACACAGGGCAGCTTCCTTGCTGGCCAACTACAATCTCTACCACAAATCTAGCACTAAAAAGAGTGTTATTAAAAAAAAAAAAAGGAAATGAAGAGCTAATTTTCATCCAAACATTCCTGCAGTGTTTTTGCAAAACAGCTAGTTGTACTAAGTATAATGAAATCTGCATTAAAGCACATTTTGCCTCTAATGGGCAATTCCCTGTCTTAAGCAGTTTCTTCCAAGTGACCCTTTATGGTAGAATCCAGCACTTATTTTTAAAAACTTCAGTTAAAATCTCATATTTGGTTACACAATTAATCTTTAGGATAGATGCAAAATGGGTCTTTTATTGAACTCTTTGGATTTTACACAGTCATTTCTTTAAACAGTTTCATTAACATTTAAAATACATACTAGTAAGTAAAAGACTGCAATATATTAAAAAATAAGGCTTTATGTTTTAAAAGGAGACGTTAACGATCCCAGGGAATTAAATAATGTTGATCAAAATACTGAAATCTGTTTCAAAGCAATACTAGCTCACCAGCAACCAAAAAAAAGAAAAAAAAAAGGGTAAATTCCCACTGCATAATGCTTATAAAAAGTACTTTTCTATATTGCTTTCACTCCACATTATAGGTTTCCACATTACCAGGACTAGAGGATGAAAGAGGACTATGAATATACATGCAGGATATGACCATTTTAAGTTTTACTTTTGGAATAAATAAGACATATCAGATGAATGCAAAGGCGAATTTGAATATTGCCTATAACATGATATGCATAGCCAAATATATACATACAAATTAAGAATATATACAATTGATAATATAGAAATATAAGGCCATGATTACAAAATATTATAGTGGGAAATTTAATTTACTTCTTTCAGAATCTGATACATCTAGTAAACCCATAGGTAAGATGTAGACAGTTTGAGTTACATAATCAAGAAGCTCAATTTAATAGAAAACTGAATTATCCTAAATGTAATAGTTGAATCAGATGATGCTTATTGATGAATGCTGAAAATAGTGGGTAAAAGATTGTCAGAAACAGGATATTTATACTGCTCTTAAGTATCTTCCCTCAGATTAAAAACTAATTACAAAGGTAAAAATATACCTTTGTACTGAGGTTACCACTGTCACCATATGAACAAACTTAGCATTACCAATGGTAGAACAACCTGACCTCATGTGCCTGTTGATATGAAATATCCATTATTAAGCACACAACATTATTGATGAATATTCTTGCCAGAAATATTCAACCTGAATTTCAAGCCTTGACCTAATTTCCAGTTTACAGGAAATACAGCACAGAAAAGAATACATTAATATGTGCTATGAGAAAAAAAGAAGGTCCAGGGTGTGGAACAGTGTATTAAACAACTGACCTGGTTCCTTCTGAAAAACATTAAAAAGAAGAAAAAAATGATTAAAAAGACTTAAAAAAATAGCAAATGCAGCACATTATCTTGATTGGATCCTGAA
The DNA here is from genome assembly GCF_009761245.1 of Sapajus apella. NCBI lineage: Eukaryota > Metazoa > Chordata > Mammalia > Primates > Cebidae > Sapajus > Sapajus apella. Next base: position 23,619,666 of record NW_022436944.1, on the reverse strand, counting down.
TTTTAAAATATAAGCTTTTGCAATAGCTGGAGAAACTTAAATATGCACTGATAATACTGTCAATAGTTAAAAAAATTCTAGGTAAAATAATGGTACTTTGGTTATCTAAGAGAATATCCTTATTCTTAGAGGATGCATGCTTAATATTTAGATAAGAAGCATATAATGCCTAATCTCACATTCAAATGGTTCAGCGAAAAATAAAGCAACAAATTAAAAAACATTCACATATAATTATATTTAATATATGTGCATGTTATATTTATATATAAAGAGAGAAAGGCAAGAAAGCAAAATGGGCAGTTTGTTAATAATGGGTGAAACTAGGTTAAGGGCATATATATATTCATTTTACTATTAGGCTAAACCATATGAAATTGCCGATACTTGACCATATTTTCACTGCAAATGACAATTTTACATTGAATACACAAATTACCATAGGAGACACTGGAAAGGTGATAGAAGATACACCATTAAAAATGGCTAAAGGAACCAGAGGGCTTCATGATTGACTTTGATATAGCTTTTAAAAACTAGATTATTTCTATATTATGCTATTTCAGAACATTAAAAAATGGAAAAACCTTTAGTTCATGTTATGAATATAGCATATGCTTAATAATACCTAAACCCAATAAAGACAGCTCTTCCCACAAAGGGAAAAAGAAAACTCTAAGCCTAATCTCAGTTATTATTATACATACAAAATTTTAGGAAAAAAATAGTTATCTTAAGAATGTAAGGATAATTCAGTATCAAGACATCTATTAACACATTTCATCATACTATAAATTAAACAAGAAAAAACTATACAATTAACTCAACATATTCTGAAAATGGTATATATATAAATAATTCACTGACATTTCTAATAAAAGGTATAAGTTAAAATAGAATTATTTTATGAATACTGAACACTGCTCAAAGGACATTAACATGTATATTTTCCCATTTAATCTTTATGCATTTAATCTTCAGAGATAGATGCTGTTATTATCTCCATTCTACTTTCTAGAGTAAATGCCTAGGAGAGAGAATGCTGGATGCTATGGTTTGAATGTTTTTTGTCCCCTCCAAATTTCACATTGAAATATAATCCCCAATGCAACAATATTAGAAGTTGAGGCCTTTGGAAAGTGAATGAGATTGGGTGCCCATATGAAAGGGTTTGAAGGAGAAAGTTTGTCCCTCTTGCCCTTCCACCTTCTGCCATGTGAGGACACACTGTGTTTGTCCTTTCCAGAGGAGGCAGCATCAAGATGCCATCCTGCAAGCAGAGAGTAACCCTCACCAGACAACTGAACCTGCTGGCACCTTTATCTTGGTCTTCCCAGCTTCTAAACTGGGAGAAAATAAATTTCTGTTCTTCATAAATTTTCCAGTCTTAGGTATTCTGTTACAGCAACACAAAACAAACTAAGACACTGAGTCATATAGTAGCGGTATTTTTACCTTCATAATACACTGCTAAGAGGATTTACAGATTGGCTGTATCATTTTAGATTCCCACTAGCAATATATTCTCTCTAAGTGTGTAGCTTTGTATTTTCATTCTCTGAATAGTGTCTTTGATAAAGTATTTTCATTATTTTTTCTTTTGCGGATAATGTTCTTCATATAATATCTAAGAATACCTAATTCAAGGTCATAAGGTTATGTTTTTCCTAGAAGTTTTATAGTTTTATATTTTAATCTATGATTCATTTTGAGCCATTTTCTTTGTAAGTTCTGAGGTTTAAGTCAAGGTTCATTTTTTTTTGGCCTATGGATATTGTATTAGGTTTCTATAGCTGTGTAACAAACTACCAAACCTTAGCAGCATAAAACAACACCCATTAGCTCACAGTTCTGTAGGTCTGATCTCTGGCATAATGTGACTAGATCTTCTGATTAGGATATCATAAGGCTGAAATGAAGATACTGGCTGGGCTAGGTTCTTGTCTGGAGGTTCTGGAGGAAAATCTTTCTAATCTCATTCTTGTTGTGGGCAGAATTCATTTCCTTGAGATTATAAACTATGGCTCCCTTTTCCTTTCTGGCTGTCAGCCAGGGATTATTCCCAGCTCCCAGAGGCCTCCAAAATTCCTTGCCATGTAGCTGCCTCCATCTTCAAGCCATGATGGTGTATCAAATCCTCCTGAATCTATGAATTCCTCTTCAAAGACTTGCCAGAGAAAACTCTCTCCTTATAAAGCGGTTCATGTGATTAAATCAGTCCCACAAGGTAACCTTCCTATTTCAAAGTCTACTGTGCCATATTAAGATAATCCATCATATTTGCAGTTCCAAGGATTATTCAAGGCATGTATACCAAGGTGGGGAGGGGCAGGAAATGTTGGGAGTCATCTTAGAATTCTACCTACCACAGATAGAAACTTATTCCCATACCATTTACTGAAAGTACTATACCTATGCCATTGAATTGTTAGTTAACCTTTACAAAAATCAGTAAACCATAGTTGTATGAGTCCATGTATGGACTTTTTCTTCTGTTTAATCTATATGTCTATCCCTTTGCCAATATCACATTTTTGGTTACAGAAACATTAAAGTGAGTCTTAAATCAAGCAATCTGAGTCTTCCAACTTTATTCTTTTTGAAAATTGTTTTAGCTATTCCAGTTACTTTGCATTTCTTTCTAAATTTAAAAATCAGTTTGCCTGTATCTACAAAATGTCCTGCTGGGATTTTTATTAGAATTGTATGAAATCTCTGGATCAATTTACAGACAATTGATGTCTTAACTATATTTTTATAATACGTGAACACAGCATGTCTCTCCATTAATTTGGTTCTTCCTTTGTTTTTGTTATTGGTATTTTGTTCCAATATACAGATCCTGCATGTGGTTTGTTAGGTTTATTCCCAAGTATTTACATTTATTGGAACTATCAGAAGTGGTACTGAGTTTATTAGTCTGTTTCCAATTGTTCATTTCTAGTAGTTAGATGTGTACTTCAATTTTGAGTGCTGACCATGTATCCTACAACCTAAAATCACTTATTTCTAGAAAATTTTTTGGTAGATTTCTTTGTTCTATATAAACAATTCTATAAAGGCTGAAGATTGGGCACTTTTATTTCACTCTTTCTACACTGTATGTATCTTATTTATTTTTCTTGTTTTATTGCACAGGCTAGGATTACCAGGTCAATACTGATTTAGAGTTTATTCCTAAAATTAGAATATTTGTCTTATTCCTAATATTAGGAAGAAAGCATTTGGTCTTTCACCATTAAATATGATGTTAAGTATAAGTTTTCGTAGATGTCTTTTATTAGCTTAAGGAAGTTTTCTTTTATTCCTGGTTTGCTAAGAGTTTTAAAAATTATGAATAAAAATTAATTTTTATTAAATGCTTTTTCTTCATCTATTGATATGATTATGTTTTTCTTTTATCTGCAAATATGATACATTTCAGTGACTGATATTTACCTACTAAACCAGACTTGCATTCCTGGAATCAGTCCTACTTAGCTGTAATGTGTAGCCTTTTTAAGTACTGCTGGACTTGATATTCCAGTATTTTGTGCAAGATCTTTGCATCCATGTTTATAAAAGAGATTGGAATATAGTTTTACTTTATTGTGATGATATTTTACTTTTGTATTAGGGTAATTCTGTCCTCTTAGAATGAGTTGGATGATATTGCTTCTGCTTTCATTTTGTGGAAAAGATTGTTTAGAATTAGTGTTGTATCATCTTTCAAAGAATTTGCCAGTGAAACCATCTGGGGCTGTAGTTTCTTTTTTGGAAGGTTTTAAACTCTAAATTCTATTTCTTTATTAGATATAGGATGATTCAGCTTATATATTTCTTCTTGAATGGGTTTTGGTAGTTTGTCAAGAATTGTTACTTTTATCTATTTTGTTGAACATATTGCAGAGAAAATTGTTTGCAGTATTCCCTTATCACCATTTTAATGGCTGTAAAATCTGTCATGATATTCTCCTTTCTTGCTCTGTTGCCAAGGCTGGAGTGCAGTGGTGTGATCATGGCTCACTGTAGCCTAATCTAGGCTCAAAAGATCCTCTCTCCTTAGCCTCCTGAGTAGCTGGGACTATAGGCATGTGCCACCACGATTGGCTAATTTTATTTTTTGCACAGATGGGGGTCTCCCTATATTGGTCATACTGGGTCTCAAACTCCTGGGCTCAAGCAATTCTCCTGCCTTAGCCTCCCAAAATGCTGGGATAACAGACATAAGCCACCTTGCCTGGCCTCTCCTTTCATTTCTAATATTGATGATATGAATGTTTTTCTTTTTGTCAATGTCACTAGATGTCAATTTTATTGCTTTTTTAAAAGAATGAGATTTTGATCATTGATTTTTCTCTATTGTTAATTTATTATCATGTCTATTGGTTTCTGCTCAAATTTGATCTTTCCTCTTAATTGTTTTGGTTTTAGTTCACTCTCTCAATGTTCTAATCCTGGAAGATTAGATTGTTCATTTGAAAACTTTCTTCTGTTCTAATATAGGTGTTCAGTGCTATACATTTCTTTCTGAGCACTGCTTTATCTGCATCCTAAAAATTCTGATATATTTTCATTTACTTTAAAATATTTTTTAATTTCCCTTGAGATTTTATCTTTGACTCATGGATTAGAATTGTGTTGTTTAATTTTCAAATATTTGGAGATTTTTCAGGAATTTTTATATTTATATCTTATTTAATTCCATTACGACAGAGAACACACACTATATATTATCAATTCTCTTAAATTAGAAAATGTTTTATGACCTATGATACTGCCTATTTTACTGTAACTGTATGCATTTGAAAAGCATGTGTACTATGCTGCTGTTGGGTAGAGTTCTATAAATGTCAATTAAATGCAGTTGGTTATTAGAAAAGTTCTTCTGTACCCTTGCAGATTTTCTGTCTACTTATTATATTAGTTACTTAGGGACAAGTACTGAAGTTTGCAAATATAAGTCTTAATTTGTCTCTCTCCCCTTTCAGATTTATCAGTGTTTGCTTTACATATTTAAAGGCTATATTCTTAGGTGCATACACATTTCATATAGTTTTGTCTTCTTGACAAATAAACTCTTTTATCATTATGTAATGCCTCTTTATCCCTGGGAAATTTTCTTGGACTCAAGACTATTTGATTGAATATAGCCACTCCAGCTTCATTTTGATTGGTGTTTGCATAGTATACCTTTTTTCCTTCTCTTGCACTTAACCTATCTATATCATTTTATTTATGTTTCTTGTAGGCAGCATATAGCTGAGTCTTGTTTTTAATCTGCTTTGACAATCTCTTTTATCTGATGTCTTTAGGCAATTTCGATTTAATGTAATTATTGTTATATTTGTATTTAGATCTACCATTTTATTACCTGTTTTCTGTTTGTTTTCTCTATTTTTCCCCTATTTTCTTCTCTTGCCTTCCTTGAATTATTTGAATTTTTTGTTTTCCATTTTAATTCACCTGTTGAACTTCTGACTATATTTCATTGCTCATGTGTTTAGTAGTTGATCTAGAAATTAGAATATAAGTACATAATTTTTTACAATATGTTTTGAATTAATGGTTTACCATTTCAAGTGGAACGTAGAAAACTTACCATTTACAGGTCCCTCTACTCATTTTTCTTTTTGAAAACCCCATAAAACAATGTTAAAATTTTTGCTTCAATAATCATAAATATTTTAAAAACCTCAAGAAACTATATTACATTAAACAGATATTTACTATTTCTATTGCTCCTCCTTCATTCCTACTGTTCCAAGATTCCCTCCAATATCATTTTCCTTCCATATGCATACATTCCTTTGGCATTTTTTTAAAAGAGCAGATTTGCTGGTGAAAAATGCCATACTTTTGTTCATATTAGAGAATTTCTAACTATCTTCAAGTTCACTGAATCTTTCATCTGTCATCCTTTATTTATTTTGTTTTTAAGCTAATTAAATGAGTATTTTGTTTTGGTCATTGCATTTTCCATTGTAAATATTTTATTTATTTATGTATCTTCTATTTCTCTGCAGTTTTCTAAGTTTTATTTTTCCATTTGTTTCCATTGTGCATGCTCTTACTTCTTGGGGCATGGTTATCATAGCTGCTTTAAAGTCTTGATGAAATCTGTTGTGAGTTTAGAAAAAACGAAAAACATAAAAAAAATCTTGATTCATTAATTCCAATATATGTGTCCATATTGGGTTAGCATCTTCTGAGATATTCAGATTTTTCCTGGATTTTGTAAGATGTTAAGATTTTTCTGGGTATTCAGATGCTAAAAATATTCTGAAAATGTGGATTTTATGTTACATGACTCTGGATCTGGAATGTTAAGTGACATAGGATTACCCTAGGGAGAATGTTGAGATTTTGTTTTGTCAGGTAATCAAACCAGATTTGGTCCAGAACGCAAGTTCTTATCTACCTTCTGTTGCCTGTTGTTCCAATGTCAGTTAACTTCGAAAGTCTTTGCAGTTGCCTTTAGATTTTTCCTGCATATGTGACACCCAGTGTCCAATTGGGGTGCTAGGTAATGTTCCGACTTGCAGTTAATTTCTCAATGTCTTTGGTGTGCTGTTTAGGTTCAGATACATGCATATACAGCCTTATTTTGAGCTCAAAAATTTACAGACAACTTTATAGGGTCACTTCCTCAAGCTCCTTTCTCTCTACAATCTTCTTTACATTTTCTAGCTTCCCAAAGCCCCTTTTCCTGGTCCTCTGTCTAAAAACTCAGGGTTTTAATTTTCCCACACTGCTGCTGCATATTTTCTATGATTTTCCTATAATACTGTACCTGCTTCCAGGGAATTGGTGAGAGGATTAAGAGGAAAAAAACACAATGGCAATTCTCTCCCATGATCTTAGGACCAAAGTTCCTCTAGTTGATATGTTAGGTGCTGCGTACCTGTTGCTGCCATCATCACCACTGCCGCTTTATGATTGCTGGGACTGGGGTAACAGAGAACGAAGAGAGCAACAACAAATCCGAGGTGTATGTCCACTCTTCTGACCCACAAATGTCCCCTTTCTTTTCCTTGTTCCAGAAACAAAGAATTTCTTTTGTAGTCCTTTCTCTCTTTCTTATTTTATAACTCTGGTCTCTAAATTGTCTTTGAGTCTAGGCCAAGAGATTCCAGAGAGGAAACCAAATGAAAACTCACCACTAGTTCAATAGCACTCTGAATTCTGGTTTATTCCCCCAATATGTCTGCCACCATTTACTTTTTAGAATCTTCCTATAACTGTTACATGCATTCTGTTTAGTGTTTTTAGCTACATTCAGAGGGAAAGAGAAAGTGGGTGGAGTAAGTATGCCTACTCCATTTTGACCAGAACTGGAACACTTTCCTACAGCCTTTGAATAACAAATTCCATATACTGCATTCAAAATCACTTTTTTTTTCAGACGTCGGCTGTTACCTAAAGTACAACTACATCTATTACTTAAAGTAAGGACACCATATTGAATAATGCTTTATGATAACAGGCTAATAAATCTCCTTTAATAGACCAGAATGACCGTTGTTTGGTAAACCTAGTAAATGAGAAAAGCTTATTGATACTGATATTCTGAAGAGCACCTTCAGAGAAGACGACTAAGAACATGGCTTGTGGAGAACAGCTGGCAGTTGTGGAGATAAAGACAGTTATCTCTGGAACTGGGATAATTTTGCATGCAGAAAGAAAGCATATTAAAGAACTCGGCACTGAAAGCAAATTTAGGAACTGCTAATTCATAACAATTGTTATAAACCTAGAATATTTTTAGGTTAAAAATAGGTTACTACAGTTACCCAGTATCTCTAATGTTAATGTCAAGCTAGATTGATTTAAGCAATAAACATTTAGATATATAAAATGTATTGTAGAAGAACATAAAGAAAATAGAACATAATTTTAAAAGGCAGTGCCAGGTAGGGAATGTGTAGTATCAATCTACATTCAAATGAGTAAACTGGTTTTCCATGTTTCATGAGACAGCATATTTCTCAGGTCTGTCAATTAATATAAATTGATACCAAGTATACAAATTTGTATAAAATCACTACAAAATATAACAGAATCAATACAGCTTGATGAAATGTTATAAATTAAATATCTAAAAAGTTCCCAAGCAAAGATTATTATGTTAAGAAGGAGAGAGAAGCATGTTTTAGAAAGAAACTTTTTCAGCTATTGGATAATATAATCCTTTTTGTGAGCATTTTTCTTTAAGATGTTTATAATTTTGAATGCAGAAATAGGAGTTGTCTGTAAAATTGGTGAGTCTAGCTACTATTGAAAATGGACTAAACTTTACAGAGATGATTTAAATTTTCCATGTATACTATGCTTTCATAAATAGAATGAAGTAATAATAGTTTATATGTGCATGTGTGTCAGGTGGGACAATAAAACAGTATTTGGGTGAGAAAAGAAAGGCTCATAAAGGCTCATAGAGATCCTTTGGGTACTGTTATAGCAATATGTGTTGAGCTCTTACTTTGTGCCCTAAATTCTGCACACACAGAATACTTAATCCTTTCAATGTTCTAAAGTGGTAGATATCATTATTCCAATTTTACAGATTAAGAAAATTGAGGCGTAAAGAGGTTAAATTTATTGCTTACAGTCCTATAGCTTTAAGAGAGGGAGGCAGGGTTAGGACCTGCTCAGTCTAACTCCACAGTATGTGTATATATTGACACGCTACATTAATATACCAATGAAGCAAACTGTTAAACCTGCATGAAACTTTGAATGCTAGAAAGGAAAGCAAACAGAACACAGTTAATATTAAGATAACTTAATTATATATATTCCTCCGTTATATTAAATTAACATTTCTTCACTGCAATAAGAATGTATGTGAGCAGATATATTTAACTCTGCTATCATTTAAGACTTAAAAACATTACTAAAGGACAGTTCTCTTTTTATCTTTGTATACATATTTGTGATGGCTGTTATCTTAAAACTTTGTAGCCAATGGGTACAAGTGATAAATAAATCATTTGGGGATGGCTTTTTGTCATAAACCAAAAATAGAATTTAAATATTTAACTAAAATATTGATAGTGGGCTGGCATGGTGGCTCATGCCTGTAAGGCTTGGAAGGCTAAGGTGGGAGAATTGCTTGAGCTCAGGAGTTTGAGATAAGCTTGGGCAATGTAATGAGACCTCATCTCTGCTAAAAATAATTTTTAAAAGCTTAGCTGGCATGGTGGTGCACACCTGTAGTCTTAGCTACCTGAGAAGCTGAGGCAGGAGGATCACTTGAGCCCAGGTGATCAAGGCTGGGTGGAGCTATGATTGCGCCACTGTACTCCAGCCTGGGTGACCAAGCAAGATACTCTCAAAAAAAAAAAAAAATTGATAGTAGAAGCATTGCACTATTTAAAAGCTACTCACTCTGCAATGGGCATAAGTCAATGTATGCAAACACATTTGTTGGTTGATTTGGGGAACAGGCCGACAGCAGGATGGTTTGGGATCCTGAACAGGGTTGGGAGATGAGCCTGAGGGTAACAAATTGCTGTAAGTCCTATAATTCTAAATTCCTATAATTGAGAAAGACAGTCTTCTCCATTTGGCTACTTTGGACTAATCTGATTTGATTTATCCGTAACTGTCCCAGGTCAAAAAGAAAACCTGCACTGAAGAATTTCTGTGTTATATGAGCTAGTCAGCCCAATCACTTGTGATGGATGAAGATTTCCTGTGTTTGTTTTTAACAGGCCTGTCTTGGTTTAAAAAGTACACCTCTTTCTTCAAAGGATTTGTTAATCAGGGTAGATTGCAGGCATTGAGAACAAGCTCATTTATTCAGGGTTCCAGAAGAATGCACTAGCTGGGTGTGTAGGCCCTAGGCTTAGCCTGCCTAGATTGGAGCCTGGTTCTGCAGCCTGACGGTGGTGTAGCCATGGGCCACGTTGGCAGCCACCAACCACCCTAGGAAGTGGCCACTATCATCATCCCCATTTTATAGATGAGAAGCTGAGCCACAGGGAGGTTATATGCCTTGCACTTTATTATCTAATATCTGGCACAGAGTAAACCCTCAATACAAATCGGCTATTAGAATGTTCACAGGTCAAAATTTGGAAGCTGTAAAGGTTACCTTTTTAAGGGCGCTTTTCTTTTTTTTTTTTTTTTTCCACCTAGGTACAGGTGAGCTAAGGCCGAAAAACGGCATTAGCCTTTAAGGGCGCTTTTCTAATGTCATCTGGGAGACAAACTCGGTGTTACCCTGGCATTCAAGGCCTTCCACACTGTGGTTCAGATATTGTGAAGCGATGGGTCCTACATTCTCATCTGGGGAGCCCAGGAAAGGTTTGCTCTGTATAGTATGGGCTCCATTCTCATGAGCTATTTGCTGAAAGTTTGTTAGCTCCATGTGGCACCCTACCCTAAGCCAGGAATGGGGTTACCATCTTGAAGTTTATTATCTGGTGCCACTACCAGAGAGCTCTGCCCTGTGGTCTTTAATGTTTATCTGTAAGCACATGCAACCATTTGGAGGATTATCTTGTTTACTGGCTTTTGTAGGGCAAAGGCTGACACCTTTGGTCTTTTTTGTTTCCTGACTAACAGCAGACCTCGTCCTTCGAGATTTCAGTTGGGTTTTCCTCACCGCCAATATTAACGTATTCCACAGAAGGGAGGAGATCCAGATTTTAATCAAAAAACCATTCTACTTTCATTTACATGAAAAGCTCCAAAATGATGCTGGAGGACTCTTTTCCTTTTCTCTAGAATTTTAAAAAGCAAAGGTCTGATTTATTTCCAATGCTGCATTACAAATATTTCATTATTATTTTTAAAAAGAAAATACAACAGCTTCGGGACAAGAAATTCAGATGGTGCTTAGGACAAGACTCAATCAACGGGAAATTTGTTTCTCATATAAAGATCATTATTTGTTTCTCTAAACACAGGATCATTACTGTTTTAAAGCCAGTTCCATCAAAGTGCAATTTATATTAATACTATCCATTTGTGCCTTATGTAAAACATTTTCTTTGCATCCTACTGTGGTAGTTTGTGGCTGAAATAGCAAATTTTATGGGGATTAAGAAAAACTAATTCAAGTACATGCCAAATAATTTCAGAGGAAAAATGGAGACTGAAGAAGGGAAGGCCACATAAAGTATATAAACAAATCACATTCCAAGTGAGGGTGTTTGGGTTCATTCAATATCACATTTGTCTTCCCGTCTCTTGGGTTTCTCCATTTATGTTATTTTATTAAAACTCCAATTTACCTACTTCACAGTATTTTTGGGGAAGAGTCTGACAGGAAAGTTGGTTAATGAGACGCCTTGCTAAATAGAGTCTAAATAATGGGCGACTGTGAGTTTAAAGCGATAATGGAATGGAGAATTTCTTTGACAACATTGTAAACCACGATAGGAAAGTGGGGCACATGATGGTATCACTATAAGTGAGTGTGTATTTGTATACACACAATGACAGTTTTATTCTTTAACGTTTATTCTATGATGTCCTATTTCCCCCCAACTGATCCGTGCGCGGTGACTCTCCCTCTCTAAGTGAGCCCCTCGTCCCTTTAATATAGGTGCTAAGGAATCTACAGTGCAGGCTCAGCTGTGCCTGGCCCTTGGCAGCTGCAGCCACGTCTGACAGTGCCAGTATTAGCCCCACCTCCGCTAGGGGGTAGGAAGTCGAAACCAGCAGTTCTCAAAGTGTGGCCCTGGGACCAGCAACACAGGCATTTCCCAGATGTGGTAGAAATACAAATCCTCAGGCCTTGACCAAGATCTACTGGATGAGAAACTTGGGCTAGGGTTTAGCAATCTGGGTTTTAATGAGCCCTCTATGCAGTTCTGATGTTCATTCAAGTTTGAGAGCCATGGGTCTTAACTTACTCTGCCCTGTACCTGTCTGTCCTGGGTGCCCACAAATCCATGAACTTCAGTTTTTCCCCTTTAGTTTTCTCATGAATGGGTCTCTGGTCTCTCTGACTGGGTTTCCACCCTGACTTCAGAGTTACACTCTAGTTCCCAGCTGAGATGATCACTGTGCTCACTAGACTGGAACCCTGTCAGCTCAATTCCCTAAATACATCACAGTCCTGCCTTTAACCATCTCCCTCTTGTCTGGTGGGCAAGTCTGGCACTGAATTGACTGGGCCATTTGGAGTCAGTTTCCACTGGGGCATCTCCATGATGTGGCCGCCCCATGCTGTCCTCCCTGGCAGGCCACAGTGACACTGGCCGGGCTACCAGGTGCTTCACCCTGGGACACCGTGGTTCATATCAGTATCCTTCCTTTCTTACTGGGCCTTGTCCTATAATCTGGATAACTGTCCTAATCTGTTTAAAGCCCCACTATCATACTCCCCTCTTCCTGCTGAACCAGATATCAAGGGGCTGCATAAGTTATGACACCTATTTGAAGTCAGCAGTTGCCTTAGGAAAACACTGTAAGAGGGCTAGGTAAATACTTTAGGATAAAGCATGTTACTGATTTTGGGACAACTTTTTGGGGGTGTTAAAAAAAGAAATAATAGAAAACAAGTTAAATTTTATGACTTTAAGGAAATGCTGACATCACTAATTTATGTTCTGAATATTTTAACTTACCGGGTAGGGTATTCAGTACTTGTGTTTTGTGGAGACCACATCCTTTAACTTGGTTTCCAAGCCCTAATTTTCCATCCAACAATCTACTTACTGAATTTTATTTTCCAGAAACCTAAACACACCACCGTCTTACTAGCAGTTCACAGGAGACCCAGTGCCATAGAGTTTAATGGAATCTGTGTACTCATCCATGGGAACCTATAGGTAACCACCACTGTGAAAGAAATTGCAAGTCACATTTACGTGCTTACAAAGTAATTCAGGAAGCATTTCAAAACACTCTCTATTCACCTTTAGTCAAAGCCTTTTTATGTGTTTAGCAATATTCACAGTACTTCAAGAAGTCCTTTTTTCCTTGAATTTGGTTTAATGCATAGCCAGTTGGCCTGGTTTAAGCATAAGCTTTCTTATACTAAACTTGTGAGATCTGCAGTAAATGGTTAATGAAAGGGTTTACATTTGTGGCCACATCCATTTAACTTCTCATGAATTATGTACTCAGTCCTACGATGTGCCAGGCGCTGTACTAGGCGCTGTAATAACAAACTCTTGACGATAAGAATTTTCTTGGAAGTCCTTTTGCAGTCAGATGGATCTTTACGTGTTGAATGCAGTAGGTATAAATTTGTCTTATAGATAATGGGTAGGAACCAGGAAGTGACTGTATGATCATCAAAATGTATAGATTTGAGAAATAAAATGTGATTTACCTAAAGCACTGTTGTTATCTTCTGGGATATGAAAATGAGGACTCAGGTCACAAGAACATTACATAAAGACAGCCACACTTTAAAATAGATTTACCCATTTTCACAATTGGCACCAGCTACCCATTTTTGTCAAATCTTCTGTTTCTCCCATACTTCAGCAATCATCATCCAGAACTGCTTACTGGAGGGCCACTGACTGAAGCCTTTGCCCCCCTTTCCTGTATGGAAGTGTCTACCTTGTTTCTGTAGCATCCCTCTGGCTAAGCATATGCCTCACTAAACAAGTATGTTTAAGCATTTCCTATGTCCCTGTTTCTGTTGTAAGTGCTGTGAGGAATTAAAAACAAAATAAATTCACTTTTTCCTTGGTATTATAGCTTTTTCTGTATCAATCCTACTGGATTGTATCTTGAGGACAAGACCTGTGTCTTATTTTTATGAACTCCATAGTATATTGCATTGTACTGAATACAGATTGTTGAATGGAAGAATTGATAGATGAATAAATAAATTTCTAGGGATGGACTACAAACAGACATCATTCTAGGATTTGGAAGCCTCCTGGAAAAGTCAGTACAGTTGGTACGAGGTCATATTGTTTCAACTCATGAGTGAAGGTCAACTTGACTGCCAGGAAAGTTAGGGTAGAGACCTGCCATTATACTATTAAGTAAGCAATACTAGAAACTGAGTAGCACAGCCATGCCTCATAATGATTTCCTTTGCTAGATGGTGCCACTCACCTGATCTGAAGCCAAGTCAGCATGGGGGTTGTTCCTCCTCCAAATATCCAGACAGTGAAGAACACGAGGAGCAGCGTGGTGGTAAACATCATTTGCTTGGGCTGAGATTCTGTGTTCCGAATAGCTAAGGCAAATGCAATCGCTCCTCGTAAACCTTGCAGGAAAAGCCAAAGGAGAAAATAAGCACCTTGCAGATGTCTTTTTCATTTCAATGGATTTGTCTTTACAATTTGCTGACACAGTTTTTTAAATTAAGCTTTTTATTTTGAGTTAATTGTAGATTCATAAAGAGTTGTAAGAAATAATACAGAAAGACAATGTACACTACATTGGGTTTCCCCTCAATGATGTCATGTAAAACTATAGCTCAATATCTCAACCAGAATATTGACATTGATCCAATCAAGATAAAGAACATTTCTGGCTGGGTGTAGTGGCTTACACTTGTAATCTCAGCACTTTGGGAAGTTGAAGTGGGACAATCACATGAAGTCAGGCATTCGAGACCAGCCTGGGCAACAAAGCAAGACCCTGTCTCTACAAAAAATTTTTTTAAAATTAGCAAGCCATGGTGGCATGTGTCTTTAGTCCCAGCTACTTGAAAGAATCACTTGATCCCAGAAGTTCAAGGCTGCAGTGAGTTAGGATTATGCCATCAATCTGGGTGAGAGAGTAAGACCCTGGCTCTAAAGAGAGAGAGAGAGAGAGAGAGAGAGAGAGGTTGATTTCCATCACCACAAGGATCCTTTACATTGCCCTTTTATAACCACACCTACTTCCCTCCCACACACTCCTTCCTTAATTCCTAACAACCAATAATCTATTCTCTGTTACGATAATTTTGTCATTTCCAGAATGTTATATAAATGGAACCATGCAGTATATACTCTTTTAAAATTGTCTTTTATTTTTTAACCCAGCATAATTGGCTGGATAATCATTCAGGTTGCTGAATTACTGATAGTTGTTCCTTTTTATTACTGAGTAATATTCCACAGTATGGATGTTCCACAGTTTGTTTAACCATCCGTCTGTTGAAGGGTATCTGAGTTGTTTTCAGTTTTTGGCTCTTACAAGTCAGGATGCTAAGATTTACACATAGATTATTGTGTGAACATAAGTTTCCATTTCCCTGAGATATATGCCCAGGAGTATAATCACTAGACAGTATAGTATTTGCATATTTAGGTTTTTAAAAAATCACTCAATTGTTTTTTAGAGTGGCTACATTTTACATTCCTACCAGCAATTTAGAAGTCATTCAATTTCTCTGCCTCCTTGGCAGATTTGGTGTTGCCACTATTTTTCATTTTAGTCATTCTGATAAGTATGTGGTGGTAGTTTGTTGTGGTTTTAATTTGCATTTTCCTAACAGCAAAATGGTATCGAGCATTTTTAAATGTATTTATTTGTTATCTATATGCCCTCTTGGGTGAAATGGCTTTTCATGTCTTTTTCTCATTTTAAAAAATTGGATTGTTGGCTGGGTGTGGTGCCTCATGCCTGTAATCCCAGCACTTTGGGAGGTGGAGGTGGATGGATCACCTGAGGTTAGGAGTTCAAGATCAGCCTGGCCAATATGGTAAAACCCCATCTCTGCTAAAAACAAAACAAAAGAAAACAAACATTAGCTGGGCATGGTGGCTCACATCTATAGTCCCAGCTACTTGGGAGGCTGAGGCAGGAGAATCGCTTTAACCTGGGAGGCGGAGGCTGCAATGAGCTGAGATTGTGCCATTGCACTCCAACCTGGGCGACAGGGTGAGACTCCGTCTCAAAAAAAACAAAAGGATTGTTGAATTTTTTATTGTTGAGTTTTGAGAGTTCTCAATAATTCTACATAATAGTCCTTTGTTGGATGTATGGTTTGTAAATATTTCACAGAGAAAAAGGTTTTTAATTTTCATAAGGTCTAATTTATTGATTTTGCTTTTTATAAATTGTGCTTTTGGAGTCATGTCTGAAAGTTCTTTGTCTAGCTCTAGATCCCAAAGGTTTTCCTGTATTTTTTTCTAAAAGTGTTAGAGTTTTGCATTAAGTTCATGATCACTTTGATTGAATTTCTGTATAAGGTGAGAGGTTTAAGTTTAGGTTCATTTATTCACCTATGGATATTAAATTGCTTCATTGAATTGCTTTTGGAACTCCATTAAAAACCAGCTGGGTATATTTGTGTGGGTCTATTTCTCAGTTCTCTACTTTGTTCCATTGATCTATGTGTCTGTCCTTCCATAGCACATTGTCTTAATTATTGCGGCAATATAATAAGCCTTAACATTGGGTAGAGTGATTCTGCCCACCTTATTTTTTGTTTTCAAAATTGTTTTAGGTATTCTAGTTATTTTGGCTTCCCATAAAATTTTAGAATATTATTGGCTGTATATACAAAAAAAACTTTCTGGGAACAATTACTTTTTAAAAATCAAATGTGTTAGACAACAAAGAAAATTAAGCTTATGGACCACTGAAAATTAAATGACATTTAAAATTACTCCAGGTTGATATATAGTTTTACAGAATCTATAATCTACACTAGTACATTAAAATCTGTTTTTTCTTTTGTAATAATATGTTAATTGAATTTTTATGAATCCATATTAAATATATTTGCAAGAGGTATTAAAGATGGAGGACCGGGCGCGGTGGCTCAAGCCTGTAATCCCAGCATTTTGGGAGGCCAAAGTGGGCAGATCATGAGGTGACGAGTTCAAGGCTATGTTACCAGCCTGGCCAACATGGTAAAACTCCATTTCTACTAAAAATACAAAAATTAGCAGGGCTTGGGGACGCTTGCCTGTGGTCCCAGCTATTGGAGAGGCTGAGGCAGGAGAACAGTTTGAACCCAGGAGGCGGAGGTTTCAGTGAACCAAGAGTGTGCCACTGCACTCCAGCCTGGGAGATAGAGTGAGACTTCATCTGAGAAAATAAAAAAGATGAAATACTAGAACTTGAAATCAAAGTGTGATGACACTAATAAAAATAGAAATGTGGACTTGGAAGAAGAGTAAATAAAAGCACAACTAGTAAAAAAAAAGGAGATAAAATGGAATGTCTCTCTTGGGTAACACATGACGTGCAAGACATTTATAGTCCTTGTTATACTGTGTAACAGGACAAATAAAGATTTATAATGACAGTGAGTATAAGCCAAAGGGGTAATGATTTGGTTATTTTTATAGAAAGGTTTAAATCATAGATATAAAATTTCAGTGATCCGCATTTTATAATATTTATTATAGCATCTAGTTTTCTACATTTCTAAATCTTTATTCGTTCATTTAAGGAATTTTAAAAAGTAGATACAGGGCAGAATGAGGAAAGCTATAACCATCCTGGTTTTCGTTCCTAGGTTCTCAGACTATAATGTTCCTTTCTCATCTCCATGCTGAGACTATTCAAAAGACAAGTGGCATAACACAAGATCCACAGGATTCGACTAGAGACGCTTAATAATGTTTTGCCTGAAACAAGGAAATCTCGGAAAGAGAGAAGAACATGCACTCTGATTATAAAATACCTTCAAGGAACAAAATGTAATGGAGGAAGGAAATTATTCTAAATCTCCATGTAGACATGGAAATGGCCTATAGATAAGAAAGATAACATTTGAAGTAGATATTAACAAGAAAGTTCTTGCATATCAGAAATGCCGAACACTTGAGATGGCTGTGCTCAAGAAGAAAAGTGCCCCACCAGAGGTGTTCATGCATTCACACCCCACTGGGGATAAGAGTGAAAATATTAATAACCCTTAATACTGGTAACTATTTTAATAACGCTTTCACCAGGAAATACAATGGTGTCATTAGGGAATGAGAACTCAAGGAAACAATCTTGCAATAGATGTCTATATCTGAGGAGAGAATTTATAGGTCAAGGTAAAGCTCGTAGGACTGTTTCTTCATAGTACAAGATTGGAGATAGAAAGTGAACTTTCTGGCTAGGCACAGTGGCTCACGCCTGCAATCCCAGCACTTTGGGAGGCTGAGGCAGGTGGATCACCTGAGGTCAGGAGTTCGAGACCAGCTTGGCCAACACGGTGAAACCCCATCTCTACTAAAATTAGCTGGGTGTAATAGTGGGTGCCTGTAGTCCCAGCTACTAGGGAGGCTGAGGCAGGAGAATCCCTTGAACCTGGGAGGTGGAGGTTGAAGTGAGTTGAGATTGCGCCATTGCACTCCAACCTGGGCAAGAAGAGTGAAACTCCATCCCCTCTGAAAAAAAGAAGGGAACTTTCCAATTTCGCCTTTCCTCAAGCTCATAGTGATAGAAATGTCCGGAAAGCAGCACCATGGCAAAGAACGTAATGTTAGACATATTAGACAATGAGTTGCTAAGTATTAATAGTTTTCATTGATATAAATATTTGTAGTTTTTTTTTAACTTTGTGTCTTTGTGACAAAGATGAGAAACTAGAATTAAAATTAAAACTTACAAAACATGCCTACTATAAACTCTTTCATGCTAGATATTAAAGGCAAGGAGGTAAGCAATCATTAATCTTACTAAGAATGTTTAATAATGTATTGTTATTATGTTAAACTAGGGTAAGTATGCTCTTAAATCTAAATTGCCTATACATGAGCAGTTCTTGGTTTAAAAATATACTCAAAGATATGTGTTGTGCTGACTTCTGAAAAGATCTATATCTATATATAAAACACCCTATATTATAGGAGATGCAATGTAGAGATTCCAGAAACGAGAAAGTACAGCCACTATCTCGTGGCAGGTTGAGAAACATTGTTAATTGGGGCCAAAGCTCAAGATGTTGAAAAGAGGATGCCTCCCAATGTTATAACTACCTAAAAAAACATAGATACAGGGTGTTTTTAGAGATTGGATCATCTGTCCACAGCCCTGGTCACAGGTGGAATGTACAGCACACGCCACATGTGAGTCGGCACTGTGGCACTGGAAGCACGGGGCTGAGAATGGTGAGAATGGTGAGGCTGCCAGGTGGACAAAGTGAAGCTAATGTGGAACTCCAGACGAGGTGGACTATTGTCTATGTCCTACTCATGCTTTATGACTCTGAAGTTACTTAACACACATTGGAGCCTAGGTAAATGTGAACTCAATGCTTTATTCACTGCTTCATTTAATGCATATATATTGATTACCTCCTTTGTGGAGGCTCTGGACATACTGATCCTATCTTCTTAACATGATGGTTTTGGGTAATAGAGGATTTTAGGATTGAAACAGATTATTAGGGTACCAGCAAAATACTAAAAATGAAAAATGAATACTGACTTAGGATTTTCTTTTTAGCCAAACATTATTTCCAAAAAACACAAACCATTTCTCTCAAAAACTCAAGAAATCTAGAACTTGTCAAAACTTCTGTTTTGTATGGTTTACCTTTCTTTTTCTCTTTGTTTTGGCCAACTAATCAAAATAATTGTATACTTTTAAGGATTGATAGACTATACCAATTCATTTTAAGTGGGTTTACTTTGCAGAGATTTTGACATGTTTCATATGCCCAGTTGGAAACTTAGCATCATCTTGGGGAATAAAGGAATTACCTGTAATTAAAAGTGGTTTCATTTAAAATTGGCCTCTAAGGGATTATGTTAATTATGTTGATGTCCTATTCATAACAATAGAAAACTATTGAACCAAGGAAAGTTTTCTAGCAAGCACTCCTGCTGCAGAAAATGTGCAGCTTCCTGTTTATCTTTAAAGGGCAAAAGTGAAGCTTTTAATCAATTGCAAATTTGCAAATGTGTTCTGAATGGGTGAAGGTCAGCCATAGCTACGCTTAAATCACAGCAATATAAGTACCTCTTAGGGCATCTTTATTTAAGGTGCAAAGCAATAAACTAAAAGTATTTCCTGAGCACTCACTAGGTGCTAAGCTTTATCCCAGACACAGTGCAAGAATGACAGTTTGGCTGTTCTGTTTTAGTGTTCATGGTCCTACAAATATGACTCTTTTAAAAGGTAAACTGTAAGAAGGTATATTAGAAGTGCAAAAGAGGATACTTTGAAAGTATAGTTTGATGAGGAAAAAGATTGCTATACCTCATGAGGGCCCAAATCGTGACCATTGTCACAAACTGATGTGCAGGATTTAAGGCACTGAAATAAATGGTGAGGCAAAAGAAGTCTTTGCATACATGATTTTCTATGCCCAAATCTTTTTTTTTTTCTAATCTAAATTTTCTCTAGTTCTTTCTCCTATAACGCTCACCAAAACTTAACTGAATTCCAACTCATTTTCAGAGCTCAACTGAGACACTGCTTTAACCACAAAGCCTCCTCTGACATCTGGGTCTGCGTTAGGCTGGGTTATATTCCTAAAAGAATTCACGATTTTCCTATCAGAGTGCTCATTACTGTACATTGCAATTGGCCAATTCTGTTTATCTGTGACATCTAAAGCAATACTAAGCACATAGTAGGTAAAGATTTGTCGAACAAATCAATGAATGGATGAATTTTCCAATTCTTTAATGATGTCAGGTTATATACGTGACATCATTAAAGAATCGTGAATTATATACGTGAAAAGTGATTGATACTTCTTAGATTAATGTAACAGTTTTGGAATCATTTCCGCAAGTCCAGTTTCTGCTTTTTTATTATTTATTGCAATCCTTGAAAACCTTATTTTGGAGTCAAGAGTTCCGATATCTGACCTCAGGCCTGCCCCACAGGCCACACGACCATTAGCAGGTCACCTCATCTAGCTTTCTGTTACCTCATCTCCAAGTGGAGGTTTACAACTAGACTTGCGTTTTTTTTTTTTTTTTTTTTTTTTTTTTTTTTTTTTCACTAGAAGTGCACATCAGAATCACGTGGAACTTAAAAACATATGTAGTCACTCATGCTAGTGTCCTGACTAGAGATTCTGATGCAGCAGAGGACGAGGCACTTGAGATCCCAGCTCCTCTCATTTCCCACTACACCACCTTGGCTCAAGACCCATCTCACTCCCTGCCTATGCCCCGAACCACTGTCTGGTCTTGGCTTCAAGCCTCTATTTTCTTCTTTTTCCAGTCCATCCTGCTGATGTCCCTCAGAACAGCTTCCTGAAAACTAGCTTTCTGAGGTCACGATTCAACACAGCAAGTGTAACGCAGTAGCTTCCCATAGCCTATAGATACCGTTCCCTCAGAACCCCACTTTACTTTTCCCATTTACTTCCTCTTCTCCATTGAGAACTTCCATAAACAAAACAGATTTCTCTCCTCCCATAAACAACTGTTATCCCCACCTCTGTGCCATGGCCCCACCATCAAGTCCTGGCTTCACTGCTGGAATTCTGTCTTCCCTTTGGGCTTCTCCAAACTTCACCTATTTGAACATCTTTCTCTCCTCATCTCATGCCTATGAAGTTTTCCTAGAAAACTCTAGTCTACTTTGTTCTCTCTTTCTTAGAAATCTAATGAAACATACTGCCCATGCCACTTGTATTATTAAATTGTAGTCTGAAATGAATCAGTACTTTAATGTGGTCTGTTCTTTTTCCCTAACTCCCAATCTTTTAAAAGTTTGGAGTTATATCATCTTTACATAGTTTTTATGTCTTTCATAATACTCAGAACATGAAACTCAATAAATGCTTTTAAATTGAACTACTGCAGTGGCTTCAGGCCCTCTCGATATGAGATGGTGATATTCATATATTCATTCATTGATTCATTCATTTAGGCTCCAGGTTATAGCAGCAAACAAGTCCTTAATTTAAAGGTGCTTCTAGATTAATCATACAAGGTGGTATGAAGAAAACCAAAGCAGGGTAAGGGGATAGAGAGTATTATGTGAGGGGTGGGATGTTGGCATGGTTAGGAAAGCCTCTCTGGTTAGGAGACATTTGAGCAGAGAACCTAATAGAGGGAGAAACCGTCTGGGTATCTGGAGGAAAACTGTTCTAGGCTTTGGGAATAGTACATGCAAAGTCCTGAGGCAGGCCAACGCCTGGTGTGCTTAAGCCTTGGCAAGGAGGCTGGTGTGATGGCAGTAGGATAAACAGGGTGGAGCTGGGAGGCAGTGGAAGGAGGTAATGCCAGAGAGGTGACATAGCCAAATCATACTGGGCTTTTGAATAGCAAGGCTTTTGAATTTTATTTCGAGATAGAAAACTTTAGGAAGGTTTTAATGCAAGATCGTGATAGGATCTGTTCTATGCTGTAAAACTTTGACTCTGATAGGAAAAGAGGCTGGTGACAGGAGGCCAGTGAGGAGGCTGCCTTGTTAGTCCAGGCAAGAAGTGAATGCAGATCAGACCACTGATGATAGCGTGGTAGGTGCTGAACGTATGTCAACGGCTGATGTTCGCTGATGGGTCAGATGAGGGGTATGCGGAGAGGACCCAGCACTGGAAGAATGGGGCAGGCCTATGGGAAGCGCATGTTTGGGTGTATATGGGTGATCAAGAGCTGTGTTTCAGCCATTTTACATCTGAGCTGCTTATTAGTCTTTTGAGCAGAGAGGCTGAGTGAGTGATTAGACATGAGTCCGGAGCTCAGGGCAAAGGTTAGAGTGGGAAGATATGAAGAAAATTGGAAGCTTGAAAGATGTAGGAAGATGAAGTTTATTTTGAACCAGGACTGTTCTTGCCTTGAGGCCTTTGTACGTGCAGCACGCCCCCGCAGCACGCCCCCGAGTCACCCCTTGGCTGTGACCATCATCTCAATCCTCAGAAAGGCTGCCTTGACCATTGGATCTAAGTACTCTCACCTTCACCCAGGTTCGTTCTGTTTGTTTTTCACTGCACTTATCACTACCAGAAATGATCTTGTTTATATCCTGGTCTTTAAGATCTATCTCCCTATGCTGGAAAGCATGCTTGGTGAGAGCAGACCTCTGGTTTGCTGCCTTTGCTGTGGCATTTCCAGAGCTAGATGGCACCTCTCATAGGGTAGGTGCTCTGCAAGCATTAGATGAATGCATAAGAGAATGGATAACAGGAGGTCATTTTTGTGTTTAAAAGCACAATTGGAACGCAAAAGAAAATGAGCAGTAGATGGACAGGGATGCAAAACTGTCCCAGATAAACTGATCTATCCCTTCAAAGAAAAGTCCCTTAGATGCATTATGTTGCTGCTTGTCTTTCCATTTGGGATATAATCCATTGCAATCCCCTTTTTTTCCCTTTCACTTCGAATACTCTGAAGAGGTTGATTTAAAAGATTTAAGACAGCCTTCTTATTAATCTGGTAAATCAAACCCTGGTGTGGGTCTAGAATTGAATTACATTTAATTTTTACCCTTACTGAAATCCTGTGACCTTGCAAAGAGTACCTACTTTCAGCAAAAATGCCAGTCTGATTTCAAAATGTTCCAGGATAATGCAATCTTGCTATGTGGTTCCATTTTCAGTTCAACATCATTTTATCACATGGAAGTGAAGCCAACAGATTGTTTTCAGTGGGAAAACCTTCTGCGTTCAAAAATAAATTGAGTTTTTCTGGAAACTAAGTCTGTGTTAGACAGGCAGTGCTTTCTCTCCTCTGTCTTCCTGAACTTGAATCATTTAAACTTAAGGCTACTGAGAAGAAATGTGACTTAACTTCTGTGTATTTTTTTTTTTTTTTTTTTTTTTTTT
>NW_022436944.1:23485693-23595691 GCF_009761245.1 Sapajus apella | reverse complement strand
TATTTTTAGTAGAGACGGGGTTTCACCATGTTGACCAGGATGGTCTCCATCTCTTGACCTCGTGATCCACCCGCCTCGGCCTCCCAAAGTGCTGGGATTACAGGCGTGAGCCACCGCGCCTGGTCTAACTTCTGTGTATTTTTATGTAAAGTGAAGTTTGTTTTTGGAAGCCCTGGGTAGCCAGAAAGGGTAATTGTAAATGGGATTAGCTCTGTCACAACTCTGAAGTCAACAAGCATAGATGCCTCTGGCTTTGGAAGTTTATTTTTATGTGGGTGAGGTGGATGCGATAGTAAACTGTGGAATAATCAGAATAATCCTCATTACTAGCTGAAATCTTCAACAGAGAGTTTCAAGAGAAAAGCTAACATAGATCAGAA
The DNA here is from genome assembly GCF_009761245.1 of Sapajus apella. NCBI lineage: Eukaryota > Metazoa > Chordata > Mammalia > Primates > Cebidae > Sapajus > Sapajus apella. The sequence goes on along the minus strand of NW_022436944.1, from coordinate 23,595,311 downwards.
GGAAGTCAACATTCTGTAAGTAGTACCTAACTTGTGAGCAACTGTGTTTCAAAGGTCAATTTATAACTTTTCTGTTTAGATGAGTGGTTTATTAACTGGAGTGATTTTGACCCTTACAGAATATATGGCACTGTCTGGAGATATTTCTCATTGTCCACAAAGTGGGGGAGAGGAGCAGGAGGCGAAGGTGCTACTATTATGTAGTTGGTAGAAGGCAAGAATGCTGTTAAACATTCTGCAATGTACAAGATAGTCTCCACAACAAAGAATTATCAGTTCCAAATGTCAATCATTGCTGGGGTTGAGGAAACCTAGCGTAGATTTCCAACTTGGATCTGGAATTGCTTTTTCGCATATGACATTGTAAATGATGACAATGTTCCTCCTACAGAGGGCTGTTTTGGCAAATTTGGCTATCTATCCACCAAAATCTATTCTTATATGGTCCACGATATGCTGTTATAACTGCATAAATTATATTTTCTGGCAGCTCTTGCAGCTAGGTACACAGCCACAGCTGTACCTCGGTACAGCCAGTCTTACTGGTGACTGGCTCTTGCCAGTAAAATGAGAGCAGAAATGATGTGTGTTACTTCTGGTCCCAGGCTTTTAAGCAGCAGCTTCCTATCCTCGGCATTGTTTCTCCTTCAGCTGCATGTACACCATGAAGTGGTTCCCAAATGTTAGCTGTATCAGAATCACCTGGAGGGCTTGTTCAACCCCCCCAGATTGAGGGCTCTATTCTGAGAGTGTCTGACTCAGGAGGTTCATGGTAGGTCTGAGAAGCTGCATTTCTGACAAGCTGCCAGGTGATGCCAAGACTGCAGCTCCATGGCCCACACTTCTAGAATCCTTGCCTTAGGGAGTTGTGAAGGCATAAGATGGAAGCAGCCTTGTTATATCTGAATCACCCTCTGGAGGAAAGGCATCCCTTAACCCCACCCAGTTCTATGTTAACATCAACCCTGGCCTGTGACATGAGCTAGAAAGCAATGGCTACTGTGATTAAACAGTTGAATTTTGGGAGTCTGTGTGTCACAGAAGCTTACATTATCCTATGGGTCCGCATCTACCTATGTTGTGTCTCTGTAGAATCACAGAATATGTTTTAACAGCTGAGGAAATAGGTGCTGGGGGAATACCTATCGCAGGTTATCCCTATTGGCTAACCTTTGACAAAGCTCTAAAATCATAGTTACAGTAAGAATGTGAGTTCTAAGGACAGATGAAGAAAGTTTCCTTCCGCTTCCCTAGGCAAAAGATCAATCCTAGGCAATGTTTCGGAGCGAGTGTTCAGCCTCTTGTCTTGTCTACTCCCTAACTTTCTCTGCCTTTCTCTTGCTCTAGCTCTGCGCCTTTCTCCAGCATCACTGGCACTTGGCGCCTTCATTTGGCTCCGAGTTCTCCCTAAGCCACCCTAATCTAAAGTGATATGTTTCTGACTCTCCAGCGGAAACTTCCATCTTTTTGGGCAGCCAGAATGAGCTTTGTGCCAGGAAGAAGGCAATGGGAAGAAATCTTTTGAGGAAGGACAGCTCACAGTCCGGCCTGGGAGGGCTGCATTTTAAATACTCGTTAACACGTGTTTTCACGTTGACTTGTGGAATTTAAAACAGCTTCAAGAAAGTGCAGTGAAATGTTTGAGCCACTGTAGAAAAGGTAGCAAGGGTGACCAGGTTCCTGCAAAAGGAGGGAAAGCCTGTGAATGACAGGCAGGGCACACACTTGCCCTGGAGTCTCCTCTTTCCCTCACATTGGAACCCCTAGTCCTCAAAGGTGCTTCTGGAGAAGTCTTCCCAGAGGAGTCAGCAGGAGGCTGGGAGGTGGGGCTGGGACCCTCTCACAGAGGCTTGGTCAGTCTGGCAAGGACTTGGCTGACGAAGCGGCATTTGAACCTCTCCAATATATCAGAACTAATGCTGAAAATTCTTAAGTTCCTTAATGACCTCATGGATGGATACTCAGCACAAGGGATTTTAAAATGTAACTGCTTCTTGCTCATTTGCACATATAATTTATTTGAGTCAATCTTATTGACTGCTTTTGAACTCTGTCCACAAAACCTGAGGGCAGAGTTAGAGGGATTTGTGCCTGGCACAGACAGACTAATTTTTCGAACATGGTTTGCTTGTGTTAATAGTTTTCTAAGGTTTTGTTTACCCAATGCCAACACAAGCAAGCAGTTAATAAGTAAATTCGGGCAGTGTACAGGGAAAATAACACAGTCCATTTGTTAGCCTCTGTGGACATGTTAATTTGGTTAAAACTATCAGATTTGTGATATCTGCGACACTTAGGCTATCCTAAAAATTTAAATATATACAGAAGGATCCTGAACACAGGGAAAGGTGACACGCATTCTGGAGTCTCCTTTTATTATTCAGTTCTGTCAGGGGCTGGCATGCTCCTGTTGGCTGCACCACCTGAACACATAGGATGGTCTGATTATCCACAAGACCTTGCTACTGTCTCACATTCAATAAATGTCTAAGTAGATTGTGACAATTTATATGTGTCAACCTGTCAGGGATGGGGGGTTCAATATATTTTCCTTATAGCAACTAGTATTTTGAGTCACAACTTTATTTATTTATTTATTTTTAGAGACAGGGTCCCACTCTTGCCCAGGCTGGAGTGTGGTGGTGTGACTATAGTTCACTGCAGCCTCTTGCTCCTGGGCTCAAGTGGTCTTCCTACCTCAGCCTCCTGAGTAGCTGGGACTATAGGTGAGCACCGCCTCCGCTGCCTAATTAAAAAAATTTTTTTTTGTAGAGATGGGGTCTTGTTATGTTGCCCAGGCTGGTCTCAAACTCCTGGCCTCAAGTGATCCACCTGCCTCAGCCTCCAGAAGTGCTGGGATTATAGGCCTGAGCCACCATGCCAGGCTCGAGTTACCTGTTTTGCTTCATGTATTAATGTTAGGAGTAAGCCACTGCTGGAACTAAAAGTAAAATAACAACGACTGTCCTTAAATGGAGGGAGGGGAGCAGGAGCCCTGGGCCTTTGTCTTCTACAGGGATGTCCCTAGCCCTAAGCTATTGCCTCAGACTGACCTCAGCAGCTATTTGACAGTCAAACTGTCAGCTCTGGTGGTTAAAGAAAGTAAAAGAGGCTGGGCTTGGTGGCCCACACCTGTAATCCTAGCACTTTGGGGGACTGAGACAGACAGACCACAAGGTCAGGAGTTCGAGACCAGCCTGGCCAAGATGGTAAAACGCCATCTCTACTAAAAATACAAAAACTAGCTGGGTGTGGTGGTGCATGCCTGTGGTTCCCAGCTACTCGGGAGGCTGAGGCAGAAGAATCACTTGAACCCAGTAGGCGGAGGCTGCAGTAGTTGAGATCACACCACTTCACTCCAGCCTGGGCAGCAAAGTGAGACTCCATCTCAAAAAAAAAAAAAAAAAAAAAGAAAAGAAAGTAAAATAAACTCCCATTTTGAATGTTTCCTAGGTGGCAGTCCCTGTGCCAGGCATATTTTAAATATAGATTCTATTTTGGTTTTCAACACTGACCATCTAAGGTTAAGTATTAGTATCTCCATTTTACAGCCTAGAGCTCTGAGGTTTGGACAGGATTAATCACACAGTTCCAGGTGGCCAAGCCAGCTTCAAAGCCTGAGTTCATTGTACTTCATCAAAACAGTAGTTCCTATCTAAAAAATATTGTGCTGTGCCAAATAGCAAAACCTAATTGGCTACTTAAAAATGCAAGAGCAAGTAATTTTTATTGTAAATTTATTTTGGAGCTAAGTGTAGAATGATAATGCTTGGACTTAGGAGAAAACAAGTATATGGGGCAGGCCACAGTTCTAAGCTATTTCTCAGACATTCTGAATTCATCATAATCACATAACCTTTACTTAGCAATGGAAACTGTGAGGACTTAATGGGATCTGCAATTCATATGGGTCTACTACACTTGTCTGCTTTGTCACAGCAATGCTGCTTGTGGTTATTCATTATCCAAGATGATTTTCCCTTGTGATTGCTTGACACAGTTGTTAAATCATTATTTGTGGCTCATTTCCTGCATAAGCTAGTTAACCCTGTCCTGTTTGGAGACCTCAGAAAACCTACTCCCATTGCTTTGGTCACTGATGCTTGCTCCAAACTGCATGGGGCCTCACCTGGGTGAGACGGAGGCTTGGTGGAAGTTTATTTTCTCAAATGGAGAAAGTTCTGACCCTCTGCCCTATTAGCTTGTTAGTGGCCTTGTACTGGTAAGGAAGAGGCAGTGACATAATTAATGACACAAATATGCCTGGGGTAGGAAGGAGATGTAGCACGGGAAGGTGAGAGAACGTTGGACTCTGGGTATAGGGGCTGCAAAGAGGTAGCCTTGGAAGAAGAATTCCTGACAGTGTGATAGTGTCAAATGGGCTAAATGAAAGGAGGGAAGGAAAGAAAAGTCTAGTTTTTAGAGGGGCTCAGACTCTCACCTAACTCTTGTAGATAACATCTAAGGAAATCTTTTTCCTAGCTGAAGTTGAGTTTAGCTTGATTCTTGACTGCCTGAAACGTATAATTTTAGTTGGGTATATCACTCATTCACGTATTTATATACCAAATATCTGTAGAAGGCTACTCACCACCAAGTAGCATGCTGGGTGCTGAGGTATAGAGATAGGCATTTTGTCTTCACTAAGCTTCTAGTCTAGAATGAATACAGGCAGGCAAACCAAAAATCCTGGTACAGAGTGCTGACTACTAAGTGGGGAAAGGTATTGGGTGCTATGGAAACAGATGAGAGGAACACAACCCAGACCAGAGAAGCTACAAGGGCTTCTTATCAGAAGAGATGTCTAAACTGAGATCCAAAGAATAAAACAAGGCTGACCACAGTGGCTCATGCTTGTAATCCCAGCACTTTGGGAGGCTGAGACGGGCGTTATCACAAGGTCAGGAGTTCAAGACCATCCTGGCTAACATGGTGAAACTCTGTCTGTACTAAATATACAAAAAATGGGAAAAAAAATTAGCTGGGCATGGCTGTAGTCCAGCTACTTGGGAGGCTGAGGCAGGAGAATCACTTGAATGCGGGAGGCTGAGGTTGCAGTGAGCCAAGATCGCACCACTGTACTCCAGCCTGGGTAACACAGCAAGACTCTGTCTCAATTAAAAAAAAAGTAAAGCAAATCAATGAGTAAGATAGTGAGTGTGGGTGGATGTGGAAAGGGTTCCAGGCAGAAGGACAGCCTGAGTGAACAGGGAGAAAGACCTTAGCATGCTGAAGGAACTGCAAGAAATTCAATAACTAGATAAGCAGCATTGTGCTGATCAGATGGCAAATGGAAGAGCAGGAGGCAAGGCTAACATCTAGGAGGGTCTAAAGCCAAACAGAATGAGGTGGGAGAAATGTATTGAAGAGAGAGGTTCAGAAGAAAAACCATGAACTGTGATTACGTTCTGAAAGATGCTTCTCAAACTTCCATATGCACGCGAACTACCTGGGGATCTTATTAGAATGCAGATTTGGATTCAGTGTTTCTAATAAGCTTCTAAGGGACCAAACTTTTGGATATCAAGGATCAAGACAGCATGGAAGTGTCCCCTTTACATGGGGACTGGTAATTATTGTGGGACAGTTCTTGTAGCTTAATGGAGTTCCACATTGGGATTTCAGTATCTTCTTGAAAGTGCAGCAGAAGTCAATGAATTTGAGAAGCAGTGTTCTCTGATGTATGATCTGGCTCCTACAACCTTCCCAAGTGCTTTCCTAAACTCTCTCCTGGTTAGAGAAGCTCAGCAGCTCTGCACCATGACTCGAGCACAGAAGTTCACAGTATCCAAGTAACAGTGCTTTCAGGAAGGCTGCCAGGGTTCAGTTGGGCTTGGCATTTCCCCTCCTTCCAGCAACTCCTGGCTCTTATTTAGTTTTAAATTAAATAAAAATTGCAGCACATAGATTTGAATGAAAACAAGTGACCTGATCTTTGTAATATGCACCACATCAATAGGGAAGCTAATTTGTGCAAAGCACATCTCCTCCTTTAATATAAACAACAGAGCACTGCCTCTTTGGTTTCAAGGGAACTGAGAGCTGAGGCGGAGCTGTTCACTCGTGGCATTAACTAGGGCTGTGCCCAAGGGCAACAGGAACAGTTTCAGGGGAGCTTAGCATTCCTCTTAAGCCGTTTGTGCTGGGTGTCACACGATATACCAGAGCAGTTATGACCTCCTGGCCTTGAATTTAAACAAGGTCTTAAAAATGTCTCAGGGTTCGCTCCCCCAATCAACTCTTGGAGATACCAAGATCAGAATTTGCATTATTAAAAACTTCTCAAGACAGAGGAGACAGAATCCTGACCTTAATACCCATGTGGCATTTTCATGTTCCAAGGTGTCATGTGTGTAGATGATTAGTCTACAGAAAATAAGTCAGGTGGGATTCATGCTAGGTGAGAAATTCAGTGTGGACATTCAACTAAATGAAGTGACTGTCAAGTGACCCTGACAGTTACTTCAGTTTCACTGGCTCTAGAGGTAATGGGTAGAGGTGGGGGTGGAGGGTGGCAGTGGGGTCATCCATGAATAATGTGAGCTTTACTTAAAAACATTACTGAACTGGAGCCATCTACACAGCTTCAAGCCCTTGCTTCAATGCTCACTAAAGGCCATTCTCACTACCAGGAGATGAGTCAGAGGTAGCTGAGTCTTTCTTAAACCCTCCCCTCCAGGTGCCTCCACATTTGGAGGCAGGTCTGCCTCAGGTTTTGTGGGACCCGAAGTTTATACATTTTGAGGCATTCTTTAAGAAAAATAATACAAAATATCTTACCTATGCAAACTTTATATGCTTATCAGAACACATTGCTAGGGCCCTTCTCGGGAGCTTGGAAAGGGCCACGTGAAAAGTATCCTGAAGCTTAAGTTTATTAACTTCACAGAGAATCCACTTCTGCTTGGAAGGCTTCTCCTGCCCAGCACCAAAAAGGCATTAAGAAGTTAAGGGTAATGATAATGAAAAAGCATTTATCATATGGTAGGTACCACTGACTAACACAGAAATTTTAGGTTCTTATTTGGTCTTTGAGCCCTCTCAGGTGTGCTGCCTTGCTGAACCAAACTTGAGCCAAACCCAGCTTTCTCTTAAGGGCAGGGCCCTCATCTTTGTCTTGTTCACACAAATACCTACCCAAGAGAGGCCATCAATCAATGTCTGCTGAATGAATGCATATCTGGATGACTGCGACTGAGGAAATATAGAAATAAATTCACACTCCTTTTTCAGATAGAGTGTCATTATTTACCTTCTCCAAAGAACTCTTTGCAAAGTGTTTTGAGCTATGTGAAGAAAGGCTTCATCTAAATTTATTCATGAAGCAGGCCAACTAGACTGTGTCAGAGGGCTACTAAAGTCATTCTCTTATTGGACGAAAAAATAGTTACAATTTTGAAACATTAAACTGTATTTAGAATCAAGTATTCTTTCAGTGGATTGGTTTTTTTTCTTGTGGGTTGAGCGGGTGTTGCTCTCACACACCTAGAAAAGGTGAGATAGTGTGTTGTTTCATCTATTTTGTTAACCTTCTCCTCTGGCTTAAGTTACCTTAAGTTGACCTTTTAAATGCTTTTTTTTCTGGGAAATATATTTAAAACTTTAGGACCTAAGTAATGTATGGCTATCAGAATTCATGCAGAAAATCAATGCTGAATCGGGAGAATTTTCTTCTGAAGAAAAATATCACGCTGTGTGTGATGACCTCACCTAATATGTCACCTGATACTTGATGGGAGTCAGTGGGTGCAGTGTAGATCCTCAGCCTATGGCTGGGAGGGGATGTTGTCCACATATTGGCTTTGTTGTGAACTGGAAGGGGGTCAGTTGCATGAGGGACATGTTAGACATGCTGGGGTTGGCCTGGATAGAAAAAGCATGATTTTGATTTAACAACAAAAGTTAAATCAAAATCATGACTTTGAAGGTAGATCTCATGACTTCGAAGGTAAATCTGAGGTTGTGTTATATAGATGAGAAGTTTCTAAGTTCAAAGTCAAGAGGCCTGGGTTCAACTCAGGGTTCAGAGATTGTGAGCAAGGTACCCAAACTCCCCATGTCTCATTGTTATTATTTTTTAATCTGTAAAAAGAGACCAACAATGGGATTCTGGGAACATGGCGGAGTAGGAAGCACCAGGAATTTGTTTCCCCATGTAGACAACTATTATACTGGCAGAATCTGTATGATGTAACTATTTTGAAATTCTGAAGTATATTGAAAGATTGCAACTTCTAGGGGAAGGCTTGGGAGGTAATTGTGGTTAATTTTGGTCAATTATAGTCCTTAGCACAGTAGCAGGTTTTCTATCCTTCACCCTTTAGCCCTGTAGCACGCAGCTGTGCAAGTGTTCCTGGAGCAGCTTGCAGTTTGCAGGAGCCAAGATGGGAAAAAAGGACTCTGTTCTCCACGTATAAAGAATCTGTGCTCTGATCACTGATGCTGGCTCTGATCAAAGAGATGCAGACAAAATCGCCACCATTGTTGTTGCACCTCCCCTCATTGGGGAGCTCCTCTCTTCTGGCTGAAGTGATTGCCAGGAGATTTAAAGGGCCAGCACCCTATTAATTTTTTCACCTTTGATTTTCCCTTTTTCTCCTTTTGGGGCCTGAAGTTAAAAATTAGGTCATTAAAAAATAACTGCGTAGTGACCTGAGATCATGCCAACAGAGCGAGATTCCATCAAAAAAAAAAAAAAAAAAACAACAAAAAAACAAAAAACACAACCAACCAACCAAACAAAAACCAAAAAACCTGCATATACAGAGGAATTAGGAAGTGACTTTGCAAGCCCAAGGAAACGCATGGGCTTAGAAAGGACCTGAGAAGACTTTATGTTTATACCTCGGGCTGATTCCCAGAACAGACACAGTCTACAACAACAAAATCAACAACAATAAACAAACAAAAAGAAACTTTCAAATCCAGCAAACGGAAAGGGAAAATTTGCTTTCCAGAGTTACCACAATATTAGGGTCAAATGTCAAGTTTTTAACAAAAAAATCACAAGGTATACAGAGAAACAGGAAAGTAAGGCCATTAAAATAATAAAAAAAAATAACAGAAAATATTCCTTAAAAAGACCTGATGGCAGATATACTAGATAAAGGCTTTTAAACAGACTTTAAAACAACTATCTTAAAGATGCTTGAAGAACTAGAAAGAAATTACGGAGAAAGTTAAAAAAAGGTATGTGAACAAAAAGGAAATACAAATAAAGAGATAGACATGAATATAAACACCCAAGAAGCTTCATGAACTCCAAGTACATGAGCTCAAAGATGTAGACTGAAACACTTTCAAACATTTTAAAGAATGTTGAAAGCGTCAAGAGAGAAGGGACTCACACATATAAGGGATCCCTAACAAGATTATCAGCAGACTTTTCATCAGAAACTTCGGAGGTCAGAACGCAGTAGGCTGACATAGTCAAAGTGAAAAAAAAAAAAAACAACAAAAAAACCAAAAAACCAAAAAAACACCTGTCAACCAAGATTTTTATATGTGGCAAAATTGTTCTTCAAAAGTGAGGGAGAATTTAAAGCATTCCTAAGTAAACAAAAGTTGAGGAGATTTCCTTACTATTGAACTTATCCTTAAAGAAATGCTCAAGAGAGTCCTGCAGGGTGAAATGAAAGAATACTAAGTAGTAAGTTGAGCCATATGAAGAAATAGAGAACTTAGTAAAGGTAAATACATGGGCAACTAGAAAGCTAGTATTATTTAAGAGATAAATACATTGAAAAATCATCAGTATAAGAGCTAATATTATTATAACTTTGGTTTAAAACTCCACATTTTGTTTTCTACATAATTTAAGAGATTAATGTACATTAAAGAATTATTAGTTTGTATATTTGGGAATACAGTGTATAAAGATACAATTTTGTAACATCAACAGCCAAAGGGGTAGGAACAGAGTTATAAAAGGGGCAGAATTTTTGTATGTTTTTCATGTTAAGCTGGTATAAATTTAAATTAGAATGTTATAGCTTTAGGATCTTAAGTGTAATCTCCATGATAACCACAAAGAAAATAGCTATTGAATATACACAAAAGAAAGTAAGAAAGGAATTTAAACATTTCACTACAAAGAATCAACTAAACACAAAAGACGGTAGTACAGTAAATGAGGGAAAACAATGCTGTAAGATGTATAGAAAATATATTTCAAAATGACAGAACCTCTTTCTTGCCAGTAATTACTTCAAATGTAAATGTATTAAACATTCTAATCAAAAGACAAGTTTGGCAGAATGGATGAAAACATATGATTCAGCTATATGCTGTCTAAAGAGACTGATTTTAGGTCCAATGACACAAACAGATCAGAGTGAAACACTAGAAAAAGAGAAGAGGTTAGCTATACTAATATCATACAAATAGATTTTAAGTCAAAAAGTTTACAAAAGACAAAGATTAAAAGTTTCAGTACAGCAAGAAGATATAACAATTATAAACATTTACATACCTAATGACAGACATACCTAATAATGAAAAACTGACAAAATTGAATGGAGAAATAGACAATTCTACAATAATAGTTGGAGACTTAGGTGGACGACTCTCAACAATGAATATAATAACCAAATAGAATATAAGGGAACAGTAAACTTAAACAGTATGATAAACCAACTAGATCTAACAGGCATATACAGAACACTCTACCCAATGACAACAACATACATATTGTTCTCAAGTGCACATGAAACATTTTCCACGACAGACCATACATTAGGCCACACATTAAGACTCCCTAACAGATTTAAAAAGACAGGACCACAGTGGAAGTTAGAAATCAACAACAGATGTAAAACTGGAAAATTCACGCTTTTATGGAAATTAAATAACATGCTTTTAAATAATCAATGGATCAAGAAGAAAATCAGAAGAAAATTTAGAAAACGCTAAGAGATGAACGCAAAGAAAAACACAACATACCAAAACTTACAAGGCATAGTGAAAACAGTGCTAAGACTTACTTTAAACATGTTAAAAAACAAGACTGACCTCAAATCAAAAACTCGACAACCTAACTTGACAACTTAAACTAGAAAAAAAAAAATTAAACCCAAAGCTAGAAGAAAGGAAATAATAAAGATTAGAGATAAATGACATAGAGAATAGAAAAATGATGGAAAAAGTAAATGAAACAAAAAAATGGTTCTTTGAAAAAATCGACAAAATTGACAAACCTTTAACTAGATGGACTAAGAAAAAAGAGAGAAGACTCAAGTTATTAAAATTAGAAATAATAATGATGATTTCACTACCAATTATAGAGAAATAACAAGAATTAGAGGATAACAATAAGAGAGTACTATGAATAAATTTATGCTAACAAATTGAATAACGTAGATGAAATGGATACCTTCCTAGAAATACAAAGCTTACCAAGATTAAAGCATGAAGAAATGAAAAAATTGAATTAGACTTACAACTAACAAGAAGACTCAATCAGTAATCAAAAATCTCACAGAGAAAGGCTCTGGACTTCATGGCTTTACAGGTGATTTCTATCAAACATTAAAGAAAAACTAATACCAATCCTTCACAAACTTTTCCAAAAACTTGAAGAGAAGGAAGCACTTCCTAACTCATTCTATAAAGCCAGCATTACTCTGATATCAAAGTCAGAGAAAGACATAATAAGAAAACCACAGACTGGTATTCCTTCTGAACATGAACTGAAAATTCTTGACAAAATACTAGCAAATTGAATTCAGCAGCAAATTAAAAGGACTATATACCATGACCAAGTGAGATTTGTTTTTGGAATGCAATGTTGTGTATAACACACAAAAATCAGTAAGTATAATATACCACATTAGCAGCATGAAGGAAAAAAGTATATGATCATCTCAATTGATACAGAAAATCATTTGATAAAATTTAACACTTATGATAAAAAATCAACTAGAAATAGAAGGAAACTATCTTAACATAATAAAAACTGTATATAAAAAAGCATAGCAAACATTATGCTCAATGATTAAAGACTATGGTCTTTTACTCTAAGGTCAGGAATAAGACAAAAATGTCCACTTTGACCACTTCTATTCAACATCATACTGGAAATTCTAGCCAGAGCAGTTAGTCATGAGAAAGAAAGAAAGGTATTCAACCTGAAAAAGTAAAAGGGAAATTATCTCTGTTTACAGATAATATAATTTTATATGTAGAATTTCCTAAAGATTTCACAAAAAAACCTGTTAAAGCTAATAAATCAATTCAGCAAAGTAGCAAGATATAAAGTCAACATGCAAAAATCAATTCCGTTTTTATACCCTCACAATGAACAATCTAAAAATGAAAGTATAAAAGAATTCCATTCACAATAGCATCAAAAATAATAAAATACTTAGGAATTAATTTAACCAAGGAGGTAAAGTACTTGTACAGTGAAAACTACAAAACATTACTGAAATAAAGTAAAGAAGAAATAAAAGGGATACACATCCTATGCTTATGGATTAGGAGACTTAATATTATTAAGATGTTAATACGACCCAAAGTAGTCTACAGATTCAATGCAGTCCCTATCAAAATCCTAATGGCATTTTTAAAGAAATAGAAAAACCTATTCTTAAATTAATACAGAATTTCAAGAGGCCCCAAATAATCAAAACCATCTTGAAAAAGCACAAAGCAGAAAGACTCATACTTCCAAATTTCAAAACTTACTATAAAGCTACAGTAATCAAAGCAATGTCAAATATCAAAATTAACTCAAAATGGATCAAATACTTAAATTTAAGGCTGAAAACTACAAAACTCTTAGGAAAAAAATAGTACAAAAATGACACAACATCAGATTTGGCAATAATTTCTTGGATAAGACTCAAAGGGCAGAGGCAACAAAAGAAAAAATAGACAAATTAAACTTCATGAAAATTTCAAAAAATATTGTACATCAAAATTCAATGTAAACAGAGTAAAAACACAGCTCATGGAATGGAAGAAGATATTTGCAAATTAAATGTTTGATAAAGGATCAGTATCCAAGAAATAGAAAACTCCTATAACTCAATGACAAAAGACCCCATTTTAAAAATGGGCTGAAGTCTTGAATAGACATTTCTCCAAAGAATATACACAAATGGCTAGCAACTCATGAAAAGATGCATAGCATCACTATTAATGAAGGAAATGCAAATCAAAAGAACAATGAGCTATACTTCATACCCATTAGGATGACTATCATAAGAAAAAATAAATAAAATGGTAAAGTTACTTGAAAACATAGTATGGCAGTTTCTCAAAACATTAAAAATAAAATTACTATTACTCTAAAAATGCCAGCAATTCTACTTCTGGGTATATATTGAAAAGAATTCACAGCCAGGTTTTGAAGAGGTGTTTGCGTACCCATGTGTACAGCAGCATTGTTCACAACAGCTAAAATGTGAAAGGAACCCAAGTGTCCATTGACAGATGAACAGATCAGTAAAATGTGATATATACATGCAATGAATATTATTCAGCCTTAAAAAGAAAGGAAATTTTATAATATGCTACAACATGAATGAACCTTGAGGATATCATGCTAAGTGAAATAAACCAATCACAAAAAGTCAAGTTCTATATGATTCCACTTATATGAAGCTCCTAAAGTAGTAAAAATCATAGAGACAGAAAGAATGGTGGCTGCCAGGAACTGGGAGGAGGCGAAATGAACTGTTCAGTGGGTACAGAGTTTCAGTTTTACAAGATGAAAAGAATTATGGAGATGGATGGTGGTGATGGTCGCACATTATGAATGTATTTATAACACTGAACTCTACTCTTAAAAATGGTTATGAGAAATTTTATGTTATGTGTATTTTACCATAATAAAAAAAACAATGAACAAAAGATAGACCAATAATACCTACCCTATCTTGCTGTGGCTATGGTCTCAAAACAGTGCCTATGAAAGGCCTTAGGAAGATATAAAGTGACTTTTGAGCATGGCATCAATGATTCCATTACATAACTATGTAACATTGCTATCTCTTCATTCGAAAGCTAAGAAAACAGCGTTTTAGTAAAAAATTCAGTGTTCTTTCCACCATGTAAAATAGTACTATCAATATTAACTTTTAATAAAAATGACATTAGAAATATAAAAAAGAAACTCAATCTCTCTGATGCTCAGATTCATTTCAATGTAAAAATTATATAAAACAAAAATCTAGTCAAATGCATAAAAGAAGTGCACATTGGCCCAAGATGATTGCACACTTGAGTTCAAGCTGCTAAGCTCTAACACCAGCAGATGACATGGATGCTCAATATGGAAGAATATGGGTGACATTCTCTGACATCAGAGTTGTATGTAGGCAGTTGTCCTGAAAACTTGGCATGGTGGTCTTTTAAATGATGGGAACTAGCTGACTGGCATTCTCATGAATTAAACTAATAATTTCAACCCTATTATGATAGGGTTATTGTTTTTCTTCCAGAGTAAGGATGCTTTGGAACAAGGCCAGATAGTAATATTTTAGGTTTTATGAACCATATGATTACATTTGGTTCACAACTCTGCCACTGTGGTGCAAAAACAGCCATAGACAATAAGTAAACAGAGGGGCTGGGCTGAGTTCCATCTTAATAATATTAACAACATAGCCATGGACCAGACTTGATTCAAGGGTTATAGTTTGCTGACTCCTGGCTTTAGAATATCATACAGATAAATTCTGGACATTCTCCTATCCCCTGGCTGTACACATCATATTATTGGCCTCTACCAGTTTTTAATGCAGTTCCAACCCTACAGCTAAACAAACTTAGTTCCAGAGCCTGGAGAAACCATCAAGCCAGGTGGCCATTTGGCCAGACACTTCACATCCTAACATGATTATCTAAGGCCTTACATTTTTCTCAAAGCATTCTTTGTTAAATAAAGCAATGTTTAAAATATAATATTGAGGCTTTGAAAATAAGCTGCTATTCTCCAGAGTAAAGTTACTGATGTTTTGATGGGAAAAAAGGAAAAGTGCTTTCCAACTCCCAGAAATGTTTTGAAAAAATACAACCCAATGCTGGCTTCCTATTTATGAGTGCTCAAATTTACCTTTTGCTTTCTCATAATAAAAGTCAACCCATTGTCAAAGTTTATTACTGTTCTAAGTCAAAAATCACCTACCCCTCCAACTTCTCACCTTCCTTCTCCAACTTCCTCTCTCTCTTACCCTAACATGTCTGGAAATGTTAGGAAGTACTGTCAGAGGCGTTCAGAAGGGCAAATTTAACTTTGGATCTCCATTTGTCTTTGAATCAATGACTCACTCTCAGCTTGGGAGCTGCCCCTTGTACCATACGGACCAGGCTAGAATGGCACTGAAGGCAAACAAGCTTTTTATTGCTTTCAGAAATGTGGATTTTGAGACACTTGGTTGGGTTTAGGTGGAATCTCACAGACCTGGGTTCAAGAATACTTCTGTTCTTGGCCAAGTTTCATAACCTTTTTGAGATCCTGAACCTCAGTTTCTTCATCTACAAAATGTGTTAATATTTACTTCACAGGATTAATTAAAATATAGTGAGTGGCAAATAGCAAGTATTGATAAATGTTCATTTCGCTCACATTTTCTATATGCCCCTATGTACTGTAAATTGTATTTGTTAATGTTGATAGCAAGTTTTTTTGTAAACTCTCACGTATGCGCCAATAACTGCCTCTGAGTATACTGTAAGTGTACAGCTACATAGGAATCATGTAAGGATCTCCGCAAAAGGTCTCTGAACAGGGAAAGACTGAAGGTAGGAAAATTAATTGACTAAAGAGAAACCATAATCCCCAGAGTTTTTCAAGGTCGGAAAATTCATTTGGTTTATTTTCTTTTGAAAAGGAGCCTTGAGGTGTGGCGTAAGTAATTAGGACACAAATGTCTTGAGAACAGAGACCTTGTCAGTTTCATCAATCCTTGTGCAGAATTCATTTCAGGCACCTGGTGAGTGCTCAATTAATATTTGTTTTCTCAACTAACAACGGAGCATACTTAGGCCTGATTTGCTTTTGTATTAACTGAGGGGAGTTTCTGGGGATTTGCATAAGGAAGGAGCAGGGATTTTATGGAGAGGGAACACTGGATAAGGGACATTGGATAAGAATTGCACCATTTACACGCTATTTACCGTGAGCATACAATTTATGAAATTAAAATTCAAATTTTTCAGTATGATCTGAACTGGATCAGGGGAAAGTCTAATGTCCATTCTAGGCCAGTTTCTGACCAAATATGATACCTTGAAGCTATACTAACAAGATTCCCTTTAATTTCATTTGCCACCACTTCGAAAGAGAAATCCTGCTCTTCCTCAGAACTTACGGAGAATCAGCATGGTATTAGGTACAACGGGGTAAAGAAAAGTTGTGTCCCCACAAGGGTTCTAAATCTCCTCAAGATTTCTCACGTTCTGTAAAAGTGTGAGAGAACCAGCAGCACGAACACATAATATAGTTCACATACCTGAAAACATCATCATATGCTGAAAGTTCCAGGGGATCTTCTGTTTTCGGCCCAGATTCAGGAGGAAGGAGAGGGGATAAATGTTGCAGGCTCTGGCAACAAAAATTGCTAGCTATAGATAAGCACAGGGAAACATTGAGGAAAATATTGCTGCAATGATGGCTGAATCTTGAGCTTGAATATTATGTCCTTAAGCTTCTCTGCATTATGACCCAAAAAACCAGAAATAAACATATCAATTCACATTTGTCCAGTTTGCTTCCAAAATTTGTATTTCAATGCCAATTTATTTCCAGAAATAATAGAGAACTCTGCCTTTCTTTGATACTTGCTTTAAAATTGTTAGCCCAACGCCATTTCAATCACTGTAAATTTTCTAATCACATTTATATTGCTGATGACTGACTATCCTCAATTCTGCTGTAAAATGTGAGGTAGAGACCGTTCAGATACTGTGGGATTATCCTCCCAAATGGCAATTTAGAACGTATAAATGTGATTCTGTTCATGTTTACCATCTTGCTTCTTACCAGTTTATATTCCCTATATCTAGCAAGCTTTGCATACCTTTTTCTTTTGATGAATTAATTTTGAGAGGAATTACCTGTCTAATTACATAACTGTTGCTTTCCATGGCAATTTACTAAAAATCAAAGTTTTATAAATAAAAATCTTTGAAAATATTGGTGCTGTTCATCTTTCCCTTTTTGTTGTCTTTGACTCCTTCCCAGATGGGCTATTCAGGTTTGTCCTCAATGGGACGGAGTTATTTAGGAAGAGATAGCTTCCTTTTAAATTACAGGTTTTAGATGAAATTTTTAGGGTTCAGCTGGATACTCAATGAAAAGAGGCTAAGAAGCAAATGCAGATGTTTAACTGGAACACAATTTAAAGAGAGGGATTGCCTCTCCTGGCTGTTAGGACTATCTGTGTCCAAGGTGGCATCTGCCCATCTCCCAAGTGGGAAGAAGTACAACAGTTGCTGACTGTCTTTGGGGACATTCCTAATGGCTAAACATCCTTTTGAATAGATAACCATTCCCAGTGGAAATACCTCCTGTTCCAGGCCTAGAGCTAGGAAAATCCTCTGCATTAAAAGTGAGGTCTAGATTTTATCTGTCTTCATAGGAAAGGAAGGGTGCTATCTTATTCAAACAAGCCTACATTTGAACAATGCTTATGCTGCTGAAAACACATACATCAAGCTAATTTCATCTGATTTTCTGTCCTGTTTTTGAAGTCTTCATTGGAAAAAAGATTTTATCATCTTGCAATGAAAACATTTCCGAAGCTGAATAATCCTGGATGCTTCTTGATATACCCTAATGCAGATTAAAGTCTGTTTCTCTATAAAGAATACACTGACATAATTTTTATGTAAATGATTCATAATTATAGTTAAACATATTTTGAATGCTTGAAAAATATAATTTCCTTTAGTCCCCCCCCCACCACATTTCCATAGTTATTTCCAAAGTTCTTATCCTGAACCATAATTATGCAATAGAGGTCCTAATTTCTTAGGATATTTTTTTCCCCTAACTAGAAATCACATATCTGCCTTGTGTCTGAGACTAGCAGTGGACTTTAGGAAATTGCTTTAATGATTTAACAGAATAATCAGTAAAAGTAAGTCATTTGTTATCTTCTCTAATCACCCCATGTTCTGTATTAAAAAGGATACAAAGGCTCCAAGTATAAAAAGGGCATTAAAGATATGATTCTGGAATGTGAACAGTGCCAGGCCCATGTAACAGAAGATGACGTTCTCTGCCAAAAAGTTCATAAATTCAAACAACTGAAACAAAAACATAAAACAAAAAAACATTAATTATAACTCAGGTTTCAGTGCACTTATTTTCTTGTAGCTGTATTTGACAACTGGCTGGGTCTCCTTTAACTGGAAGGCCACCCCTCTGGCCTTGTGCTTAGCCTCTGGAGGAGGATGGAGACCCTGGCTCTTGACCCAGGGACAGGTGCCACAGCCACATCAACATCCCATTCTTTCCAACTTAAGGCTGCCAGAGACACCCCTGGGTAATATTAAGCAGCATGATCCTTCCATGGAACAATGCCTGCTAATATGACAAAATAGTCCTGTTAAAGAAACTGAAGCTAAGTGATTTGCTGAAGGTATACTGTAGTAAATGACACAAAGGTTATTTAACCCTTTGCAGATTACGCTGTAGATCCACTTGACTTCCTAGGCACCAAACAATTTGTTTTTAAAGCTTAAACTAAATTACCCTTCTTAGGCAGGCAGGAGAGACAAAGTTGGAAAACTTAGAAACTTGAAATACGGATGAATGTCAATTATATTTTAACATTAGAGTGATTGGTATATTTCAAACCTCAGACAATGAAACTCATTAAATTGACTGATGTAGGTATATCCATTAAATGTCTACAATTTTTAGCTGCTAAAAAGAAAATGATTAATCCCAGAAATCAGTTTTTGCAGCAAGAACACAATAGATACATCAAATTCAGTCAGAAGAATAGAGTAATAACATGCTATGATGAGGGATGTTCCCAAGAGTTATTCTTAGACCATTAACTAAACAATTTAAGTTGAACATGAAAACCGTTCTCCAACTTTCAGATTAAAAGTAAAAGGGAAATGTGTCCAGGGACTACAAGAAAGGCAGATTTGGAAGAGACTTTATTTAATGTTTCAGACTTTTCATTTGGAAGTTTCTGAAACTTCATTCCTGGACCAACATAAATCACGATGTTAGGTAAATACCTCTGGAGGCATTTCTCTTAACTTTTTAAGGACTCATTATTTTTTCATGTAATGTATTTACAGCCCCACAAATAATGCCCAATACTGTTCACTGACAGTTAACAGAAAGAAAAGTAGAATCTTGTCAGAAACATTATTTAAAACCAGTAACAGAAAGAAAGGATTAAAAAAGAAACAGCCCCTTCGGTACAAGATAGTTTTTTTCTGCAGGAGCAGCCATCATCAATTATCCTGAGTGCTTGCTTTACATTCCAGGCTGGCTCATGGAAACAAACATTGTCACCAAAATAACCACAGAAAATCTGAAAACATCAGGAAGAATATAGGGGACAGGGAACATTTTTCTGCCTCATTATATCTTTACTTTTTCAAAAAGCAAGATTTGGCTGTTGTCTTAATCGCCTCAGGCTGGTGAAATGAAATACTGTAAACCGAATGGCTTAAACAACAGAAATTTATTTCTCATGGTTCTTGAGGCTGGGAAATCTACAATCAATATACAAGCTGATTTGGTGTCGTTGAGAGTCCTCTTCCTGGTTTGCAAAGGCCATCTACTTGCTATATTCTCACACCGAGGAGAGAGAGAGCATCACTTTGTGTTTCTTCGTCTAAGGGTACCATCCAATTTCTGAGCGTTCTATCATCATGATCTAACTCCCTCACAAAAGCCTCACCTCCAAATATCATTACGATGGAGATTAGCACTCCAACATACAAATTTTTAGAGAACAAAAACATTCAGTCCTTCGTAGCTATTTAGTTTTTATCAGTAAACAAATGCCAAAGTTAACTTATACTGCCTCTCTTTCTTCTATCACCATCCCAACTGTATTACCCTAGAGTGAACATTTTGCCACCTGGAATCCATTCAGCCTCTTTTTAGTGGACTTACCCCAATTTCCCTCTGGGGTGCCTACTTCATTCCCTACTCTCAGCCCATGTGTTCATGCCTCCCTAGCTCAAATATGGAACTAAACCACTCAAATTGATACATTTCTTTAAGCAGCATGTTTGGTTCAGAAATGAGTGTGACATGTTTGGGCCAAAAAAAATTCCATTTGAATTCATCAAATTTAATGCAGGGAATGCTGAGACAAAGACCCCCACCTTTTCACAGGATGAGAAATCAGAAAGAGTCTGGCCAGGAAGCTGCTGGAAGCCATCTTGGGATCACAGAAGAAATGGCTGCCTGAAAGAGAAGCTAGTTCCTGATAACACTATTTAATCTTCTGTATTCAATCTCTCCCAAAACAAAATTTACCCTTGGAGTTTTGCATTGAAGAGATCAAGAAATCACTTTTTAATTTGAAGTGGGGTTCTGTCATTACTCTTTTACAGTCCTGTATTAGTTAAATGAACAAAACAAAACAGACACTTTTTCACTCCAGATTATAAACAAAAGGGCATGTGGTCAAATTTTGTCTCTTTTCAGATAATAAGAAAGTCTGTTATCCTTTGTCCTACTTACTTCATCATCCAATTTTAGTCTACTTATCATCTTAAAGAAAGAAATGTATGGAAAAAGTCATTTTGTTTTTTCTATTTGTTATTGAGATATGATGGGAATCTTTGCTTCACATTTTGCATGGAGGCCCATAATTTTAAGTACTTGTTTTAGTGATTTGCTTTCTTTGAATAACCTAGGATTTTAACTTGATTTACTCACTCAACTTATTGAAATCTAACACTTCCCAACATTACAAGTAACTGTGTTCATGTACATAGTACAAAAGTTTTATTTTGCCATTTACGTCCATTTTTTAACCTTCTCTTTTTTCCCATTTTCTATTCTGCTACCAATACCACACCCTTTTAAATTAATGTGGATCCATAATACGTTATAATATTTCATCGTCTAGACTGTTCTTACACCCTACATTATTCAGAATTTTCCTGGTTAGTTTTGCATGTTTAAAGAAATGTTGCAGGCTGGCCAACATGGTGAAACCCTGTCTCTACTAAAAATACAAAAATTAGCCTAGCATGGTGGCAAATCTCAGCTGCTCAGGAGGCTGAGGCAGGAGAATAGGTTGAAGCTGGGAGGCAGATGTTGCAGTGAGCCAAGAGCCAAGAGCCAAGATTGTGCCATTGCACTCCAGCCTGGGTGACAAAGCAAGACTCCATCTCAAAAAGAAAAAAGAAAAAAAGAAATATTTAGGGCCAGGTGTGGTGGCTCATGCCTGTAATCCCAGTACTTTGGGAAACCGAGGTGGGTGGGTCACTTGAGACCAGGAGTCTGAGATTAGCCTGGACAACATGGTGAAACCCTGTCTTTACTAAAAAATACAAAAATCAGCCAGGCGTGGTGGTGTGCACCTGTGGTCCCAGCTTCTAGGGAGGCTGAGTTAGGAGAATATCTTGAACTCAGGAGGTGGAGGCTGCAGTGAGCCAGTCTCACACCACTGCACTCCAGCCTGGACCATAGAGTAAGACTCCGTCTCTAAATAAATAAATAAATAAGAATGAAAGAAAGAAAGGAAAGAGAAAAAGAAAGAAAAAAAGAAATGTTTTTGTTGATGTTTAATTACCCAGGAAGTTACATACATCATATGTTTATAATTTAAGATTTTTTTAAAAAAACAAATATTACCAGCATCCCAGAATCACTCTTGCTTCTCCTCACAACAACACCTCTCTCCAAGATATAACTACTATTAGCCCCTCTACCACCACAAATTAGCTTTTCTGTTTTTCAGTTTTATATGAATGGAGTTGGACAGTACATACCATTGCATTTGTCATCTCTGGTGCAGCAGTATGTTTGCGAGATTCTTCGTGTTGTATTTAGTTCATTTAAAAATTATATTAATGTATCACAATGTACTTATTCATACTTCTACTAATAGACACGGGTTTTTTTCCAGTTTGGGGCTATGATAAATTTTGCTGCTAAAAATACTTGTTTGCCTTTCTGTAGAATTGTTGGGACATAGTACCACGCAGTTTCCCAAAGCAGCGGTATCAATTTGCACCCCAATCAGCAATTCTAGTTGCTTTACATCTTGCCAACACATTTTACTGATGTTTTCTGAGATGACACTTTTGCCTTTTGACATTGCCACTTGAACTTAGGAATCAAATTATCAATTTCTGCAAAACTTACCTATTGGCATTTCAGTTGAATTGCATTAATTTACAGATAAATTAGAATAAAATGTACTTATTTTCAATATTGAAGCTTTGTATACATGAATAAAATATATCATTTTAACTATTTTGGCTTTCTTACATTTCTCTCAGTAATTTTTATATAAAGATTTGCATGTCTTTGTTCAGATTTATTTCTAGATAATTGATGTTTCTTGTTATTATTATAAATGGTACCTTTTTCAAAGTTCGTTTTCTAATGTTTGTTGTTAGATTCATATACACAATTGAATTTTTAAATTAATCTAGTATTCAGGGGGTTCTTAGATTTATTTAATAATTCTCAGAGTTTATCAGTAGTTATTTTTTGATTTTCACAGTCATGTTGCTTTCAAATACGGATAGGATTTTTTTTTTCCAGTCATGAGATATTGTGCATCTTTTTGTTTGTTTCATTAAACTTGATAGGGCTTCCACCACAGTGCAGAATACAAATGAGATATGAGCACCCTGTCTTTTTCAATCTCAAAATGAACATTTTCAATATTTCTCTATCAAATTTATGGAAAGTCTAAATAGATCAAAGAAGTTGCCTTTTGTTCTCTGTCAGATAGACCCTAAAAAATGTGTTGGTTTTTATAAAATGTTTTTCCTTTACCTATTCAGATG
This sequence comes from Sapajus apella, assembly GCF_009761245.1. Classification (NCBI taxonomy): domain Eukaryota; kingdom Metazoa; phylum Chordata; class Mammalia; order Primates; family Cebidae; genus Sapajus; species Sapajus apella. The sequence continues at coordinate 23,572,352 of NW_022436944.1, read as the reverse complement.
ATCATATGCTATTTGGTTTTTCAATTTTAAAATGTTGTTAATTACATCAATTGATTTTCAAATGCTAAAACAGCCTTGCATTCCTGCAATAAACCTTACTTGGTCATTATATATTAGCCTTTTAAAAAATATGCTACTGGATTTAATTTGCTAAAACTGTGTTTAGCATTTTTGTATCCGTATATCTTACATAGTTTTACCAGGATGTATTGTTAAAGTTACTCAGGTATCACATAACAGTTTCCTGTTCTCTTCCTTAAATGCTTAGAATAATTCTGGACTTAGAGTTTTCTTTGTAGGACGATTCTTAATTATGGATACAATTATTTTAATAAATATGGGTTTAGTCAAATACTCTATTTGCTTTTGCATCGGTTTTAGAAAGTTATGTTTTTCAAAGAATTTGTCATTCCATCTACATTTTTGTATTTACTGACACAATTGTTCTTAATATCCTCAATATTTGTATCTGTAATTATATCTTTCCCCACGTTATTAGAAAATTGTGTGATTTCTTTTTGATTCTTGATGAATCTTGTAAGGTAAATTATTAATTTTATGAGTGTTTTCAAGAAGCAACTTTGGCTTTGTCACTTTTTCTGTAAGACACCTCCCTTCCCATTTCATTAATTTCTTTATTATCTCCTGCCTTCAACATAGCTTAGTTTCACCGTTTTTATTTAGTATCTTGGCCCCTCAAGTCCTGGATGTCATGGCTGCTCATGTCAGACACCTGCTTTTCTGTGTATGACACAGCTTTTCTATTTGCCTTCTGAAAGAGAGCTGTCCTGACATCTGCAATCTTTCCTATTTAGTTCTTCTTGTATGTATATTTTTCCAGGTGAAAACCAATTTTTGTCAGTCCTTCCTACCTCCCAACAATTTTATGATATTTGTAATTTTATGGTATATATGATTCCATAAATACCATAAATTTATAAAATACCAAAAATACCATAAACCACAATGTTGTGGTATTTATAAAATATCATAAAAGCAATAAAATTTGTATTTTATTGTACTGCAATAAAAATGTATATTAATTTAGAACAAAATAAGAGTTTTATGATTTAGTTGGGAAGAAAGATAGTTTGGAAAGACTTACAGCAAAAGTTGGCTACTTTTAGGTAAAAATATCCAGAAACCAAAGATAGATTCCTAGCTCACTCCTTGTACTCAAATTACAGAAAAATAATCAATTTAAAGGAGAAAACAAAACCTACTTATGAATTATTCAATAAGTCATCAGTAATTTAGTACATCATTTTTCAATCAGGAAATTTTATAAGAATTGTTTGTATTAGCAAAAACCTGGAAACAAATATCCATAATATAAGAAATAGTTAAATAAGTTATAGTATAATACATTCATATAACAGCCTATATTTTAGGGAGTTCTATATGAACTAGTATAGAAAGATATCTAAGATCTATTGTTAAATAATAAACAATTAAGGAAATAAAAGCTAAATCTAGCTGAGTATTAACATGTACATACCCATATAACTTTCACTCACTTTATGAACATTTGCATAATTTTAATTATAAAAAGAATAATTTTAATTATGCAGATGTCCATAAAGTAGAGTGAAAGTTAGATAAAATTTCTTAGATAAAATTCCTGATATGAGTTGTCCTCTGATGAAGGGTATACATTAATTTTTCTTTTTAAGCACACTAAAATTCTGCCCTTCAGAAAGAATGAACAAATTTGCATCTCTACAAATGGTGCAGAGGGTGCCCTTTTCCCCATACTCTTGCCAAAGTGGTTTTTATCCGTTTTTAAAAACCATCGACAATATGATAGAATCACTTATTTTGAATTGTAGATGGTTGTTAGCTTTTTAAAAAAGGTTTTTTTCATAGCAATGCAGCAGTACTGATTAGCACTCCTTTGTCTATTTATATCATTTAACAACATTTCTTTGAATGAACACACTTCATAATAATTTCCTTCTTGGGGCATTTAATGAGAATCTCTAAGAAAATTCAATTTTGTTTTATACGCCAAATCTCCTGAAGACATATTTCAAAGGGAGAATCTGTGCAGCAAGGGCAGCTGACAGAACCAATTTCACCGTTAAGACTTTATTTCCTGAGTCTGGCCTGGAGGAGTAGGCAATCACTGAGGGAATAAACTTATTGGTCAATTTTGGATAAAATTTTAAAAAATGAAAAAAATCTCCCACCCCAAAGCCAATAATAATCACAATAACAACATATTTCAAACTAGTCAATTCAGTGTTCGATATAAATAATCTCGTCTACTTCTTCCCCACTCAGGGTCAGAAAAAATAACTTGACTCAACTTTTTATTTATTCAGTACGGTAAACATTATTAGTTTCCATTACTTTACAGTTTGTGAGCATTTGGAGAGGACCCAAGTTAAAAGTAATCTTTGCTTAGCAGGGCTTTTTTTTCAAGGAGGGGGAGAAAAAGCAAGTTAATAGTGCAAACAAGACTGGGGAAATAGTTAAACTGCATAAGAGGACAATCTGTGTTTAAAAACTCTGAAAGTTCATGGTAACCATTCATATGTTCATTAAGTGACTTAATCTGGTTAGCAAACCATGTTCTCTGAAGACTTATTGGATACTATGCTTTTTAGTCTGAGTTACTGTATTTACTAGAAAGTAAAAAAAGTCATACCTATTTTATAAAATGTTTATCATTTCTGATTGACCTCCTTCTATCCATACAAAAAATGAAATTTTAACATATTATTATGGTTCATAGAGAAGTATTACAGCAGTTCAATATACCTGGCTAATGCTAATTATATTCACATGAATTCCTCAACATAGCTTTTATGAGGCTTGACACAACCTATTGACTTTCATCTACTTATCTAAGGAATGCACTGAAATTCATTGTAACCGAGATGTTAAAGAACCTCAAAAACTGCAATGAAAATGAAATGAAATGGTTATTTTCTTTAGAATTTTATCTCAGAATTAATTTTGGTGTGTATTTTCATTTTACTTATAAAATTTGTCTTTATTCCTAACTGGTACCTTTCTATAAAGAATATCTCAGGTTTCATTTTATATACTATTGAGTGTATCTATAGCTATTTTGAACAAAGCTGGCATATAGGTGAATAATTTTATTTTTGCATTGGGGAATTTGAAAGTAAACAATGCAATAAATATTATTGAAATGATAAACTTTTGCTCCTAGGATTTAACTTAATTAATTGTTTGGGCTGAATACAGGGACTCTATTGATGGCACAGGACAAAGTGGGGCTTTCTAGGCCCCTCCCATTCTGCACGGGGTATGGCATGGAAACTGTGCCTAGGAGGGGAGATTCTCAGTGTGGTGGTGGGGGACTGAGTGGGGCAGGGACTGCACAACAGCTGAGGGCCTCTCTTTTACTCTTGTGCTCTCTCACTGGGGCTGGTGGTCCAGGAGGCCATGTGGACCATAAGGTCTACCACTCTGTTGCTGTAGCCAAATTCATGGTCACACCAGGAAATGAGCTTGACAAAGTGGTCATTGAGAGCAACACCAGTCCCGGCATCAAAAGTGGAAGAATGAACATCACTGTTAAAGTTGGAGAAGACAATCTGGTGCTCAGGATGCCCAGGATGCCCTTACGGGGGCCCTCCAAAGCCTGCTTCACCACCTTCCTGATGTCATCATATTTGGCAGGTCTCTCCAGATGGCAGGTAAGGTCTCTGACTGATGTTGGCCGTGGGAACATGGTAGGATATGCCAATGAGCTTCCTGTTTCGGCTCAGGGATGACTTTGCCCACGTGTTGGCAACACCAGGAGATGCAGAGATGTGGTTCTGGAGAGCCCTGCAGTCATCACACCACAGTTTCCTGGAGGGGCCACCCAGGGTCTTCTAGGTGGCATTGATGGCATAAGTCCTTCTATGATGCTAAAGCTGTCATGGATGACCTTGGCTGGGAGGCTAAGCAGTTGGTGGTGTAGGAAGCATTGCTGATGACTGTGAAGTGGTTTTCACATTTCTCATGATTTACGTCCATCATGAACATGGGAACATCAGCAGAGGGTGCAGAGATGATGACTCTTTGGGCTCCCTTGGCTAAATGAGCCCAGTCTTCTCCATGGTAGTTAAGACACTGGTGAATTTCACAACATAATCAGTGCCAGTGTCACCCCATTTGATTGGGGTGGGATCTCACTCCTGGAAGATGGTTATGGGATTTCCATTGATGACAAGCTTCTTATTCTCAGACTTGATGGCGCTGTGGAACTTGCCATTGGTAGAATCATACTGAAATATGTAGGCCATGTAGCTGAGGTCATTGATGGCAGCAGTATCCACTTTGCTAGAGTTAAAAGCAGCTCCGGTGACCAAGTGCCCAACAGAGACAAATCCATTTACTCCAGCCTTCACCTTCACCATGGTGTCTTTGGGATGCAGCTGGCGCTGCACAAGAAGATGTGGCTGTCTATTGAATGGGAGGAGAAGAGAGCTGTTCCTCGGATTTTAATTTTCACTCAGTCCCAAGTACTCAGGAAATTTGTTTGAGGTGAACCCAATAATTCCTATGGGCTGTAGAGGTGGCATAGGAGATGCACTGCAATAAAGACCTGAAAGCTTTTGTGTCTATTAAGGTCACGGTCCCAGAGTGAGGCTTCCTCTATAAAGTTGAAGATTTATAGTTACATATAGGTAAAGTACAATCTTTGGAGATCCTTCTACATCTAAAGCATTACAGTAATATCAATATTGCTACTTCAAAAATAGTAACAATAGTAATGAAACTTCTATTTTTTAGGACCTAAATTGTACTAAGCAATGTATTAAAATCTTTTACATACTTTAACAATTCTTAAAAACACTTTATGTTATAAAGTCAATGAAACCCAGGAATTGGTAATAGTATTCCCATTTTACAGTTGGGAAAACTACTTTCAAAGGCATTAATGCACTTGCAGTAATATAATACAGGGAAGGTGTGAGTTTTCCTGAGTTTTGTTCAAGGCCCACGCCATTTCTGCCAGACTAGGCAGCCTCCGCATTGTATAAGATTCAGGCTCTGGTGTGGCAAAATGTTTTTGCACAATGTAATTCGTGAATATCTGTAACACTTTCAAGTTTGCAAAGCATATTTTCATACATACATCTTGTTTGATTATCAGAACAAGTCAGGGGTTAGCAGGGAAGCTATCAGTGACTCTGACCATTTTTTTTCCCAGGTTAAAAAAAAAACAACTTAAAAGGTAAATTTCTTTATACCCAATTAGTGGAAGCAACTCGGTGTGGCTGGAGGTGGGATACTTATCCTCCCCCAAATATCTATCACTATGTGCCCATGCAAGCCAATTACCTCCTATCTTCATTCTCTCTCTCTGCCCCCCAAAAGCAAAACTAAGGCTCTTGCCATGTATTTGACATTTTAAGACAAATCCCCTTCCAAATAACCCTCTTTTCAACCCAATTTCATCTTCAGAGAAATTCTAAATTTTGCTCTATGCCCTACAATAACATGATAATGATTATATATAGCTTTATATATACATATAAATTATACATATGGATTATGTATATGCCCAGAGTAAGGCAAATATCATCCAGATTGGTAGACTGGACCCCAAATCCAACATCACATTCTTCAAGTTGTTTAAGACTATCCAGTCTCTGTAGTAGAGGAGGTACACCAATTAAGTGTTCAGAGAGCTGCTCTTTATCATATATTTCTTTGTTTGAGAATTTTGGGGTTCCCTATGCACTCCTGTTTGCTACCCAGCCCTCTCCTGTCTCTTGTATTGCATTGTCTTCTTTTAAACTTAATCTTACTTTTTAAAAACATGAGAATTTCAAAAGCACAGTTTATAAAAACATAACAAAACACATTTAGGAAGATGAATAGGCATCATTAAGTGAGTAAAGTTAATATAGGAAATAAATGTAGTTACAGCTACAAGGAGTTGGGCTTCATTAAACTGAATAAATACTGAACAAACACGGTAGCTAGATTTCCTTGAAATCTTCAAGCTTATAACTTAAGGCGAAGGCCATTTTCTCTTAATTTGCTTAATTACTTTAGCCAGTAAACAACGATAATAGTATTCATCTTTCTGGAAGTTTTCCACTTTTGACTCTTCCCTTTAAAAATTTTTTTTGCTGTTAAAGCAAAAGTCATTACAGGATTTTGTAAGGTTGCATTTAAGTTAACATACCATTAAGTTGAGAATGGTTTCTCATGTTTGCACCTTCACAGAGTGCTTATCATGATCCTGCTCAGAGATACTGGTCACGAAATAAGATTGCCCTTAGATCTATTTTGATGAATTTAAATACAGGTACACATATACACACAGAGTTTGGACCATAAGACTTCAAGAGTAGAATTACTTTGTAATGTATATAGTCCAAACATCCATCCAATGCTTGATTGCTCCCATACGCTTGTCAAGGGGCTGCTCAACCTGGAACTGAACATTGCCAAAGGCAGAAACCTCACTACTTCCCAAGGAATTGATTGGCATTTTTGGACCTATATAAATGTTAGAAATCCTTCCTTCCGTTCAGCTAAAATTTGGCTATTACTTTCAACCGCTTTCCCTATTTCTTTGGTTCACAGAAAATAAGTCACATAGGGTATCATTTTATTTTATATTGCTTGGCTCTAACAGCAGAGAGGGGATTTTTGTCAGAATAGTTGCAATAGTAGGCAATTTTACAGTTTAGGCAGCAATTGCCACTTTTCATTCAACAGTCTTATTAGTCTTGAAAGTAAACATTTTGCTGCTGGGAGTTTGTGGTTGACATATGAAGCCTTGAATCTAGAATATCTGCAAAGGCTGGGGGATTCTTTTGAAGAACATTTACTTGAATGCAATTCTGGTTACATTCAAACAAGTATTCTCCAAAAGATTTTCTCAGTAAATCGAATAGGACTGGTCCTTTGAAAAAATAAAAGCTGTAAAATAACACAATTAGTTTCTCTGTGGTTTTGCCAATAAATACTAACTAAAGAAAACTGCCTAGTTGAAACAATATATTTTCTGTGCAGAAATTAAAATTGTGTCTTTAAAAAAATCCCTTAATGAATAAGCCAAGAAAAACATTGATATTAATATTAGGTACTGGTATGGAAAATTCATACATTATCACATTTTCAAAGGTTAACACTCCCTTTTCTTTAACTTTTTCCATTTTGCTATTCCCGACCTCCTTCCTTATTCTTCTTGTGCATATTACCTTAAGATTTTATTTTTAGAGCAATTTTAGGTTCATAAGCAAAATTGAGAGGAAGGTACAGACATACCCCATATACCTTCTACCCCAACACATGCACAACCTCTCTCATATTAATATCCCCCATTAGAGTTGTGCATTTGTTACAATTAATGAATCTATGTTGAAGCATCATTAGCCAAAGCCCATAGTTTACAAAAATGTTCACTCTAGGTGTTATATATTACTTGTGTATTTTTGTCTTTGTAATTAGCCTATGCTAAACTCTCAGGTGGGAGTATGAAGAAGACACACCTTAGTTTTGGCTTCTATAATGAATATACCATAGGCCGGGTGGCTTAAACAACAAATATCCATTTATCACAGTTCTGGAGGTTAGGGAGTCCAACATTAAGGTGGCTGCAGTTATGGTGTTGAGAGCCCATTTCCCAGTTTGTAGATAGACAGCTGTCTTTGAGTTGTAGCTTCATACGCTGGAGAGTGGAGAGAATGAGCAAGCGAGCTCTCATGTCTCTTTTAATAGTGGTGTGAATCCCACTAGTGAGGGCTCCACCATCATGACCTAATTACCTCCCAAAGACGCAGACTCCAAATACCATTAAATTTGGGGCTAGGTTTCAACATGGGGGAACACAAACATGCAGTCCATAGCAACACATGAAAAAAAAGGAAGATTTCTAATTACGTTATTTTTAAGGTGTCTGAATTGAGTACCAAAAACCTAGCCTTTGCCAGTCAGATGAGTAACAACTGTTTAAGACGTGACTGAGGATACTCCATACCATCCACTATGAGAATCATGCCCTTTTTCTAAATTAATATTTACCACTGGCAACAAACAGAATGTTACATCCCAGATATCTTGAGCTATGTTTGATCCCTTCAGACCAACCCAATTCCTTGATAAAAGTATTGCAAACCAAAATACCTAGGATTTAGAACATTATTCAGTGATGTTTCATGATCAGCCATTTCAAAGTGGAATGCTTTAGATCATTAGGACAAACACAAAACACTAGAATCAAACCAGTATTCAACCAAGCAGGCTTTGTCACTAGTGCTGCATCTGTCTGAAATAACACTTAGTTTCCTAACCAGCTTGAAGATTTCAAGAGCTTGTTTTATGTTACTTTATTCCCAATAAACATTTTCATTTGTGTCAGTACATGTTATATTGAGATTCCTTTGAAAAATTTTCTAAATTTGGCAGTTTTCTATATTTGGTAGTTATATATATATATATATATATATATATATATATATATATATATTTGGTAGTTTTTATATATAAAAATATATAAAATGGTAATCAGAATTTTCCAGAAAAATTTCTTTTACCACATTTCCCCCATCTCCAATTTTTGGGGCAAAAGAATAAGAGGACTAATTAAACTGATTTACTATTTAACCTGACCAAATTCATTGCTCAACTTTTCCTTTTGCTTTTCGGTCATCTTTTGGATAATATATCTGTAGATACTTCACAATTTAGAAGGTGAAGAGGCACAGATGCTTTTCTTATGTATTTCAGGATGATTTTAAATGTAATAAAGGGATATAGCACTCAACTTCATGCTAAATGTAAACAGCAATATTAAAAGCCTTAATTTTTGTTCTACAGGTGGTTATAAATTTATTTAACTAACAAAGAAAATAAAAAGCTACAACAAAGGATTAAAAATCATTTTCATTAGGCAGATGACTTTGAATCAATTTCTGATCTCTGGCAGAGTGGACTATGGAAAGGCATGCAATAGAAAGCTTGAAGCTTAGAGAGTGTAAAAATCTAAATCAGAGAAATCAATGAAGATGAAAGACAAAAAATATGACATTTGGATAATGTCATTCAATTGGAGAACTAGCTATCAGATAATTTTTATAAAGTCATGGTTATAAATAAATCAATAGCTAATGAAAGTTATGTTTGGTTGACTTGTTCCTTTGCAATGGATAGTTAAAATATAGTAACTGTAGATTGTCAGTGTTTATATTAACTTCCAGAAAATTCTTATTTTACACCAATTAACTATTTTGAGCTTTCTTTTGATGAGATTTATAAAGCTCCCCTCTGTAAAGCCTATTTGTGTTGAAGTTACTGCACACCCTTGACAATATAGGCAAAATGTCAAAAATTATAAGTTATTACAGTGTATGAATATAACTCTGTTTCCAAGGAAGAAAGTTATATTTCACATAAAAAACCATGCATGCATAAAACAGTTCTGAATGAGAGTTTTAGCTTTGATTTATTTCTGTGGTTGGGGGTCAATTTTGTTTTTGTTCCAATCTGTTTAGGTCCTTCAAAGTTACCCTGTAAAGATCCCTGAGAAAGTGCTCTTGTATATGTGTATTTATGATGATTTTCAAAAATTAGTTTATTTGCAAAAAATTATGTACATATATATGGAGAAAGACTGTATAATAGATGTGTGCCAGAAGATCTTAGTCTCCACTCTCTAGAATAATCCTCTATTTGTTCTGTAAAACATACTGTCTAATGTCCTCTGTACACTAAATGCTGATGGTTAGTAGGTTGTTCTCCAGTGTGCCCAGGTAACTTCTGCTTCCATCACATGGATTTTATGCTTAACAGTAACGAACCATGCTTGTTCCAAAATTTGTTTATATCTACTTTAAATTGATATTTGTAATTGCATAATTTGTACAGGTTAAATGTGAATATGAGAGAAAGTTGATATTTTTCAAAAAACTGTTAAATATGCAGAAAGACTTGATAAAATTAAGTTGGTTTGAAAATACTACTAAATTAGTAGTAAGCAGGACAATTGTAAAATGTTGCAAAAATGTATATCCAAATACAGATGGATTCTTTTATTTGTTTGTTTATTTATTTATTATACTTTAAGTTCTGGGCTACATGTGCAGATCACGCAGGTTTGTTACATCGGTATACACGTGCCATGGTGGTTTGCTGCATCCATCACCCCGTCATCTATATTAGATATTTCTCCTAATGCTATTCCTCCCCAATCCCCCAACTGCTATTCCCCTTCTAGTCCCCGACCCCCTAGGCCCCAGTGTGTGATGTTCCCCTCCCTGTGTCCATGTGTTCTTATTGTTCAACACTCATTTATGAGTGAAAACATGCAGTGTTTGGTTTTCTGTTCTTGTGTCAATTTGCTGAGAATAATGGTTTCCAGTTTCATCCATGTCCCTGCAAAGGACATGAACTCATCTTTTTTTATGGCTGCATAGTATTCCGTGGTGTATATGTACAGATGGATTCTTATATTTGCCAATGTCTTTAATTTTTATCTCAAAACTAAAGAAACAGGAAAACTAGAAATTCTGGTTTATATATTTTGGGTGTACATTGCGAAAGAAAGGCAACTAAAAACTGCAATACTCAAAGAAAAAGTATTATCCTTATTAAAAAATTGGAAAATAAATATATAATTTATAAGTGAAAAATAAATACCTAAGATATTTGTGCCATTTTATAGAATAATTCTTTGCTTTAGCTGACGTTTCCATTGACTGGTTCTGATCCCGTGTTGGGCAAAAGTACCTAAGCTCTGAGTGTCTGTTATTTCTCTATTTCAATTTTAGATATTTGAAATTTAATTTTTTCATCTGGTTCTTATTACATCTTCTTGTACCCGCTTCATATTACTAACATCATCCTTTATCTCTTTAAGGACACTAATTATGCCTATTTTAAATGCTTGGTCCACCTGTTCCAGTAATTTTGCTTCATGTTGATATTCCATGTTCAGCTTTTGGTCTGTTTTCTAGTGATTGTATGCATTGAGCTTCATGCTGTTTTGGCCTGGGAGGTCACATTTTCCTGGGGTTGATCTTGTTAGGCCATGTGTATGGGGAAAGGACCATATACACACTGGAATATCCCCTCAGTGATTTTCAGAAGGAAAAGGGTGAGCTCCAGGGTGGAGAAAAGCGTTAGCACAACCAAATTTTTGAACATCAGTGTCTGCAAGGGGAGAGATGCCAGATGTAGGAGATGGGGAGGAAGGCAGCAAACCACACTGCCACGAGTGTACCTATGCAACAATCTTGCATGTTCTTTACATGTACCCCAAAACCTAAAATGCAATAAAATAAATAAATGGAAAAAAAAAAAGAAAAGAAATTCCTGTCAGGAATTTGCCTCTAAATATTTTGAATGAAGCAATACTGAGAAGAAACGATCTCTTCAGGCCATCCATCTTCCATTAGCCCAAAGAGTTTGGGGGTGCAGAAGATGGAGAAAAGAGTGCCCAATGGCAATTCTCACACTTTCATCGCATTGTTTACCCCCTGACACCACCATGGATGCCTTGGGCTGGTGCAGTGGGGGTGGGCGGATGATCACCTTAAAACAATGAGGTGAAGAGGTGAAGGCAGGAGTTAAAATCTTCTCCTAAACCTCTCTTCCTACTTCTGTTTCTGGCTACTGTCCAAGCTGTGGCCATCCTTCCCCTTGCCCCCACCACCTTGAAGACAACCTTGGCCTCTCCAGGTGTTCTTATAATTATTACTTCTTCAGCTCCCAGCTTCCTCTCAATTACACAGTCCCTTCAGATTTAATTGGGGAGGAAGGAGCCAGCAGCTGAAGCTATTTGCTATCTTGTCAGCACTGATTTTTGTATGCTTTTTTGAAGCTGGAGTTGCTGATTGAGAATAATAAATGCTATCGAGGTGTTCTCTACAGAGAGATATGTTCAGTTTAATTTGAGTCAAATTACAGCCCATATTAAGAGTACCAAGCCAAGGCTCACTGGCCTACCAGGCAGACCACTTGTGCAGTATTTCCTCAACAATGTATTACCCCAGCAGTGCGGGAGGACCTCATCCAGGCATAACTGGGCATGATGTGGCCTAAATTCTCAGCCTCTCTGTGAAGTGGCACACCCTCCTTTCCTTGGATGAGGAAATCATACATTTCAGATTTCTTGGGACTGACATATTTTCAGACACTTTGCTCTTTTATCTGCATCTATACACAGTTGTGTCTCTCCACCATTTGTTCTATATTTGGTCTAGAAAAAAAAGTCATTCTACCCCAAGAGATATCATTTCTTGTAGTTATAGTTCAGATGCTGAATACCTTGGAATTTCACTGCTTGTAAATCAAATTGAATACTCCAAAAAATGGGTGAAGTCACAAAATAGGCAATTTCTCAAGCAACATGTATGGACAGCCCTAAAAAGCCAGTCTGTAAGCTCAACAACAGCAGCAACCACATTTGTTGTGTTTGTCACTGAGCCTCAACTCCCAGCAGAGAACTTAGCTTATCATAATGCTCCATAAATATCTGCTGAATGAATAAAACTAATAAAAGGGAACTCTCAGGAATTACTTGGTGGCACTGAAAGTTTGTGCAATCTTCCTGCAGAGATTAGGAATATATAACAAAACTTTATGGGATTGAAAACCTTGAACTGAATAATTACACTTATCAGAATTTATCCTAAGGAAATAATGTAACAAGCAGACATAGATTTACATTCAGGATGTTAACCACTTAAAATGAATAATGTTGGAAAACCACCAAAACATATATCAAAAAGGGAATACTTAAACTACAGGCCATACTACAGGCGATATTGTGGGTTTGGTCCCAGACCACTGCAATAAAGCAAATATAGCAATAAAATGAATCACATACACTTTTCGGTTTCACAGTGCATATAAAAGTCATGGTTACACTATACTGAAGTCTATTAAGTGTACAATAACATTATGTCTAAAAAAACAATGTACATGGCTAGGCGCAGTGGCTCATGCCTGTAATCCTAGCACTTTGAGATGCCAAGGTGGGTGAATCACGAGGTCAAGAGTTCAAGACCAGCCCAGCCAAGAGGGTGAAACTCTGTCTCTATTAAAAATACAAAAACTGGCTGGGCATGGTGCCAGGCACCTGTAATCCCAGCTACTTGGGAGGCTGAGGCAGAGAGTTGCTTGAACCCCGAGGTTGCAGTGTGCCAAGATTGTGCCACTGCACTCCAGCCTGGGCAACAGAGAGAGACCCAATTTCAAAAGAAAATGGATATGCCTTCATTAAAAATGTTTTATTACTAAAAAATGCTAACAACCACCTGAGCCTTCAGTGAATCGTAATCTTTTTCCTAGAGGAGGGTTTTGCCTAGATGTTAATGGCTGCTGACTGATAAGGCTGGTGGTTGCTAAAGGCTGGGGTGGCTGTAGCAACTTCTAAAAATAAGACAACAATGAAGTTTGCTAAATTGAATGACTCTTCCTTTCATGCAAGATTTTTCTGTAGCATGTGATGCTGTGTGATAGAATTTTACCCACAATAGAACTTCTTTCCAAATTAGAGTCAATCCTCTCAAACTCTGCAGCTGCTTTATCAACCAAGTTTATGTGATATTCTAAATCTTCTGTTGTGATTTCAACAATGTTCACAGCATCTTCATGATGGATTTTCTTGAGAATCCATCTCAAGAAACCATTTTTGTTGCTCATCCATGAAAAATCCTCATCTCTTCAAGTTTAATCATGAGATTGCAGCCATTCAGGTGCTGTTTTTACTTCTAGTTCTCTTGCTATTCCCACCTCATTTGAAGTTACTTCCCCCACTGAAGTCCCGTACCCCTCAAAATGATCCCTGAGGGTTGGAACCAACTTATTCCAAACCTCTGTTAACCTATGTTGATATTTTGTCCTCCTTTCATAAACCACAAGTGTTCTTAATAGCATTTAGAATGGTGAATCCTATCCAGAAGGTTTTAGATATATTTGTCCAGATGCATCAGAGCAACCCCTTTCCATGGCAGCTACAGCCTTGCGAAATGTGTTCCTCAAGTAAGAAAGTCAAAATTACTCCTTGATCCATGGGCTGCAGAATGGATATGTGTTAGCAGGCATGAAAACAGCATTTACCTACTTGCACATCCCTGTCAGAGCTCTTGGGTGATCACGTGCATTGTCAATGAACGGTAATGTTTTGAAAGGAATCGTTTTTTCTGAGCAGTAGATCTCAATGGCAGGTTTCTTCAAAGAAACCATGCTGTAAACAGATGTGCTGTCATCCAGGCTTTGTTGGTCCATATATAGAGCACAGGCAGAGTAGATTTAGCATAATTCTCAAGGGTCCTAGGATTTTCAGAATAGCAAATGAGCATTGTCTTCAACTTAGGTGATGACATTAATCCCTAACAAGAAGGTCAGCCAGTCTTTTGACACTTTGAAAACAGGCATTGACTTCTCTCCAGTGATGAAAGTCCTAGACGGCATTTTTGTTTAGTAGATGCTATCATATTTACACTGGAAATCTGTTGTTTAGTGTAGCCACCTTCATCAATTATCTTAGCTAGATCTTCTGGATAAATTGTTACAGCTTCTACATCCGCGCTTGCTGCTTCACCTTGCACTTTTATGTTATGTAGACAGCTTCTTTCTTCAAACCTCATGAACCAAACTTGCTAGCATCAATCTTTCCGTCTGCAGCTTTCTTGCCTCTCAGCCTTTGCAGAATTGAAGGGAGGGACTTGCTCTGCATTAGGCTTTTGGCTTAAGGGAATGTTGTGACTGATTTTACCCTCTATGCAGACCAGTAAACTTTCTCTATATCAGCAATAATGCTGATTAAAAAAAAATCATTTGTGTGTTCACTGGAGTAGCATTTTAAATTTATTAAAAAACTTTTCCTTTGCTGTTTGGTCCAAGAGGCCTACCTTTTGGCCTACCCTGCCTGTTGACATGCCTTCCTCACTAAACTTAATCATTTCTTTTTTTTTTTTTTTTTTTTTTAAGACGGGGTTTCACCGTGTTGGTGAGGCTGGTCTTGAACTCCTGACCTCAGATAATCCGCCCGCTTGGATTACAGGCGTGAGCCACCATACCCAGCCAAGCTTAATCATTTCTAGCCTTTGATTTCAGCCAAGACGTGTGCAACTCTTCCTTTTACTTGAACACCTGGAGGTCATTTTAAGATGATCGGTTGGCCTAATTTCAGTACTGTGAATAGGGAGGCCCGAGGGAAGCAAGAGAGAGATGGGGAATCGCCAGTTGGTGGAACAGTCAAAACACAGACAACTACTGAGTTTGCCATTTTATATGAATGTGGTTCACAATGCCCCTAAATAATTATAATAGTAACATCAAAGGTCATGGATGACAGATCATCATAACACATATAATAATGAAAAAGCTTAAGATAGTGTGAGAATTACCGAAAGATGACACAGAGACATGAAATAAGCACACGCTGCTGGAAAAATGAGGCAGAGAGGCTTGCTTCCAGCAGCATTGCCACAAAATTTCAATTTGTAAAAATTGTAATATCTGTAAAGCACAATAAAGAGAAGCACATAAAATTATGCCTGTCTACAAAAGACATTACACTTCTGAAGGCTCATGAGCATATATGATGTTTTCTACAGTTTTTCTTCCCACCAGATACTGTATCGGATAGAGGGAGTTTTCCATTTTATACCTTGCCAAACATTTTTTAAT
This sequence comes from Sapajus apella, assembly GCF_009761245.1. Classification (NCBI taxonomy): domain Eukaryota; kingdom Metazoa; phylum Chordata; class Mammalia; order Primates; family Cebidae; genus Sapajus; species Sapajus apella. Next base: position 23,556,731 of record NW_022436944.1, on the reverse strand, counting down.
TAATATGTCTTGAATGTTTTTCATTAAATGCTTTTTCTGTATCTACTGAGAGATTGTGAATGTAGTAAACTATACTCACAACTTTCTAATATTAGGGTATTCTTATATTCCTGGGATAAATGCAGGTTAGTCATATGTATTATTTTACATTGATGACTTTGGCTTATTGATTGTTCATAACCTTTACATCTATGTTTATGAGATTGGCATGTATTTTTCATTTTTGTTATTGACATAAACTGATTTTCATTTCAGGAGTATTATCCTAGCCTCATGAAATGATTTGAGGTGCATTTCTCTTTTGTCTTTTCTCTTTTATGGTTTGTGTAAAATTGGAATGATCTATCCCTTGAAAGTCAGAAAGAACTCACCTCTGGGCTTTGTGTTTTTGGGTGAATGGATTTTTAGCTACTGACTCAATTTCTTTGATGATTGCAGGGCTATTTAGGGTTTTTTCTTTCTTCAGATAATTTAGTCAGTTATACGTTTCTAGAAAATTGTCCATTAAAGTTTTCTGATGTATTTGCATAAATTGTGCATGACACGTTCTTACCTTTTCAATCTCCACAGCATCTCCAGTCATGCTCTTCTCTTACAGCATTGCTTATTTTTGCTCTCTCTCTCTGACTTATCAAAATAGTCTATTTCATTTGTCTTTTCAATGAAACAACTTTTGACTTTGTTAATCCTCTTTATTTCAGTTTGTCATCTATTTCTTTTTATTTCAGCTTTTATTTTTTTTATTTTTTATTTTTTGCTACATTCTGCATTCTTTGGATTTGTTCTGTGTGTTCTTTTCCTCACTTCTCACACTGGTACCTTAACTCATTAAATTGAAGTCTCTTGTGGCTTTTAATATAAATGTTAAAGGATATAAATACCTTAATTTCAATTAAATGCTACATTTAATTAGCTGCATCTGGAAAATTTTGGTATGCAGGCTTTTATCGTATTTATCTTATAAAATTAATTACAATCAAGTGAATACATAAATCTGCTTTTAAAAATTAGAACATTACTAATGATAGAGTCTCCTTTGATTACCCTTCTTTGATTCAAATTCTCTTCTACCCTATGTAAAACATTTTTATTGAGAGAGATATATTTGTTAAAGTATTAGTGTATTTTTATGTGTTTTAAAAATAGTATCATTCTGAAAATATGCTGAGAAGTAAATTTGCTGGTAATAGGCTTGTATATGATTACTTTGAATAGATACTACAAAATTGTCCTTTAAATGAGCATATAATTTTTCATTTTCATGTGTAGTGTGTTAGAGTACCTGCTTTCCTAAAACCTTACCAATACCTAATCTGATCAACTTAAATTTTTTTTAGTCCTATGAATATTATCTTATAATCATTTTAATTTTTAGTCTCTGATTAATAGTAAGTTTGAGCAATTTCTGTTTATTGAGCAATTGAAATTCTTATTTAATAAATAGCCTATCTGTTTCTTAACTGTTTTCTGTAGATTTTTGTGTAACATTATTTTTATCTATTGAGTAGATATTATGGAATGCTTGTAGCAGTGAAATATAAAAATAAAAAATACAACAAATATCTATATGCTTCTTGTACAGTTGAAGAGAAATAACATGACCTTTATATTTCAGAATTGCCCTATACGCCTCTGGGATTCCATCCCATCCTGTACACCTCCACAGTAATTACTATCCTAAATTTTGTGTTCTTAGTGCCTTGCTCTTCACTATACTTTATTGCGTATCTTAGCATCACAGAACAATGTATTATTTGTTTTTTTGTTTTTCAAATTTACATAAGTGAAATAATGCTGCATATATTACTCAATATTTAGTTCTTGAGATTCATCCACATTGTTTGGCTATAGTTATAATTCACTCATTTCCTTACTATATGGTATAAATAAGTGGAAATATGTTATCTATCGATAGATAACATATTTCCACATCTATCAATAAATAGATAGATGGACATTTGGGTTGTGTCCAGTTCTTTGCTATAACAAACAGTGGAACTGACTGTTCCTGTACTTGTCTCCTGATGTGCACAGGAAGCATTTAACTAGACAGTATCTACTAGGAGTTGAATTCCTGCATCACAACAAACATCCATCAGCAGTTTTATTAGATAATGTTTAGATAATTAGATAACTGTTTTCCAAAGTTGTTCAAATTCACACTTCTACCTGTAATATGTAAACAAATGTTCTATTGCTCCACATCCTTGCCCAAACTTGACATTTGTTCATTTATTTATTCATCAATTCAACAAAAAGCAACTGATGACCTACTGTGTGCCAGCTACTGTTGTAGGTGCTGGAGATGCAATAGTGAAAAAACCTCCCAAGAATACCTTTTTGGAACATAAATTATGAGGAAAAGCCAATAAACAAGACAAATAACTTGAAGATCTAGTGTATTAGATAGCTACAAGAGCTAACGTGGACAAATAAAGCATGAAGGGAGATAAAATGTTGAGGTAGGTGTTGAAATTTTAGGTAGTGTACAACAAACGTATCACTGCAAGGAGGCTTTTTTGGCTTTTTTTTTTTCCTTAAAAAATAAAACTGAGAGAAGAAGCCAGGTGGACATTTGGAAGAGGTGGGCATTCTAGTTAAAGAGCAAGATAAAGATCCTGAGAGACATCAAGGAGCCTAGTGAGGATGGAGCAAGAAGTAGAACGGAAGAAGAGATCAGTGTGGGAATCACGGACCAGATGATCTAGGAACTTCCAAGACTTACGATGAGTCTGGATTTTAGTGGGGAGGAAGGGACGGCACTGGAGGGTTTGAGGAATAAAGTGTCATGATCTGATAATGCTTTAACACCACCATTCTAGCTACTGTATTGAGATAAGCCTAGAGAGAGTCAGGGCTAAAGTAGAAAAGCTGGTTAGAAGATTATTGTCATCGTCCAGGTGGAAGATGTTAGTGGCCTGGGCCAGTGTAGGGGCAAACGGGCTACCGAGAAGAGACACAATTCTGTATCTGTTTTGAAAGTAGATAGAGGTGAGAGGATTTTTTGAAGGACCAAAGTTGGGGTGTAAGAGAAATAAATCAAATATTACATCTGCATTTTTGGCCTGAACAAACAGAATAATAGAATTTCTCCTAACGAGGAAGTTAATACTTGAATGGCTTTTTGTTGTTGTTGTTGTTGTTGTTGGGTGAGTGAATAGGAAGGAAAGGAGGAGCCAATTTTGGATGTGTTAAGTTTAAGATGCGTAATAGATATAGAAGGCAAATGGATATGCAAGGCTACAGATTAGGAGAGGAGTCCAGGCTAGAGATGCATATTTGGAAACCATCGTAAATAAGTGGTATTTAAATTCATGAGTCTAAATCAGATCATCTTGGAAATAAACATAGAGAGAAAACAGAAGAAGTCCAAGGCCATTCCATAATCCTAATTCCTAATTGCTAATGTGGTCCTATGGACCGATGTTTGCATTTCCCTTAAATTCATATGTTGAAGCACTCACTAATCCCTACTGTTATGGTATCCATTTGTGGGGGGAAGTAATTAAGTTTAAATGAGTTCATGAGGGTGAAGCCCCTGTGATGAGATTAGTGGCTTAATAAGAATAGACTTGAGAGAGACTTCTCCTCTATTCATCATGTGAGGATATAGCAACAAGGTAGCCACCAGCAAATGAGGAAGTGAGCCCTCACCAGATACAAAATCTACCAGCACTTGGATCTGGGATTTAGACTATAGAAATGTAAGACATAAATGTTGTTTAAACCACCTAGTGGTATTCTGTTATAGCAGCCCAAACTGATGAAGACAGTTGACAAACAGATCTTCTAACATGCCAGGTCGTGTTATAATACTTTATACATCATAACTCATTTAATTACCACAATAATTCCATTAGGTAGAAAGAATCATTAACCTCACTTTATAGATGAGAAAACAAAAACCCAAAGAAGTGCAGTGACTTTCCCAAGAGCATAAAACTAGTATATGGATCTGGGATCTGAACCCAGGTAGTCTGACTGTAGTCTGTGCTCTTAACCTTATACTTTATGTTTTGTTTTTCCAAATATAGCAGTTGTGGTTTGATTTGGACTCCCAACATAACCACTGATGTAGAGCATTTTATGATATACTGATGGCCATCAAGACTTCCTCTCCTGTAAAACACCCGTTCATTTATTTTGTTGATTTTTAAAATTAATGAGTAGTTTGTCTCTTGTCAAATTGAAGGAATTCTTTATTCTGGATACTAACCCTTTGATAGTTATATGTCAAATGGCAATTCTTTTTCTGTTTGTGACTAGAATTCATATTGTTCTAAAAATGTCTTTTAATGAACAAAAGTGCTTTATTTTAAGATAGTCAAATTAACCATTTTTAAATAATTTTTTGTGCTTTAAAACTCTTTCCAAACTGAAATGATAAAGACTCTCTTCTAAATATTGTATGATTTTTGTCTTTCATATTTAAATATTTAATCAAATTTAGGTAAATAAATGAAAACTAATCTATACTTACAGAATCAAGATAGTAGCTATCTTTTTTCCGGAAGAAGAAAGGGGTCACTGAAAGGGGAAAGAAGGGGGTTTCTAAGGCAGCTACCTTTATTCAGGGAGAAGGAAGGGGTCATTGAAAGGGGCAAGACGCAGGCTTTTGTGATTTGGATACTGGTTACACAGTTGAGCTCAGTTGTAAAAATTCAGCAAGCCATATACATATATGCACTTTGTGTATAATTCAATAAAATGTTTAAAAAGTAAAACCTGACAGTCTTTCCATTTTGATGCATGAGTTTAATTCATTTACGATTTTGTTTACTGTAGATATATTTGAATTTCTACCACGTTTTCAAATTACTCTGCCTTTTTCTATGCTTTTATTTTGTTGCTGTTTCCATTTCCTGCCTCTTTTTGTACTGATTATTTTTTTCTTTTTTATGTCTCCACTGTGTAGAAAGTTATATATTCTATTATGATACATGTATTTTGCTTGGGTGGATTACTCTTAATACCTTTTATAAGGACTCAGATTCCTTCAACCTGTTTGCTCTTTAATAATTTGTTTCTTATGTTTTTGTTTTCATCTTTCATTTCTTTAATTATTTTAAGTGTATATATATATATATAAACTTTATAATCTTTATCTAGTTATTATATCACATAAAAGTCTTGACGTCTAAATCTGTTGTTTGCCACTTCTGCTGTCTGTCAATGATTTGTTTCCTTGCATATTTTAAAATCTGGACTGTGAGCTCGTGTTGGTGGGGCTTTAGTGAAGGTGACATCTATGTGGTCTTGGATGAGAGTGTGGTCTTCCAAAGATGCTTTTTGTCTTTGTTTTAGCCAGTTGTTCCAAGAGTACTTCCAACCTAACATTATGTTTTAAATTGATATTTCAGTTTGAGCCTCTTGACCTCATAGCAATATCAACTTAAACCACAAACCTCATTGTCAAACTTGAGGTTTAAATTTCCTAGGAATACATCTTTCTCTGTCTAGAACACAGCAATACTTTCTGAGATATTGCAGATAGTTTCTCACATTTAAAAACTATTTATCAAACAAATATATCCCAAAATTATATCCCAAAAACCAAACTTGAAAAAAGTTTAAAACCATTATTTGTATCCCTTTAATTCAATCTCTATTTATTTCTAAATATTAGTTGACTATCTACCTTGTGCCAAGATATACAATTCTTGTCTTTGGGGATTTATGGTCTTTTTACACAGAAATGGCCAAAATCTAATATGGTCACCACAACTTCTCCTTCCTAGGCTCATGACAGGCATTTTGTTGATCCCAGCTCTTTTTCCACTGATTATAGAAACTGTCACAGACTCCACCTTCACAACACATTATCACTTCATCTGAGTTGTCACTTGGTATCCTCTATCATCTCATCCTCCCTGATCTAGGAGCAAGATCTGTAGCATCTAGTATTCACACCAAATATAAATAAACCAGCTTCCAAGATCACAAAAGCCTCAGCACTTTCAGGGTGGCAGAAAAACAGCCAGACCCACTAAAGGCTTCCTCTTGCAACTTCACACTACCCCTTGTCTCTGCCTATACTAAGATGCAACATTGCCACCGCATGCCATTATAATCAGTACACTAGACATCTATAAAAACATAAAAAACTGTAAGAGGAAATATGCTCAAAATTCCAACAAAACAGACCCTAAATCATTACCCCGAAAAAGATAGAAAGGCTAATAGAAAGAAGAGACAGAGTCTGCTAAGTGTCTCATTAGGCCCACTGCCTGCCTCTCATTACCTGCACCTCCTGATTCTCATTAGGCCTTCCCTCATTTCATTTGGGTCCCAGGTCATTGCTTATTTTCATATGGGGACTATATAACAAGGTCTCTTCCAGTCCCAGAATCCCATGGGGAGAAAAAGAGAAAATGTCAATAATTAATGAGCTGTCAGGGAGTGAGAGTTTTAGCACCTCCAAAGTCATATAAAAATTCCTAGTCCACTCGTCTTGGGAGTGCCTAACAAAAGGCCAGCATTTAACTTTTTTGAGTGAATTATTATTTTTTACAAAACAATGCTTAGCTTTGCTTTCAAAGTATATGATTTTATAAAGAGGGAAGAAATAAACTTGTAAATTGAAATGACAAATGTGTATAGAATAACTTTTTATCTTTTACAAAACTCCAAAACCCTGAAGAGCTTCCTATTTTTGTTAATTTGGAAAAACAAATAAGTAAAAATAATTATGTAATTAGTTTTATAAAAACTCCAAGCTAATCATAGTAATCACTCCTCCTCATAACTTGTACCTGTTAAGATCTTTTATATTTAGTGTTAAGTCATGTAAAGAAAGTGTTGAGGTGGTAAGACACAGCTTGAATCCCAGCTCTTTGGTTGCTTGCTGTGTGAACTTGAGAACTTGAAGTCCCAATGTCATTTTATGTAAAATTGGAGAATTTAATACCTACTGTGCAAACTTGTTATATATTTCCCTTTCTGGCAAACATGAGGGGATCAATGAAAGATAATCATTATCATTGTATTTTTGTAATCCTCTCAATGTCCAGCCGAAAGGGATTAAATTATTAATTGTTGGAAGACAATAAATCATGACAACATTATGAATATTATCTATACCTAAGGTAAGGAGGAGATAAAAATGTAACAAAATATGGATGGTACACATATTTATTTATTTTTAATTCTGACACATAAGCTATATAAAAAGAAGAAAGAGTTGAATATAAATGTCTCTTCCACCTAAGTGAAACAATGATATCTATTAGTACTGTTATTTTTTGACATGCTGAAAGAACATGATTTTGGGGTCCTTTCTGAATGTAGACTTCAATGCCTTAGCAGGCCAGATAGAAGACTGAGAAAGGAGGACCAGAATGTAGAAGGAAGATCAGGAAAGGGCTGGGTGTCTCAGAGAAACCAAGTGAAGAGAGGGGTTTTGAATAATGTTCCTATTATTTACAATGAAAAATGCTAAGCTGAAGATAAAAAACCTAAGAGAGATCAAGAGCCTGAAGATACAAATACAAGAGGTGGGGGATGGAGAGGATGACCCAACTCTCTGAGATCCAAGTCCCTGCTGAGGAAAAGGATGGAGGCTGAACTGAGATGGGAGATCAAGGTTAATAGACTTCTCTTCCAACTGATGGCCTCAGTTGTCTTTGCCAAGCTGAAGGCAAGACAGTCAGTAAATATGACCAGGGAGAGGGAGAATGGAGAATATGCAGAGAAAGAAACAGATTAGCTTTAATAGAGAAGATTGTTTGATGACTCTGTTTTCTTTTTAATATGTTAATGGCCACTTTGAAAATGTTTGACAGTACTAAAATCAGCTTATGAGCTTACGCATATTTTTTTGAAATGAACCCCTATAATTTAACCTACACTAAATCATTTGGACTTTCCAGAGTCCCTATCATTTTGACAAATTTGTTTAATTAGATATCTTAAGAGTCTATATCTCTATCAATCAAGATGAAGCTATGATTTGAATATGGTTTGTCCCCACCAAAACTTATGTTGAGGTTTGGTTTCCAATGAGACAGTGTTGAAAGGTAGTGCCTTTAAGAAGTGGTTTAAATGGATTAATATCTGTTTTTCGAGACTGGGTTAGTTCTCATGGGAATAGGTTGTGATAAAGTAAGGCTGCCTTTCCTGTTTTGCCTCCTTGTACATGTCTACTTCTCTTTCTGCTTTTCTGCCCATTTTATAATGCCATAGCATGAAGCCCTCATCAGAAGCTAGCCAAAGATGGCTGCCTGATCTTGGCCCTCCCAGCTTCTAGAATCACAAACTAAAAAAGTCTTTCCCTTATAAATTATCCAGTCTCAGGTATTCTGTTATTGCAGTGAAAAATGGACTAAGACAATGAACAAAGCATATTGAATGCTGTATAGATGTCAAAAGAATAGTGAGCCTAGGCAAAATATGGGTTACCTATGTAAAAAATGCTAGCCAAAGGAGGATGCAGTTAATTTGAGAACTAGTTCTTATCTTTTAAAGATTTATGTTAAATGTTATTTCTCTTTTTTATAAATTATCATTTAAATTAATACAGATCAACTATGAAAAGACCTCATTGTGAACAGTGAGGACAAAACTTCTATAAGCATTGATTATATGCCAAATGATATCCCTGTGTGAGGAAGATACTACATGATCCATTTTGCAGGGGAAGCCTCTGTGGCTTAGGAAAGTTAAGTGACATATTCAAGGTCACATGACAATTAAGTTGCAAGCAGAGACTCTAATCTGGCTCTGTCAACATAGTGACTGGTACTTTCTCTAGAAAGTGGAAGTAGCATATGAGTCTCATACTCCCAATCATCCCACAGATCGCTCTTTGCTCTGTGTGTCTCCTGGGGAAGTATTTCATCATTTACTCTGAAAATAGCATTCAAATGTCATCACAACCTTGCAGCATATTTCTGAGTCTGTGAGTACCGAGGAACATGTTAACCCTTTACAACATGCCCCTTCACTTAGATAATGTCAGTGAATTTTTGTGGAATCTGATTAAAATTTATGCATAAACAGGAAAGGATAAAATAATCAAAATCCACAAGTTGTGAGAGAAGAAAAGTAGATAATATCTAGTTACATTTATTTGACCAATAATGACAAAAGAAAAAAGAGAATTGATGGGGAAATTCTTAGTTATAACTCTCAAGCAGAGAATGCAGGATACAAAATTGTATATATACAGTTTATTCTTGATAAGTGAAAATAGCTATAAAAAACTAGAAGTAAAAAATGTAAAAATATTAGCAGTTACGGTGGTAGCTTTTAGGCAACAGAATTTTCCTTTAGTCTTATTACTGTTTTACATTTATCAATACTATGGAATTATATCATTTTTATAAACAGAAAATTTTAACTAAACCGAAGCCATCACTGAAACCTTTTGGCCAGTGGCTGTGATGTCTGGGTCTTTTAAATCCACAGGGGAAGCTAAACCCTCAAACCATGGTCGTGTCTTCTCTGGGGAAGACAGTGGGCAAAGCAGATGTCTAGAAGCACCAAAACGAAAAGTCTTTAGGGTTCGTTTTCTCCTTCCAAAGAATGGAGCCATCTGCACCTCTGCATATGGAAGTTTCATTTCATGTGTGTCACAGCCTTGAGGACATGAGTGTCCAGGAATGCTTAGGGGCAGGCTGCTCTGTAGGCATTTGGTAATACAAGAAAAGAGGTAGTAACAGCCCAGCAATTCCAGCTATCTTTATTGCAACTCCAAGCTAATATACTTACTTCCTACATTTTAGCATCTATGCCAGGTTTAAAGAAACAGACCTGCCCATAATTTAAGAAGAGAAAAGCCTCCTACTGCCCCCTACATTGTCCCTCCCATCGCCCTTCACAGTGTTGCTGCATCTTGCCTCCTCACAGCAGAGCTCACCTCGAGCAAGCAATTCCATTTCTAAGGAGACAGAGGACAATTTATTCAGCTTCAATTTGCTGAGAGGAAAAACCTCCTATTCTCTAATATTAATTCTTGAAGCCGATTCAAAAACAATTTTCGTTCTTTGCCAGGGTTTGAGGCTTTGAAAGATATTAATGTAGACAGTCTTTGAAATATTAGGAGTTGGCAGCCATTGTAAGGATCCTGAACTTAGGAAGCATAAAAGGAAGTCTCAGGGCAAAGTATATGTTATTCTGTGTAGTGAAATATATATCAAGCTTCTTGTGGGGTAAGGGGCTTGGGCACCCCTGGGGAACTATGGACTATATATACATAGCTATGACATTCGTTTAAAGCAGATCTGCCCTGTGATAAGGATCAGGGTTATTGGAGAGCTCTTTTATTATTTTAAAGTAAATTTTTTACATCTCTAGTCCTGAAACACCCTCTATGCAGTTTTAGACATATACAACTTGGAATCCACAGCCTACAGAGAATAGTGATGAGATGATAGCACATTTCAGTGCCTGCATTTCTCTCTCAAAGATTCAATATTTTTATTTTAGTTTTTGATTTTTACCATTTTTCACAGATAGCATGTAACGTATCTCCACTGGTCTTCTTCAAGCTTTACTGTAAGATTCACAAACTTTAGCATTTTAACTGAACACATTAGTCCTCTTCAAGCACAGTAGGCTCTAATATGGCTAAAGTGTTTTCTTGACATGTGACAAAACCTGACAACTTGTGTTTTTTATTACTAGAATTGTCTACTGGTTCAGGAGAGTAAAAATTAGGGAACCCTAGCACAAGGCTGAAGAAACTTCATTAGGTCGAGTGTGTTGTTTCACTTAACTGAATAGTTGTCTTGGTGCCACACAGTATGTGCCTAGTGGCATTGTGCCAGAATTGGAAGATAATCCTATAGACTCCCTGCTCCAGTCCATCTTGTATTTTATCTTTCTAAAACACAGATGTGCTCATGCCATTGCTTATAAATCTTGGTTGGCTCCTTCCTGTCTACCAAATAAAACCCAACTGCTTAGCAGTGCATTCAAGACTCAAGACCCTCCAAGTCTTAGCAATAGGTTCACGTCCCTTCCAGTGTTTAACCCTGGGGCACAACTAAAGGGCTCTAAGCACTACAGAGAAGACTGCTGTGCAGGAAGCAGTGGTCCAGGTAGAGGTGAGGGGCAGGATTAGTAGGACAGAGCGTGGCACTTCACGTCAAGAGCTGGGCAGTGTGCACTAGGAACAAGGTGAGAGGCACTGTCACCAGGCTAGGGCTGGACTGTGGTACAGCCAAGGCTAATTGGCTGTAACTGAGAACAGAACTTTGGAGAATAGGAGTTGGAAGAGAAGGAAGAAGACTCAAAGCCAGAGAGAAATGGAGAAAATCATTTCCATGTCTTTTCCTACAGGAACTACTTCCATGGGCAGGCTTCGTAGGAATGACAGTTACTCAATGGAAGGAAAAGTGGGTTTCCCTCTTTTAGACTTATTTTGGACTCAGATTCCTGGGTTCAGCTCTTTGCTCCACCACTGTAGGCTCTGTGACCTCAGTCAGGTTACTTTGCTTTTCTATGCCTCCTTTTAGCAACCAGCAAAATGGTGCTAAGAATTATTGTCAGGATTAAAAATTATTAGAAGAATTCAGAATTACTGGAAAGATTAAGCCAATTAACTCGGTTGTCTATATATAATAGGTCCTCAATAAATCTTACCTATTACCATTTTATTATTATGAGTTGAGACATTTTTTTCTTTACACATTTGGGAAATAAGAAAGCACAGAAAGCAGAATTTGACTGCAGTGTCGTAAGTGGGCGATCAATGAATCCAAGTTTGCTGTGATCTTTTCCCCTTTTTGCACTGAAAGTCCTGTATCCCAGGAGTAGCTGGTCACCCTATAACCCTATGACCAACTCTGTGAGGGTGGAAGCTCTTTGCAAACAGCATACCAACCTGCTTAGCAACATGAAAACAGCTGAATCACATAAAATCACCTTTTCTATAAGGCCTAAACTATCAGAGAGCAGCAATTTCATATGGTCCGAACAAGTAAAAAGTCCTGGAAGAGGCAAAGGAGAATAAGCTACCTTCTATACATTATCTTATGTCTGGATATTTTTGTCCTTCTAGCTCAAAAGTAAAAAGAAAAAAAAAAAGAAAAAAAAAGTTGTGACAAATATGTATTAAGCACTTACTGTGTGCCAGACATCAGACTACCTGATATATCAGGAGTTTAATATCTTTACTTTGATTGATCTTCATGACTCATAAATTAGGAGAACCAACAATATGAAATAGTGAAAATGTGAAGCCATCAAGAGCATTAACTTTAAAGAGATGGAAATAAGTCTAAAGGAGAACATGTATATCTTACAGATGAGGAGAGTGCCAGGGCCATAAAGGAGGAGACAGAGTTGCAGATGAGGAGGGTGAGTCACCCTGTACCAACAACTACGGAGAGAGCTAAGGTGCTTGAGGGTAGAGATGCTGTCAAGCCTCTAGAGCAAAAATTGCAGCAGCTAATTTCAGAGTGGGACATGCCTCTCTGGGAGGAAGTCAACATCTTATGATCAGAACCACAATACTGAGATAGCTAAGAAAACACAAATTCAAATTTTAAAACATTTTTTTGTAAAAACACAGGAGAGAGAAAAAGTCCAAGTTCACTTTGGCTTTTGGAAGAGACCCAAAGGATTTCTTAATTCAACTGAAGCATTTTGGCCTCAATTCTATTAAAACATTCTTAATTCTTTGATACGTAATCCCCTCTAGGGGTTTGAATACAACAAAGGCATGATGAAGTTTTGTTTAGGGAATGTCATCCCATGAAAGTATTTGCCAGTGGATTTTGGAAGAATTCAACACTGTTTTGTTGGATGATTTTCTATACCAGGTGAACTGAACCCATTAGAGCAGAGATTTTTATTCAAGAAAACTTGAGAAAAACTGTAACAAAGGGAAGAGAATAGAAGTCATAGTTTTCAGTTCCAAGGATTCAGTAATCCATCAGTGATTACTGGCTTCTAGGGAGAGAGTTAGATACTAGAGTATTTTGTTAAATGTTTTATGCTTATGTAAATGTATATAGTATTTATTAGTATTTTATAAAGTCATTGATATATACATTGAAAAGGCAAGAATTGAAAAATGGAAGACTAGGAAGATTGGATACTGTATCTGATACTGTATTTCTAGTAAATTTAGCTAATAAAAAGTCTATAAAGGAGTGCCCTATTTTGTTTCTGAATTTGAGATGAGCAGAAAAGAAGCCACTCCCATGACTCTAGGAGGGAAGAATGAGAATGAGGAAACTGGGGGTGTGCTTGCCTGGAGTCTAACCCATGTACCACCTTTATTAGAACCCTGGGAAAGCAGCCTGACATCCCATATTAGCTTTGGCTTCTCACAGTCTGCATTTATGAGTTGGTAGTATGTACTGCACTGAGGGAAGGGAATGGATACCTACCTTTGAGGAGTTTAGAGGGCTGTGACCAACAAGAGGCTATAAGCAAATGAATTATCACACCTAATAAAATATTCAATTTACAATGACTAAGTTAGTGATAAAGTATGGCTGTATCCCCACACAAATCTTATCTTGTATCGAAGCTCCCAGAATTCCCACATATTGTGGGAGGGGCCTGGTGGGAGATAATTGAATCGTGGGCACTGTTTCCTCCGTACTGTTCTACTGGTAATGCATAAGTTCTCACGAGAGCTGATGGTTTTACACGAGGAAACCCCTTTCACTTGACTCTCATTCTCTCTCTTGCCTGCCACGCTGTAAGACTTGCCTTTTGCCTTCTGCCATGATTGTGAGGCCTTCCCAGCCACGCGGAGCTGTGAGTCCGTTAAACCTCTTTTCCTTTATAAATTACCCAATGTTGGGTGTGTCTTTATCAGCAGTGTAAAAACGAACTAATACAGTTAATAAGGAAAAACCTTGACCAAACAGAAAAGTGTGCATGCATTCTCTCAAGTACATCAGAAATCTGAAAAAAAAAAAAAAAAAAAAAAAAAAAAAAAAAAAAACCTATTCAAATAGTTTTTGCAACATGAAGAAAAAGGAGACAAAATCAGACAACTGATAAGGATTGGATCTGGCTTCACACTGTTCTGTCAAGATGGGCATTTCTGATTTAACCAGTGTTACATTGGTAGCTACTCTAACTGAATTCATTGAAAAATTGCCATAATATGATGCAGGATTTGCCTCTGTCAACTTATCTCCTTTTAGCATTTTATGTTTTATTTCATGGAATAAAATAATTCCATCATGAATAAGAAGCTTGAACTACAAGATGTAATTATGAGTCCTAATTCTAGCACTCAGAAAAAAACACAACAAAATAACTGAAACAAAACCTAACATGCATATAGTGCTCATTATGAGCCACAAACACTCTGTAAAAACGAATGCATGAAAACTAATTTAATCTTTACAACACTATTCATTCAACAACAGCTATTTGGTGAGCACTTTTATAGATTCTGGTGCCATGAAGTAGAAGCTCTCATTATCCCCATTTATGAGTGAATTCGATTCATCAGCTCATGCCTCCTCTTGAGCAACTTGGCCTTATTTATCTTTTGAGATTTCAAATGCTACCCTGGCAAGGAAAGCAAAGCATATCCCCAAATTTCCTTTATCCTGATCTTTATTTATTAGTCTTTAGAGACCCTGGTAAATGTAGCTGAATTAGATTTATTTGAGTTCATCTCAAAACAGTGGTAAGGGCATCTTTTCGTGTGTTTGGAGATAGGAATTCATGTTGAGAGAGTGAAGAAGCTAAAACCATGAGCCATCACAGAGTACATCTTCCTGCTGAAAGCAGCACTAAATCAAATAAGACATAATGTATAGGAAGTTTGCCTTAAAAACCTTTAGGAAGGAGACAGTCTACACAGACCTTCACTAAGCTCCTTCTCATTTCCTCTTTATTTTGTTGTTATATAATAAAATATGTAGGTGTAAATTAGGACAAACATGAGGAAAAATTAGATCAAATAATCTAGGAAATAGCTATTTAACATGTATGATATGAGTCTCATTTTAATGAAATAGATCAATACCATGGTCCATGACATAGTAAGTTTAAAAAGCTAAAAACAACAATGAAAAAAAGAAAGTAAAAAGTGAAAGGAAAGAAACTTATGTGTAGGGATAGTTCTCAAAGTATGATCTATTGACCTCTGGGATTTCTTGAGACTCTTCCATGAGGCCAACATGATTTTCAGACTGTTACTAAGACATTCTTTGCTTTGTTCATTCTCATTCTCTGCTGAGTATGCAGAGGAGGTTTTCAGAGGCTACATAATGTGGTATAATCACAATGGATTAAATGCAGAAGCAAATCTGAAAATCCAGCTGCCTTCCATTAAACCAGAAATCAAGGAAATGTGCAAAAATGTGTGATTTACATTGACATGCAATGGATTATTATTTTAAAATAAATTACTAAATATTTCTAAAATACTCATTTTAAGTTTCTAATATGATAAACATTGATACATGTAATCAGTGATATGCTGCTAAATGTTTAACAACTGGCTTTCTGGGAGGATAGGAAGAGCCCTGATTTGTAGCGCAAGCTGATTCCATCGTGTAAATATTCCCACGATGGCAGATTTCAAGCTACCACTGGACCTGGAGTCGAGAGCTGGTACCAGCTGGCTCCAGCTCACCACTGTATATAATTCCCGCAAGCAAAAACTCTTTGGGGGGCCTCAGTAGTTTCTAGAAGTGTAAAGAGGTCCTGTTATCAAAAAGCTTGACAACTACCAATGTATAGTTTAATCACATATTTTGTTTAGAAATATCAATGGATAAAAAACTTCTAAAACGATATACATCAATCTCTAATATAGCAGTTACTTCTAGAGTGGGGAAACTTAAATTTTACTTTACAAGCTTTTGTACAACTTGAATTTTTATAAAAAGCATGAAACTTGAATATAAAAAGAAAAGAAAATTCATTTTAAGGTCCAGAACTTGCTCAGAGACCTCTGGGCCTGAGTTTTCAACTGGTGGGCAGCCTATATGGGCTAGTTTGAGTAATGGGATTTCTTCCAGCCCTATAACCCTATGTTTAATGATATATCCATGCATTCTGGTTCATATCTCACTTAGATAATCACTTTAGAGATGCTAGGGCCCTCCAGTCCTTCAGATGAGCCAGGATCTCTCCTGTGATGAGGCCTCTGCCTGCAGTGCTCTCATTCTTGCCAACGTCTTTTGCCTGTTCACACCTAATGATTCTTTAGGCCTCAGCCAAAGAGTCTCTTCTCAAAGACTTCTCTGATGCCCTGAATAGTCAGGTTTCTTTGTTATATAACCCCAGAGAAATATGTTACTCCCCTCAGAGCACTTAATCCCATGTTGTCTGGGCCCTAAGTGGAGCAGGACTCATGGAGATCTTCACCAACTGCCCATGGGGGCCTGGGCCTTTATAGAGAACACTGCAACTCATTTATTCACTCACAAATAAAAAGTGATGACCTACATATGCTGGGCACATTTCTAGACACTGCAATATAGCAGTGAACAAAGCAGACCAAGTCCCTGCTCTCATGGGGTTGACATTCCCTGGCTCACAGTGACCTGGGGCCTTGCTCCAGGACACATCACAAATGCATGAGTAGACCCAGGCTGAGAATACAGGGCTCCCAAGTCTAGTGCTTGTCCTCTTCCTTGCCTTAATTCCCAGATGCTGAGGTTATATGAAGACTGACCTCAAGACACACAGGAAAATTCAGTATTTGTATTCTTTGACTTCTGGAAGGCATTGGACCAGGTACTAATAATTCCGAAAGTCATAGATCCAGTGCAGTAGAAAAGGCTTCAAAAAAGATGAAGACACAAAAATCTGAAAAAATGCAGTAAGTGAGGCCACATAGATGAAGTAGTCAGACACATGAGCATACCAAATGCGAAACACAGCAAAGCTGACCTTTGTTGTGTTACTGATGCATAACCATAAAAAAAACCCCTGAATCTTTAAATATCATATATCAGAATCATTTGGAGGTAAAGGTATTTTTTAAAATGTGTCTGAGAGAGAGAGAGAGAGAAAGAATTTAAATAGGCCATTGTTGCAAATGTGCCTCTGTCAGGGAAAGGTCTTTGTAGTTAAAGTGAAATGGCATTTCTTTGTTAATGAGGTGAAGATTTATGAAAAGCTCTATGCACATTTTCCAGAAAATAATAATGTAGATGTCTCCTATAATGCAATAAATTTCTAGGTTTAGTCCACCTAACCTGTTGTCTAAAATACAATGCAGTTTCCAACATAAGCATCCATGAATAAATTGAGTCATAACTTGCAAGTTGGAATAATTTACAAAGCTATGGTGAATGCTTTTGTTAAAGATTTCATATGGTAAAAAGTGGGTATAATAATCACCTTCCCAGATTTCACTTAAAAAACAGTTATGGGAAGAAAGCCTACATTTTATACATTGAAAATTAATCCAGTTATTAGATGATACTTTGAAACTCAAGACCAATTTATAGTAATTAAAACATAATAATGTTTCATGAATCAGGCAAATCTGGACATCAAAGGAATATAAAAAAGGATATATTGGTACTTTTCAAAATTTGAAAATAAATTCTAAAATGATTTTAAATAAAGTGAAACTTCTACCCAGCGAAGCTACAAATCAAATCATTTCTCTGTTCACCTAGGTCAAAGTTAAAAAAGTGAGATGATGAAGTTCTATGAACTGTACAATGTGAATATTTTATACCGGTTTCCTCAAAATGGCCTCCCGGAAGTCTGACACTCATTCCTGTGCTAAATGCTCTCTCCTGGAGCCCCCTGCATTAGATGCCTCACCCAGAACCCTGGAACTGCTACTCTCCACCGTCAGGCAATGATGCTGTTTGGATACAAATGGAGTTATTTAGCAGGCAGACCACTGGCTCATGGGCATTTTGATACTCACGATTTGGGTTTATTCCCAGGAAGTGGCAGTGGGGCAGAGCCGGGGGGCCTGGCACCTACCTGAGCCTCATGTGCTGACCAACAGAGTAGATTTAATAATTTCTTAATGACCCAAGTGGGTGCTAGGCTTGACATCTGGAAACTGGTAAACCAGTTGAGATACTGAATATCGGGATCAAAAAGATGTATTTGGATAAATACATTGTTTGGCTTGAGATTTTCTTTGAATTACAACACTTATTGAAGTCATTGGGAAACTATCCACCTAACATTTTGCTTTTTTTAATAAAAACCTTAAAAAACAGTCACTTTTTTTGTACTCTGTGGCATAAGTTGAAGCTTCTGATGTAACTTAAAATCAAGCATTTTTTCCCCAAATAGAATTCCAAGGTTGAGGCCTTTAAAAAAGTAATAGAAAAAGTAACTTTGATTGCATGAATCATATACATGGTTTGGTGAACAACAGAAATTAAACCATTCTTTTAAAAGGAGATCTGATACCTAATTCCTGTATGTTGCCACTTAAATCATAATCCTTGACCAAAGAAAATATTCAGGAAAGAATCACTTAAAAGCACCAAGAAGGCATGTTCAAGTTGAAGTAAAATTAAGCTACTGATGAATAGACAGACTGGAACAAGTCTTAAAGACACCTTAAAACACTTTACTGTTCTGTTGGAAAAGTTGGAATATTTTCTATATCACAAAATCCACTAATATATATTGTTTCTGAACAGAAAGATATATAGGAAAGCTGAACCCTGGAGTCAGATAATATCTTTTTCCTTTCTGCCAAAGATATCTGAGTAGTATATTTTAATGTCCAGTTGAACATTATCAGTAAATGTACATTCTTTATTTTGTGTTTGTTTAAGTTTGGAGAACATTGTGTAACTTGCTTGAAATTAAGTAGTAAAATGCACTTTTGGAAATAGGGTTTTCTTTATCTATTACCAACCAGTTGAATACGCTTCTTATGGTGATAAGAGATTTTAGAGTACTATGACTTAAGATACAAAGGTGCTTTTCATTGGGGGAGGATTTGGTGAGTGGAATAAAGTAATCTAAGATGAATGCTCTTGAGAATGTTTAAGATTCCACAATTCCTAATGCAAATATGTATAATATTTGCACATTGATTATAACTTTAAATATATATTTGATTCTTCTTTACACCTTTACTCCATTATATATAAAACGTTCCACCTATACATAGTCCCGAAAATTATCAAAGTGTACCTTAGCCACAGTTTCTAAGAAACAGACAAGGTAACTTTTCTCCTAATTCATACATGGTAGAGAATGCTAATTAGAAACACTGCTGATGAGATCTGATTACAGTCTCTCAAACCTCCGGAGAATTAACAATGAGAAGATATTACTTTTTGGGACACCGAATAATTGTAGGTGGGGAAAAAGTGAAGAAATTTTACTTTTTTCTAGAATCATCTATGGCATAGTATAGGATAGAATAGATAAGCAAAGTTCCTATAGATTCTATACCTAGTAATTTTCCAAATGTATTTCATGAAATGCATCATATATAAAGTTACTATATGAAACTAAAACTGGAAAGTGAGAGGTGAGCTGGAGGATACTTTGATTTACTAGAGATTAAAGAAAGGTGGCCGGGTGAGGTGGGAAAAGAACTGGCCTTGGAATCAGTTTCAGTCCCATTTTTCCACCTATATTTACTTGTGTAGGCGCATGTAAATTATTTATTCTCTCTGCATCCTAGCTTCCTCATCAATAAAATAGTTGTCAATAATACCTACCTCACTGGTTATTGTGAGGGTCAAAGGTATTAATTTTCACTAGCTGGCACTATTAGTCCATAAGTATTAACCAAATTTGTATTTTACTGAGTTAAAGATCAAAGAAGTGAAGGTAGATTCCCATTTTTTATGTAGCCTAACAGTTTTGCATGCTGCAATTACTACAACGTATCTGTGAATCTTAAATTGAAACCTCCATTTGTGAGCTTCAGGTAGGTGAGCAAGTCACCAGAGAAGGGAGCTTGCCAATTGTTCCTTTTGGTTTTGACTGTGGACTGCCTTCCCAGATCTAAGAACTGTGGGAATACTTATTTGGGTAATGTCTTGGAAACATCCTGCCTGCGAATATAAATGTATTTATACAAATAGCCAAATCTTGATAGTTCTAAGACTCCACCTACTCACACAGAATATAAAATCTCTTGCAGAGTTTTCTTTTCTCTTAAATATTTATGGGACTCCCCAAACGGATCTTCATGAGTGACATTACTGTGCCCTAGGCCACTGGTTCTCAAGCACTGCTGCACTTGAAAACCATCTGGGAAGCTGGAAACGATCCTGCTGCCCACGCTGCACTCCTGCCAGTTAGATCAGAATCTCTGGGCGACCCACCGGCCAGCAAGATTTTAAAAACTCTCTAGAGTTCCAAGTCCCAAGCTCATCAGCATGTGGTTTCCCTTTGAACTCATTTGGACAGTTTGGCTCTGATGTGCTGAATCCAAAACCCACCTGCCAAATGACAGGACCTCAGCCCTTCCCCATCCAGTGTCTGGTGTCTTTCTAGATGCTCAACTCCGGCCACTCATTAGAATCACTTAGGTAGAATTTAAAATACTGCAGCTGAAGTCCCACTCCAGACTAAATAAATTAGAAATCCTGGGCACGGAGCCCAGATATCTGGGATTTGTAAAAAATTCTAACATACTCCCAGGGTTGAGCATTACTGCTCTAGGAGTTTCCAAGAGGAGGGAGCTGGGTAGCACATGTTGCCAGAGCCCAAAGCTGACCAACCCTCAGCTGTGTGCACCAACCTGCCCTTGCTGGATTCCAGCTGCAGCCTGTTCTCCCTCCTCACTGCTACCTACACTGCTGCCACCTGCCACCTGCAATTTTAGGACTGCCTCACTCATTGGGGTATGTGTTATGTTTTCTGCCTCTGGCAGCTTAAGTTCCATATTTGACTGTCTCCTGGTCTTGGCTACTTATTTCTCTTCAATCAGCAGGGAAGTACTTCACTTTCATGTTTCCAGTTCTTTCAGAGATGATCCCTTAGAGTTGAGCATCCACTCAAATTCTTTCAAAGTTACAACTCAGCATTCTGGGGATGGGGTGGGCTCCAGCAGAGTCACTTGTGTTCCCAGGGAAACAATTTACTCCCCACAAAATTTTACTATTTAGTGCTCCCCTTCTCAGAGTGCAGGGATGCCAACAGGCAGGTGGGTTCGGAGGACCAAGTTCATTCTCACGGTGTCCTACAAGAGGATGCTGGTCCTCAGGCCATATCAAACTCCTTTCTATTTATAGGAATTTTCCTCTTAAAGGTTGTTATCCTTTCCTGTGTCTGACTTCTTTCATTAACCCCTTTCACACATATGTCATCACTACATGTCTAAATCCCAATTATGGACAAAATTCAAATTCCTTCTTTTGGGTTGCCTGGGCCTCAGGTCTGCGAAAATTCTGGAGCCTATAATAAGGCGTTTTCTGCCTAGAACATAGGGAATATCATTAAAGAGTGGTGTTGCCTTATTCTACAGGCCAGTGTATCCAATTCCTACAAACAGCCCAGAAATTACATGAAACATTTGGCAGGACCAAATGAGGAAAAAATGTTCACTTAAAATCAGACTATTTTTCACTGGAAGGTTAGATAGTCTCAAACTCTTTTAGTCTCTTGTATGTTTGGATGAAGCAAAAGACCCCTATAGACCTCAACTTGTTAATATAAAAGCAAGCCAAAACCCAAACAGTAAATCAGTACAAAGGGGAAGAATAGTATTTTCCCTGGGGGATATTGTAAATTATTAATTTATGCCAGAAATGAGTACAGACAGTGTCATAAAAATGGATCACTATGACACCAGCCTGCAGAACACCATTTAAGAACACCTGTATAAGGAAATAAAAAGTTAAGACATAATTCCCCTTGGGGCCCCAGGGAAGACCTCGGTACTACTCACAGAACTTCACATTAACCATCCAGAAACCTGTTGTGTCAGAATTCAGAGCATTGAAACTCTGCCAGGACTCATTCCAAGTGCTAGCTCTGATGCCTGTGTGCCTGTCTGTTTCTAGTTGGCCAAGAGGTCTTCTATCCCGGTCCTATGTTATAGGCCCCCATACTATCATCAGAGCAACATCATCAGAAAGAGAAAGCAAGTCAAGGGCTGGGGTATGAAGTAATTGTCCTGGAAACCCCAAATCACACTTTCTCCAGATGTGAATCTCAATGATCATGTGTTCACAGATCTCTAGGGGAAAAGAACTATGTTAATTCATATACTACAATGACTAAGGCAAGGTTAGACATTCTTTCCCAACAGAAGCATTCCTTTATTTTTCAACAGGTATCTTTTCCCTTTTAGTTTGTTCTTGAAAATTTAATTTGCACAAAGCAAGGCACAGCACCAACAAGGAAAAGAAACCTGTTTTAGAGTTTTTTTGTTTTTATTTTTTATTTTTTTAAACAGCTTAGAATCAATGGAAAAATATAACAGAAATAGTTTGCTACCCAGGTATTCACTGTTGAGGCAGGTCCATCATAACGGCTTTTTATTCTCCCTTAAGAAGAGATTGGTCACCGCTGATTCCAATCAGATCCTTTTTCAATGTAACCCAGATCAATTGTATTAAGTGACTCTCCTAAAACTAAACTCTTGTTCTCACTTATTAGATTTCCCTCTGGGGTACTTTATTCAGAGTTATAAATCATATCTTCACTGATGGGATTTTTTGGATTTTTGAGCTGTACCTCCAGAAGCAATTCAATTTCTTTTCTGAAGGAATTGCAAAGATTCAATGTTTTATTAAATACATTTGCTGCATCTTCCGAGCTCATTAAGGAAACGGCATCCTTAACTTTGGCAGCATTCTTTAACAAACACATGCTCAGGCACACATATTCAAACTTAAATGTTTTCTGTGTTGCATCAATAAAATTTAATTAAAATGAGTAGAAAAATTATAGTAATTTCCATTTATCTTTCTAAAATGCCATTATGAGACTGAAGCTCTTCATACTTACACCTATCAAGCAGGGTGATAAAACTGTAATGGGCCATTAAAGGGGGTTATGCCATTACCATCCTTAGAAATTTTAAGGCAATAATAGGCAACCATCTGTCTTGGATGTCATCAAAGCAGGTACCAGGCCAGCTGATCTTCTAAATTCCATTCAGATAAATTTTTCCATTATGCATTGAATCAGATCCATTCATAGAAAGACATGGATCATATAAATTTATATGTTGGTATCTAAGCATTGATGATGGATTTCTTGTTTTCTAAAAGCGAAAAATTAAGACAGAGAGAGCACTATTTTTTTTAAGGAGTTGGGGCTCTACGTAGTGAAAAAGAATATGAAACTATGATTTTGGGGAAAATTTAATAAAGAAAATTAATATTTAGAAAAGGCTAAACGAGTTAAGTAGACTTTCTTTAGGGCTTGGAGGGATGAGTAAGAAAAATTAAGGGAAGACTTTGGAAATTTGTTAGCAAGAAATTTAAAGGTAAATTAGTATGTCACCAAGACATCGTCTATTGGGTAGAGACATAGTCCTGGGAGGTGACTCTGATACAGAACGTTTTATGACAGTGATGGAGAAATGGAATAAAACAACAATGACATCATTCAAGTACTCTTAGTAACATAGAACGCTGATGAATTCTGAAGAAAGCAAGCCAGCAGAGGCAAAATGGAGTAATATATCTGTCATAAGATAAAGAGATGATGAGATGAGATAGATGATGAGACAGAACCAATACTTTGTTGCAAAAAGAAAAGACTCTTCTTGGCTCTACCTATTAAGGCTCTCTCAGGGTTGTTGTAAAGCAGGGAAATAAAAAGATGGAGGAGAGTGGTGATCTGCAGGGACAGGGCTCCCTTCATCCTCCTCTGTAAAGGGGACAGGGAAGAAAAACAGAAAGCCCAAAGAGAGGAGGAAGAATGGATTAGTGATAAAAGGAGAAAACAGTAGAACGTGTAAGTAACTTTAAAATAATCAGGATAATATGTAAAGTTTTATAAATTTAATAAAAGGGGAAAATACATGCATGTAATTTTTCTGTAAGAAAAGGTCTATAGTCAAATACGTACAAAGGACATTAAAACAACAATAAGTTGTGGTGCCTTATTCTATTCTTTGTGTGGCCTTAACTTCTCTAAGACTATGATATCTGATTAATAATAGTATTTACCTTGTAGATTTTATGTGAATATTAATAAGGATAACTAATATGAAACATATATGTTCAGTGCCTGACACAATATAGTATTCAACAATTGTTGATAATAAAATTTTTAAAAACCTGAATAGTTAGAATGTGCATATGCCCAAAATTGACTGAAGAAGCATAAAACCTAAATATTCAACCACATACGAAATTAAAAGCACTATCAAGCAATTACTTCCAAAAATGGCATCGAGCCTCCTGGTAGTTTAAAATGTCCACAAATTATTTGACACCCCCTCCCCCACCATCGCTTCACAATGTAGAGCTTAATTACCCTCCCCTTTACATAGTCCAATTAGCTAATCAATTCTAACAAATAGAATATGACAGAAATGACAGCGAATAACTTTAGAGAATAGTTAATTAAAACTATTGCTTCTTTCTCCCTGCTCTCTCTGGTTTCACTTGCTCTGGGCAAAGTACGCTTTCACACCATGAGGACACCCAAGCAGTCCTATGGAGGACACAGGTGGAAGAACTGAGGTCTTCTGCCAACAGCCATGTAAATGAAGCTCTTGGAGAGAATTCTCCAGCCCCGCCCCAGCCAAGTCTCGAGACACGGAAGCCCTGCCTAACAATTTGTCAGCAACCTCCTGAGACCCTGAGCCAAAACCACCCAGCAAAGCTGATGCTCCTGGATTCCAGGACTTCACAAACTACATGAAATAATAATATAAGTTTGTTGTTTAAAGCTGCTAAATTTGGGAGTAATTTGTTACATAGCAATATATAACAAACATACCAAATGTTGTTTTTAGAAGCAGGTGCTGTGTATTTTTAATTTACAGTGCATATGCCTTGAGCAATGACCCATCTCCAGGTTGACCCTGGGTTGGAAAACTGGCCCGACCCCTCAAAGTCATTGAATTTTCCTGGGTTTCTGTTTCCTCCCATAAAATTCTGAGTTCGAAAGTTTATCTTTCTGGTCCCCCTTATCTCTGAACTTTTTTGATTTCATGACTTAAAATTTCCAACTGCAATTATATGTTATGCTAAACAGATTTGTGGGTGAGTAGGATAGACTTAATTGAGAAGTTATAGTCCAATTACAACTTTGTCAGAGAAAACATTTTATATAAAAAATTGTCAAAGAGAAGCATGGATGGCTTACTTATCTTTATTTCTTTCTGGGTCCCAGTACCCAGGACACAGAGGGTACCCACTATTGAAGGTGCCAAATATCTATGTGTGGTGCCTACTATAATACATGTTGGTTGTGGAGTAAAGGCTTCTCAAGTAGGGAAATAATACTTTCCAGGCATTGCAAGTACACTGTGTTCTTGCCATGGTGTGGGAGCTCCACTCTCATTAGCGTTGAAAAGAAAACACGTATTAGCTGAACTACTAAATGTCCTTTATACAATATAATGAGTTTCATTGAAAAGAATCACAAGCTTAGCTAAGGGGAAATTTAAACACTTTGCCATCATTTATAAATTCAACCCTTCTAGGATGATATTTTTAAAGATATTTTGAATGAAGGAGAAAAGAAAAGTGGTAGAAATCTTGACAAAAGAAATGTAATTAGAGTAATAAAAAAGGCAATTCTATCCTTTATGAAGATATCTTTTATCTTCTCAGAAGCCAGGGAGGCAGGGGCATTGTTGCCCATGACATTCTCTCTCCACTGTGCCTTGGAACAGGTTACTGAGATGGAACGTGACTGCCTTTGTTAAAAGAAATAGAAAAATATGTGCAAAACCATAATCAAAAATCACTGTAATGCAAATCAATAAGGCAGAGACACACTGCAGGAAACACACAAGTAATGGAATTGTGCTTGATCTTTCTTTCAATATCTCAAGATTACCCTAGACATTTGCCTTATGCATCCATCTCATTAAATTTAAATGAATGCATCATGTCGAATTAAATAAAACCACTAATTAGCATATATTGTTTCTCTTCTCTATTTTTTTTATCTTAGAATGTTAATGGTCATAATTCATTCCCTTATTAATTTGTTTATTAATTCAGAAAGAATTTATCTAGTTCTTAAGTTCAAGGTAAAACCAGACGGTAAATTTCCATAAACTTTTCATATAGACCACGATATCCTAACAGGTTAAACAGGACAAAAATATGTCTGGAGTCACAGAAGGTTCAGATAAATTTAGATGTCATATATGTACACAGTTTACTAAAAGGAAGTGTGGTGAGTGTTGAGATCTATGTTGTAGAAGTCACTTATCATGTTTGCTCACAACTAACCCTTAAAACCACTAATAGAGACAAATACTATGAATCCCAAAAGATCCATTGTTCTGTTTTTCCTCAATGATGCTATCACGGTTATCTTTGTAAGGCAGAAATCTGATTATTATCATTATCACTATGCCTAAAAGATTTAACCAATTATGACCCTCATAGGTTTGAATTCTCCCAAGCGGAGCACAATGAGACACTGAAAGGTCCATCTAGATTTACCTCTCCATTTTCACTCTCAGCTGTCTTCCACAAGCTTCCCTTCACTGCTCTCTAACCTGTACCAGCGGCCCACCCCTATCTACTTCTTGGAGGCAACCTGGGACCTAGTCACAGTGTGTTACCTCTTTGTTTCTGGGACTTGTCAAGCTTTTCTTTTTTCAGTTTTTATTTTAGATTGAAGGAGTACCCATGCAGTTTTTTCACATGGGTGTACTGCCTGATGCTGAAGTTAAGGGTACAATGGATCCTGTCACCCAGGTAGTGAGCATAGTACAAAATAGTTGTATTGTCAACCCTTACTCTTTTCCTCACTGCCTTCTAGTAGCTCTTAGTATCTACTGCTGCCATCTTTATGTCCATGAGTATCCAATGTTTAGCTCCCACTTACATGTGAGAACATGTGGCATTTGGTTTTCTGTTTCTGTGTTAATTCACTTAGAATAATGGCCTCCAGCTGCATCCTTGTTGCTGCGAAGAACATGTTTTCATTCTTCCTTATGGGTGTGTAGTATTCCGTGGTATATTTCTTTATCCAATCCATTGTTGATGGGCACCTAGATTGATTCCATGTCTTTCTTATTGTGAATAGTGCTGCAGAACATATGAGTGCATGATTTTTTTGTAGACTAATTCATTTTCCTTTGGATATATACCCAGTAATGAGATTGCTGGTTCAAATGGTAGTCCTATTTTAAGCTCTTTGAGAAATCTCTAAACTGCTTTTCATGGTGGCTGAACTAATTTACAGTCCCATCAGCAGCGTATGAGTTCTCTTTTCTCCACAGCCTCACTAGCATCTGCTTTTTAAAAATAATAGCCATTCTGAATGATGTGAGATAATATCTCATTATGGTTCGATTTGCATAATTAGTGATGTTGAGCATTTTCTCATAAGTTTCTTGGCTACTTGCATGTCTTCTTTGGAGAAGCATCTGTTCGTGTCCTTTGCCCAATTTTTAATGGGGTTATTTGTTTTTGCTCGTGAAGTCTTTCATAGATTCTAATATTAGATCTTTGTCTGATGCATAATGTGTGAATATTTTCTCCCATTATGTAGGTTGTCTGTTTACTCTGTTGATAGTTTATTTTGCTGTGCAGAAGCTCTTTGGTTTAATTAAGTCCCACTTGTCAGTTTTTGTTTTTGTTGCAATTGCTTTTGAGGACTTAGTCACAAATCCTTTCCCAAAGGTGATGTCCAGAATAATATTTTCCAGGTATTCTTGAAGGGGTTTTACAGTTTGAAGTCCTACATTTAAATCTTTAATACATCTTAAGTTAATTTTTGAATACGGTGAAAGGTAGGGGTCTAGTTTCATTCTTCTGCATGTGGCAAGCTAGCTCTGCCAGTACCATTTATTGAACAGGATTCACTTCCCCGTTGCTTATTTTTGTTGCCCTCATCAAAGACCAGATGAGTGTAGGTGTGCAGCTTTATTTCTGGGTTCTCTATTCTGTTTTATTGCTCTGTGTCCATTTTTGTACCGCTACAATACTGTTTTCGTTACTGGCCTTACAGTATAGTTTCAAATTGGGTAACTTGATGCCTCTAGCTTTGTTCTTTTCGCTTAGAATTGCTTTCAAACTCTTTATTAGTTTTATATGTTTGCATACTCTATTCTTTTTGCTTTTATTCTCCATGAAATCTGAATGACAATATCCTAATTAACCCTATACCCAAACTCCAAAACATCCAACCCAAAAATCAGCTTCCCATGAAAACCTTGCCTTCAGTAAGCAACTCGATTCTCTGGTTTTCTATGCGATGTTGTGCATCCCTCTATGTTGGCATCTGCCACATGTGGTTGGTTGTGCATGTGAGTGCATGCATGCATATGCATATATATGTTTGCACACATGTGTATGTCTCCTGCTATTTTAGAACTTCCAAAGGGCAAGAACCATGGGCTATCTGCCCTTGTCTCCTTGGCTTCCAGCATGGTGCTGGCCATACAACCACTGTAGTTCTTAGAACACAACTAGTCCATGTTTGAATTAAAAAGCTGGAAGGTTCTTAAGTCATAACCTGAGATGCTGAGTTGTAGTTGTCATAACCTCAGTGTGAACCTTTTTACTTCAGTATGAACCAGGGTCTTTGGTTTTTGATTGCCTCATCCTGGGATTTGCTTTGACAACTTATTGAAATTGTGTACCCAGTTATTTGGTTGCAAGTTAAATGACACTCTAATTCCGCCTCTCATCTCTATGCATTGCAGTCTTTAATCAAGTAATCTTTACACAATTGTAGTCTAAGAGAAGGAACCAGACACATATCTTATGCTCCATGTCAAGTCAAAGAATATTAGGTCTAGAGCATGATCCTTAAAAACCAGTCATTTAGTTCAACCATTCATTTTACAGATGGGAAAAGTGAAACTCATGTGTGTTAAATTAATTATCTGAGCCCCACCATGAGTACCGGAGATGGGGGCAAGACCCAGTTTTCTAGACTCTCGGCCAGCTGTGCTTCCCACCATACCTTGCTCCCCCCATATTCCAGATCCTTTATTTGAATTTTCAGAGTCATGCACAGAACATATAATTTGGTTCTCATTGTCTTCTTTTATTGGAAATTTAAACTTGGATTATTGCTGCCTTTCCATTCAATGGCGATAAACACCATAAATATCATCTGGGAGGAATGGAAATAAAATAAGCATCTGGAAAGAATGTGCTATAATGAAGATGTCATTGTTTGCCCATAAATGCTAGACAAAGAATCTGGCTTTTCAAAAGCAAATACATGAAAACATCTATGTCCATCCCAACTTGTATTTGTATAAAATATTAAAATGCAGTGAAATTGGTAGATTTTCAAAGATAACAGAATCAAATACTATAAAAAATAAATGGCTTATTATCTGAATTAGCTGAAAGTATAATAAAGATGGCCAAACATTCATTCGTTTTTTCCTTCCACCCATTCAAGGTTTACTGAATAAATGATGCCCCACAATTGGCAGTATCCCATCTACTAACCAAATGATATTTAGTAAGAGGCAAAATGGTTTGAACTACAAAAATTTGAAATCTGCTGCTTATTAGCGTAGCAAAAACTCAAATACATGATTTTTTCTTTACTGTTTCATTCCCTCAACATACAAAAGTATGTTATTTCTCCTACCTTAAAAATCAAAAGGTATTTTCTTTGGTCCTAGTTCTTTCTCCAGTGATCACCTCATTTCTCTGCTGCCCTTCAGCAAAACTCCATTGAAAGACTTGTTGATACAGGAGGTTTCCAATTTCTTTCCTCTTACTCTTCCTTGAATCCATTCTACTCAGGCTTTCTGACAAAATGGTTCTTATCACTGTCATCAATGATGTTCATCATCAATGATGTTCATTTTCCTCATCTTACTTGAAATTTCAGCAGCATTTGGTATAATTCATCATGCTCCTTGAGATAATCTTCTTTTGACTTCTAGGACATCATACTTTCCTTCCTTTTTTTTTTCCCTAATATCTATTATCTTTCAGGCTCATTTGCTGATTTTGGATTTTTTAACATTGAAGTACCTTTGGGATTCATTTTTGGACCTCTTCTCTATCAGTGTCTTAGAAATTCATCCAGTCTCATGTTCTCAGTATCATTTCTATATGATATGCAATATCATCTCTATATGTTAGTCATATGCTGATGACCCTCAAAACCATATTTTTCTCCTAGACCTGTCCTCTGAACTCCAGAATTCTATGTCCAACTGGCTATACAACAGCTCTACTTGACTAACACACATCCCAAACTTAACAAGTCAACCCTGGGCTCATAATCTTCCCCCCAAACCTGTTCTCTTGCAGTCTTCCCTAGCTAACAACTGACACTTCTTTTCTTTTAAAACGTACATACATGCCTGTACTTAAAGGTGTCAAGCGTTTCCCCACCTCACTCAGCTCTCCATGACCTGTATCTTCTCACTGCTCTGCTATTTTGCTCATACTCTCCCTTGTTCACTCCATACCAGCCACATTGGTTCCCCTGCCCAAGGGGGCCTTTGTATCTGTTATTCCCAATTTCTTAATAGCTCTGCCCCAAATGTCCACATGGTTCCCTCTTTTACTTCTTTCAAATACCACCTTGCTGAGGCCTTTCCTGGCTACCCAATCTAATATTATAAGCCTGCCTTCACATCATATACCCTTAGCTCCCTTCCCTGTTTTATTATTGGCCTTATGTCTTACCATGACTGCACTATATATTTTGCATATTTATTTTGACTATTATGAAGCTCCTCAATAGAAATTCTTTTTTTGTTCACTGTTGTATCCCCGGTACCTTGAGCAGTGGCTGGCACAAACTAGGCTCTCAAAAAATTGTTCAACGCGTGAAGGGAATCAGTGACAATAAGAGCTACCTCTTAGGTAGAACGGTAAGTAGAAAGTAAATGAGATAAGTACTTTGTACATGCTAACGCAGAGTAAATGTTAACTATTTACATTCATATCATATACTCATGTGTATCTGTTGGAAATAATTTTTGGTGGCAACGATGTGAAGGGAAGGAGAAATTCTAATTAAAAGGGATGCTATAGAAGTACATGGTTTTTCAGGTTAGCTTCAAGCAAGGTAAATACAGCTGATGGGAACACCCTGGAGTTTGCCCCAGATAGCAAGCTCCCAGCCCTGCCTGGGGGGTGAGGGAATGTGGGAGGAAGCGGGTGGGAGGCAGGCCGAAATTTATCTGAGTGGGATCATGGGGTCTGTAGGCAGTCTTCTGGATGGCTCTGGGTAAGACCTCTGGGC
The DNA here is from genome assembly GCF_009761245.1 of Sapajus apella. NCBI lineage: Eukaryota > Metazoa > Chordata > Mammalia > Primates > Cebidae > Sapajus > Sapajus apella. Next base: position 23,525,522 of record NW_022436944.1, on the reverse strand, counting down.
TACACTGCTGTGTGCTGATGTCTATCTTGAATATCCCCTAGCAGTGCTCACGTTACAGGGTAAGAGACAGGGCTTACAGTATCTTGATGTGCACACCCTAAAGCAATAAAGGACTCCAAGTCTAGGGAAAGGGATTGCTGCATATGTTCATTTACTCTTTAATAGGATGCTCTGCTCTTCAAAATACAAACACTTCTGTTGGATCATAGTGTCTGTATCATATTGCTTTGTGCCTAACACATAGTGGTGTTACATGTTTTTTCATAGGTTGAAGTAAAAATGAAGTTCCTACATCTAAAGGGTCATTATCATTTATAAAACATATCTTAAAGTAAAAAAAAAATGCAATTTTAATAAGGCACTCTAATTCTTCAAGCTATAAAGAATGCTTAATTCTCAAAAGCCTTTGTATCCAGACATAGCTATTTGATTAACTGGTATAGACACAATTGAATAGAACTCTTTTGTAAATCATGGCATCTTTGAATTTTATAACTCAAAGTTGATTTACATGGATTTCCCCAAATTTACTAATTGGCTTCCTACACTCTCACTGAGCCGTCCTGGGAAGAGAGGCAATGAAGCTGTGTAACTGCTACCTTCCTATTGACAGTGTGAATACAACATGTGGTATATAGAGAAAGATATCATGTCCTGTAACCATGTAACACCACATAATGCTCCCCAAACCTTTCCCATTTTCAGAGAGGACACAGTGGCAACCTGTATAGTACATGCCTCAGCATTTCTCTACAATTTGTAATTAGTTTCCCATAAGAATTTGAACTCTGCTTGCTACTCTAGTGCAGATGTGGCTGAGAACCTCTGACTGCACTTCTTTCCAAGTGGGGACCTTAGGCTCTGTATAATAGAGTACAGGATATGCATGTGTATATGCATGCATAGGTATGCAAGTATGTATAAATATGCACACATGCTGTATATATACGTATTATAAGAAAAAAGATAAGCAGAAAATGATGATCCTAATAGAAAAGAAATGAGGAAAGGGATGAAAATGAAGTACAAGGGAATTAGCATTCATTAAGCTTCTGCTATAATCCAGGCACCCAAAAAAGAAGGCAGTGTGGTGAACAAAGATGGGAGTATGCAGCTACCTAGATATTAAAGAAAGAACTTGTAAAATTCTCTTTCCTTAAAGGAGAATGCTGTAAAAATGAATGCTGGCAACCTGTCAGGGAGGGCTTGTCAAGCCATTCAGAGGGAGAACAGAAGGTTATGGGCACTGATTTTGGCTTTGTCTCCCCTGGGTGCTAGGCTGCTGTCTTGCCATGAGATGAGTTATCTTTGAAGTTCTGCTGAGCAGTCTAGATAGAATGACTTAAAAGTGCAAGCCCCTAAACAGGGTTCAGCTTCCCAGAATACAAATATGCTCAGAGAACCAAAAGACGTTAGGAAAAAACCAGCCCAAGACATTTCCCTTTAAGCCCTAGGGAAAGCTAGTAGTATTTTAAATGAAAAGGATTCTGAAAGACTTATATGTTGGAGGTTTCTGGATATTGAAATCAGTTTTTTGTTTTGGGGGATTTTTTCTTTTGTTTCATTCAGGGGGCCTCAAGATTTCTATAATTGCATGTTGTGATTCCTTTGAGGCATTTGAGGTGATGGGCAGAGGGGAATGGTGACCTTGCAGAGTCTCTGGGTAGGTGGAGCTAGTCAAGCTTGGGATGTGACAAGGACAGAGGGATGAAAGTGATAGCTCATTTTGGAAAGCTTCAAAGTAAGCCTTAAGGAAATCCTGTTTAGGAATTTCTGGCCAATTACAGGTTTTGCTTTGGTTGCTTTTGCTGTCTCTACTCCCACTGAACTAAAATCATGTCAGATTTCCTCAGAATTGCCATGTTTATTATGAGACATCTCTACCTCCACTTGCATTTTGGGTTAGACTTCATCATTCAGTCCAATTCTCCATCATTGCCTATGTCCACATTCCTTGCCATATAACTTTGCAGTGCTCTCCCACTGTGGTCAGGGATTGTCTTGGCCTCTGGACTCTGGACTATGCCATGTAATTTTCTTTGGCCAATAGGATGTTTAGGAGGTATGACACAAGCAGAGTACAGAAATGGACCTTCTTCAACACTGGGGCTTGCTTTTCTATCAGGAGAATAACAAACATGTGGCAATAGCAAAGCCCACTAGACAAGCCTACTTTAGAATAGAGTCCCCAGCAAACCAACAGATGTATACATAAGCTCAGCTGGTACAAGCATATTCACCCAGTCTGACCCAGATCAAAATGGCTGAAGCTTGCAGGTGTATAATCAATAAATGATTATTGTTGGATAACACTGGAGTTGTGTGATTTTTTTTGTTACACAGCAAAAGCTGCCGGATACAATTGCCATTTGGTTCATGTCCCTCATGTCTGCCCGAGTCATATTCAATTACCTTAAAATTATTTTGCCTAGGACCCTTCAATGACTTCTTGTTACGGGCTGACCTGTGTTCCTCCAAAATTCATATGTTGAAGTCCTAAACCCCAGTAATTCAAAATGTGACCTTATTTGGAAACAAAGTCATGGAAAATGTAATTAGCTAAGATATGGTCATACCAGAGAAGAGTAGGCCCCTAACTCAATATGACCAGTGTCCTCATAAAAAGAAGAAATTTGGTGGTAGACATGCACATTGGGAGACTGCTATATGAACATGAAGGCAGAGATCGGAGTGATGTGTCTACCCAAGGAACACTAAAGATTCCAGAAATCTTTCAGAGGCTAAGAGAGAGTGATAGAACAGATTCTCTTCCACAGCCCTCAAAAGGAGCTATCCTGCCAATACCTTGATCTCAGACTTTTGGCCTCTAGAACTGTGAGACAACACATTCTTGCTATTAAAGCCACTCCCATTACCTACAGGTTATAGTTTAAAGTCCTTCACAAGGTACCTAAGTCCTTTCCTGAGTTGGTCTCTCCTCTCACTGTATCCCACTTGCTTCAGCCTTGCCCCATTCACAAGCTGTGCTGAACTATTTACAGAGCATCCACTGGCTGCTCAAGAGATATTGTCCATGCTGATCCTTTGACCTCAAATGCCCTTGTTGCTACCCTCTGCCCCATACTAGAACTCAGATCTTTACCTAGTTAACTTCTATTTGCATTTCAAGCTCCAGGTTGGGCATCATCTCTGGAAACTTTCTCTTGACTTTCTCAATAGTAACTGTAGGGTGATGTCTTACTAATGCTCCTTACACACACTATACAGGTATTTCTATGACAGCACCTATAGAACTGTGGCAGATTGTTTGCTACACATCTGCATCCTCATCAACAGTCTTGATAATGACCCTCTTGAAGGCAGGACCATAAACTATCTGTTCTTGTATTCCTAGTAGCCAGCATGGTGCTTGGCACAGAGTAGCTGGGCAGAAAATGTCTGTGGAAAGAATCTGTGTGTGTTTATGTGCAAATGTCCAAACAGATGTGTTCTTGGCATAAGGGAGACACATTCTGCTTGTGTGACAACTGGCAGTTGAGTTTGCTTGTCATCAAAAGCACCCAATTAAAGACCAAACCTCACTTCCTTCCTTTTCTTCATTTCCTCCTCTCTCTATAACTACCCAATCTCATATGCTTTATAACGCTTTTAGATGTAAGTGCCTGTGAATTATTACCAACTGTAGGTCTTTCATCTTCAAGACTGACAGTCTAAGTTCAACATCTCTCAGGAGGGAGAGACTATTATAACTATATTTTTGCTTACCAAGAGAATTGTTAATGGTTATCCTGGGGGGAAAAAAAAATCTATAAATATCCAACCTGTAATGAAGCCTTGAGCTTACATTTTTCCTTTACTAATGAAATGCTTTCTGACTATACTGTCAGAATTGCTACATAACTGTTACACAGAAAAGAGATCAAGTCTGTAGTAAATTTTTCTTTTACCTGTTTAGTTCTCACTTTGGAATCCGAAGACAGATTGTTGTAGGTATAATGTGCCTGTGTGACTCCACAGAAGAGAACAGCAACTATCCCTGAAATTAAAAAACAGATTAGTCAAAACCTATTTTCTATCTAAGTCAAAGAGTAGGGGGGACTATTCCAGCTGGAAAATAGACTTGGTGTCAGTAGATTAAAACTGCTAGTAATTACCATGATAATAAAACCTAGGTAAATCTTGTTACTTGCTTTAAACAGGGTTTAAACAGGGTCCTGAAGGATTAAAACTAAAGAAAAGCATTAAGAAGTAGATTCTAAATAAAAATGAGAAGTACATTCTTTCTGGAGATAAACGGGTCCCTGTTCATGAGCTAGTAAAGTTATACTTGAAAACATGAACAAAAGACTGCATAGTCAACCCTGGGCTTTTCCTAGGCAGTGCCAACTACTTTGCTGGATTTTATACTAAATACTGGCATATTTACTGCAAGATATTTGTTTTTCACTGTATACTTTGGGTAGCCTGACGAGGTTCTTGTCATACCATGATTTAGTATTAAAAGTCATGAGTGACAAACCTAAGATGTCTACAAAGGTTTTCCTGCCCCTGCTGATGTTCCTATTTGCCAAGCAAGAAAGAGGAGACCTTGTTTGCTTCTGTGCCTCTTTGAGAAGGCTGGGTGATCTGTCCTGCTGCTGAACACACTCAAGACATTCACTCCTTGAAGAAAAACTGGTCTGTTCTTGTGTGATTCCTACCAACAGTGGACCTTTAGCTGCTTCTTGGCCATCTGCAGGGTTTATTTCTTAAACCACACACCAGCTTTTAATGTGACATGAAGTCACACATACACTAGATGCTTTCTGGAGACAGAGGAATAGTGACCATGAGGCCAATGTGCTATCTGTCCCTGGGCGCTGTTATTCTCTGTGTTATTGTCCCTAGACTGGAGTGGGAAAGCAGTGGGATCTTCACTCTACTTTGGATTAAAGATTAGCTCAATTATGGGAAATTGAGCACAGAGGAGGGCTTTGGGAAAAACACAAGATATAAGTATTCCTCAACTCAGACCAAGGGGATTGAATTGAATTTTAAGTAGCAAAATCTTTCTAACTAAAAACACTCATAAATTAAAAGCTGATGATTCTTAAGTGTATAGAGATATGTGAACTGAATACTGATATTTCAAGTGAATCTGCAACAACGAATTTTAAAAAACTGAGGTTTTTAAAAAAATGTGTAGACTGTATCTTCTACTTACATGTTGGTTATATTTCAGGTCAGCATTGGATAAAATATTGCTAACACATATTTACATAAGTGTTTAGAATCTACATGTCTTATTGCCTTTTAACATTATGCTTCAAATTTTTGACAAAATAATAAAACAAGTCGAAACTTTTACCATGAAATATCTATTCAGTAGGTAATTCAACTGAGTTTTGGTAACTTCTCAGTTTCTTAGCATCTCTTCAGAGTTTCTAAGGCAAAATGCTCATAAACTATTTTACTATTCACAGAATTTCTATTTTAAAAAGCAATGAATACTAGGGAAACTTTTAGCATGCTGAAGCACTAAGTACTTCAAAGCACGAGGAGGATTACCCTGAATACTATTTTGGCATAAAGCATTTCTTTTTATTTATTTAAAGATGCAGCCTCTGTCGAGTGTGTAGTCTATTAGAGGTTTTTCTGGGTGAGGTTTTGCTGACCCGTTCACTGTTGTGGAACTGTTTTGACTAGGTATCGATCTGTAGAGAAGTAATGAATAAAAGGGCAGGTGTATGTGTGTGGGTAGTGAATAAATTCATTGTAAAAACAAGAATAGTAACAAAGAAGTGTTACAAAGGATAAGGAAGGGACTAAGGTTGTCTGAATAGCTACTGTGGGCCAAGAACAGTGCTTGTCTCATTTACATCTCCTGATTTACTGCAGTGAGTTACTGTCTCACAGCAGGCTCGGAATGATTAAGCAGCCTCTCCCCCACCTTCCGCTTTTTAGTAATAGCACCTCCATTCTTTCTGCAGCCCAGGAGCAAACTTTGGGACTACTCTATACTCTTCCTCTCACTGCACATCAGCAATTTTGTTTATTTGTCCTTCAAAATGTAACCCTAAGCCCAAATACTTCTCAACCTCTCCATCCCTAGCATCTCTTTTCAAGCCACCACAACTTTAAGACGGGATTACAACAATGGCTTCCTAACTGGCCTCCCTGCCTCCCATGGTGGCACTCGGCAATAGTGCTTCTTTAAAAATGAGTAAGACCATGTCAGGCCTTTGCTCAAGACTTTGTAATGAATTCCTGTGGCTTAAAAGACCCTGTAGGATCCGTTCCTGCCCCTTCCCCACTCTCCACAACTTGCTGACCTCTTCTCTGACCATATTCCTTCACCCCTTACCTTTCACTATCCTCTTTAACTGTGTTCTGCTATGGGCCCTTGCACTTCCTCCTACATCCCACTATTTGGAAAGCTCTGCAGATATCCACATGGCTCCCTCCCTCCTTAGATATCTGTTTAGATGTTGCATGAGCAGACAGGTCTTCTCCAATCACTCTGTACAAACTGTTCACTCTCTTCATTCTCTACTTGCTTTATTTTTTCCTGTATTATTTACTGCTATCACTTGGCTCCCATTTCTCTCTTGTCCGTTGCCATGTGAGATGTGCCTTTCACCTTCCACCACGATTGTGAGGCCTCCCCATCTACATGGACTTGTGAGTCCATTAAACCTCTTTTTCTTTATAAATTATCCAGTCTTGAGTATGTCCTTATCAGCAGCATGAAAACAGACTAATACACTGTATCACAAGGCAAAGCAGAGGGACTCCTTGATTTGTAACCCTTAGAGCAGTACCAGGCACATGGTAGGCACTCTGTATTTGTTGAATAAATAAGTGAACATTCCCATTTCTACTGAACAAAAGAGACACTAAAGTAATTTACTCAAGGTCACCTTGAAAGTGGCAGAGCTGAGATCAAAGAGTCCATAGACTCCCTGTGCTTTTCTGCCTACATTAGATCATCTGTGAGTATATTAAGGTGATCATAAGCCATCAAAAAAATATCATTTCTGATGTCCCGGGAACTAGCCAGAGATTTTATGATAAAGATTACATATCTGAACTAGCTGGGCTTATCATTAGAGAAAGTTTTCCTAGTGGCTGCATTGGTTATCATTTCCTCACCTCCAGTAGAAAACTAACAGGCGATGTTGTTGCTAAATACTTTTTGAGTCTTGTGTGGATGGATATGTCATATAAACAACAAACAATGGGGAATGAGCCTACATGACCAGAGGCTTGGTGTTGTAATTAAAATTAAACAGGGAGGAGGATCCAAGACGGCCAAATTGGAAGAGCTCTGGAGTGCAGTTCCCAGTGAGAACAGCACCGAGCGTGAGTGCTCACCACATTTCCAAACAAGTTTTCACTGCCCACAGACCAGGAGATTCCCAGGCCAAAAAGCGCCACGAGTTTTCAGCCTGGCAGTTTCAGTCGGAGCTGGGTTGGCACACAGAAACTCACACAAGTCTGGGTGGTTGTTTCGACTGGCGCCTGGAATGCCTAGAAGGCAGAGCCGCTCATTCAACTGAAAGGGAGGGGCCTGAGACAGGGACCCAGGTGATCTGGCTCAGTGGGTACCACCCCACAAAACAAGCAATTTGAAATGCTCTGGATTGAGAGTTTCACAGCAAGCACAGCAGGACCCAGGACAGTCCAGCACAGTGGGGGGAAGGGCGTCCCCCACTACTGAGGCAGTCCACCACTACCGAGGCAGTTCTCACAGCAGCTGATCAGAGCCTGCGGCAGCTCAGAAACACCTCTGCTGGCAGACTGTGACTAGACTACTCCGTGCAGGGTTGGATATCTATGAAAGAAGGCAACAGCACAACAGGAACTTGTAAATAAAGCCTACCTTCCTAGGACAGAGCACCTGGGAAAAGAGGTGATTATGAGTTCAGCTGTAGCAGACTTAAAGGTACCTACCCAACAGCTCTGCATGGAACAACAGAGCTCCCAGTACAGCACTTGAGCTCCTATAAGGGACAAACTGTCTCCTCAAGCAACTCCCCAATCCCCGTATACCCAAAGAGACACCTCGTAAAGGAGAGCTCAGGCCAACATCTGGTGGGTATCCTTTAGGGATGAGGATAGCAGAGGAAGAAACCGGTGGCAACCGTTGCTGTTCTGCAGCCCCTGAGGGTGATTCCCAGGTGAGCAGGGTCTGGAGTGGACCTCCAGTGGTCCTGCAGCAGAGGGAACTGACTGTTAGAAGGAAAACTAAGAAGCAGAAATAAATAGCTTCAAAATCAACAAAAAGGATGTCCACTCAGAGACCCCATCCAAAAGTCACCAACTACAAAGACCACAGGTAGATAAAGCCACTAAGATGGGAAGAAGCCAGCACAAAAAGAATGAAAACACCAAAAAACAGAATGCCTCACCTCCTCCAAGGGATCACAACTCCTCACCAGCTAGGGATCAAAGATGGATAGAGAATGAATCTGATGAGTTGACAGAAACAAGCTTCATAAGGTAGGTAATAACAAACTTCTCAGAGCTAAAAGAACATGTGCTAACCCAATGCAAAGAAACTAAGAACCTAGAAAAAAGGTTAGATGAGATGCTAACTAGAATAAACAGCTTACAGAAGAATATAAACAACTTGATGGAACTGAAGAATACAGCACGAGAACTTTGCAAAGCATACACAAGTTTCAATAGCTAAATCCACCAAGCAGAGGAAAGGATATCAGAGATTGATGATCAACTCAATGAAATAAAACGAGAAGGCAAGAATAGAGAAAAAAGAGTGAAAAGAAATGAACAAAGCCTCCAAGAAATATGGGATGATGCGAAACAACCTAATCTACATTTGATAGTTGTACCTGAATGTGACAGAGAGAATGAATCCAAGCTGGGAAATAATCTTCAGGATATTATCCACGGGGACTTCCCCAACCTAGCAAGGCAGGCCAATATTCAAGTCCAGGAAATACAGAGAACACCACAAAGATATTCCTCAAGAAGAGCAACCCCCACGAGGCACATAATCATCAGATTCACCAGGGTTGAAATGAAGGAAAAAATGCTAAGGGCAGCAAGAGAGAAAGGTCGGGTTACCCACAAAGGGAAGCCCATCAGACTCACAGCATATCTCTCTGCAGAAACCTTACAAGCCAGAAGAGAGTGGGAGCCAATTTTTAACATCCTTAAACAAAAGAACTTTCAATCTAGAATTTCATATCCAGACAAATTAAGCTTAATAAGTGAAGAAGAAAGAAAATCCTTTATGGACAAAGCAATTGCTCAGAGATTTCATCACCACCAGGCCTGCTTTGCAAGAGCTCCTGAAAGAAGCACTAAACAAGGAAAGGAACAACCAGTACCAGCCACTCCAAAAACATACCAAATGGTAAAGAGCATCAACACAATGAAGAAAATGTGTCAACTAATGGGCAAAACATCCAGCTAGCATCAAAATGGCAGGATCAAATTCACACATAACAATATTAACCTTAAATGTAAATGGACTAAATGCCCCAATCAAAAGACACAGACAGGCAAATTGGATAAAAAGTCAAAACTCATCTGTGTGCTATATTCAGGAAACCCATCTCATGTGCAAGGACACACATAGGATAAAAATAAAGGATGGAGGAAGATTTATCAAGCAAATGGAGAGCAAAAAAAAAGCAGGAGTTGAATCCTAGTCTCTGATAAAACGGACTTTAAACCAACAAAGATCAAAAGAGACAAACAAGGGTATTACATAATGGTAAAAGGATCAATGCATCAAGAAGAACTAAAGATTCTAAATATATACACACCCAATACAGGAGCACCCAGGTACATAAAGCAAGTTCTTAATGACCTACAAAGAGACTTAGACTCCCACACAATAATAGTAGGAGACTTGAACACTCCATTGTCAATATTAGACAGATCAATGAGACAGAAAATTAACAAGGATATCTAGGACTTGAACTCAGATCTGGACCAAGCAGACCTAATAGACACCTGCAGGACCAAGCAGATCTGCTAGGCACCTGCAGAAATCTCCACCCCAAATGCAGAGAATATACATTCTTCTCAGCAGCGCATGGTACCTACTCTAAAATTGACCACATAATTGGAAGTAAATCATTCCTCAGCAAATGCAAAAGAACAGAAATCATAACAAACAGTCTCTCAGACCACAGTGTAATCAAATTAGAATGCAGAATTCAGAAACTAACTCAGAACCACACAACTTCATGGAAACGGAACAACTGGCTCCTGAATGTCGACTGGATAAACAATGAAATGAAGGCAGAAATAAAGATGTTCTTTGAAACCAATGAGAACAAAGACACAATGTACCAGAATCTCTGGGACACATTTAAAGCACTGTCTAGAGGGAAATTTATAGCAATAAATGCCCTCCAGAGAAGCAAGGAAAGATGTAAAATTGACACCCTATTGTCAAAATTGAAAGAGCTACTGGAGCAAGATAAAAATAAAAAAAAAACTCAAAAGCTAGCAGAAGACAAGAAATAACTAAGATCAGAGCAGAACTTAAGGAGATAGAGACACAAAAAATCCTTAAAAAAATCAATAAATCCAGGAGCTGATTTTTTGAAAAGATCAACAAAATAGATAGACCACTAGCCAGATTAATAAAAAAGAAAAGAGAGAAGAATCAAATAGATGCAATAACAAACGATAAAGGGGATATCACCACTGACTCCCCAGAAATACAAACTACAATCAGAGATTACTACGAACAACTCTATGCACATAAACCAGTAAACCTGGAAGAAATAGATAAATTTCTGGACACTTGCACCCTCCCAAGCCTAAACCAGGAAGAAGTCAAAACCTTAAACAGACAAATAACAAGGGCTGAAGTTGAGGCAGCATTTAATAGCTTACCAACCAAAAAAAGGTCCGGACGGGTTCACAGATAAATTCTACCAGAGATACAAAGAGGAGCTGGTACCACTCTTCTGAAACTATTCCAAACAATACAAAAAGAGGGAATCCTTCCCAAATCATTTTATGAGACCAACATCATCCTGATACCAAAACCCGGCAGAGACTCAACAAGAAAAGAAAACTTCAGGTCAATATCCATGATGAACATAGATGCGAAAATCTTCAATAAAATACTGGCAAACTGATTACAACAGCACATCAAAAAGCTTATCCACCACTATCAAGTAGGCTTCATTCCAGGGATGCAAGGCTGGTTCAACATACGTAAGTCTATAAACGTAATCCACCACATAAACAGAACCAAAGACAAAAACCACATGATTATCTCAATAGATGAAGAGAAGGCCTTTGACAAAATTCAACAGCCCTTTATGCTAAAAACTCTCAATAAACTAGGTATCAATGGAACATATCTCAAAATAATAAAAGCTTTTTACAACAAACCCACAGCCAATATCATACTGAATGGGCAAAAACTGGAAGCATTCCCTTCAAAATATGGCATTAGACAAGGATGCCCTCTCTCACCACTCCTATTCAATATAGTATTGGAAGTTCTAGCCAGATCAATTAGGCATGAAAAAAAAAAAAGGTTATTCAATTAGGAAAAGAGGAAGTCAAATTGTCTCTATCTGCAGACAACATGATTGCATATTTAGAAGACCCCATCATCTCAGTCCAAAATCTCCTTAAATTGATAAGCAACTTCAGCAAAGTCTCAGTATACAAAATCAATGTGCAGAAATCACAAGCATTTCTATACACCAATAATAGACTAACAGAGAGCCAAATCAAGAGTGAACTCCCATTCACAATTGCTACAAAGAGAATAAAATACCTAGGACTACAACTAACAAAGGACGTAAAGCATCTCTTCAAGAAGAACTACAAACCACTGCTCAACGAAATAAGAGAGGATGCAAACAAATGGAGAAACATTCCATGCTCATGTTTATAAGAATCAATATCATGAAAATGGCCATACTGCCCAAAGTAATCTATAGATTCAATGCTACCCCCATCAAGCTACCAATGACCTTCTTCACAGAAATGGAAAAAAATACCTTAAACTTCATGTGGAACCAAATGAGACCCCACATAGCCAAGACAATCCTGAGCAAAAAGAACAAAGCTGGAGGCAACACACTACCTGATTTCAAACTAAGACAAAGCTAGAGTAATCAAAACAGCATGGTACTGGTACCAAAACAGAGATATAGACCAATGGAACAGAACAGAGGCATTGGAGGCAATGTCACACATCTACAACCATCTGATCTTTGACAAACCTGACAAAAACAAGCAATGGGGAAAGGATTCCCTGTTTAATAAATGGTGTTGGGAAAACTGGCTAGCAGTGTGCAGAAAGCAGAAACTGGACCCCTTCCTGATATCTTACACTAAAATTAAACCCAGGTGGATTAAAGACTTAAACATAAGACCTAACATCATAAAAACCCTAGAAAAAAGCCTAGGAAAAACGATTCAGGACATAGGCACTGGCTAGGACTTCATGACTAAAACACCAAAAGCATTGGCAATAAAAGCCAAAATAGACAAATGGGACCGAATTAAACTCCAGTGCTTCTGTACAGCAAAAGAAACAATCATTAGAGTGAACTGGCAATCAACAGGATGGGAAAAATTTTTTGCAATCTACCCATGTGACAAAGGGCTAATATCCAGAATCTACAAAGAACAAAAACAGATTTACAAGAAAAAAACAAACAAACCCATCCAAAAGTGGGAGAAGGATATGAACAGGCACTTTTCAAAAGAAGACTTATATGAGGCCAACAAACATATGAAAAAATGCTCATCATCACTTATTATTAGAGAAATGCAAATCAAAACCACATTGAGATACCACCTCATGCCAGTTAGAATGGTGACGATCATTAAAAAAATCTGGAGACAACAGATGCTGGAGAGGATGTGGAGAAATAGGAACACTTTTACACTGTTGGTGGGAGTGTAAACTAGTTCAACCATTGTGGAAGACAGTGTGGTGCTTCCTCAAGTACCTAGAAAGAAAATTCCATTTGACCCAGCAATCCAATTACTGGGTATATACCCAAATGATTATAAATAATTCTATTATAAAGACATATGCACACGTATGTTCATAGCAGCACTGTTTACAATAGCAAAGACCTGGAACCAACCCAAATGTCCATAGATGATAGATTGGACAAGGAAAACATGGCACATATACACCATGGAATACTATGCAGCCATAAAAAACGAAGAGTTCATGTCCTTTGTAGGGACATGGATGAATCTGGAAACCATCATTCTCAGCAATCTGACACAAGAACAGAAAATCAAACACGGCATGTTCTCACTCATAGGTGGGTGTTGAACAATGAGAACACCTGCACACAGGGAGGGGAGCATCACACACTGGGGTGTGTTGGAGGGGCCAAGGGAGGGACAGTGGGGGGGTGTGGATGTTGGGGTGAGATAACATGGGGAGAAATGCCAGATATAGGTGACGGGGTAATGGAGGCAGCAAACCACATTGCCATGTGTGTACCTATGCAACAATCCTGCATGATCTGCACATGTACTTCAGAACCTAAAGTACGATAATAAAAAAAAGAACAAACACATGCACACACACAGAAAGAACTAATATAAACTCAGAAAAAAAAATTAAGCAACAAAATTTATCTGACCCTTAGTATTAGCATAGACAATCATAATTCTACAGCTTAGTAATTAATTCAATCACACAAATTACTGTAATTAGTATGACTCTTACAAGCCAAACATATTTTGAACATGTCTATCTAAATACACCTATTATCTCTAAAATTCTAAGCCATGGAAACAAATTCAGAGTTGACTGTTTTCTGCCTTAGGAAAGTACATTTTAATTGTCACTATGGTTTTATACTCATGCCTGTGAGCACTAGTTGTGCTGCTGTTATGTGAGGACCTAGTTAGTTCTCTTAAATTCTCTGAACCTCAGATTCTTGTGTGTAAGAAAGAGGGTGAGGGGGACCCTCACGGGACTCAGAAGTGCTTTTTGTGCCAGTCATCAAACTAGTGTGTCAGCTCCAAAACCACCTGTCTTTACTCTCTCTGTGAACCTGAGTACATGGGGCCCTACAAACCATGCTTTCCTTTGCCAGTGCTGTTGGTTTCTACCAGTATGAAGTGCCAGAGGGTGGCTAGAACCCAGTGGGAGAGAGAAGGGCTTGCTTTTTCCTATTTGCTTGCTCTTTCTGTTAGCTTCAATGACACCCCTCAGAGAGGGCAGCGGCAGCCAGGCAATGTCCTCAGAATTCTGGATCCCAGCCCAGTGGTTTCCTCTTAGGAGCTTTTAGATTCACTTCCTTTGGTACTTCTCCTCCTAGAGTTCACACTTGCTTCCTGTAAGTATTACCTCTCTGTTACCTTTGTGCACACTTCGTACCTTTTCAGAATTCCATCAACTGTCTACCCAATTTCCTGAATTAAACTCTGTCAATAGCCAGATTGTTTCACTTTTTTCTGAGTGAATCCTGACTGATACTCTCTTGTGGGTATCTTATCTTTCTAAACTTTGATAGTTCTCAGAAATGATTGACAGTTTTCCATTTGAAAATAAGATCCAACTCGTATCTTCCCTGTCATAACTGAGACAATGGGGAATACCAGGGGCAGCCAAGCCCCTGTGCCAAGTCTCAGAGAACTAGGACTCATCCTCTTTTCAATCCTACCTATGGTTGGAATTGATATTTTAAAAAAGGGATGTGGTTATTTGGTTTGGCTGTGTCCCCATTCAAATCTCACCTTGAATTGTAGTTCCAATAATCCCCACATGTCATGGGAAGGACCCAATGGGAAGTGATCAGAGGGTGAGGGTGGTTTCCTCCATGCTTTTCCCATGCTAGTGAGAGAGCTCTCACTAGACCGGATGATTTTATAAGTGTCTCGCATTTCCCCTGCTTGTACTCATTATTCTCTTGCCACCCTCTGAAGATGTGCCTTCTTCCAGAATTGTCAGTTTCCTAAAACCTCCTCAGCCATACAGAACTATGAGCCAATTAAACCTCTTTTCTTTATAAATTACCCAGTCTTGGGTATTTCTTCATAGCAATGTAAGAATGGACTAATACAGTAAATTGGTACAAAGACTGGGGTGGGGCACTGCTATAAAGATATCTGAAAATGTGGATGCAACTTTGGAACTGGGTAAGAGGCAGAGGTTAGAATAGTTTGGAGGGCTCAGAAGATGACAGGAAAATGTGGGAAAGTTTGGAACTTCCTAGAGACTTGTTGAATGGCTTTGACTAAAATGCTGACAGTGATGTGTACAATGAAGTCCAGGCTGAAGTGGTCTCAGATGAGGAACTTGTTGGGAACTGGAGCAAATGTGACTCTATGCTTTAGCAGAGACTGGTTGCATTTTTCCCCTGCCCTAGAGATCTATGGAAATTTGAACTTGAGATAGATAATTTAGGGTATCTTGTGGAAGAAATTTCTAAGTAACAAAGCGTTCAAGAGGACCTGGAGCAAAAAAAAAAAAAAAAAATCTGGAAAATTTGCAGCCTGATAATGCAACATTCTGGAGAGGAATTCAAGACCTCTATAAAACTTCTCATTACAAAAGTAATGAGAAGCCAAATTCTAATCACCAAAATAATGGGAAAATGTATCCAGGGAATGTCAGAGACCTTCACAGCAGCCCCTTCTATCACAAGCCCAGAGACTTAGGAGGGAAAAAAATGGCTTTATGGGTCTGGCCTAGGCCCCACCCCCTGCTCTGTGCAGCCTCAGGACATGTGCCCTGTGTCCCAGCTGCTTTAGCTTCAGCTTCCACATGTTGTGGAGCCTGTGGGTGCACTGAAGTCAAGAACTGAGATTTGGGAACTTCTGCCTAGATTTCAGAGGATGTATGGAAATGCCTGGATATACAGGCAGAAGTGTGCCACGGGATGGAGCCCTCATGGAGAACCTCTGCTAGGGTAGTATGGAAGGAAAATGTTGGGTTGGAATCTCCACACAGAGTCTCCACTAGGGCACTGCCTAGTGGACCTGTCCTCCAGACCCCAGAATGGTAGATCCACCAACAGCTTGCACTATGCACCTGGAAAAGCTGTAGATACTAAACACAAGCCCATGAAAGCAGCTGGGACAGGGTTGTACCCTACAAAGCCACAGGGGCAAAGCTGCCCAAGGCTGTGGGAGCCCAACTCTTGCATCAGTATGACCTGAATGTGAAACAGAGTCAAAGGAGATCATTTTGGAACTTTAAGGTTTAATGACTGCCCTAATGGATTTTGGACTTGCATAGGGGACAGTGGCATTGTTTTGGCCAATTTCTCCCATTTGGAATGCAATTCCTGTACCCTCACTATATCTAGGAAGTAACTAACTTACTTTTGATTTTACAGACTCATAGGGAAAAGGGACTTGCCTTGTCTCAGGACTTTGGACTTGGACTTTTGGGTTAATGCTGGAATAAGTTAAAACTTTGGGGGACTGTTGGAAGGGCATGATTGTGTTTTAAAATGTGAAAACATGAGATTTGGGAGGGGCCAGGGACAGAATAATATGGTTTTGCTGTGTCCCCACCTAAATCTCATCTTCAATTATAGTTCCCATAATCTGTATATGTGATGAGAGGGACCTCGTGGGAAGTAGTTGGATCATAGGGACAGTTTCCCCCATACTGTTCTCATGATAGCGAGTGAGTTCTCACCAGATCTGATGATTTTATAAGCATCTAGCATTTCCCCTTCTTGAACTCATTCTCTCTGCTGCCATCCTGAGAGATTTGCCTTCCATCATGATTGTAAGTTTCCTGAGGCCTCCCCAGCCATGTGGAACTGTAAGCCAATTAAATCTCTTTCCTTTATGAATTACCTAGTCCTGAGTATTTCTTCACAGCAGTGTGAGAATGAGCTAATACACAGTTTTTATACTGGAACAAGTGATTTGGAGAAAGAAATATGTTTGGCCTAGAACTATTAATGAGGCATAGTCTAGACTTGGATATATATCTTTCAATTCCCAATCCCATAATACTTCCAAAACACAAGCACTGTCCTATGATGGAGTAGCTACCACAACATGTGAGAAGCTCCCAACATATGTTTGAGGTGAAAGATCATCTGCCAGCATTGTCATAGAAAGGATTCTTTACTTCAAGCCTGGGTTTCCTCAAATACTGCATGCCTGTCATTTTCCTGTGTATTGTTTCAATAATCCACTAGGATGAACACTTCAATTTAGTCTTTTTTTTTTTTTTAGGTCAAAGAGATAATACTGGTTCCAAATGAAACCTTTAGGCATTTTGAATAGAGGCCAATTTTCTCAATAAGTGAAGACAAGATGAAAGTATATGCTTTCAAAATTGTTTCAATTTTAAACAAGTCTTTTAATGTAAAATTTTAAAACCTATTGTTACCATATCTTCTACTCATAAGACATTATTTTTTTCTAATAAGTTAGGAGGTTTAAAGAGAAACTCTGAAAGTCTTCTTCACGTGGAAAAGGATGTTTCTAAATTTCTGGACCACAAAGCTTTAGGTCAGAGGGCATGGAAAATAGTGGGTTCTGATGACTCTGCCCAAATGACAGAGGCAGTTCACCCCAAAGGAATCCACTCCCTGTCTCCTTGTCTCTGACAGCTGTTTCTTACTCCTTTGCTTTGCCTGTTCTTGTCACTTCCAGGCTTTACTTAGTTTACAGCTTACATGGTTCTGTGAAGTCATTTTAGTTTCAGAAAGAAATTACTCTCAAGAAAATTTGAGGGGATTTAAATTTTTTTTTACTTTATTTTAAAAGTATTTCCTTTACATTCCAACAATGTTGGGATGTGAAAAAATTACTTACATAAAATAAAATTGATGATATACTTTACCAACAAAAAGTTGAATAAAACTTTTCCCTTCAAAAAAAAAAAAAAGGAAAAAACCAAATCATATCCTTTAATAACAATGTTATAAGGCTGTCATGTTTTTTAGTACAATGTCATAAGATCGAAAATTAACAACAAAGCATAGGCTAAATAAATGTATGCATTGGAGATTTTAAAATGCATTTTTCTAACTAAAATTTGAGTTGAGGCCGGGCATGGTGGCTCACGTCTATATCCCTGGCACTTTGGGAGGCTGAGGTGGGAGGATCATCCAAAGTCAGGAGTTCAACACCAACCTGGTCAACATGGTGAAACACCATCTCTACTAAAAATACAAAAATTAGCCAAACGTGGTGGTGTGAGCTTATAATCCCAGCTACTTTGGAGGCTGAGGCAGGAGAATCGTTTAAACTTGGAAGGTACAGAGGTTGTAGTGAGCCAAGATTGCACCACTGCACTCCAGCCTAAACAACAAGAGTGAAATTCTGTCAAAAAATAAATTGAAGATAAAATAAAATGTGAAATTTCAGATTCTTTAGAAGTAAATAACAATAAGTTTATACCACATATCCTATCAAAACCGATGGAATAAAAATCAAATCATTATTTAGTAGAAAACTGATCATCTTCTATGCATTTTATTAGGACAAAAAGGTTGAAAATAAGTAGACTATTTACCTCAAGAAACTGGACAAGGAACATAAAAATAGATCCCATGTAAGCAGAAAAAACTTAAAGAAAAGTGTAAAAGTAGCCAAAAAGAATATATGGAAAAGAGGACTTGGTCAGTAAAATAGAGTTGTAAAGTACGAGTAGAGTCCATGCCTCTCAACCCCTGTGGCATCTTGGGCCTCGATGCTTCCCACATTGCCGTTCTCCAGCCATGGCTACAGGCATAACACGGGTGATGTTGGCCAATAGCTTTGCCCTGCCGAGACTTAATTTTCTTATCTGGCTAGTGGCTACCTATCTCACAGGTCTGTTTTGAGTATAGTACAATGATGGATATTAAAATGCTTTACAAACTAAGTACTAATAAGTAAATATAAGGTTTTGCTATAATTATTAGGAGTAGATGAAAGGAAGAAGACAAGAAAGAACAACTTGGAGAAACGCATTTCAGGGATAAACACAGCAACATTTCCTACTTAACAAGTTACTGGGAGATGAAATAGTACATGCTTTGTACATTCTATGCCCCTTTTCACCTTTGTTGCCTTCTCTTCACCTTTAACTCCCACATCAAGGAAAGCAGGTAGAAATGTGCTCGCTAATCCTAGTAACCTAACTTAGACAATTCTCAGTAATGCCACCGACTTACATGACTGAGTTTGGTATCTGCTATTTATCCACTTGATTGCTAGTTATCTATTGAGATCCTATACTGAGCAGAGCACTGACCATGGGTGTGGGGAACAGAAGAATGAATAAAGCAGGCCTCGGCCTCAAGCAGCTTTATGTCTCCTAACAGAGAAAAGACAGATACAAAGACATCTAAAGCCGGGTAGAATAGTGGGTGATAAGAAAGGAATTCTAAAAGGGAGTAATTTCTTTCAGGATAGAAAAGCTGGGAGAGGGATACAGCAGGCATTTGGGTCTTGAAAGATGAGAAAAATTTGGGAGTGCAGGTTCATGGGTAGGAAATTCAGTAAGAGCAAAGGGAGAGAGACAGGTGATTGTGGGCATGTCTGAGAAACATGTACTTTACCAGCATGCTTGGGTTTTAATCCATTATAGATAAGGAATAAATACACATGAATTAACTGAAAAATTTTTTAGATACAAAACTTAACAGGAGAAACAACTAATAAACTCTATGCTTACTTGTTACATTAATTATTATAAGCACTAAAGTATTTATTTTGCATGTTTTGTTAGGCCTGGCATCCATAAAATTAGAAATATAAAATATCTAGTATGTCTACCCTCTGCTGGCGAAATATTTCTTCATTTTCTTTTCCAATAAAAATAAAATCTGATCATCTGTTTCCATCTCTGCTGGAAAAACAAGCAATCCTTAAATGCAACTCTTGTGTTACATGTCCAAGATGTTAGATTTAAATTGTACGTATGGGGTCTTGCAGCAATGATGAATGGATTCAACTACATATATCTATGTCCATGTGGAGTGGGTCATGCTCAACAATATCTGGGACCTAAAATAAATAAGGGATCTGAAAGAAATCAGGAGGTGGCTTACAAAAAAATAATAATGAGAGCATCTGACTCATTTTTGTGCACAACACTGCCTTTCAGTGTTTGCACACTGAGATTTCAGTGGTGGGCAAGAGCCCCCAAAAATTGGTTGCAGGGACTCATTTATGCAATTTTGGGTAATAAACAGAACTAACACTTTTTGACACTATCTAAAATAACTTTTTTGAAAAACCACAAAGAGGCACACAGCTAAATTCAAGTTAATTGGCAAGCAAAGAAATTTAGGAAACATCATGAGGAGGTCTATGATTCTTGGGGAAAAATAAAAACTCTGCTGGCAAGTAAATTATTTCCAGAGAGATCAATTTTCAGAGAACAATTAATTCCTTTTGTGTTAACAGAATACCATTTACACTGTTTTCTATGACTTCTACCTCTGGACCCTCTCAGAGAGCATTAGTGCTACTAAATACAGTATATGTCTACTTGCTTGCTGATAAGATCAAACTTCAATGTGTGGTTGTAAATTATGTAAGAAAAAATGTACAATACTGGGAGTCAGAAGACCTAGGATCTATCTGGTCATAGTTCAGACACTTGGCTAGTTTGATGACTGGTACAATTTAAATCCATTGCCTGTTCCATTGCTTTCTCCTCGCTAAATTGAAGAAGGTAGTCTGTTTAGCGGTCTTCAAATAGTAGTATATAAGACAATCCAAGTAAGGGGGAAGAAAGACCATCATAATTTTAATAAGCACCTTTGTATATTCTAAGGTAATACAATTACCCTTGTGGACAAAAAATGAAAATTAATATACAAGCATATGTTACGTAATAAATCTATTTTATCTTATTTGTTGCCAATAAGGGTCAAGAAACTCTGGCCAGCAATGCTCTAGATGACCTCTAAGCACCTTCCAGTTGTAAATGTCTGTGATATAAATGGTTCAGTTTTTATATTTGCTTCAAGGTCTGCATACACGGGAATGAAGAAGTGCATGAAGTTTAATAGCTTCACTTGACTTCTTGTCAACTAGATCACCCAGTGTCTCCCTCTTGACCTCTAACTCCTCAAGGGCTAGGTCCCTGACCTATATTATCACTGACCCATAACAGTGCCCAACACACATCAGGTACTCAAATACACATTTGTCAAAGGAATAAACTTCTACTTCAAGAAATGTTTATGTGCTTTGAAAAGAACACAGGGAGATTAATCCTGATTCTCACATACAAATAAATGTTTATATGAATTTATTCCAGGCAGGTCCATTGTCTTCTAACATTTAAATATTCAAGACTGTTGTCACCTACAGTCTCTGTTTCTGATAACATTATTCCAGAATTATTTTCTCATTAAAAGTTGATGAAGCCATCAGATACGGAAGTAGAAAAATAAGTGTCTGTCACATGAGGCATGCTAAGACTAGAGAATACTGCATTTTTGGACAGGAATATTGATTACATCACTAGAACACAGAAAGAGAATAAGAAAGAAAAAATGTGTCTTGCTCGCAGATGGTCCTCTGAGGGGTTTAAGAGGTTGATGGGTTACTTTTCCATGCCACACTTTTATTTATTTTTGATCTAGTAAAAAGAGACATTTCTGACAGGTTTTCTACAACCATTGAAAGTGAACCTGGAACTGAGAAGTCAAAGATTTAACAAAACGGAAAACTCCTTCAGGCACTATGAAAGTATCCAACTTTCCAAAGAGTACAATTACTGTCTAGTTCACCATATTTGGCAACTCCATAGTTGGCAGATTAATAATGTGTCTATGGAATATAAGAACATCAACACAGAAAACAGTATGAATCTATGTTCTTATTTCTGATTCCTCCAATGCTGCGTATAGATATGCATTTAAGTTTTACTTCATATCTACATTGCCAGGTTTAGAAATTTTTGCTTAAAAACATCCTCTATGTAAATTCTTCATAACATAGTAATGAGTACTTATGCAAATTAACTTGAGTTCTGGAGAAGAAAGAAAAACATGTTTTGCTTAGATCCCTGGGATGTCACCTCAAGTTTTAGTGTTCATCAGGCCTACCCTCCTTGTCCTGGTCTCTTTTTGATCCCCATTTCCTTGGAGTCAGCTAACACATTTACATCATTGTTGCCTAAATCTCTGATCAGCAGTCTTACCCCAGATGTCCAGGCCTAGTTGCCCACTGTACTTTCCCACGTGGATACTCAACCCTTGTGCAGAATTCTGAAGGTTCTGGCATGAACGGATTATTGTGTCTCCTTTTGGCTGCATGTATTCACTCACTTCCATGCTCCATTTTGGTGAAATGAAACACTGGCCCAACAGACATGAAAACCTGGGAATTATCCTTGACTCCTTTTTCTTCTTCACCTCACGTTAGTTATTTGTGCCATCTTCTGACAATTTTCTACATGCCTGTGCAGAATATGGGGTCTTGGGTGATGAATTTTCCCTTTTCCCCATGTCTCCTGGCACCATAAAGAGATGTGAAATAATGACTGAAAACATTTACAGTGAAGAAAGCAGAGGTAAATTTGTCCACTACTTTAGCTACATGTACAGGTTGTTTGAATATGGAAATGAAAAGCTATTTGGTTCAAGGAAGTGCAGGTGTGAGTTAATGAGTTATAATGTGAGGAGACATGCTTTACACCTGTGTTTATTGAGATGGCATCATTGCATGTTTGCCTTTGGTTCAGTGTGCTGGTTAACAAATCCCCTTGAGAATTTTAGGCACTATTTCTGCAGCTTGAACACCTAATATTTTGAGCCTTAGGGTTTTGTTTTTTTTTTTTTCCTGGCTTGGAAAACACTCACTTCACCTCATTTGTTGGTGAATTGTTGGTTAAGTTGGATTCATCGGGTCCTGTCAATATGCAAGCAAACCAGTTTTAAGGTAAGAGATGTTGGCTAATGACATGTACTTGGAGGCTAAAACTGGCCAGATTTGTTTTGAGAAACAATTCAAACTAAGTTCCCTCCTGGAGATTTGTTTTATTTACTGAGCTCCAGAAATACATTTCCTATCCAGTCATGTAATGCATCAGTGGCAAGCCAAATGGAACACATTCACCTCTGGGCTAAAAGCCTTCTTAAGAGTTTGAAAACAATTTTTGCCCAAGTGAGAAATGATGAGATGAGAAGTAATAAGCCAACTTACTCAGACAAGTGAAATCTCAACATGTTCAGTAATAGTCATTTCATTTGGAAATCTCTCCTATTTATTGCAAAATAGGCTTTCCCAAGTTCCTCCTTTTCCTGACTGCTTACTCTGCCTTTCAAGAACTGACTTGATAAATACATAGCACCTGAGTTTCCAAGTGCAGCTTTTCCTTCTCATGGCAATGAAATTAGGCCCCTGTGATTTGAGACCAATAGGAGAACAGGCTTAGAGGAAGAATTTGAGATGACTTAACTATTTGTGTTGTAAACACAACTTGTGTGTGCTGGGCACTTCTTTCTTTCAGACATCTTGGTCAATTTCTTAATGAATGGGCCAGTGTTAGTTGTTTTTAACTTTCTACACTTTAATTTTTTTTAAGAACCGTTTACGCTCTAGAATTAGGCTATAAAGCCCATCAGCATTACTTAATAATCAGGAATTTTTCTTCATATTTTTGGATGTCTGTTTTCTTAGATGGAAGTCCATCTAAGCTGAGTAAATTGTGTTCTATACTGTTTAACTTTTTGTATGAGAAAATGAGGGATGCCAGCAGCTGTCTTCCCCCTCCTTTGCCTCCCATGAACATAAAATTGCCCTAGGAATCCAAAAATGGAAGCTGACTTTATTACAGCAATGCCTGGAAGCAGGGAAATCATTAGACATGGTGTCAATGTTACCATTAGAAATCTTACTCTTCGGGTGTTTAATGACAGTCCCTGAAAGTTTGCTTCTGGCAAAAACCTGACCCCCAAAGTCTCAGCTGGGAAACAGATTATAAAAATGAATTTTCAAACAACCTATCCAGTGTGCTTTTCAGTTATCTTTATAAACTGAAACGCAGCTTCTATGACAGGTTTCAATTCCATTACAGATTATGCTATAAATAATACTGCTGAAGTATTTTCAATATTCAATTTAAAATGATGGCTCGGTAACCTAATGACTTTTAGAAAACAGGCACAAGAAAAATTCTACCTGATCCAAAATTAGGTAGGCATGTATACCAGGTAACTTGTGGAGAGAATTCCTTAAGATCATGTATTTACCCCAAAGCCACATTCTATATGTGTACAATGTCCTTCTATTACAAAGTAATGAAGCCTTTGGACTTTAGCAATAAGGAAAATAGAGATCCAATTAAAAGGATGAATTATTCCAATCCTTTATCAAGTCAGCTGAAGACCCAGAAACCAGAGACACATCCCTTGGTGGCTGCTTTTGTAAGGACAGCAGACACATCCGTGTACATTCTATGCTCTCTGGGTTTTCAAGAAGTCCCTAATGTTCATCTCTCTTCTGACATTAGGGACTTCTCCCAAACCCAGAGAGCACAGAAAGAAGAGAACATATGCGGATGTGTCTCATCCTCTAGAAAGACTTCTCACTTGCATTTTATATTCTGCCCAATCTTCCCAAATAAAAGTTTTCTCAATGTACTTGTATGTTTCAAGTAGCAGAGATTCATATTTCTGGGTAATAGAAACAGCAACTTTCATTTGCATGTCTAAAAGCCACTTGTTTCTATAAAACCAAGTTCTTCTATGTGACTACTGAACACGGCAGGTGCAATTTCCAAGAGACTGAGATGAGGTGGCTGCAAATGTGGCCCTTGAAGTAAAAGATGATCAAAATAAATCAAATGATCATAATCAAATTAGTAACAACTGAAAGTGAATGCAGGCCATGTGTTAATGAGTGAGCTGCTTACACTGAAGTGTTCATGATGAATCTGATAAGAAGCTGAATTGGAAAGGATAATGAACATGCAAACTGTCTTTAAAAGCTTGATTCTTTTTGTTTGTTTATCAGTATGCACCTGGCATAAGATGGTCCAAGTATCCTAGCCTAGAGGATGTGCTGTCTTTGAGACTCTCTTCCCTTCTGATCTGTCACAAAGTTATACAATTTCTTTTGTTGAAATACCTCATGGACTGTTCCTTCCTTTGTACCATTTAGATTTCTTTGTTTGCAAGTAATAAAAACATTCTCTGGCTAGCATAATCAGAAAGGAATTTATTGGAAGGAAGTATAACAGCTCTTAGAAAAGAGGCATCACGGCTGCTCCAGGGATCTGGTGGCAGGAATAAATAAATAGAGGGTCTCAACAGGGCTCTGCTATTGGAAAGGACACATGCCAGCACTTATACATCCTGCTCACTCTGTCCTAAAGTTTTACATACCAGGGGAAGAGTGTCTAGTTGACCTAGATTCAGATGTCATCATTCTCTTTGTCAGGGGAAGGTGGGACACGTTGATTAGAAGATGTTATCCATTGGAGTCAGGGGTAGTTTCCTCAGAAACATCAGGATGCTATTACCAGTGGAAGTGAAAATGTGTGCTGGGCAGCCAGAACCAACACATGTCCACCACATTCCTCTGACAGGGCTCTTCCTTTCCTGCCTGTATGTCTTCACTTTTTAACTTAATACTTGGGAAAATAAAGTTATAGAATAATAAAATCTGCATCATTTACTTGATGTATGGATCTGCTGTGAAATATTTGGGCTGGTGGATGTGTAAAATCTATAGGAATATTATCAGGCACAGAACACTTACTACAGTATAAGGGGATCTGTTATTCAGATTTTACAAGTTTTTTCTTTTGTTGAGTGAAAATTATTCATTCTACTGCTCAAATGGTATTTATTTTGTGCCTTGGATGCTTCAGTCATTCTTTTGGTGCTGATAAGGCCCTCTGGAATCTGTCTAACTTCTGCCATTAATCCTAATTCTTCATTAGCTCTGATTTTGTGCTTTAGAGCTACAGAGAGTAAATCAAATAGCTCAGTGCAATCTAGATGCACATATACAAACAATAACCAGTTAGAAACTATAAAGGAAGAAGTTCCCATTTACTGTAATACCCCAAAATATAAAGTAGCTAAAAAGATACTTAACAAGAAATGTGTAGGTCTAATAAGAAGACAACTATAAAAATTTACTGAGAGCCATAAAATAAGACTCAAATAGATGGAGAGTCATAACATATTCCTGGGTGGGAAGACTTGATGTTATAAAAATGCCATTTGTCTTCGAATTAATCTAAAAATTTAATGTACCCCAATTATATTTCAAAAATTATTTTCTGTTTGGAACCTGTTATTTTCAAGTCCATCAGGAATAATAAATACATGAGTATAGCAAAGGAGCTTTTGAACATGGGGAAGAGGAGTGAAAGATTGACCTACGAGATATTAAAATAAACCATGAAGCTAAAATAATTGATACAGTGAAGACTAAACATTGAGTGGAACAATGGAAAGCCCAGAACACATAGATACACATACACATGCATATGTGTACACGTGCACAGACATTTTAAGTAGGTAAAAGTTGGTGGGTATTAAAACAAGTGACTTATCATCTGGGAGGAAAATCAAATTGATACTATACCCCACATCTCATATCAAAACAAATTCCAGTTGGTTTCTGATGCAAAAACAAAACCAGACAACTTTTAAAAGAAATTATACATTATCATGAAGAAACACTTGGGTTTTCTATATGTTTTTTCTTTTTTCTTTTATTTTTTAGGCTGCTAAGTTTGTGGACATATCATTTACTTGGGTTTTCTAAGAAGGCAATAAAATTAACCACATGAAACTTAAAAATGCCCAGGTCAACACTTTTCCTTTACCCAAACAAACAAAACAGAACATAGCTAAAAGGTAAAGTATAAACTGGAGAAAATTTATAACCTATGTGACAGTTAAAAGGCTAATTTTCTTTTATTGTTTTTTTAGAGACAGGGTATCTCTTTGTTGCCCAGGCTAGAATGCAGTCATGTGACAGCTCACTGTAGTCCTGAACTCCTGAGCTCAAGCAATCCTCCTGCCTCAGCCTCCCTGGTAGCTAGGACTACAGTGTATGCCACCATGCTCAGATAATTTCTCTCTCTCTCTCTCCCTCTCTCTCTCTCTCTCTCTTTTTTTTGTATAAACAGGGTATCACTATCACTATGTTGTCCAATGTGGTCTGGAACTCCTGGGCTCAAGCAATCCTCCCTGCTTGGCTGCCCGAAGTGCTGGGATTATAGAAATGAGTCAATGAGTCATTGGTCCTAGCCAATTTTCTCAATAGATAGAGTAGCTAAACTGCAATGTGACAAAGATAAGCATCTCAACAAGAAAAAAGTAACAAAGGGCATAAACTGGTAGCTCACCAAAGAAGAAATACAAATAGCCAATGACATGTAATTTAAAAAGCTTTTCTTCATAAAAATATAATAAATGTAAACCAGAAGAAAATAGAACTTGATTATCAAATTGGTAGTGATTAGTAAGATTTGGGCTGGTGAAGATGTGAGTGAATGGGCTTGCTTTCACATTGTTGGTGGAAGTACAAAGGGATACAAATTTTCTAAGAGACAATTTGGACAAATTTCTTCAAAAATTTAAATTTTAGAGCTTTTAAGTCAGACATTTTATTTGTAGACAGTTATATAAATAAAAATTCTTATCTGTAGCTATAAGGATTATCATTGCAGTAATAGTAATAATATTAAACCTTATAAACAATCAAAAGGCTGTTACAATAAATTATGGCAAATTCTTATGATGTAGTATTTAATGTCTCAAAAAATTCACTATAAATTTTTTAATGCTCCATTCATGGCACTTTTTTCACTATAAATTGTTTAATGAAAAAAGCAAGTTACTTAAAAATAAAAAACATATACCTATATGTATTCATGAGTATATTTAGGTAGACATTTTTAAGTGCATATGTGTGTGTATAATTTTTATATATATATATAGTTAGCTAGACACAGCCGAATATTAGCGATTGTTATTAATATGCAGTAAGAATATAAGTGATTGCAAATTTATTTCCTTCTGTAAATCTGCATTTTCTAAATTTTCTACAGCGAATATATTACCTTGGGTGTAAGAAAAAATTGAAATATATTTAAAAACAGACGTACTTTGTTTAAAGTAGCAGGACTTTTTTTCAAATAGAATTGTACGTGAAATCCCAATTTCTGAAACCAGTAAAAGGGGTGAAGCGCGGGTAGGTGGCTGAGAGCCCTGCTCACTAGGCAAATGTCCTTGAGGGCCCACTTTGAAAGGTCAGGGCTCGGGGAATTCTGCTGAGAAATCACTGCATGTTAATACCATCTCTAGAAGCTACATTAACTGTTGTTAGTGAACCCATACGAGGCCCCACGATTGCTGGTTACCTCTGTAGTTACTCATAAACTATTTAATAGCTCATTTCATTTTAGTTTACTACATTCATTGTCTATTCATTCAGAAATCATTTTTTAAAAGTTTTCCAGATTTTAGCTTTGTTTCATATTAGTTTGCCTATGCATTCGAACTAAAAGGATTTTATTATTACGTGGATTAGAAAGTTATATTTCTATATATTTCTTTCTATAATTAGAAAGTTATAGTTTGATGCCACACCCTCAGATTTTATTGAAAGCTGATATGAGAAATGACCATATGAAGAATGAACATTTATCTTCACTAAAATTATTAAATACATTATATTTGTCCATTCTGGTGTTCAAAGTCTCTTACATACAGATGCATGTGATAAATTCTCCTAGAATTTTAGTATGGAAAAAAAGTTTGCCCATTTTAATAAATAAGCATGACTTTAAAAAAAATAATGCTGTATTGTTCCTATATAACTCATCATGTTTCCCTTTTGGCTTTGACTGCTAGAAAGCTCAGAGCTATATTTATTGCCAAACCACAGTAATGAACAGCTGCCTAATTTTGCAGAAAAATTCTATCCCAGAGCCCTTGAGTGTTTACCCTCAACTAAATGGTCCTGTGATGCACATAGCTTATATTATGAGTTGTCACAAATCCAATTTGGAAATAGGCAAGGATTAAATAATAAACAAACACATAAGTAATTTGGACGAAGCAGGCTTGGTCTTTGGCAATAGAAAATGCTCACACCTAGAGTTTGGTTTGTAGCAAATGTCTGTTAGGCCCATCACCTTAATCTAGTGTACTCCTCTGGAGTGAGTCTGTAGCTGGGTGCAGCCATGGACACCTGGGTCTTTCTGATACTGAGGTTCATACCTATATTCACCCATCCCATGATGCTGGCTCCTTAGAAGGTGGTCTGTGCAGCAGCTCAGTAAGGATATCAGGTTGAAAGGGTGTGAAAGAGCAAGGATCAAGTAAACTAGTAATTTATTCAGTTTCCCGTGGATGTTAGCCTTTAATATAGTTAACAGAACAAGATCTTGCTGAAAAGGACAAGGAAATAGGCAATTTTCACACAAATTGCCAATTCTTAGGTGATGGGGTGTGTGTGTGTGTGTGTGTGTGTGTTTGTGTGTGTGTGTCTGTTCATTATAACATCCAATAGTAAATTAAAAAATATTAGGTGAGTTAAGATACCTTTTTACCTTTGTAGAACGTCAAATATTTCTTCTTATTGTCAATATTACTTAGATCATTCTATAAGTTAAACTTGAATAGAATACAGAACGTGGGAAGAAAGCGAACTAATGTTTTTTGGATGACTATGATGTAAATGATTTGCCTACATTATTTCATTGAAGGGACATGACTATTTTTTTCTGAAATGCATAAGCTTTCCAGCTAACTCCTTAATAAAGTGGCAATGCACTAAAATAACTGACTTTGTATTGAAATAACTTAGATGCAAAGGTCTGATAGGGTGGAATACAGTAATGCAGCCTTGCTTATAGTATCATAACTGGTGGATGGCTTTCTGTATTGGCAACAGACACCCTTGAAGCCCATGGGAATAGCTTGGCCTGTGTGGCTCTGCAGTAAGTTGGGCCAGCTGATTAAAGCAATAGGTTATCACTACTAAAAAGATTTGCCACAGCATTCACAGGAGAACCAAGACTAGCCAAGGAGCAACTGAACCGTACAGGTGCCTGGGGCCCTAACTACTGCCTTCCTACCAACCTTTAGAGGTCTGCTTCATATTCCACAGATGGAGTTTCATTTAAGGTAGAAATGCTTGGTTCCCCAGAACCCAGGCTCTAAAATTGAATATCCTAGTTTTAAATCTCATCTCCACCACTTACTGTTGGCTGAGTAAGCTGGGCATAGTCTTTTTTGAATTTTTCTGCAGATTGATGAAATCATCCATGAAAGGAAGCTAGCCAGCACCTGGCTCATGGTACACCCTCAATATATGTCAGCTTTTATTATTATTTATTATTTAGACTTAAAGCATCACCTATTAAAATGCAAACACCCAGGGAGGTATACTTTGCTATCAGTTAGGAAGGATTCTCACCACTTGAATGTCAGATAAAATGAACAGAAAGAGGTCCAGGATCGAAACACCGGAGAAGTAGGGAACGGGGCTCGAGGAGAGAAATCGTGTTAACATTTTGCTGGGAGCCACAGAGATTCTTCTGCATGGAAAAGCACCCAAATTGCAGCAACCCATGTGCAAACCCTCATGGTTGCAGAGAGGCACGAATTGCTCAGTCCAGATCCTGGGATCTGCAGCCCTTGGGTGTAACAAACTGTCCCCTACCTATCAACTGTTCCACCTCAGAGGACTCTCTCTATAGACTTTCTGTGGTGAGAGACATTAAACTGTAGAGCCACCACATTTGCTATTTGTTTTCCAGCCTGCTGTGGAACGTATGTGAAGTTCTCAAACACTGATGTGTGTGGAGATATGCGTACCCTAGAGAGCCAGCTCACATTGGAACCTGCTGTTAAAAGCCAGTGGAAGCCACCGCTCTTCTCTACAAAGCAGTTGTGGGTATCCTTTCACACTCTGAATGAAGACTTCCATTTGAAAAGTCATCCATCACTCTATAAGCCAGTCTCTTCAGCATGCCTCCTGCCCAGCCAGGAGAAAAGAGGAAAGCATTTAGGAGATGTTCCATTAAGCTATTTTGTACAAAATGGACGAATTACTATTATTTTTTTTCTCTCTGGGGTACCCAAGAGAGGCTGATTCTGACCGAAACCATTCACATGCACTATTTCAGAGAGACTGCATTTCACCTCCTGCTTGGTCAGGGAGAGGCACACACCGGAGCCACACACTTAGTCATACATCCAGTTGGCCATGCAGCATGAAACACTGACCTGTGAGGCCGGCAGCCTCGGCAGACAGGAAGGCACTCCAAGAAAGCAGGAAAAACAGACCGGTCTCCAGCATTGGGAAGTCGCACAGCTTGGTAAATTTGGTCAAGTGAGAAAGACAAGTTAAGGGAAACAACAGCTTTTACAGCTACCTCTCCTTCTTGGCTGAGAATAAAAACTGATCTGGTGATGATAGCTCCACCGCAGAGTAAAATAACTGATCTTCAGACCTGACTGGAAGGCGGTAATTCTCACTGGGACCTACTTTGAAGGCTAGCATGAGTTCGTGCTTCCGCGGGGACTGACCATGCCTGTAAAAATTCAGACCTGTGTTCAGATTAAACAGGTATCTTACTGAGACTCTAAATTCAGCCAACTGTGGGCTTAGCCTCATCCCTTGGGAGGTACCCCTCAGGAGAGGTGTAGCAGGCATGCAAAAACAAAGCCGAGGAGAGCATGGGGGAAATGAGATGCTGCAAGTATGTCAGCACCAAGGAGTGCCGCTCCCTGGGGAGTGCAGGCTGTGGGCAGACTACCTGGTAGTCTTCTCTGCTGGGAATGGAAGTAGGATCAGAAGTTATACTCAGTGACAGGGGAGCTGCCCATGCCCTCTTGGTATAAGCAGATGGAGAAGGAGGTATATTCTTTCTGGGTCAGACAATATGCCCTTTACCAGGCAATGGTTCATTTTGACAAGGATGACACTTGGTTAATAGTCTATAAATTACAAATAGAACAAAGGAATAATGATCCCAGTTGGACAGAGAATGGATCATGGGGAGATGATTAGGAGTATGTGATCAATGGGAAAGGGTAACCCTGCAATATTGGGCACAAAATGCCCTGACAAATAAAGAGATGTGATCATGTTGCATTTTTATATTGCTAGAACAAAATCTAGAGAAAATTTCACATTAAGAGATGTTTAGCAGGGGGGCAGGGAAGCAAAAGTGTTACCTCTGGAATGGAACATTTTATTCTGATTCTTAACTCTGCCAGTCACTGGCTGTGTGATTTCTCAGAAGTATATTAACCTCTCTGAGCCTCATTTCTATTATACGTGAATTGACAATGAGAATAACACCTCTTCCTACACGAGGAGAGTAAAACGTGATGAAGTACGTTAAACATGTTCTGTAAAGTTTTAGAAGGCACAAAGGCAGAATAATATCCTGGTTGGGAGTGTAGCATCTGGAAGCCAACTCTACCTGGATTCATTCAAATTCACAGTATTCACTTGGACACATCTCTTGATTACTGGGTGCCTCAGTTTTCCTGTCTGAAAACAGGAATAACAATGCAACCTACCTCAGAGGTGTATAAACTAGTTAGTCTATGTTAAGTACTCAGAACAGTGCCTGGCATGTAACAAGTGATAGGCAACTTTTCTACTACTGTGGTCTAAATTAATTTTTTGTTTTTTTGGTAAAACATCTTTTTGGGAAATAGAATCAGTAAGGACCTGGAAGCAATTTTTTTTATCTGGTGTAAAGAATGGGCTACCCTGAGTTTCTTTTACAAGATTCCCTTTTGTTACTTAGAGGGAATCTTGTTTTTGTTTCTAGTGAGAATTCCCTCTTCTAGTTTGTTTTAAAGAGAATGTTCAGTTGGTCACAGAATAGCAATCAGCCATTGAGCTTGTTTTCTTTCAGTCTCCTTCAGAAAGTAGTTCAGCTCTGGGTCAGTTCCTAATTGCAGAGCCCAGGAGCCTACAACCTGAGGAGACTGCCTCAGAATGAAGGAGGTATGGGGTTAGGAAGATGAAGAGGACAGCCGTTTTAAGCACTTGCCTCCTTCCCAGCGTGTGTTTATAGAGCCCGTTAAACACCACCAGATGCTCCATGATCAGTGCCACCACTTACTGAGCCCCATTTCTTTCATCTCTACACCCTTTTTTGCCAGATCTGATCCAATCTTATGCCAGACTTCCAATCACCAGAAATTTTTTTCTTCCTTTATCAGCCTGTTCACATGTTACACCTTCCCCTCACATCAGGCAGAGAATTCTGATTTCAGTTTCTCCACTTAGTGTAGCCTCCAGAACCAAGAAGCCTGGGTTTGAATCCTGGCCCCGAAATGTCCTAGTTGTTTGTCCTTAGCCAAGGTGTTTAATTGTCTGAGTTTCCTCAGCTGAAAATTGAGATAGGAACAGTATCTACCTTCCAGAGCTCTTGTAAAAGCTATCTGAGATAACCCATGCAAAACACTTAGCGCAATGGCTAGCACGTAGTAAAGTTTTCAATAAATTTTAGAGGATATGGTTATTACCATACTCACTATTACTGACACGTGATCCAGAGTGAGCTAACATATCGTAGCCTCCTTGAGCCTCAGTTTCCTCAGGTGTAAGGTGAGGAGGATAATAACTTGTTTTACAGGGTTGATTCAAATGAAGAGAAGCAGAGAAAGCCTCTGCCACATGGTAAACGCTCATGAAATATTCCTATCTTTGTTGCTATCACTCTATTCTAAACAACACCTGGCCTCCACATAGTTCCAACTAAGAATTAAGAGGCAACAGGGAGTGGTGAGCAGAGCGTGGTCGGCCTCTTAATTCTCTCTCTCTGGGTTCACTTGCTGGCTGCATGACCTTGGGCAACAGCTTACCCTTTCTAAGCTTCACATCCAATAAAAATAGCATCTGGTGATAGGTTCATTGTGAAGCTTAGATGAGACACTACACGAAAAACACGTCGTAGGGGGCTTGCCACAGCATAGGTACTGCGGAGGTCGTTTTTTTCTTGTCGGAAACCAGCACTGCCTCTTCTGACTGTCTTTATTTCTGTCCAGGTAAAGGCCATTCCGCAAGGTTCCCAGGATGAAACTCTGGAGTAGACTTTGTCTCCTTTTCCTTATCTCTAATAACCAGGCAATCATTAAGTCTCAGAGATTTTTTTCTTCTAAACATCAGTCCCCTTCCTCATGCTTCCCTCATAGTTCGTCATCACAGTTTCCCTTGGTTCTAATCCCCGTCCTCTGATTCATCCTTCGTGCCAGTTCCTCATCTACATTTTAAAAACAGGATTGTCAGCCTGTTACTCTCCTGAGCAGAAACCTTCGACAGCTAATTGTGGACTAGAGAAAGAGGCTCATGCTCTTTGAAATACCACTTCAAGATACTCCACAAGCTGGGTCCATCCCACCGTGTCCCCTCATCCTCCATTTCTCACCAGCTGAAGCCCATGTCCTCCCAGGCATGTCTTCCAGATGCCACATCGGTCCCACTGCCATATCTCAGTGAATGCTAGTCTTCGCCTCCTGAATCACCAACTGCTCAGCCTTTGCCCTTATCCTATATTCCAGGCTGTGCCCAAAGCCCACTCTGCTTATATATACTGCTTTTCCAATTATTTTCCAGAATCATAAGGTTGGCCAAGGGTATTAGTCTATTGCAGACACAATGGCCTTGTCCCAGTTTGAGTGTTTACAGTGTGATAACTTCCATGTGGCTCTGGCATTCACTTTCTATCCCGCTCAATGGAGAGCTCATCTTTCCAAGCCTGTCACTCACTAAGGGCAGGGATCTTGTTTTACACATCTCCCGACCCTCTTAGATAGTCTCAGTGGAATCAAGCTTTTCAGCAGCTGCGCAGTGAATGTCTGGGTGAGACCTCATAGGAAAGGCCCCTAATATTTTGCCCTCTCTTTGCCTGGGGCCTTCACCCCTCTGGCAGACTTCTTCCTTCTCCTTCCCCTGATGTCTTTGGTTCTAGATCTTCTGTTCTGCCTCTCTTCTATGGCTCCACCTGGCCCTTATACTTGACATTGGCCTTCTGGCCTTCCTCCTCTACTCTGACTTACTGTTGCCCTATCTGAATGTTCTAAGTAAACAGCCCACCAGACCAGCTTCTTTCCTTGGCTCAGATTCTCTAGAAACTCTACCCATCATCCCAGATTTCTAAGAACAACAAAAAGGAATCAAATGGCATGATTGTTCAGGTATGGCATGCATATCATTTCAGCATTGCTTGCAGGTTCCCTTACATAAAGTAGCTGTGGATGCTTGTTTAAACTCACAGTGGCCTCTGGCTTGGGCTACCCTATAAGCTAGTGAGTGAATAAGCCTGAAAAAGAGGCAGATCATACCCAATTTATCACCCTTTGTCAATTGTCTTGTTCTTGACTCTGGATCTTCAATTCTTCCTCTTGACCCTAGTAAGGCCAATCCTGATGCCTCCTGTTCACTAGTTTTCCTAGGTGGTATTTATTTAAGGCAGTTGATGTCCTAGGATCAGATAGTGTCAACAGCATTAGAAATGACCTTGGACAGGAAGAGAGCTTGGGCCCCTCTGCTGCTGGTACCAACCTATGCTTCCAGGAATGACTCAGAACCAAGTGGTGCCGTATTAAACTTGGACCAGACTATCCAGCCACTTAGGGGCTTGGAGGTTGTCCATCATCAGAAGCATTCCATAGATACTGACTGTTCTTGACAGTCCCAGCTTTCCACATACAAAGGATATCAGTGCTGTGACAACGGCATACGCAGACCCCATTGCAAATGAGCCAGCGAAGATTCCCAGGAAATTCCCCACAGACTGGAAGAATGCTGCGGCGTCAAATGCATTTGGATTCTCCTTGGGACTGTAAATGGATATAGAACTGAAAAGAGAAGAGGGTGGAGGTTAGTTAGTGACTTTCATCTCATAGCCCAGATAGGATTTTGCACCCACTTTGGGGAGAGTTATCTTTACCTGTAATGTCGAGTGCTGGTTGGAAGGGTTAGGGGAAAACAGACACAGAA
Organism: Sapajus apella; assembly: GCF_009761245.1. Classification (NCBI taxonomy): domain Eukaryota; kingdom Metazoa; phylum Chordata; class Mammalia; order Primates; family Cebidae; genus Sapajus; species Sapajus apella. The sequence continues at coordinate 23,489,675 of NW_022436944.1, read as the reverse complement.
GAGAAGACATGGCAAATGCAGACATTTTCCCCTTTCCTTATAGCCCCTTCCCATGGGATCATATATTGCTGCCAGTCAGTAAACATTTTTATATTGGAAGGGTCATAAAGAATATTGTTTCTGAGCAAACTAGGCATTAAAACATGGTAGGTGTATAAGGAATCTGCTGAGAAGACAGATAACTGTGAATTATTTAGTGGCCATATGTCTTCAGTGCTGTTATATATTCACAAATGTTCTTGATAAAAAGTGCACTTTTATGGCCTGTGCACAAATGGGTGATACAAATCACAGCGTGCACAAAATATTCTGCCGTGATCTTGTCATAAACCACAAAGCATTCCTCCTCTCCAGTGTAACCCTTCAGAAACAGAGCATTGATGGTGTTCAGAACATCACAATATTAACCCCCAGGGAGAGACAAAACCCTCATTTTCCCACTGAAACAAATGGCAGCAGCTGCCCGAGGTCATCTTTTATACCCCAATTCTAGCCGCTGCCAACAGATTTATTTCCATAGAGAAAAATCAATCCACCAATAGGGAGTCTGTTCACTTAAATATTTTTGAGGACGTCATAGATGTTATATTTTAAAAAAAACCAGAGCCTCAAATCCCAGAGTGTGAATATGAAGGATAAGACCTGTCCTATTTTAGGAAATTTGAATTCCATATTGAGCATTAAAATGAACATATGTGCTAGATCCACTAGCTTCAGGGAGACTAATGAAATGACATTTCAGATTGTTTTTGCAGATTTTAACGCAAAATTTTAAAAACTAATCAGGAAAAATCAAGAGTTTAGCAGTGGGTTTTGGAAGGAGCTCCAAAAGCAGCAGTGTAGAGAGCAAAAGTACACCTGACGCACTGACTGAGATTAGGCTGGGTTTTACAGAGATGTAACGGAAACTTTTATGGTGCCATTGATGAGAGTATGTTAGTTCTCTAACCTGACTTTTTGTATCCAGAGATGACTTAAGAGAGAGCAGGGGGAGCCAACTCCAATTCTCCTACAGGAAGACCTGTGGCATTTAAAAAGGTAGTTTAAAATGCTCTTAGTTTTTCCCTGGATGTCTTTAAACCCCCAAAGTAGGCCAAACACTCCTGCTTTGATCCTGTAATTGGATAAGGAAGATGAATGTGGGTCTTGAATGAAATGTATGCGAGAAAAGGACTGCCTTTGAAGTGTTTTTCTTTTTTGTAAAGTGTTGTGCTTTGCAGGAAAAAGGAAAAGTAAATCCATATCTGGGTCCTTTGTATCTGCAAGTCCTGGGAAAAGGCGTAAAACTCCACTGGCTGTTAGGAAACCTGGTGCCTAGGCTGTGAGGCTTGATGTGTTTGAGCTGACATTCTCCAGCATATTTCTTCATTCCAGTGAAGAAACAATAGTGATGAGAAAGCATTCCATTTGCATTCAGCCTTTTCAACAAAGGTTTTTGCACAGTAGCACAGCTTTGGAAGTAATTCTGCTAACCCTGAGGTTGCCACTAGTAGATCTGAGCCACATTTTCCCTGTCCAGTCTATCATCGATGGGCATTTGGGTTGGTTCCAGGTCTTTGCTATTGTAAACAGTGCTGCAATGAACATTCGTGTGCATGTGACCTTATAGTAGAACGATTTATAGTCCTTTGGATATATGCCCAGTAATGGCATTGCTGGGTCAAATGGAATTTCTATTTCTAGGTCCTTAAGGAATCGCCACACTATCTTCCACAATGGTTGAACTAACTTACACCATGGAATATTATGCAGCCATCAAAAATGATAAGTTCGTGTCCTTTGTAGGGACATGGATGAACCTGGAAACCATCATTCTCAGCAAGCTGACACAAGAGCAGAAAATCAAACACCGCATGTTCTCACTCATAGGCGGGTATTGAACAATGGGAACATATGGACACAGGGAGGGGAGCACTACACACTGGGGTCTGTTGGGGGGAAATGGGGGAGGTATGGGGGGTGGGGAGGTGGGAAGAGATAGCATGGGGAGAAATGCCAGATATAGGTGAGGAAGGCAGCAAATCACACTGCCATGTGTGTACCTATGCAACAATCTGGCATGTTCTTTACATGTACCCCAAAACCTAAAATGCAATTAAAAAAATAAAATGAAAATTCCAAATTAACAAAATAAAAAAAATAAAATTGACTTTAAAATGGGTAATATTATTAACAGATCTATAAATGCTTATATTAATAAATAAAACTCTTAAGCTAAAAAAAAGAAAAAAAAAGATCTGAGCCATGGAACATGGAACAAGCATGGCTTTATCCCTTTCTCCACCTCTATAACTTCCAGGACTGTTTCCCTGTCCTGGTGCTTCTGGAACTCGGAGCACCCCCATCACACCATTTGGCCATACTCTATACCGTTATTTATGTATGTTTTCCTTTAAATCATTTTTATTCAAATTCAGGAGCTTTTATTAAAGAATATCCATGAAAGCACAAGTTCGATGTGCTAATTATATTTCTTTTTAATATATGTAAAGTAGGTAATTTAGAAAAAGAAAGTTCACCTATATGTCACCTAAAATCATCTGGGTATGCCCACTGATCTGCAGTCTGCACTTTGGGAAATGTTCTCTTCCTTCCCACTCAATGGGGTATGATCACTTTGTTTACTAACGTTTATACACTCCCTGTGATGTTTGACTTAACTGAGGGGAAAGGCTTAACTCTCCTTGGCCTATGGAGATTGTCCATTGAATTTGCTGGCCCTAGAGCTGCCTGGACACATGTACTGGGTGCCTGCCATGTGCCAAGTGATATATTAAGTAGGTGTAGGGTGTGGGAGGCAGACAGGGAAGAGCATAGAGAAGGGAAGCAGAATTTGATTCAAAAAACCTTATTAAACACCTGATATACGCAAGGCATACCTCAGGAGAGAAGCCTAAGATATAGATGACAACTAGCTCTAGTCCCAGTGTTAAGTGTGATTTTATGAGAAATATACAACATTTAATGGTAAAAAGAGAAAAGGGATACTATTTTAGAATAAAGGAGGTGGCATTTGAGCAAGGTAGCACGTCAACAGACAGAGATGGAGAGAGAGTATTCCAAGCAGCGGAAAGAGTGTAAGGAAAGGCAAGAAGGCAGGTGAGTTCAGGGCAATTGCAAGGCATGGCTGTGTGGTTACAGATGGAAGCAAGGGAGCACGTATGTGAGCACGTGTGCAGGGGTAAAGATGAGTGAGGCAGCATTACTCAGAGTCTCAAATTCCATGTTGAGAATATACTAAAGCCCTCACATTTACATAATAGTCCTCTTGTGCCACAGTATAGCTTTATTCGATCCTATAATAGCTCTGTGAAGTAAGCAAGGCACGTTTTTTTCTCTCTCCTTATCTTTCCCTCCCTCCCTCCCTCCTTCTCTTCCCTTCCTTTCCCTTCCCCCCTCCTTCTTTCTTTCCTTCCTTCCCTCCCTTCCTCCTTATCTCCTTCCTTCCTTCTTTCCTTCCTTTTGTCTTTTCTTTCTTCCTTTCTTAGAATTAAAGAAAAACTAAAAATCAGAGAAACTAAGATCACACAGCTACTAAGCTCATAATGTAGATTTTTTTATTCCTACTTTTAAAAAGGTGATCATGTTGGGGGAAACATAAACCCACATCAAGATAGTTGAGTGACTGTGACGCTGACTGTAAGGACAACGGGAGTTGCGGTACTGGAACATTTGTTTTCCTGCCTGGATGGCAAGGGGCAGCATCTCCCTGCACTCAAGCAAGGAGCAGAGTATGTGGGCTGGGGCAACAGCAGCCTCTCTCCTGGCCCGCTAGCAAGTGAGACTCAGAACTTCTCAGGAAATCCTGCTTTTCTGCCTGGCTTTGCTGAGACTGGACTGCGTCTTGCTCCTCTGTGGATGCCCAGGACACAGCCTGTTGTTTGGCACATGGCTGGCTATATAAAGGCTGATGGAACGAAGGTGCAGGACAACTGGAAAAGAAAAGAAAAGGAAAGAAAGAAAGAAAGAAAGAAAGAAAGAA
>NW_022436944.1:23460638-23485683 GCF_009761245.1 Sapajus apella | reverse complement strand
AAAGAGAGAGAAAGAGAGAGAGAAAGAAAGAGAGAGAAAAGAGAAAGAAAGAAAGAAGGGAAGGGAGGGGGAAGGGGAAGGCGAAGGGGAAGTAGGGGAAGGGAAGGAAGGAAAAGAAAGAAAGAAAGAGAGAGAGAGAAAGAAAGAAAGGAAAGAAAGAAGGAAGGAAAAGCATGAAGAAAGGAGGCTTGCAAAAGCTCATCATCTCTTGAAGTGAATCATCACCCACAAGATTTTTTAGCAGGCATTGACTATGCACAGGCATATTGTGGGTACTTTTATGGATATCAGTCTAATCTTAAAACTGATATTTAAGCCTCTTAATTTGAGCCCAAGATCTAATACTTATTGGCTATATGGCCTTGGGCAAGTTACTTCATGTTCAGAATCAGTTATCTCACCTGTAAAATGGAGATAATAACAGCATTTATCCTGTAGAAATGTTGTGATGATATGAGAAACATTTAAAACTCTTAGCTGTATCTTATGGATTATAGTCATTCATTGTGTGCTTATATGTACACTCAAAATAAATACTCATCGAATGTTATTTATCATCACTGTCATCATCATCATTCTGCTGAGAACTTCCCCAAGTCTCACAATAGCAACAGAGTCAGTCGCTGGTTACAACTACAGGCAAATGGGATGTGGCTGCCCTCAGGGCACACCTAGCTCTGAGGTTGCTCAGGCTGAACTAGTCACTTTTGCATAAGAACAACAGGGTGTCTGGGAAAAAAAGTACCAGGCAGGTACCCCAGAGAAATGGCCATAGAAGTGGGGCTAAAATGTTCTCATGTGCTTCATAAAACTCTTAACTCAGTGGATCAAGGAGGGAAGGAATGCCCTCAGCTGTGTGGGCAGGGGTCTGCTGCAGGGATAAGAACGGGCCAGCAGACTCAGCTTGAGTTGCATCTCTCCAAGTTTAGTGGAGGATGTTCTATAAGCAAAATCCACCGGCTTCTAGTAAGAAATGAGGCAAAAGAAACAGAAGCCAGGTTGGGCAGGGGTGGCTCAAGCCTATAATCCAAGCATTTTGGGAGGGCAAGATGGGTGGATTGTTTGAACACAGGAGTGTGAGACCAGCCTGGGCAACATGGTGAAACCACGTCTCTACAAAAAAATACAAAAATTAGCTGGGTGTGATGGTGCATGCCTGTAGTCCCAGCTACTCAGGAGGCTGAGGTGGGAGGGTTGCCTGAGCAGGGAAGGTTAAGGCTGCCGTGAGCTACGATTGGGCCATTGCACTCTAGCCTGGGTGACAGAGCAAGACCCTGTCTCAAAATAAATACATAAATTACAATTAAAAAGAAATTGGAAATAAGTCTAGGATTTCATGCTGTTCAACAACAGGTTATTCAGGAAAATTAGCTTGATGACAGTGTCTTGGATCTATACTCAAAAACAGATGTGTGCAGCATCTTTCATTCAAAACTTTTGACATGGATGAAGTATCCTAAATTCTTTGATGAAAGCAACATGAATAAGGATCATTTTGCTTACTGTATCATTTCACATTCACAGACATCATTGAGACTGCAGTGTTTCTCTACGACTTACCTGTTCTTCTATAGGATGCTCCTGCAAGGAACGGGTCTCATAGCTTTTATTCTATGTTCATAGTGTTAAGAGCATAGCATAAAATCTGAGTTCTGGGTGTCTCAGCCTACTGCCACTTACTGCCTATGTGACCTTGAGCAAGTTTCTGAAACCACCTGTAACTCAGTTTCTATAAAATGGTGATGACAATAACAGTACCTACCACACTGGGTGGCTATAATAATTAAATGGATTAATGTCTATAAAGCATTTGAAATGGTGCCTTTCACCTAGTAAGAACTGGATAAGCATTTCTTTTCTTTTTTTTTTTTTTTTTGAGACGGAGTTTCGCTCTTGTTACCCAGGCTGGAGTGCAATGGCGCGATCTCGGCTCACCGCAACCTCCGCCTCCTGGGTTCAGGCAATTCTCCTGCCTCAGCCTCCTGAGTAGCTGGGATTACAGGCACGCACCACCATGCCCAGCTAATTTTTTGTATTTTTAGTAGAGACAGGGTTTCACCATGTTGACCAGGATGGTCTCGATGTCTTGACCTCGTGATCCACCTGCCTCGGCCTCCCAAAGTGCTGGGATTACAGGCGTGAGCCACCGCGCCCGGCTGGATAAGCATTTCTTAAACAAATCACCTTGCTCTCCTCTTTCTTTCACTCTAAGTGTTTCATTTAGCTCTACAAGAAGCATTTCAAACAGATGTTCAATCAAAACCTCTACCCAGACAGAACTAAGATTTTACCACCTTTCTCTCACACTGACTGGCTGGTCCCTGGCCTTCCATCTTTGGGAGGCAGGGATCATCTGATCATATGAATTGTTTTGTCCAGGATGGTGCATGGTACATAGTAAAATGTTCAATAAATGCTAGTGATGAAGAAGGAGGAGGAGGAGGGGGAGAAGAAGTAAGAAAAAGAGGAGGAAGAAGAGATGTGAGTAAAATGCTGCTGAGAGTGAACATAAAATAATAGGTATGAAAAATATTACACAGATGGCACCACCACAACGCCCTCCCCTCTGCGGTTCTGGCCGCCCTTCCGCTGTGGCCCTCGGAGTCATCTCTCCCCTGATCATGACACTCTTCCTCAATGTCTCCCAGTTTCCAACACCAGTCCCTGTTATTCTCCACTGGGACTGCTGAGATACTTTGCCGCACAGTTACTCATGGAAACTACCCAGCGACCTCAAGCTCCTGGCGGCCCTGGTTCCACAGGGCACTCTCCTGTGGCCGGTCCTCCCAAACCCCACAGCCCACTGACTCTCCTGGGTGTCCGTGCCGATCAGAACAGCCTGCGTCTCCAGCCTCAGTCCAGCCTCACTCCCTTTGTTAACATGAAATCGATGTCACTTGAAAGCTTATGAAAAGAAAGTATTAAGCGAACACATTGTATCTCTTTCAGGATTTCTATTAATTTAGTCATTATAGAAAAAAAATGGGAAAATGATTACTATAGCCAAAGATATACAAAAGAACCTTCCATTTTCTCCGCCAAATCTTTAGTCCCTAACAAAAAAATGATTGGCGCCAGTTCACTGACAAGTTCTTGATTGGCTGGGACGTACATAAATATGAAATGGTTTATTTATTTACTTTTTGTTCCAATCACTGCTTCCAGCTGTCCTGTATCGAATCCCCCTGTGCTAGGTAAGTAGTTCCATTCATGATGTCTTGGTCAAATCCCATTATTGAGTGCCTTTCAGTTATTATAACTTAGTGCAGCCCACCTTAAAACCTAAATCTTCTCCCTGTTGTCCCTGCAGAATATTCTAGAGCAGCCCCAGGACGACTGGAAGAAAGGGAAGGCAGCATGCTCCTCCTTCTCACACCTGGTGCCAGCGCCTGCTGGTGCTGGAGGCCTGGAGGAGGGGCGGGGAGCCCAGCTCTCCTCTTTATGTGCCCAACTGCGTGCCAGTGGTGCGCAGGGTCCCTGGCCTCACTCTGGTTGCTGCTTGGTCCCTCTCTTAGAGACCTCTGTTAGCTGGGCAACGCCTCCATTTTGCTGAGAACCCCTCACAGCTCCCACAGGATCTTCCAGGTGTCCTCATTTCCAGCCCGTTTCCAAGGCTGGGATCAGTAGCTACTTGGGCAGCTCAGTGCCTCTCACCCCTCTCCAGATCTCTGGGAAAGGAAAATAAATCTTGTTACCCCAAAATCACTAAGCTAAAGGGAAAAGTCAAGCTTGGAACTGCTTAGGGCAAACCTACCTCCCTCGCAATTTGCGCACAAGGAAATTCCCTGTGGACAAAGGACAGACAAAACCCAAAGTCATCCCTCTGAGGCTCACTTGAGACAAATGCATAGCTGATTCTTTCTGCCCTAGAGTTTATGTAAAAATGCAGATTCACTGAGCCAGACTCAATTGTGTCTTCAGTGGAAGGCTGATCAAGGACTGAAAAGAATGCAACCTTTTGTCTCTTACCTACTTCTAACCTGGAAGCCCCACTTCCAGCTCTCCCTCCTTACGGGACTGAACCAAGGTACATATTACACATGCTATACACGCATGTCTCCCTAAAACATAAAAGAGCAAGCTATACCCCGACCACTGTGGGCACATGTCATTAGGACTTCCTGAGATTGTGTCACAGTTGTGTCCTTAGCCTGGTCAAAGTTTCTGAATTGACTGAGACTTGTCACAGATATTTTAGGTTAACACCTCCAATCTCCTTAATATGCGGTTCCCCTGAGTACCATCCATGAGGCATAGAACACTGGGCTGAGTGGGCTCAGCCCACATACTCTGCAGACACATCAAACCTAAGCGTCTTCAGGTTCTGCTCCTGCCGTTTCCTGCTTTCAGAAATCTCTAGGCTAGAAGAGGCGCTGGTCTCTGCGTTTTGTATGATCTCACACTCTGAAAGCCACATGCGAGAACTCCCTCCCCTTGCTCTGCTCTGAGAGGACTTTGGCTCCACTGCAGGTTCTACACTGGGGATGAGCTCACAGCCCGACCTGGCAGGTAGCACCAGTCTTTCTTCATGATTCCGGTACACTCCCCTTCCCCTTAGCTTAGGGGAGAGGAAGAACTTCCATGGGACGGGATAACAGGGTAACAGTTCACACCTCAAACACTGCACTCTCCCCAGGGATAATCCCCTTCCTTCCCCGCCCTGTCATATACAGATGTGAGGCAAAGGGGATGGGGGGGTGGGGGCGGGGGAAATGAGGCTGCTTCTGTTGCCAAGTAAGCCAGTTGGGAGGTGAGCATCCTAAGTACTGGGGAGACTTGCTGCTCTTTTTAGTAAGAACACATTTAGCAACTTCTGTTTTCAGCCATAGTCCCTAACCCCAATCTGGTAAACAGGAAAAGACCCACAAGATCATCACGCGACATTTGTGTGGAGCGCTTCTAGTTTCTTTTCTCCGTATCAGGAGCTGCCTTGTCATTTTGCTCTTAAAGACACATTTTAAGGACCAACACAACATAAAGGGGCAATGAAAATGTGTCAAATCTGCTCCGTTTTGTGGGGCATGGGTGTCACAGGTAAGAAGTAAGTAGATTTAAAAAAATTACAATGCTATTTGGTGTTTAAAATTCTTTTTGCCTTAAAAAAAAAGTGGATCCTTATCTATTATTTATCTTTTAATAACTGTACCAACCTGCTCTTTCTCAGAGAAGTTGCTTAATTATGAATAAGGAATTGATTTTTATAGGGCCAAGAATTGTGTGTACACATTGGAATTCTTTCTGGCACCTGCCTGCCCATTATTCTGGCTTATGTTCTGCCAGAAGCCAGTGATCTCTGTCAAGAGAACCTGCTGTAAAACATAATGACTCCAGGAATTGGGGGCATTCCAGGCACCCTGGGAGGTTAAGATAATAATAAGAGGTCCCAGCCAGAAGTTCACTGAGCTTGAGTGAGAACCATAGGGTTTTACCTTCCCAAGGGCCAAAACCCCTGCAGAGTCAAGAGCTGTGTTTGAGGGGGAACATCAATTAACTCTTTCCACTTCTGAAGGACCATGTAATGACTGCTGCCTAAGAATCTGAGTGTGTACCAGAGAGTGATTTTCCAAATCCTTGACAAATATCATTTTGTCATTTTGATGTCAGGCACAAGAGAAAAAGACAACAGGGATTCTGTGGGAAGGATAAGCTAACGTATCACGGCTTCCTCTGGAATAATGCAATCTCAGGCTGAATTAATTGATTCACTCCATCCACAAATAATTATTGAATATCTACTAACTACAGACATTGTTGTTGGCACTGAAGGTACCGCAGGGAGCAAAACATGGCTCCTGACTTCATGTTCCTTACATTTCAGGAGAGAAGACAACATAATGAACAGCTAAGCAAATAAATGTATAATTCAATGACAAGGACGGAAAAGACAAGGATTAAGATAGTCAGGGAAGGCTTCTCTGGCAAAGATTATTAAATGAAGTCCTGAATGAAATAAAGGGATAGCTTTCTAGGCCCCAAAGCAAAGCTTGTTCAGTGGGTCTGAGAAGCTACAAAGTGGCCAGTGTGGCTGGAGGGAAATGATGGGGAAGACAGCGATGGTCAGGCTGGAGCTGGGCCAGAGCCAGGTCTTCCAGAGCCTTTCAGGACGTTGCTGCGATTTTCTTTTTTTTTTTTTTTTCTTTTTTTTTGAGACGGAGTTTCGCTCTTGTTACCCAGGCTGGAGTGCAATGGCGCGATCTCGGCTCACCGCAACCTCTGCCTCCTGGGTTCAGGCAATTCTCCTGCTTCAGCCTCCTGAGTAGCTGGGATTACAGGCACGTGTCACCATGCCCAGCTAATTTTTTGTATTTTTTTTTAGTAGAGACGGGGTTTCACCATGTTAACCAGGATGGTCTCGATCTCTTGACCTCGTGATCCACCCGCCTCGGCTTCCCAAAGTGCTGGGATTACAGGCTTGAGCCACCACGCCCGGCCTGGGATTTTCTTCTAGGGTGAAAGAGCAGGTGCTGGAGGGCTGGGGTAGAGGATAAGTATGTGATGAAATATTCCAGGTGAAGTCTATGTCAGTCACAGCGGAGGAAGGTGAGTGGGAGACAGCACGATCCCATGGCACTCTTCAAAGGCCGCAGCAGCCAGGCCTGTCCTCATCAGCCTGGATGAGACCCAGCAAAGAACAGCAGACACAGGAGAAAAAGTAGGGTGGTGAGGAAAAAGACTGAGGGAAGAATGGGAGTTTAAAGTATAGATGGATGTAGCAGCAACAGCTGCAGTGAGCATTTGAAAGGTGGCTGTGCAGGAGAAGGACTGGACTCATTGTATTTCCAGAAGATGAGATGAAGTCTAAAAGTTAAATATCACAGGAAGACGGATTCCCAGCTTTATATTCTATTTCAAAATTTCCTAATTCTTAAATCTGATGGAAAGTGGGATGGGTACTATAAAAGGGTAGTGAGCTCTCTGTAGTTGGAGATGCTTAAACATAGAATAAGAGAGTTACTTGCCAGCATGCTGTGGAAATTCATGCACTAGACAGTTATAATGTGGCCTCAAGGAACCTCTCACCCCGAGGGTCACTGACTCCCTATCTGTTTTCCAATTTCCTGCAGGCCTGCCAGGAAGGATAGTAAGGTACTTGGCTTTCCTGTGCTCACCCAAATCCTGACATTGGAAATGTCTGAGCACGCAGCCACTAAGGAGCAGTACTTCAGCAGGGGACGCAATGACGATGCGATGATTTAAGTTGGAGCCAGGTTGATAATGACATCAAGAACGGTTACGAATTTCAGCACAGAATAAAGCCTTTGACAGATTCCTAAGTGGCTCTGGTCCATTAAGTTCCAACTTTAAGGTGACACAGAGTGCTCTGAGTTTAAAATTGGTTAAAAGGGAAGAAGAGTTAAAGGAGGTTTGTTATGAATTATATGTGCATTTTCTTTGAAAGGAGATCTTAAATTACTTTGCAATTTAGCTTGAAGCATCTTGTCAGAATTGAATTAATCTGTGGGCTTTGAGAAACTTTCTCTTATACCTAATATTGAGAGGAAAGTGAATTTGAGATAGTCCTGAAGATAAAAGCAACTTGAAAATTCTCTTCTTATTTCTTTTTCTTTCTTTGTATTTCTCTTTAAAGCAGAGATAGGAATTTGAATCCCACTGCTGTGAGCCTGTTCATTTAAGAAAGAGAATAATTCTCATGGCCTAATGGGAATTTCTACCCTTTCTCCAACTTTTCAATTTCTTTAATCCTCATTAATGAAATCTTAGCTCCAAAGAATGCTGTGATATGAGAAATTTTAGTCATAATAGATATAAAAAGAGATAGAAAAGTAGGTTAATAGCCACCAAAGATGGAAATCCAGCTAAAATTAAAATATAATCATAAACAGGTACAAGCAGCACCAAATACTAATCCCCAAGGTTGAAAATAGAGGAGGTCAAGTTCTCCAGTGTTTACTGAGTCTCAAAAACACTACTCCCTGTATTCATGTCTATCACTGTGTGTCAAGCACTATGTTAAGCATTTTTATAAGCATTATCTTCTTTAAGCCTCAAAGTAAACCCCAAAGAAGGTGCTACTATTACTTCCATTATAGATAAGGAAATTGTGGCTTAGATAAAGTAACTTTTAAAATTTCACCTCATTTAATCCTTCCAATAATCTAATGAAAAAAGTACAGCATGCACTGTATAATGACATTTCAATCAACAACAGACTGCACATACAACAGTGGTCCCATAAGATTATAATATGGTTTTTTTTTACTGTATCTTTTCTGTTTAGATACATAAATACTTACTATTTGGTTATGACTGCCCACAATATTAGTACAATAACATGCTGTACAGGTTTGTAGCCTAGGAGCAATAGGTTATACCATCTAGCCTAAGTGTATAGTAGGCTACACCATCTAGGTTTGTCTAAGTACACTCCATAATGTGCACATGATGACAAAAAAGCCTACCAAAGCATTTCTTAGAATATATCCCTGTTGTTAAGAGATGCATGACTGCATTGTTCTCATCTTAGAGATAAATAGACTCAGGGAGGTTAAATCACTGCCCAAGGTAATTTGCAGGTAAATGGAGCATCATTAGATTCGGATTTCACCAAGGGAAAGCCTGTGGCTGGGGAGTGGAAATGCCTGGCTCTACCACTGGAATGTACGCACCGAGAAATAACATGAATGTACGCCCCATCTTCATAAGACTGAGGCAAAGTCCACTCTTGGAAGTTGAAAATTTCAGGATTTCTAGTACTTATTTGCAAAAAAGAAATTACACTAGTTAAAATAACCATTTCAATATGAGGAGTTTTGCTGACAGCCTAGTGCTATTTACAGGCCAAGATTTTTTTAATGGAGACCTTTCCTCGATAATGAATGAGTTTTAATATGAAACTACATCTCATATCTCCTGGCATTCATACCAATGCCAACTTAGGTTTGCCATCCTATGCAGTTTGTCCTGTTTTTCCAAGTGGTGACTACTGCCTATTTAAAGTAACTACTTATCTGTGTCTCAGCATCTTCATCTGGAAATGGTGATAACAATTGTGTTTCCTTCATAGAGTGGGGATTACATATGTGTATAGGGCTTAAGTACACATATTAAAAATAATAACAGCTAATATTTTTGGAGCGCTTTCCATGCTACCTAGAACATAGAAAGCACTCCAAAAATATTAGCTGTTATTGTTATTACTTCTATTAGCATTACTATTGTTGGAATTATTGTTGCTATACCTTTCACCATTAGCTCAAAAGAAACTAAATAAAAACTAAGCCCAACTTCTAATAAATGAAGGCATTTGGGAATTCCAACTAGCATATTAGAACATTATAAGGATCTTTTGGAGTAGAATGAGCAATAGGCTTAGAGTTTGGTGAAATACTGAATTCACCTTTTTCTTAATAAGGCCTATAGAGCAGAAGTCTGTTGGGATAGTATCAAACAAGGGGATGCATGTAAATTGTTAACAGTCACTAAGCATGGACGATTCGCGGGTTTGCAAATCTAACAAAGCTGAACTTCCAGCAGCCTTTCAGGGAAGGGGACACCAAGGTAGACATACCACAGAAATTCTGTTGCTATACCTGAAAGCGAATGTGTTTGCGAAGAAAGGTGTTTAATAAAGTTCTGTAGACTTGCTGATTAGCAACAGTCAAGGAAAAAAACATGAAAACAATGGAGCTTGCTTTCATGGCAAGATCACCAATTCACAGCTCACCACATGCTACATAGAGATAAAGAAGAATCAGCAAAGGGGTGCTTGCCTGGATTGGAGCCTGCAGTGTTTCACAAATGCTGCGTGCTGAGGACTGCGATGAGTGGCTGAATAAACTGCTAGTTTCATCTGGCTGGGTCAAAGGGCTCTTCAGACACAATGGGCTGCTTTCTTAATCCAGGTGCCTTTCATTCTCGCATTAGATAAACCCCACTCCCATTATAAACAGCTGCCTGAGACAGCCTGAGGGAGTTTCACCTGGTGACACGCCAACTCCTGGAAAATATTTGCACTGATAGACTCATTCCCCCAGACCCTTTCCTGCTCACCCATTTATTAGCAATTAAGTGAGCATCTGGGCCCCCATCATAGCTTAATTTAATTAAGAATCTGTATCCATCTTCTTAGAGTTGCAGATAATTTCACTTTAGTTCAAGTTATCTTTGGAAGGAAAGCACATCTTCTTAAACTAATGTAATTTCACCGGGGCAGTTGCCTCATTCCCACAGAGTTCAGTGTCATGTGTGAAGCATGGGACCTGCAGACCAGCAAATCTTATCAGAGGAAGTTTTGCTTTTACATAATGTTCTTAACTTATATGTTTCTAAGAGTTGCCATGAAGTGGATATTCTACAGAGAAGTCCTCTCTGGCACTAGCTCTTCAGGACATGGCTTTACCTGGAATAAGAATATGGACCTTATATTTGAATCTCAAGCCAATATAGCTTGTAAGAACGGTTGTATTCCTAACTCAAGCAATTAATAGACCTGTCTTGTCCATGCAATAAAGATAGTTACTAAAACAGAGTCAGAGGCTAGATGGAAGGAAGAACAGTTCATCTGTCAAGACCATAGCCATGCTATGGAGAAGCATAAGCTATTGCTGGGAGCCAGGAACTAGGGCCCTGCGTGTTGAAGCAGCCCCGAAGGACCAAGAAGATGGTTTTTATGTATCTAGTTGAGCAATAGGTCAGAGGCTTGGAGAACATGTAGATGGAAGACTACATAGCCATTGGAAGGAGAGAGGTCTGTGGAAACTTAAAAGCAGGTAAACAAGCTATAATTAGTATGTGAACAACAAGCAAGGGACTCAGGTAAACAATATTCTTGGAGTCTGGGGTTGAGGGTAAACTGAACATCCATAAATGCACACATGCATTTTTCTGGAAGAAGATTCCTTAATTTTTTTTTTTTTTTTTTTTTGAGACAGAGTCTTGCTCTGTCACCCAGGCTGGAGTGCAATGGCGCAGTCTAGATTCATTGCAACCTCTGCCTCCTGGGTTCAAATGATTCTTCTGCCTCAGTCTCCAGAGTAGCTGGGATTACAGGCATGCATCACCATACCCGGCTAATTTTTATATTTTTAGTAGAGATTGTGTTTCACCATGTTGACCAGGCTGGTCTCAAACCCCTGACCTTGTGATCCGCCCACCTTGGCCTCCCAAAGTGCTGGGATTACAGGTGTAAGCCACCACGCCTGGCCAAGATTCCTGAACTTTCATCACTTTCTCTACGTGGGCCATAACCCCTCAAAAGGTTAAAAGCCACTGAGGTCAGGATCTACAAATACTGATGTTAGAACAAGGAGGGAGTGTTCAAAAGCTGAGGCGAACGGCAGCTAGCAGAAGGTGAGACAAGAGGAAGAATCAAATAATCAGTGCAAGGCACACGAAACAAGTGTACCTTGGTGGCTGGGCGCAGTGGCTCATGCCTGTAATCCCAGCACTTTGCAGGGTGGAAGTGGGAGGATCACTTGAGCCCAGATGTTCAGGGCTGCAGTGAGCCAAGATGGGCCACTGCACCACTGCACTCCAGCCTGGGAGACAGAGCGAGACTCCGCCTCAAAAAAAAAAAGGCGGGGGGCCTTGTGGCCTTGGTAATAGAAGAAACCCTGTGCTCTGAGCCATGACCTTTTGCATTCTTCCTGCTTGGCTGGGATCATATGTGGCTACTCCAGGCTAGCAGACAACATATGTGAAAACACAAATTAATGATAGATCAGAAAGAGTGGCTGTTTCTGACACCTCAGTATATGTAGATAGAAAAGAGAGGTTTTGGGAATTGTGTTTACATGGGAGTGACTGACGGAGTTGGGAAGTGTAGTGGGAACACCATGAAGCATACATTAATTTGTGGCCTGGATCAACTCTACTTTCTATTCATGATGTAAATGACGTTAACTGTATTGATTCAACATATCCAAGGTTATGTGGCGAGGTCTCACCATCCCCGCCACCACTACCAGGGCTCAGCTCTCTCCAGGTCAACCAGAATGTATGAAACACTGCAGCTCCCGGGCCTTGGTTCAATTTACCCATGGTTAGATCTTCAAAAGATACACGGTCTGCATATACATGTCATTAGAGCAAATGAGAGGAACAGGCCTGTGCTCCCTGGAACATCGGGGAGAAGTGTTCCTTGAGGGAAATTTTATGAAATAAGTAACACCCTGGTAATTGTAATTTTTAAAAAAACATTTGGAATACAGATGCCTTGGCTAAGGTGGATTAAAACTAGAGAACTGTGCATACGGTTCACAAGGAAGAAAGAATGCAGGTAAGGTATGGGCCGGAAGGAGGAGCTGGTACAAGGTGTCCAAAGTAGGGCTCCCCCTTGGAGCACAGGTAGCAGAGGGTGACGGCTGCTTTTTGATGCGTTCCCTCTACTCCTTTTGTAGCAGGGCTCTTGCTTTCTCTCTTTGCAGTTTTCACTGATCAGGTTTTCTTTTGTATTACCATTCTCACCATCTGATGGGTGAGCTACCCGCTAGTGGCTACTGTTGTATTACACTTCTCAGGTGGAACCAAGGGTGTATACAAAAGGTAGAATTCAATAATTATACTCCAGTGTCTCCTCTGGATTAAGCGTATTCACTAGGCTTTTATTCAAACCTATTATCATCTTCTTGGAAAATACAGTTCAAAATACCTCACGGCTGTTGTTAGAAAACATGCAAATAGAAACAGAGGTGACCCAGTGACAGGAGAAGAGAATGTCATTTACATAAACAAAATAGACGGCTGCGGCACCTTTCAGATCTGCTGTGCATGTGTGAAAGGAAAAGAGAAAGAGGGAGAGGGGCTGTAAAATTTATGGTGAGAAATAGCAAAATCCTTGTTTTTATTCATGAAAAGCCTGCCTTATCACTTAATGCTAATGAACGTCATTAAAAGGAGGTCTATGCATAATTAGAGATTATAGCACCTTGACTTCATATGAAATGTGTTTGTGAAGACCCAGGTAACTTTCCCACGGGAGAAGTATGATAATCCCCACAAATGTAATGCCAAAATGTGGGGACGATAATAAAATGAAGTCTTAGAGAACCAGCCAAGTACCCCTGCCATCTTCTGCCTTGGATTTGCCTGACAATCCTTTGCTGTGCCACCAGCCAGTCTGTGTTGGTGGCAGTGGAGAGGAAGGAGGGTATTGGTGCTGTTAAATTATGTACATTAAAAATGTTTGGCCCTTAAAATTCTGGATTTTAAAATAAGAACTTAATTGGTAAGTTCCCAAAATGAGGAGAGAGAAAAAAATAATTCCTGGCTTTGCAAACCATAATAGAGTACGCTAGTAAGATGTACAAAGGTAATTTGTTAGTAAATTGAGTGATCACCATGTGCAATCCCAGCTTAATTTTAGGGTCTTAAATACTGAATTTAGAAAGCATGTATGATCTATTTCGGCAAAATGTTTGATGTTGAAATTCTCTTGGACTTTGTGCTTTCTACATTGCAATGTGAATAGCTGCCATTTATTGAGGGTCTCTTGCAAGCCAGGACTGTGATATATATCTTATATACATTATTCGTAATCCTCACAATAACTTATAGATATAATATTATTTACATATCACGAGAGGAAATTGAGGAGTGTTAATGAGGTGGCCAAAGTCACGTGGTGAGCAAGTGGTAGGACTGGCATTAGAATCCTAGTTGATTTGGTTCCAAAGCTCCTCTCTATTTTGATGCTCCCACCCAGAGAACTGTATGTTGGCAAGTTTCTGCATCAACAAAAGGATTGTTGCATATGGGTAAGTTCCTATCTTGGGTCCTAGAAAGTCCCCCTGATAAGGACTCTAAATTATCTAGTTTAACTTGTATCTGCACATTTCCTTGGCTCTTTCTTTCATTGTGTGTTTATTTACTATCAAACCAGAAAAAAAAAATGTGGCCCCAAGGGCTATTCTGAGAAAAAAGAGCCTTTGAAATAGAAGTGGAAAAGGATGAGCTTGCCTCTAGACTTTTCCCTGGGCACCACAAAATGTTTATGTTTGAAAGGTGGAATGTTCCTTTGGAGGCAAAATGATGGAAACCTATACCACCAAAGCAGACTGGAGTACTTCTAGAGAGGATGTTACTAGAACTGGAACCTGGAAGAGGTCTCTGAATGCATGATTTCTGCTTCAAAAAACACAAGGATATGGGACAGTGGTTTCTTGTGACCTAATCATCAGCAGAGGCTCTGAATGGAACTAGACTTGGCCCTCTTTGCTGAGCTGTTGGGGAGATCCTTCCACAAAACCATATTCCTTTTGGCTTCAGAATTTAGCAAAATTGAGTACATTTTTTAAATGAAAAATTAATTATACTACAATGTATTTCACGTCAGATGGTGATGATCCGTTTTCTACCAACAGCCCTTATCAGGCATCTGCCGAGGTTACCCTATCCAGGGAAACGTTCTGACTTCTTATGAAGAAAATGATAGCTCCCTTCTTCATTGCTGCATTACTTTCAACATTCCCCCTTCTGAATCAGGGTTTAACCCAACACATCCTTCAATCTTGCTTAATTTAGCGAAAGTAAGATTGTTAGAGTTGTATTTCTCTTGAGTCTCTCAATTAAGATCAGATACAAGGCTATGCATAAACTGATCAGGGTGATATGGGTGAAGTCTAGAAATGAGGAAGTGAGAGCCAGAGAGAGCACTGGACAGACACTACAAGACTGGCAGAAGCTAGCACTAACTGAAAAATTAGCCACAATTGGCCATACAAAGGATATGTGGGATAAATGTGGGCAATAAAACAGTAATGAAGATTTCTCTGGAAAGACTCCTTCCAGTGGTGTTCTCATCTCTGAGGCTGGCATTGTTGGGTGTACGGTTACTCGATTAGTCTGAATGAGGAACAGGCTTGGCAGCAGAAAGGAGGGAGATGGGATCTACTCCTTGTTGTACAATAGATTCCAATATGCTACAATAAAAATAAAATAATCCCTAGTGGCTGGGCTTTGAGGGGGGTAGTTTTTATCTTTCAGTCATTTTCTGAACCAGGATGAGATGGAGGCTTTTTGCACTATGTTTCCTATAGCCAGGGGCAAAAACTTTCTCCATGGGCTTCTCTACCTCTTCTGAGTGATGACAGGGAGACAAATCAGGGTATGACATAGTTTAGTAAAGCCTGGAGCATATATACGTTTGTTGGCAAAATATATACTCTAAAGCATTAGGGCCCATAACTAAAGAAAAAAATTTGGAATAACTTTTTAAAAGAGATTTGAAGCTTGTGAGAGATAAAGCAGATAATATAAATCTTAATCTCAACCTCTTAATCTTTTCTTAATGTGTGTGTGTGTGTGTGTGTGTGTGTGTGCGCGCATGCGCGCGCACACACACACCCCCCCACAGGGAGCCACACACACCTGGGTCACCTCATCAGGTATCAGAGTTCTTTGGAAGTAAGTGAAGGATTTTTTTTTATGGATGTTCTTGCTATGCTCAAGGCTTGTTTATCTGTAGCCTTAGAGACCATAGCTTTTTGAAGTTTTATTATTTCCAGAAGTTAACATTGACAGCATTTTTCTGTTTCCTCATAGATAGATCCTGTTGAATCATCTGGCTGCTTTTATCATTGACATGGTCTATGGGATCATTAAAATGATGTGACATCATGCATCATGCTTACAGAATATTTTAAAAACTCATTAAAAACTAAAAATGCAGGCTCTCTCCCTACAATGTATGAAGTCTTTTTTTTTTTTTTTTTTTTAAGACAGGCTCTCACTCTGTCACCCAAGGTAGAATACAGTGGCATGAACATGGCTCACTATAGCCTTGACCTCCTGGGCTCAAGTAATCCTCCTGCCTCAGCCTCCCATGTAGTTAGGACCACAGGTGTGCATCACCACGCCTGGCTACGTTTTTCATTTTTTGTGGAGACTGAGGTCTCCCATTGTTGCCCAGGCTGGTCTTGAACTCCTGGGCTCAAGCAATCCTCCTGCCTTTGTCTCTCAAAGCACTGGGATTACAGGTAAGAGCCACTACACCCAGCCCTTGTAGGAAGCATATGTCATGGTAAATCTTTTTCTTCCTCTGGTTCCTCTTCACTCACCTTCTTCATGTTCAGTAAGAAGAAAGTGCCAGAACATGTAGCATGAGCCATTTTAAGATGCTTCGATGTGCTTTGGTCAAGGAATAGGCTGAGGTGGATATCCAGGTCTGTATGAGTTAGCTAGTTGGGCACGTGCACACACTTCAACTTAACCTGTTTGTGTAAGTTCATACTTGGCTTGGAGTCACTATTGTCTGTAAAAGGTATAACTGCCCTGTTGACACTGTGCATGGGGCTTAGCTCTTGGAGGACTCAGCTCTGCTCAACAAGGCTTGGCATGGCGGACATGCTGGCACCCAGAGAAAGAGAGAGCCAAAGCTATCCCTCTTGCAGACCAACAGGAGAGGGCCAGGACACAGCTCGGCTTGCTTGTGCTCAAAGAGAGAGAGTTAGCTGCTGACCCTGAAGGCAAGGAAGAGCAGGCCTAGCAGCTGTGTGCGGAGGTGGCCTGTTCGAGCAGCCGAGGCTGAGCACTGAGCACACAGTGTAAGAAAAGCTGCTCATGAGAGAGGTAGTTTAAGAAAGCTGTTGATGAGAGCTGCTGCTGAATCAAACCATATTCACCTGCCTACGCCCCACCTAGTGTTCTTTCTGCTCATCCACCCACTCCCCTCACACTTCAGAATGGGCTCGCCCGGACCCCAGGATCTGACAGCCAGGAAAGATGCTGTTAATCTTAGAATATAAGAGGAAACTAAAGGTTACTTTTAAACTATTTTATACTTACTGGCAGGCGGGAGCCAAGTGGTTCCTATAGTCTCAAATGTAGATAGAGATTCACCAAAGCTGTAAGGAAGGTATAGTGCTAAAAGATGCAGAAAACTGGCTTCAATGAACATTCTAATCACACCGTCAATGCCATCATGCAACTCTGTTTAGAGTGGCATATTCGGCACGGTGGGGTTAAACACAAGCAGTGGGCACTGCCCACCCTGGAATCGCAGTATCAAGAGCTTTTGCCAAACAACAGCTGGATTTTAACTCAGGGCCTGCGGATAAAAGCTCTGTCCCACTTACGAATTCCCTGAGCTCTCCAGTCCCTGGTAAATTTCTTTTGAACATATCCTCATACTTTTTTCTTTTTCAAAATAACGAAAATGTTAATGGGTAAAATCCTGTATGAGGGACACATTATTCTGAGAGCATAGCTTTCCCCACCAGTACCGGCGTCATTTCCACTGCTCTGTAATAAGTGGCTGCAGCTGTTGCCATGGCGATTTTCATTTTTAAAAGCTGTATCCACACAAAGACAGGCAATGCAGCTGTTTCCATGAAGCATCACAAAATAAGCCCAGATGTAATGGCACTCCTGCCTTTTTCCAGAATTAAGGAGATGTGTCTAAAAGTCCAGACAGAGCCAAAGGGTGGGACTAAAGCTGTACCTTGAGAGGAGCCTCCTGCTTTCATTTGAAGCCCGGGATACAAAGGGAGGGTAAATTAGAGCTAGTGAGCGTTCAATTTCTAGCCAGTTTTCTCAGGCAGGCTCTTTGTACCAGTTCATCACTGTTTACACAGTGTACATAACTTCCTCCAACAGCCTCCTTTGAAAAAGACACACTCTTCCTCTCAATCCGCACTGCTACCCCAGAACATTATAGGAACAAGCACTGCTGATGGGGCTCAGTGCTTGTTTATCTGAAGTCCCATGGCCTCCTACCTACACGTTATTAAAAGGCTGCAAGCCAGCAAGTCAACACAAGTTTTTAAAATCATTCTCCACTTTCCCATTAGAGGAAGCGTGCTGCCTGCTGCTGCCCTGGTCCTTTAATATGGAGGGAGTTTGCTTTTCTCTGTGTGTGTCCTGGTAGGCACCAGTAAGGACAAAAAGATACCTGTCAAGCTCGCCATTTCCTGAACAATGGTATTAGCTTTCTCGGGGAACAGGAATCTTTTGTTTGTTTCTGTTTTTGTTTTGAGGCCATTGATTTGCTAGCCAAGCCAGATGCTGAAAATTATATAAGTAGAACCCTCAGATGGCCTCAATCCCTCATTCTAAACAAGATTCAACCTAGTTACCCCCTCACTGACCTGGAGAGCTATTTCTTGTGTCACATAGGTGCAGTGTACCAGATGGGACTGTGGCAGCAAAACAGCTAGGTGAAGAAAGCCTACTGTGTGCCTCACGGAGAAAGAGTTTTAAAAGAAATTATATTTCCTGTCAATAATCCCCCATCTCATATAACTCTTAAAAAACGTAATTGTTTTTGAATTTGCCAAACTATCAGTTATAGCTATTTTGTTGTTACTAAGAGCATTGAATTATAAACAGTACAGATTGCCAAATGCTCAGAAATCTAATAATAAAAGGAGTTTTCCTGGAAAGCATAAGTGATTCTTTTATTCTATAAGAAGGGCCTTTGTTTGCAAAGAAATACAGCTGTTTAATGTCTGAGTAGTCAGCAATCTTTGTGGCGGTGGTTGCTATTAATTGTGGTTGAGATGTGACCTACAAATAATCCATGGAAGCCATGGGGCTTTATGAGCAAAACAATTGCCCATCTTTGATTCTACCTCGCCAGGGATGCTCTCCACGATCCTGCAAAATATCATTTCACTCCTTTGTACTATTGAGATGCAAATGGCGCTGCTGGCTGGCCACTGACAAACTTTATGAGCAATAAGGAATCCAAATTCCTTCAAGGCATCCTTAAATATTAAAATGTCATACATAAATAAAATGTATAATGAACTTGAAATAATTATAACAAACACAAATCTTATGGATCCCTCAAAACCTGTAAGAAATCAAAGGGTCTCAGAATATTTCATCTGTCTTATCATCTAAGTAAGATGTCAATGCCTCTTTCCATTTAAGAAAAATCCCAGAAACCAAGCCAAAACAAAAAATTATGGAGAATGCACTTGTCCCACAAAGAGCAACTAAACAGTTGCTGTCCCAGTTATTGCTCTCTGGCCTTCTATTACCAGCCCAGTGCTGCTTCTAGATGTTTTGCTATCTTAAAGAGAAACAAGAACCGAGAGAAGTTCCCTTTGGATGGACTAGAATTCTCTAAGTGTGTGAAAAACAAAACAGAAGTAGAACTCATTAATTTATCACATTTCAATATTAACATTGGTAAGCTGAGCTTTAAAGCTAGTAACTCTACTATTTCTAATTATTAATGATCTGCAGAGACTGGTGACATTCTTGTGCCCTACATGGAATTGAGATCACCCTCCCAAAACTCAATACATCAGAAAGGTGGATCAGCATGAAAATGTTCATGTTGGTCAGCAACCACGGCCAAGGAAAGAATTAGGAAATTATTTCATAGCCATCAGGAGGAGCTAAGATAATGAAATACAGGAGATATAGACTGTTAAATTGACCATAAGTCTGAAATATTTTCTCCACACATGTTTTCAACTACTTAAAATCCTCTTTTCACTGTGCCTAAGGCTGGATGAGAGGGGACCCACTGGGCTGCTGCTCTCACTTCTGGCAGGGCTTGCTGAAGATCAGAAGAATGGTGCAGGGAGGAAGTTCTGTATGATTAATTTTAACTGAGCATAACAAAGTGGTGAATGGGGATGTAAGCAGAAATGCTGCAAGTGTATTTGTGTGAGCACACATTTCATTTCTCTTAGACATGGGAAGCTGAGGGGAGAAACAGTCTCAATAATGACAGTAGGGGAGTACTTTTTCCACATGTCTTATTTTTGATATAATTCTGATATGATTGTTTCTAATGAGATTCATGTGTATTCATTCAATGAATATTTACTGAATACCATCTGAGGGCCTGGCCCTATTGTAGGTGCTGGAGATATGCAGGAGAATATGACATGGAAGGACCCGGGGAGATAGGCAATAAATAAACAAATTAACAATCGGTCTTTTGAGATGAAAAATCATTTGTGACCCTCCCCACCCCAAAATTTAAAATGATTCAGAATTTAGAATTACAAAGTGACTTTGACAGTATCTCATCTGCATGTCTTCATATTCCTATGAAGCAAGTTTTGTGGTAATCTTCATTCTGCAGATTTTGGAATTGAAATTCAGTCGAGTTAAATGACTTGGCGAAGCCCATTTCAACAGTCCATGGGGGAGCCAGCGTTTCTATTCTGCAGAACTTCTGCTCTTTCACTGTATCACACACCACCCCCATAGATTGTTTTTAACATGCATGCCTCTATGTGCAGTTTCAAAATCTGGTATTAAACAGCTTTCCAAACTCATGTATTTAACTCTCCCACCTCTGGTGCCAATTCATGGCACTGCAGATTTTAAGTAAACCATCACTTTCAAATTAAGTTTACTATAAAGAATCTATTGGAAGGTAACTTGATAAGTGCCAACATCAGATGGAATGTGAACATGACTTTGCATGATTACCGCCCTCTATATAGACTTTTCTGGAGGAAACACCTTCACTGGTCCCAAGACTCTCTCACTTTGCTCCATGGCATTGTGCCATGCCCCCTCACTGCTCCCATGTCCCCCCCTCCACCCTCACTGTTCCTGTAGTACCCCTCACTGCCATCATCACTGCACTCACACTGCTTGCTCTGCTGTTCCTGGAGAAATTCTACTTCGCTGCCTTTCCAGCACGTAGACAGCAGCATTCCCATGTACTTTTTTGTTTAAATTCTTAGCCAATGCCTTTCTTCAAGTTTTAAAAACTAATTGCTCCTATACGTTTTATTTAATATTATCATATAAGAAATTAACTTTAGTGTTGTGTCATTTATTGTCTCAAATCAGCCAAGAGTTAGAGGAGAGAAGGGCTGTTTGACCATATTATTTTGGCAAGTCCAGAACTTGTTCACTATGGGACCAACAGCACGTAGCCCAGTCTGGAGCAAAGGGCCTCCTTCCTGTGCATGCTCCTGACCTCAGCTGAGGTTCTGGCTCAGACCCAAGGACTCTAGGTCAACACCTCTCAAGATCTCCATGTGAGATCTCAGTGAATGTCCACCACTTAAGATGTTCTTCCCAGTGAGGTAGGCCAGCTGGAATAGGTCAATTGCTCAAAACACTCACTAGCTGCCTTTAGAAGGACTTAGTTAATTTTAACAATTCTTTTATCCTCTAGACATTTTTAATGCTTAAGTATATTGAACTCTGTTTAATCATAGTTATTTTACTTACTTTGATAAATATTTCATTTATTTTTAAAATGTTTTAATAACTTCTTTTATTAAATAGTTATAATAAAAGGAAACATAGACACAAATGGGCAATTCTGTAGTCTAAAACGAGAGAGGCAAACTCTGTTTTTCCTGGTTGAATATGATATCTGACGCTTAGCTCTGTAATACCGGGTAAGTTGCTGAAGCTACCTGTGTAACACGGATGATGATAGTACTGGACTTCCCCAAAGGACCTTCTTTAACCTTAGAAAATTTTTCCCTTCATTCAGTTTCAACTCTGTCCCTGAGGGCCACTTAAGATACAGCTCTCCTAAAAATCTAGCATTTGAAGTAGCATTTCCAAGATTTGTGGATAAGAATGCTGGTGACCACATGTGAGCATAATGGTGTTTAAAGCCAAGATTTCCTCTTCTATATTCTATGTGCAAAGATCTGCAGTCTCAAGCTCTTCAATTCTTGAGGACATTCAAGTTTCTTTTGGGAAACTGTTGACTTTATCAGTGCAGAGATGGGAAAGAAATTTGCAAACCAGGCCTGCACCTTTTCATACCACAGGTACCTTTGTCTCCTGGGATTGGAAGTATGTATATTTCTCACTGATCAACAACATAAATATTGGCTTTCAGCCATAGAAGTCAGCTCTGAATGGTCTTCATTCAATACTTAAACGTGTTCACATCTGAGATCCTAGAAGGACCATCTAAAGTATGTGAGATCCAAGCATGCTTCCAGGTTACTGTGGTAGGCAGCCTTCAAGATGGCCCTCAGTGATCCCTCACACTAGGTATTCATACCCTCTATAGTCCTCTCTCACACTGTACTACGGTGGTCTACGTGACCAACAGAATTGGCCAGAAGTGAGAGGATATCAGTTCTGAGATTCAATTTAATCCATGTTGGTTGTTCTCTCATTCCTCACAGCATTTCTCTTGTATTATTCTCTCTGGGGGAAGCCAAGTCTTGTGTAGCCCTGCAGAGAAGTCTGTGTGGCAAGGAACTGAAGTCCTCAGCCAACATCCACATGAGCAAGCTTAGAAGTGGATCCTTTGGTCCTAAGTCTTAAGAGACTATAATCCTGGCCAACAGCTTGCCTGCAACCTCATGAGAGTCCCATAACTAGAACCAGTCAGCCTAAATTGAGCTTTAGAAACTGTGAGATCATAAATGTTTGCTATATTAGGCAGAAAAATTGTGATGTATTTTGTTACAGAGAAATGGACAACCATGACTGAAGCTCCACCTTAGTTTCACAGCAGATCACCCGAAACAACTTGACGTGACTATTTGAGCAGTGGCTTTATCAAGTTAGGGGCCACTGCATTACTTTTTGCTTTTACAGAGGGGTGACTTTTAGAAGGTGCATTTGAAGAATTCTTGTGTCTTTTGTAAGACTATAATCAAGAACATTGTCTATGACATCACTTCATGCTCTATTTGTCACAGAATTCAATAACAGAAAAAAAACACATTGTTGATGATTTGTGTATTTTCTTTAACTGACCTGCAGAATCATAAAAACTGACATACTTTCCTTTTCACTTTGTGGCCAGGAGGCTCTGAATAAAATTTATTTCTAAATTAAGGCCTATTTTGTTCCTGATACACATTTTTTTGAAGAAAGATATTTACTTTTAGTTACCCTTTTTCAAATAAATATTCCTTATCCCTGTAAGCCCACTCAAGTTCTTTATGGGGGTAATTAATTCAAAGTACTATGAATTTGTTGATTTCCTGTTAGATGCCAAGCAGAGTGCAAGCCTCTGGAAAGGCAAAGATGAATAAGACAAGAAGTAAGGTTTTCGTTTATGGAGCTCAAAACCTAGTGATGGAGAACTATGTGGAGAACCAACCATAAAGCTAGGTGACAGACACATCTTCATAGAGTAAATGTAGTAAGGTGGGAGTGCTTTTGAGAGAAGATGACTCCTGAGTTGGGATGGTAACCAGAGCTGGGCCTGATGAAGAAGGAGAGGTTGGCATTAAGGCTCAGAAAAATAAGAGCTGACTAGGATGTGGTGGAGAAGTTTAATATGGCCAAAGTGGGGTGGAGTAAAGGTGGAAGTAGATAAGGTGCAGATCAAACATAATTAATATGCCTCTGAATATGTGGGAACACAGTTTACATGGAATAGATTGCAACATAGTAAAGGCTACTTTTTCCATATTAGGTACTGGCCAAATTAATAAATAGCTAACCTCCCAGGGAATAATAAAGCTATTTACTAACAGTCTACAGTTCTCCCATTTAACTGTGATACTGCTGAATTCTTGCAAAACAAGAAAGAAGCAATACTTTAGAATTGGAAACACAGTTCATTGGCCACAGATTCTGGCAAGTTTTCAACGAGGGCTTCTCTGGTTAAAACAAGTTAGAGACTGAATTCCGGCGGCTCTGCTTCCACAGGAACCATTAAGCTTCACAAAGGGACAAAGGCACCAACACAAAGCAAAAGTGAAAGCCCCTTTTCTGCTTGTCTAAACCACACTGCAGCCCGTTATGTTCACATTTACCGTAAGTAGTCTCTATATTTTCTTTATGGGACTTTAGATTGTTCCTCCAAATAATAAATATACTTCCTTTGGAGCACATCAAAAGAGTAGGGTCAGCATCCTGATCTGTGTATTAAAGAAGCCTGCGTGCTGAAACATTCAGCAGCTAACCAGACTCAGCAGCCCTTCGCACATTTGGTAGGATCCTAACGGTGACTTCTTTGATGGTATACCATGACTTGTTCCGATCTTTAGAACAGAAGTTGCCAATCAGGTGCCTGCAAGGCCACACCTATAATATAAAGGAACAACCTGTCTGTGGAACCCAGGAGAGTGATGGAAACCCCAACACACCAAGCCAGCAACTATTCACACACACTGGCACAGGACTGCACTGGTGGAACGTCAAAGCAACTTTCTGGCTATTTTTGCTTGTTTAAGAGAAACTGAAAATCTAAACCATTATGTAAAATTTGCCAAATTTTAAATATTGGCATCACATATAAAAGATTTAGGCTGTGTATGGACTAAACAAAGTACAGGTAACATCTGCAGGTGAGATCTGGCCTGTGGACCACACATTTGTAACTTAAGCTTTAGACGATCATATTACCAGACACTGTCTCTGGTACATATTGAAGGAATTGTACAGAAACCACTTTTAAAGCCTCAAATTTGTTTTTGGTGACCTTGTGGCATCATTTGGTGCTGACAGGAGCATAGAGCAATGTTAAGCAAGTTATGCAGCCTCAGAAAGCCATTAAAGGATGGTTCCAGATACAAGCACAAATAAGCTGATATAGAAATCTCTCCTGCATTTGTGTGTATAAATTATAGCAATGTTTTAAACACATAGCTGAACTCAAATCCCCAGAGGTAAGAAACAAAGGGAAAACTCACAGTGAGAATGATAAGCTCTGCTCTATGCTATTTATAAAGAAAACCCTCACAAAAGAGGTGTGTGTGCCGCTTTAACTGACCTGAAGAATCATATAAATCAATATCCTTCTCATTTCATTCTAACTTTGTCTCACAAAAATATTTTTAAAATATAAATAGGCCAGGTGCTGTGGCTCACGCCTTTAATCCCAGCACTTTGGGAGGATGAGGCAGGTGAATAACCTGAGGATAGTGGTTCGAGACCAGCCTGGCCAACATGGAAAAACCTCATTTCGACTAAAAATACAAAAATTATCTGGGCATGGTGGCAGGTGCCTGGTATCCCAGCTACTTGGGAGGCTGAGGCAGAAGAATCACTTGAACTCGGTGGGTGGAGTTTGCAGTGAGCTGAGATCATGTCACTTCACTTCAGACTGGGTGAAAGAGTGAAACTCTCCATCTCTCTCTCTCTCCCTCTCTCTCTCTCTCTATATATATATATATATACACACACACACACATTTTGTAAATATATACATACATACATATATACATACACACAT
>NW_022436944.1:23403704-23460238 GCF_009761245.1 Sapajus apella | reverse complement strand
GAAGAAGGGAGGTGAGAGAGACACTTTTCTAATAATTTTGTTTTGTAGAACTGAAGAATCATATCAAATTCTGAGTGAAATAAGTAAAATAAACACTTAGATTTGCTGTAGTAAAACTGTACAATACAATACATAGAAGGTAAAATATCAACCAGAGAGAAAAGACAGATTAGCTAAAATAAGAATAATAATTACAGAGAATATTTTAAATCAATATCAAAACCAAAATAAATACAAAACCATATAAAATATAATTGCCTAATATCAGCAAATTCCTGAGGGAAAGTATTTGTCAATTTTGAATTCTATATCCAGATAAACTATCTTTCAAAAGTGAGGACAAACAGATTTCTAAGCCAAAGACTACTAATTACTGCTAAATTACTACTACCAAGATAATTTACTAATCACACACTTTTAGTAAAAGAATCACTAAAGGAAATGCTTCAGAAAGAATAAAACTGAACACAGAGGAAACAGTAGGTGCATGAAGCATCGTTAAGCAAACAAACTGTTAAATGTATAGAAAAGCCAACATAAACACTAATGGTAAAATAATAATGATGACTGAATGCTTAAAAATAAGGTGGAACTAAAACACTAGCAAATTGAAAGCATGAATAATGGAAAGGATGAAAATAATTAAAGCATTTTAATTTTTACATAGTGTCCAGGATGATGCTAGGAATATTTATTTATTTCAGACCTTGTTAATTATGTATTCTATGTTAATTATGCCTGCTAAAATTTAAGGATAGTGACTAAAATAATGGAAGAAACTAGAATGAATCACTCCACAATAATAGAACAATAACAATAAAAGGGCATAGAGAACTCAATAATCAATCCAAACAAAATCAGGTAAGAAGAAAACAGGAAGCCTAGAAAAGCATTTATATTGAAAACACAAAATAAGGTGTGAGATATATTTATATCTACATATAAAACTGTACAGATTTAATATATAAATGTTTGGCACATGATTTATATGTGTTTTAAATGTGTTATGTTTTATTACACAAATATACTTAACTTATATATGTGTAATTTTCACATGAATTTAAAGACATATATTTATATACAGAAGGATATGCACACGGCATTTTTGGAATATCAAAAAAATGACAACAGCTTAAAGGTCTAGTAATAGAAAAATGCACAAATGAAGCGTAATATATAAGGAAATATTAAACAACTGTTAACATGAATTAATTGTGTCTACAATTGCCAATATGGACAAATTGTAGAAAACATAATGGTGAAGAATGGCAAAAGCAAGTTATAAAAGGATAGCTAAAAGTCATCAATAGTCTCCTTTTTTTTTCTGGTGATATTCTCTATTGAGGGTGCTAAAGAGCTAAAAAAAACCCCATAGCATCTTGTCCTTTCTTGCAGCAAGGGGTACATCAGTTCTAGCAAATAAAATGTAGTAAACATCTCAGCGTGTTTTCCCCTTCCCAAATAGAATGGTAAAACTTAACAAGAACAAGGCTTTTGGCTGTTGTCTTCCCTCTTTGTCCTCCCTGGAATATGAACTTCTGAGGTTTAGTAGCTAACTTGCAAGCAACAGGTGAAGAATCACACACCCGGATAGTGAAACAGGATGACAGGTGAAATCAGCGGGCCAAGGACGACCATGGTGGTCTTTCCCTAGACTTCTTGTTGTGGAAGACAAAAAATATTCTTAGTTATTAATATCCTGCAGAAGAATTTTTCTGTTTCTTGTAGCTAAATGCAATGTAATTGAAATATATAAGTACAGTATAATACCATTTATATAAATTTTTAAAAATATAGAAATGTGTTATATATTGCTTACAGGTATAGACAAACATAAGGCATATGAAAAACTGGTCAGGAAGAACCCATATTGATGTTAAGATGTGGTTACCTGTGTAGAGAAGGATGTTAGGGGAAAGGAAAGAATAGAACAGGACCGTGACTATTGCTATATTTTATTCTTTTAGAAAAGAGTTCTGAATATCAATGTTAAAAGATAATCTGGGGGATGAGAACTTATTTTTTTCTGTATATAAATGAATTATGTTAAAAGTTTTATCTAGAACAAAATAAATTTGAAATTACTTAAACTCCTTAGCTGTCTATGATGGAACATGGTTCGTTTTTTGTGGGTCTTTTGTGGATAGTGCTCTGTACTTCCCTTATCTGGTCCATTTTCTCACTCCAGTGAGTGAAAGCCGGGTTGAAGATGAGTTCTGTTCTCCGTCAGACTGTGTTATGTACAGATCCACTGCAACCCTAGCAGTTGACCTAAGAAAACAGATTCCTGGGAAGTTTTTATGTTGCATCAGAGCAAGTAAATAAAAGTTCCGGACAGAGTGTTCCAAAAACATTAGATGATTGGATCTAAAGAATGCAAGCAAGAAAACATGATGATTGGCACTTGGAGTTGGTAAAGACAAAGATATGAAATAAGACAAGCTTGAAGAAATCCCAGCTCCTGGGCTAATCTTCTACAGAATAGGATAGCCTAGAATCAATACTTTTTCAGTTACATTTAAAAATTGTTTACATGATCTAGCATTTAGGCAGCAAGCTAGGTATGTTGTAGTTATTAATTTCTAATACAATTTTATCAATCAAAAATATACATTCTCAGGGGAATTTTTTTTTTAAATTCAGAGAACAGAGAGAGTATAAAGTGAAAAGTAAAAGACATTTTCTCCCTCTCCGACACCCAAGCCTCACTTCCGAAGCTAAATACTGTTACTGTTTCTTACACTTCTAGAGATTTTATGCATAGATTAGCAAAGTTACATCCTATTTTTTAGAAATATGAGATAATACCATACATATTATTCAATAAGTTGGTTTTTAACTTAATTTATATCTTAGATATCTTTCCACATCAGCTCACATAGATGCATCTACCTGTCTTCAACATTTACAAATGTTATATGCAGTTAATGCATTTATTAAGCCACTTCTGTACTGATGAACATTTAGGTTGTTTTTAAGTTTTTGTTTTTAAAAATGTTACAATAAATAGTTTTGAATAACTCATCTTTTCCCTACAGATACGAAAAGCCATTTTATCATATTCAAAATTCCTACAGGTATTTGTTTAGATTTTTCTTCTGACTCTATTCTTTCATAAATCTACCAGCCCTTTCCTTCACAAGCACCAAAGTTTAATGGCTGAGCTTCATAATACATTTTGGTATCTGATTGAGTCCACTCCTTAGCGTTACCTAGAACTTACAGAATTTTCCTTTCTATTTTTATGTATGTATGTATGTACGTACGTATGTATGTGTGTGTGTATGTATGTGTGTGTGTATGTATGTCACCCAGACTGTCACCCAGTCTGGAGTGCAGTGATGCAATCGTGGCTCACTGCAGCCTTGACCTCCCAGGCTCAAGCAATCCTCTTACCTCAGCTTCCACAGTTAAGCGGGGACTAAAAGTACACCACCACGCCCAGGTAATTTTTAAATTTTCAGTAGAGATGGGGGTTTGCCATGTTGCCCAGGCCAGTCTTGAGATCCTGGGCTCAAGCAATCTTCTCGCCTTTGCCTTTCAAAATGCTGGGATTACAGACATGGGCCACCATGCTCAGCCCACATTTCTATTTGTGAATGCTTATTTTTCCAGGTGAACTTTAGCACCATTTCATCAAGTTTAAAATATCCAATCTGTTTCTCTGAGCAGCCAACCATGATTGCAAACCCCACCTTGTAGGCTTTCCTTTCTTTGTAGCATGGAGGGAGGAAGAGTGGGATGCAGCACTGCCTAGAGGTAAGTGAAAGTCTACAGAATGAATGGTGAGAACACCAGGCCCTTTTCCACGTAGGGCTCCCAGAGTGTTGGCACTCAATTTATACCTCCTATGAGAGAAATGATCTGGAGAAATAGACTGGTTCACAGATAGTGAGATTTAGAGGCGTCTTCAAATAAAGGCCAGGTTTCCCAGTTGTCCTACAGTGAGGCTCACCAGTTGACGAGCTTAGAACTTGCCCCCGCTCCTGCCCCTCTTCCTTACCCCCCTCACTCTTAAATATGGTTATTCAGTCTGGCCTTTCTAGAGAAGTGAGGAAAAACAGAGAATCAAAACAAAAGGATGGGAAAAAAATTGCAGAAAGCAAACACAATGTAAGGTGCTGAAAAAAATCTTCAAAAAACTATTATCAATATCTTCAGAGGCAAGAGAAGATATTGCATTCGTGAAAGTGAATAGGAGGCTAAACAAAATTCAGAAAAACAAAAAAAAAGCTTTTAGAAATAAAAAGATAAAGTTTGAAATGCATATTTCAAAATTGGAACATAAAGTTGGAGAAATCTTCCATAAAATATTTATATAGATAGAAGATAGATAAAAAGATGTTTGAGCCAATGGTATAAAGAATTGAAAAGCAGAAGAAAAAAGATGAAAAAATCAGATCACATCAGTTGGTCCAACAATTTTATCAAATAGGTTCCATAAGAAAGAGAAGAAAGAAAAGATGAAATTATCAAAGGAATGGCAGGAGAAAATTTTCCGCATTGCAGGATATGAGTTTCTAAACTGAAGGGTCCAAACATGATACACAATGAGTAGAAACAAGCATTATACCAGGCACATTATTGTGAGATTTCAACACAAAATAGATAAAGATAAGAGTCTATATGATTTCTTGAGAGACAAACGATAAATCACAAATGCAGGGATAAAGATCACACAGCGGCCAGGCGCGGTGGCTCAAGCCTGTAATCCCAGCACTTTGGGAGGCCGAGGCAGGTGGATCACGAGGTCAAGAGATCGAGACCATCCTGGTCAACATGGTGAAACCCTGTCAGTTCTGCAAATATATAAAGAGCGAAACTCCGTCTCAAAAAAAAAAGAAAAAAAAAAAAGATCACACAGCACTAAATTTCTGAAAACAGCACTGAAAACTAGAAGACAAGGAAATGTGTCTTAAAATTTTTGAGATAATGTGATTTGTAACCTAGAATTCTATTCAAGGTATCATTCCAAGCAATCAGAAATAATAAAGCCATGTTCACCATGCAATACCTAAAACAAACAAACAAAAATCTTTATGCTTCCTTTGCAGAAACCTATTAAAGGATATGTTCCATGAAAATATAGGAGATAGATAAAATAAAGAGGGTGGATATAAAACTATGAGAATCTTGAATCTTTAGGGGAATTTGGGCCAAGAGAGAAATTTAGAAGGAAATTGTTAAAGAGAATAGAGAACAAGGGCCAAGAGAGAAATGGAACCAAGGACAGAGACATAAGTCTCATTCACTTTTGGTATCAGGAGAGTGCAATGCAGAAAAACAAAACGCAAGGGGTCTAGGAGGGAAAGACAGATGGAGATCTAGGTTAACAAAGGACTGGAATAAACGGAAGTGGGAACAGATGTCAAAGATAGGTGGCTAAAAAGTTTTTGAATCTTTGAGAAGGAACGCCAAGTTCTTTGAAAAGGCGATTTGCATAGAATAAAAGCAATGGAGAAGGAGGTTTGATTGAGTCAATGGGATGGAAGCCAGCTTACATGAGTTGAAGAGAAATGTGAGAAAGTAGAGTAGTACAATGTGTGCTTGAGTTTTGGTGATGAAAGGGGGAAGAAAATATATTAATAGTAAAAGCAGAGAGTAGGGATAGGTAAAACACTACTTAAGACGGGGAAAATACAGGCATATCTGAAAGAAATAAAAGAGATAATACAGAAGAGGAGATGATTCAAAACTATAGGGAAGAAATAAATTTAGAAACACTTTTAAAATTAACACAAAGGGTTGGAAACCCTGGTGAAGTATTTAACAAAGAGGAAGGATAATTTCTCTGAAACTGAAGACGAAGAAGATAAAGTAAGAACAATGATAGTTAGGGTCCAGTGGGTTCTATAAGTGTTTATTTATAAGAAATGACAGATATTTGTATTAATAAGAACCTAAGTTATTGCCAAGTGGAGTAACTCAGAAGAAGGGTGAAAGAATTGGAGGTTTAAGGATCAAAGAAATAGATTTAAAATACATTAAAAGGGTGCCCTGTGAGCCACAGTGGGAGCTGGATGCAGTGAAAAATCTTAAGGGAACCCAATAAAAGAATTCAATCGTTGAAAATAATTTGTTTACCAGGAATTTGTTGAATAACTTAGAAGAATGGATTGCCGAAAAAAAGTTACCAACATATACACTTTTATCACGAATCGGTGATTTGGACATTAGTTTGTTTTTAGATATTTTGTTCATTTCCAGAATTTGTTATTTCCTTTTACTTTTCTTACAGTTTTAATTTCTATTTTTACTAATTATTACTATACCTTGTAATAGTAAACATTTACCCAAACACACACAATAAAATAAAACTAATATCCAATAATAGATTATTGGTTAAGTGCAAACAGTAAGCATGATATGGTATAATTTTTGAATAAGGCATATGCATATGTATTACATATATGCATGTGCAAAGAAATGATCTAAAAAACATACATGTTATAAATGTGTGTGTGTGTGTGTGTGTGTGTGTGTGTGTGTGTGTGTGTGTGTGTGGTCTTTAAGTAGAATGAAATACAATGAGGTCCTAATGTACTTCTTTTTGCCTATTATTTGTGATTTTCTTGTAAAGCATATACATTCATTTAAAGGTGGAAAGGACAAAAGAAAAAAATGCTAAAAGTTTTCAGGCTTGGGGGTTTTGAATATTTTTCTTTAATTTATAAAGTTTGAGTTAATTCTTCGTCAAGTATGTTTACTAAACTGCTAGGCGTATTCTGTATTCACCTCAAACTCTACCTAATGCCTTTTATACAAAAAGTTGTAAAACCATTCTATAGTGACGGAAAACATTTTTTTAACTGACCTTTGCTCTTAACTTGTGAAAAACCTTCCCAAATAATTGTAGCAGGCACAATTCCCAACCACTGAGCATTTAGTTTTTTCCAAATAAATATACTTTTAGGATTGTTTAATTCCTTCTGTATTTGGGGCTATAGGGCCAGCAAAAATAAAAAAACACAGAACTGCCCCAAAAAGAAAACAAAGCATTATACAAGCAACCTGTGGCACTTCAAAAATCATGAATACATGGAAAAAACAATAAAATATTCATTAATGGAAGAAAATTATTGACAGGTCAATTTGTTTGCAGCCAATTGACTTTCAAGTTGTTTCAAATTAGATCCTGTTCTTCAAGATGATAGGAAAGTTTTCTACAGCCTGGGAGCATGAATAAAAATAGTAGGTAAACTCAGAGTGGATCTTGGATGGAAGGTCAAGAAATCAAGGATAATAATGTTATACAAAGCAACTGGATATTAAAGGTAAGAACCCTCTTCTTTTTTGAGACAGAGTCTCACTCTGTGACCCAAGTTGGAGTGCAGTGATCTGATCATGGCTCCCTACAGTCTCAACCTCCTCAGTCTAAGTGATCCTCCCGTCTCAGCCTCCTGAGTAGCTAGGACTACAGGAATACACCACCATACCCGGCTTATTAAAAAAAAAAAATTAAGATAGGGTCTCACTATTCCTGGTCTCAAATTCCTGGGTTCAAATGCCTCAAGCCAAAGTGTTGGGATTACAAACATGAGCCACCATGCTCAGCCTAGGACACTTTGAAGTTAAAGCTTTGGGTCATTCAATGTCAGAAACAACTTAAAAGACAGATAGTGAGTACTAGGCTTAGCCAAGACAGCATCTTAGCTTGCCCCTATAGAGTGTGGGCCACTACAGAGTGGCATTGGCTCTATCCTCCTGTACAGACAGTGATTGCCATTGTCAATGTCAAATTGGAAGAGAAATAGGTATCGCTATAGCAACACAGCAGTTAAATTTTGCATTTTCAACCTTTTTCTTTTGAAGTCTCAAATGCTGAACCAACATGAACGTTCATGAGTGCAACCTATTTAAATGGAATATTGTCTAAGAGGAGGAATCAAACTCTATGCAATCCTATTGTCCTTAGACGGTCTCTCTCACTCATAGGATAATCCGAAGTGAATAAGAGCTGGCATGGCTTGAGCTCACACTGACCTTGAGGGTGGTACCCTGTGCTCTAACATGTTTCCAAGAGGCATCTGGGTATTCGGATGCCAGACCACCAACATGGATGCCTGATCAAAAGCAGAGGTAAATAATTGCTTCTCTGAAGTGATTTCAAGTTTCCCTAACAGAACTGTGTGTATTTATCAAACCTTCATTTCATAGCATCCCTTTATTTACAGCAAAACAGACCAAAATACCGGCAACTAGTCTGAGCTGATTTGAAATGACAGGTATGGGAATTCCCAGTTGAATTTGTACCAAGTTATATTTTCCTACATCCCTAAGGGCAAATTTTGTGGCATCTCTCACCAGAATGTTCCAGCCTGTCAGGTAGAGGTGACTACTGTGATTTCAACTTGAATATTACACATAAACAAAAAGAATTATCTCAATAGCAACTTGCTTAAAGAAGCATCTTATAAACCTGAAGCACTTCAAGAATGCTAAATTGGACTGATATGGATTTTCCCCCTAATGTAGAATGATGTATATAAAAAAACACGGCAGGGGCTGAGATATGTGACAAAAAATTTGGAAACAGCTGTGCTGATTGCAATAGTCTCTCAATAATATATACTGCTTATATTCTCTTCTCAGTTTGCTTCTTCGACTCCAGGAGGTACTGGAAAGAAACAAAACATTTTCCATGGCAAACTGCTTTTAACATGACCAATTACCTTTCCATCTTTATGCTGCGCCATGGTTTGAATTACATGATTAATCTTTAACTCAAAAGAGGTCTGAGGTGTGCTGTGATTTTCTCCCTTTCTTTCTTTTCAAAAAGGATCTTAGAATTAAAAAAATGTGAAAAAGGGATTTCAAAAATCAATAGCAAGTGGCTTAATTTTTAGCAATTACAGATGTTAGCCTACTGTATAGAAAATTAAGACTGCTGTGAAACAGTCTGTAGTTTTTATATGTTTAGGGCTCTGGCAACCAGAATCTCCGGAATATGTTAAAACTTCTGAAATTTTACAATCCAATTTTATGACCACAAAACCTTACAGAAAGATGTGCTAAGTGCTCACCAGGTAGTATTAAGCAGTCGTAGTCTGGTGTTTCTTACATTTTAAAAATCATCTGGAATTTGTTTTCATGTAAGGTATGATGGTAGAATTATAACTCTCTTTTCTTTTGTCTTTTTATAATTGGACAGCTAAATGGTTCAACTTCAACTCCTTCCTCTCTTCTCACTGAATTATAATGCCACTTTTAAATATAGAGTACATTTGCATAAGTGTCCACAGACACGCCTCTTTCTGTTTTTTTCTGAGTATTCTGTTCTGTTCATTTGACCTCTCCATTGCTATCCCGATATCACACTGCAATAATTATAATTGTTTTATTCCATTATTCTTTCTTTTACTAAATTGCTTTAGACCTTATTGTAACTCACTTATTCTTTCATATGAAGTTGAAATAATTTTGTGCATTCTAGAAAAAAGCCTCTATTATTTTTATGGGAATTGAATTACATTTTAAAATTAATTTTGAGAAAATTAGCACATTTAATATTGAGATTTCCTATCCAACAACATAGCTTATCTCTCTTCTATTCAAATGTTATAATTTCCTTCCTATACATTCTTGTTACCTCTGCTGTGCTTTTAGCTGTCCCCCAGCTTCACAGTAGCAACATATCACCCGAATGAACCTTAGTCCTTCCTTAGTTTCTGCTGTGAGACTTCACCAAGGCAGGCAATAAGGGTACCAGCTCTGAAGGTTAAGACTGGTGTTTCTAGTATTTCCTAGGCTCCATGTCACGTTCGTGCTTCTGGTTAGCTGTCTGCACAAGGCCGAGTACTCATTTTTGGTATGCCTATGTTTTTGATCCTTTCTCTCCCTCTCACCCTTGCTATGCATCATTTGGCAAGCTGTATATTTAGTCCTTTGATCAGTGCCTTGATTTGATCAGGCTTGCAGCGATTTCTGCCTCTCTTTTCTAATGAGCCACAAAGCATATTCAAGGATATGTCCAGCTTGGGGGAAAATAGACTTTAATTCATAGTTCTCCAACAGACAATAGAGTACATCTTACAAACTGCCTAATAAAAAGAGGAGAAATTGCTCTCTGAATGTGCTATAATCGGATCATGTCTTTACTCACATGGTATTCAATAGGGATCCAGGATGGTTTAAGATTTTTTTTTTAAATCTCTTTATTAGTGTGAGAGAGATATAAACCACAGTTAGAAAATCAGAAACTTTCTACTCTCATGATGGGGAATAGAACTAACAATTCAGATTCCACATTTATGGTGACTTTTAATGTGTCAGGTGGAGTAATGGTGTTTTCTGAGATACTCTCTAAACTTTTTAAAAGATAGCCATGAGCCCAGAAATTTGAAACTTAAAAAAATGTTATGAAAGCTTATGTATTGAAATTATGACAGGTGATAACTGTCATGTTCAGAGTTCTTCAGAGTCCTTCAGGGTGCACTGGTCCCCTTGCAAGTAAGAAGAGACAGGGTCCTGGGAATAGGTCTGTATGGACACTGGGGGTGGGACAGGGAGACAACATGTCTTCTTCAGGGGTGTGCTGCCCACAATGATGCCTGCTGGGTGCTGCTGGCAGCAGCCCATGAACAACATACCCAAGTCAGCCAGCTTGCCTCAGAGTCTCATTACTAACATAGACCCAGAGGCCTGTGAATTTAGAATGATAATCCCAAGTGCACTGGCCACACCGTAGGGCCTGACAGTTACCACAGGGCCTATGGTTAAGAAAGCAGGCGAAACATTATTATTGGCTCAATGCAAGTTTCATGAGCCTTACAACAAAGCTTCTCCTTCCAAGAATAGTTCAAACTCACTTTATGAATGAAACACCTGGTAACTGACCCAGACTGAATATAGGTATAATAGCAGAAATCCGACGGAGACCCTGTCAATCAGGCAGCAGTCATCTGATCCCTGACTGTATCTTGCCCATGCCCTTATGCCACCTGTTCCTCCTCTCTGTCTTGTAAGAGTGCTAGCAGAACAAACTGCTTGAACATCAGACTATATCTAAGACTCATCATTGGAAGTGGATGGAAGAAGAAAAGCATCCCTCCACAACCTGGTTAACTAAGACCACTCAAGGGGCCTGAACATGACAATAACTCAGAGCCAATAATAATAGTAAAATAAATGTGACAAGCATCGTTTGATGTGTTTTGTTATTAGGTACTAGAAACAAATTTAACATTGTTGACTTTCAAAACAACTGCATGAGATATATATAATTATCCCCATTTTATAGATGAGGAAAACAGGTGCTCAGGGAGTTTAGGCACCTTCTCCAAGGCCGCATAGTGTCAATGATAGAAGGAAAAATGGAGTCATCATTTTGACTAAATTTCATATTCTTTACAGTACAGTATTCTGCTTTCATTCACTTTACTATCTGCAGAAGTCTAAGAAGTTTAGAGAAGTTTGGTTACCTGATTTTATAATGTAGAACATTAGAAACAGTGAATTAGAAAGAGTGGTGAGACTACCAGAAGTATAAAAATTTATGACTAAAATTGAAGGAGGAGAAAACTTCTGTAAAACATCCCCAAACACCAAAAACACCCCCAGAAAACTCCTCAAAACAAGTAACTTGGGGAAAGTGAGTGAAGAGGCAAATAGTTCCATATGTCCCTCAATAATCTTCGAGGTTATCACTGGATTATGGCATTAAAAAGGGATGCCTATATGCAGTCTATGCTGCTTATAATGTTGATAAAATTTCCCAGAGAATTTTGAGAATAGAAGGGACATTTAGGGATCATGATTCAGCGCTGCCTTGTGGACATAAATAATCAAGGTCTAGAAGGTGGCAGAGTTGACTCAGCCAAGTGCTGATCATTGGCAGAGCCTCACACAGACCTCACTTTCCCTAAATCCTGGCCTTTGAGGCTAACAACTCCTGGCTTCTCCCAAGTTTAGTGACACCTTAGAAACCTCTCATAAATATGGATAAAGAAGAGATCTCCTTGTTTGACATTGCTAAATTAAATGTCTAAATTTTACTTGTATGTTTTATCAATTACTCATTTTTGCTCAATAAATTAGGTACTAGATAAGTGCCTGCCTGGGAGATGAACATGGTCCAGTCAGAGAAACCAAGAAATAAAAGAGAAAGCACAGTATGATAAGAATGTTCAGGATGAAATGGGAGCCAAGGGGACACCTAACACAGCTGGGCTTTAGGAAGGGTCAGGCTTGTTTTCCAAAACAGGTGTTTTTGCCTTCAGTCTTGATGGATGCCTAGGGAATGAGCCAGGTGAACGAAGGAGGAAATGCCTTTTCGGGAAAAGGGATGGAATCTATCATCATATGGAGTCTAGAGAAGTATCGGATATCTTAGATTGGTTAGGCAAGAGTCAGCAAACTATAGTCAGCCTAATACATTCTACTATCTGTTTTTATAAATAAAGTTTTATTGGAACACCAGCCATGCTCATTCATTGACCTAGTGCATATGGCTGCTTTTGCACTACAACTAGTGTCAAGTAATTGCCACCAAGACCCTATGGCCCATAAAACCTAAAATATTTGCCATCTAGTCATTTACAGGAAAACACTGGCTGAACCCTGGATTAGAATAGATGGAGGCAGGGTACAGATTGCACACTGGTGGCCCATGGGCTTCAGCTGATTGCTTTTTTTTTTAAATTTAGTCTGCTCATTGTCCTTTCATTTATTAGTTTAAAAGAAGATATTTTAAAATTTTTAAATTAGGAGAATTCATGTAGAAAATTCAGATTTTTAACTCTTTAAAAATCGGATCTGTCATTTTGGGTCTACTTTTCAGCGTGGCAAGAATTAGGCAGAGCTAAGCAGCAGCAGTCACTTTCAGGTGTGGAACGAGCTCTCCATTTTCCCATTGTCCTTCCCACTCTCTCCCAGCCTACTTCGCTTATCTATCTACCCTAGCCCTGTAGGAACCTAAGTTTACAAATTCCTGAAGAGGCTGGATATAAAGGTAGCATTGATTCAATGAAGGGCTAGGAATTATTTAAGAACTTTCAACTTGATCCTAAGATGCCAGGCAGCCACTGGCCTCTGGCCTGACAAGACTGTCTTTTAGAGAACAAGACTGATAGCAACATAAAGAATGGACTAAAGAGAGAGTCCACAGGCAGTGAGGTCACTTAAGAGGCTTTTGAATAAGTCCAGAAAGGATTGAAGACCATAAAGTGTATGAGAGTGAAGGCAAGGAGAAAATGGATCCTAGGAATATTTGCATGACAGCCAAGAGCACAGCTGAGACTGAGATACAAGTAGGAGGTCTTGGGGTACTGGAATAGTGGGAGGAAAAGCATTAATATTGACCATTTCCTGAGCCCTCCTAGGGAATTCTCAACAGAATTCTAGAGTCAATGATGCATAGGGCCTACCTTATGTGGCCAACTAATTGAACTTGTGTCAAGAGAGTTTTATATTAAACACATTGGGAGCTTTGGATATCAGAAATTGAAGTAGTATAGCGAGGGTCTTTGGAAGAGAGTATAAAGGAAAGTATTTGATGCCAATGGTTACGGCCTCTGTTACAGGCATACAATATTAGGGTAGCTGAAGGGAGTAGGAGCTTTATCAGGAGTCTCAGGGCCCAATGTTCATTCCAGATTTGGAAAGTCTGGTAACTGTAGGAAACCATAGACACCCCACAGGGGCTCAAAGACAGTGCAAAATTCATGTACTGCTTCCAACTCTTTCCTAATTCTGTCTAGAAGACCAAAGGTGATCCCTGATGGTGAATGAGAAGTGACCTTAGGACCAACCTGGCACAATGACGGGAGAATAACCGTTCTTCTCAGCC
Source organism: Sapajus apella (assembly GCF_009761245.1). Lineage (NCBI taxonomy): Eukaryota > Metazoa > Chordata > Mammalia > Primates > Cebidae > Sapajus > Sapajus apella. The sequence goes on along the minus strand of NW_022436944.1, from coordinate 23,446,452 downwards.
TCCTTGGATACACTACAGGGGAGACATTTCTTCTCTGATGGAAAGATCCTGATGAACCTTCAAAGATATTCTCATCAAACAGTAAGAAGTATCACCTTACAAAATTGAAATGCCACTTTCATCTGTGAACACAGAAATAATCTCAAAATAGCTATTTGTTTGAAGGAGAAATAAAGCAAGTGGATAGAATTTCCTATCTACTTGGCCTAGTGAAAGACTCAGAGGGTTTAGATCATTCCTTTGAAAAGAGGAGAATTGGCAGTTTCTACCGAGCATTACATCAAAGGGACTGCAGAACCATGATACCCTGCATTTTGAAAATTGGGATAGCTTCCCCAATCAAGCTCTTCATAACAGTGAAAAGAATCTTACAGAAGAGAAAGAATTGTTCCTCAGCAACCCACACACCTCTATCTAACTCATTCAGAAGAGCCGCTGAGGCAATTTTCTAAGCCCTGTATTTTATTGATATTACAGAGAGGTATTGAAGAATGTCCACAAAGAGTAACTGAAAGACAAGAGGAAAACAAGGAGGTTAAAAAGAAAACCTAGAAGATGCTGTCACTATAAAGGTTATATATTTTCTCAAGCAAATCCCAGACAGGGTTCAGTTTTTGAGAGTAGTTGTCTAAGTGCTCTAAGCAGAGTAATTTTGTTTGTGTAAGGGGGAATAACGAAAGAAAAAGCATTTCCAAACACTAACTAATACTTAGAAAAAGGGAAGCTTACTCAAAGCAAACCAGAACCATTATGCTTATCTGACGAAAATGGGATTTTCAAATTTGCAAACATTTACATTGTATACATAATGCAGACACATTTTCCATGCACAGCAGTCAAATATTAAAATCTTTACAGAAGCTTTGATTTTGTGTAATGCATGTATACAATGTTTTGCATTGCCCTAGATAAAAATTCATCTCATGGTGTCATGCTGTGTCAATCCTGAGGAAAGGCAAATAAATCCTCATTTTACCAGGACAATAGCTTTGGGTAAGAGGATAAACTAGCTCTTCTTAATCTCCACTATTCTCCAGCTGAATCCAGAGGACCACCCACATGGACGGCAGTTTGGGAAAGGACTGAATTGAAGCACTTCTAAGCATAACCTGTTCTTCCGCAGTATCTCAGCAACTTCCGGCTCCACCAACAGAAGAAGTCAAGTAATAAATACCATTTTCATGATGTTTTACGGTTTACAAACAGCCTGTCTCATTAAATTTTTGCAAAGTTGCACCTGTATTTTGTTGAATGTCAAATCTGGTAGGGGACTTGTCCAGGAACATCAGGAAGTGGCAGGGGTAGAGCTTCAACCTGGGTGATCTTCGGGTCACCTAAGACCCTCCCACTAAACCCTTTATCACATCTGTGTCTTAGCCACAGAAGGGAAGTGAGAGGCCGAGAGAATCCCTCTTCTTCTGGTAGCCCCTGCCTCCATGAGTCGTGCTATAGTGTTTTTTGTTGTTGTTCATTTGCAGAGAGAATCTTACTTTTATAAGACTTTTGATCTATTTTGTTTGACATGTAGTCCATTTATCTCACTTCAAAATATACCATATATCTGATCTATCCTAAATTCCTCCACTTTCTAGCTGAGGGCTTTTGGCAAGCAGTTTAATCTCCCCAAACCTCAGTTTTCTCATCTATTAAATAGGGTAAGACATGAGCTGGGGCATGTAAATCATTTATCAGTACCAAGACATAGCAAGCACTCAATAACTGTTAAAATTGGAAACTTAGCAGGGGGCTGGGCTGTGTTGGGTGAGTGGAGCAGTGCACCTGAGGCAGTGAGCTCAGACAAGTGCCCAGCGGTGGTGGACAAGCAGCAAGGAGCCCACATGGGTGTGGGCAGCCAGAACTACGCCTCAGGCAGACTCAACAAGAACTCAGAGGGCACCAGAGTTGCTTTAGGCGGTAACTAGCTTTTGAAAAAGGAGAAGCAAAAAAAGAAAACTTCTTATCCCATGACAGACAACTGGGCAGCAAGAGGGTCAAATTTTGAGAGACTACACTAGCTTTTAAAGGCTATAAGGAGATTTGGGATGTCATGAATGCTGCTGCACATGTTTTTCAGAGACATTATTGTGAACTTGCACAAGCAATCATTGATAGGGTAAATGTAACGTTATACAGGGTGTGCACTTAACAAGTGCTGTGATGAACTAGGGAATGGATATCAGCCTCCAATCTATTGCTTGGCAGCAGCAATCTACAAGACTGAAGAAAAGAAATAGAAACTCAACGTTCCTCAGCCACCACCCAATTCTACATATGAATGTCAGCTCCATTTTTGTCTTCCCACAGGCAAAGCCCTCAAACTTTTGGTAAGCAGCACAGACACAGTATGCCACATGCAGAGGCGGTGACTCGCAGCAGTAGTCAGTGGTGGTTCTTTTCTGGCAGACCTTTCATTAACAAAATGAAATTGGAAGAGCCAGAGATCCCAAAGGACTGTGCTGTACAGGTTTCAGTGAGGCAATCTTTTCAAAACCCAATACCAGTTGAGAACTGAATTGGTCCCGTTGGCTGGACCCTAGACCCCTCCTGCTCCTTTTCATTGTTGTGGTCATTTTCTATTCTATGATGTGATATTCATTTGCACTGCTCTGAATTCCCTATGAATGGATTTAGTGCTGAGGGATTACAGGTGAAAAATTTCATCTGTGAATGAGACCAACAAAAATAATTAATAAAATACAAAAAGCTAAAAAAAAAAAAAAAGTAGCTGGAAGCTGGTAATGAACGAGCTTGGGTGGAGGTGAACATTTACTTCTCCAATTAAACTGTGAGCTACCAGGAGGGCAGGCCATTATTTACCTAATGTATCTGTATTTATTGTATTTCATTTATCTAATTTAAAGTATGATGTACTTTACCCTTCTAAACACTATTAGGAAAGTATGACTTTCTCACTGTAACTGCTGGGAAGGAGCATGCTTTTGTTTAGAATGTGAGCAACTAGGGAGCAGAATCTATTTTCCTAAGGGACAACTAGACGGAGGATGAAGGGATGGAGAGATAAAAGGAGAGAGAGGGTACAGATGTGCCTCCACTTAAGATGGGGTTAAATCCCAATAACCTTGTGGTAAGTTGAAAACATCACCAAGTCGAAAATGCATTTAATATGCACCTAACTGATGAACCATCATGGCTTAGTCTAGCCTTCCTTAAATGTGCTCACGTCACCTACACCTGGACAAAATCCTCTACCATAAATCCTATTTTATAATAGAGTGCTGAGTATCTCATGTCATGTATTGAATACTGTTCCAAAAGTGAAAAACAGAATGGGTCATAGGGGTACCCCTAGTATGCTTCCTACTAAATGAATATTGCTAAATGCTCTAGTATTTAAATTGACAATATTGTAAAGTTGAAAAATCATTACATAAAACCAGGGTACGCTGGAGACCATCTGTATTATAAAGTCACTCTATAATATTTAATGTTAGTAACATGGACTATAGAGACATAGTTAAGTCATTTAAATGACTGTATTTGATTATTTCTGTTAGAGTAATCATTTTCTGAACTGTGAAATAATTTTATGGCATAAACTTTGGTGGTATCAGAGTTATGTAACATAAAATTAGAAGACATTTTGTCAACAGTCTCATTTTATAGATTCTATGAATCAGGCCCAAGGAATGTATTTAAATATGTATTTAAAATATTATAGTCAATACTATTTTATTTTCTCCCAGATTAATATATTCAAAACATCTTCTTGTGCAATAATAATAATAATGTAGTTCAATTAAGTATGTATGTTTTTGCCAAAAGATTAAATCAGATACAAATACCATCAGCAGAAGAGCACATTGTCGACATTTAACTGGTTAGTCTTTTGGGGTAAATTTATGATCATCTCCCTGTTTTCCTCTGTAACATCTGCATGTAGAGAAGTTACCTTTGAGGTGACATCATCAAGAGATAAGGTAATATTTAAAATATGTAACTGCCTGTAATCAGTAACCACATGGGGGAACCGCTATATAAATAAATGGCCTTTCCACCCAAATCATTAATCCATTAATAGATAATCATAAGCTTGACAGCTCATCTGACGTCCAAACTACTGAATCAACAAATATTTATTGAGTATGTACCAGTGCAGAGAACTGTGCTGAACAATGGGATAGGTTAGTGAGGAAAACAGACATTGTCCCTGCTGGCATGGAGTTTAAAATATGTTAGGGAATAATAGACAATACATGAGTAAACAAAATGTAATTATAAATTATGATAAGTGCTATGATTGGGGCATAGGATTTAGAGCTGATAATATTAAACACTAAGATGTTATTTATTATTCATTTCAAATTCAAATTTAACTGTGTGTCCTACATTTTTATTTGCTAAACTTGGCAACCCTACCCGTATATGTGTGTGTGCATGTGTGTGGGGTGTGTGTGTGTAGTGGGGGAAAGGGGAGAGAGATCTACTAGCTGTAATAGTCTGGCAAAATTCACACCCAGACACTCCACTTAAACTGAGATTCGACAGATGAGAAAGAGCCGTCCAGGAAAGGAAGGGGGTGGCGTGGTGGGATGTTGTACGTGGCTATGGGGTAGAGAATTCCAGACAAAAAGAAAATCATGTTCAAAGGCCCTGACATGTTCATTCACTCAACAAGTGTTAAGAGTCTATTATGAGCCAGGCATTAGGCGCTGGGATTCAGTGGTGTGCAGAACAGAAGCACTCCTTGTCATCTTGGAGCTGTAAATCTGAAGGACCAATTGAGGATGTCAAGATACAGCAGGAGAGAAATCATTTTTGGCAAGGAGATGAAAGATAATCCAACTATATTATTTTTATTTCCTTAGTGGCTAATATGAGGCTCAATGAAAAAACAAAAACATGTATTTTTTGTTAATTCAACACCACTTATCCTCAACTTGGCCTGGGGGATAAAGAGGAAAAGAAAGAAAATGACAGACAATGTTATGTTATCCTTCATAATAATTATCTTGGGGTTACTTAACAAGGAGATGATTTGAACTCAGTGAAAAGTGAAGTGAACTGATATATAGAGATCTCACATTTATTTAAATTACTCCTTAAACCAAGCCATTTAAGCAGGAAAAAAAAGGCAAAACCCAGAAAAACAACAGCAGAAAACAACCACTTGTCTGATTAATTGTGTTTCAAGAAAAGCAGAGATGCTCTAGCAATGTAACCACTCTCTAGGAAATTGCAGGATAACCACAAATACCTTCCATTTTAGTGGGTTGTCTTTTTGTTCTGAACATGCCAGTTTATTTGGGGTGAAGAAGTGATTCCTGTGGATAAGAGCACAAAGGCTTTTATCATAGAAACTAAGGTAGATTCTTTCTGCCTTGACTATTACCAGTGAGATTTTTCAGATAAGATCCATTTTATTAATGATAATGCAGTTCATAGGGAAAAATAATCAGAGTTTAACCCTCAGGCCCTGGATTGAATTTACTAAGTAAAAATTTGAGGGGTAAAATGGAATTCTGATGTATAGGTTCTTTTTAAATTTGATCATTTGAAAAAATTTTAAAAATAATTTCATATTTCAAGGTATTTTCTGAATATTGTATACTTTGCTTAAAGTATGCTTCTTTGGAAATGCTGTTACCTAAGATTATTTATCAATTCATAACTTAAAATCTGGTAGGATGATTAAATATAATTAATAATTCAGAGACTAGTTATATCAAACTAACCTTAAATATACAAAGAATCTATTTTTCCAGCTCGTTGCTATCTTTTGGGAATCTTGATATTTTATTTAGTATATTTGCTATACATCTCAGATTCATATCAATTGCAGACTTGACAAGCCTGCAACCTGTCCCATGATCTCAGTCACTGATAAAAATATTAAACAGAGGAAGTTCTTAAATAGAACTCTCTGCCAAGCTGCTAGAAATATTGGATTTTATTGCTGGATAAATCAATACCCAATTACTTAATTTTGTCTACATATAACTCTAAATCCTTCAAACTAGTCCACAAGTTACTGATGAGAGACCAAGTGCCTTGCATAAATCCAAACAAAATTTAGTAGGGATTAAAAATAATCCCTGAATTTGGGTCAAAAATTCTAATGCACTTTTGAAAATATAGAAGTAAACTTGTTCACAGGAGAGCAACCAGGATGAGGAAGGGAATCAGAACTATGTCTTATATAGAACTGAAGTAGGAATTTGCAGAGGAGACATTTAATTCTTTTTGATAGTTTTACTTTTTCTGTTATTTAAATGATTTTCATATCAAGGAGAGGGTACTTTTGTTCAATATTATAGGTGGCAAATTCAAATTTCCACAGGGGTTGAGCAGGCCAGTGTGAGTGAGGACAGTCTCACTCTTTCACATTTCCTTCTTGGATAGAGACATGAGCACAAAACCCATTGCCTTTCCTCTTATCTCTTTCATAACTCAATACTCCATAGCAAATGGTCCCTAGGCTCAGTCTGGAGGTGTTATGCCTGGGTTAAGGGGAGGGACAGCCACTTCTTAACGCCAGCTAATTGTTGTCAGAGGAGATGCATGTACACTCTCCCAATATTCCTATATCTTCCAGTTTTTTTTTTTTTTCCAAAAGAAACTGGAAACCTGGATTTTTATGTTAGTTCTCTTGATTTTTTAAGAACATGAACAATAAATTTCTATTTTTAAAAAAACACTTCGCTAGTCAATTGTGGACAGGCCCAACAACACATAAGCTGCTCCTGACTCTATGACTCCCAGAGGCTGGACCAGAACCAATGACATGAAGATATAGCAAAACAGGCAAGAGATGAGTGGAAGGAAGAACTTGCTGCTTCTCAATTGCCTGCCTTCTCTTGAGATCATCAAATCTGAGCAGAGCAACCTCATGTGATCATATTGGACATCAGTTATATCCATGACTGGATTACTGACCTTTAACTCCTTGTCTCACTTTGAGAGTCTGTGGTTCCAAATAAAGCTTTCTCTGGGGATTCAGGAGAGAAAATCAGTGGCTGGCAAGTTCTCAAGAGTGTTTGCCTGAGAGGTACAATATGATCTCAGCTTTGCAAAATGATTGCCATTTCAAGGCAGATGACTTGGAGGGAATTTCTGGTTGACAAACTGCAGGCACAAAGGAGTAAAGGTGGAAAGGAGAGTGGCCTAGGATGGGGGTCACAATGAAATGATTTTAATGGGATGGAGGGCTTATGGCAATTAAGCCAGGGGGTCACAATTGGCCATATCCAATTATGTTTGGCCATCACATGGTTTAAAATTAAAATTGAACCTGAAGCACTTTTTGAGGACATGTACCCTACACTTAGCTACTGACACCATCAATTCTCATCTTGTATCCTGGACCATCACACAGTAACATTACCCAACTGACCCCAACCATTCTTAGATATTCTACCCCAACAATACATTTTGATTTTATAGAAATTTATTTTCCTGAGACAAATTTATGGTACATAAATCAAATATCTCTTGAGCATTATTACATGGTTAGGAAATTGGAACTTAAAGAAAAAATAATAGAAATAGTAAATTTGAGGTAATGGTTGAAGCTAGAGGAAAGTTTCATTTATATTTTTGGAAGTCCACAGGTTAAGTGATAAATCTCACATTTGTCTGGTTTGATAAACTGTTCCCATGGTTTGAAAGATGGAGGTAATTCTTCCACAAACATGGACACGTTAGGGCTCTGTCAGGTCTGGTTAGGCCTATTCTATCCAAAGTCACCAAACTAATCAGCTAAACAACTGGCTCCTTGGCCAAATATTTCACTTTTCAATCAATTGTCCTGGCATCAGAGACACATACATTCCTAGAGTTTTACTCTCATCATTTAAAGTCAAGTTTTGCTGTCACAAATACGTTATGCCTTTTACAAACATCCTTTCATTGGATTCTTTCTATGTACCTATCCATCCATTCATTAATAGATAGAAAGTTTCCCATCATGTGTACATAGCACAACATATTTAATCTTTCTTATAAACAGACATTTTGAAGGTTTACTTTTTTTGTAATTACAATGACGCAGTGTATATATATCTTTGTTGATGTAAGCAAATATTTTGTAAGGTAGATTGCTAGAAGTACCTTTACTGAGCACATTTAAAATTTTGGCTGATACAGGCAAAAATATTCTTGCCAACATTGAACATATCTATAGCTACCCACAAAAAAAATCTATAAAATACTTGTTCATATTTTTAATTCAATTTTTAATTGTATTGTCTTTTTCACATTGATTTGTAAGTGGTCATTGCGTATTTAAGACATAAAGACCATCAAAGTTGTTGCAAATATTTCTTCTAGTCCATCATTTGTCTTCTAGCATTTGTGTCTAGTTAAATTGTTTAATCTATTTCTTTATTGTTTCTAGGATTCGAATTTTATTTAGGAAGACTATTAATATTCCAATATTCTAAAACATGCTTCCAATGTTTTCGTAGTTTTTCTTAACATTTAGCTCTATAATCTTTCTAGTTCCATTTTAGGAATGATGTGAATTAGGCTTTTAACTTTTCTCCCAAAGGAATAGCCCATTGCCACATACTATTTATTAAAACACCCAATCTGTTGCCTTTATATTGGAAGAACAATTTGGTTCGAGTTTCACATTCTTTCCCTCAGAAGTGAAAATGTGCTACTTTTCCATCTTCTGAAATTGAATGTCACTGTGGTCAAGTCGAAGGCCAACCTGATTATTTCTGCTCTTGTAAGTGACTTGAATTTTCTGTCTATATGCTCCCATAAATGCTTTCTTTGAGCTTGAAATTCAGTAATGTTTTCAGATTATCTTATGGTGTTGATGATTCCAAATAAAATTTTCCTGGAATCCATTGGGTCCTTTATGTCTATCTATTTATTACGTTGTTTCAGGAGAATATTGTTTTACCATGCTCTATGGTATTTTTCCATGTGTTTTCTTCTTCAAAACCATCCAACTATCTGTCATTCCCTTCTGTCATAGTCTCTAGAATCATTATATCTTTTTCCTTTTCTACTTTGTTTTGTGTTATTTCCCCAAATGCATCTTTTATGCCTTTAATGCTTTCAGAGAAGTTCATTGTGTTTTTGTGGCTTCTAGAGTGTGTCTCTTTAGCCATCTTATTTATTGCTTTAACAATTTTCCTGAGTATTGCCAGCACACTTTTAATCTTCCTTAATTATTCTATATCTCTTCTATAAAATTTTGAATCTTTGCTCTGAACATTTTTGTTTGCTTGATACTTAACAGCATTTGCTTGATGTTTATTGCTTCACATACACACACACACACACATACACACACACACATACACATACAGAGAGACATATATATATATATATATATATATATATATATATATATATTTCTGTAAGTCCTTCAGAATAATGGAGAACTCTTTGTCTAAAATTCTTCTGAAATAGTTTGATATATTTGTTTGGAGGTTATGGGCTCTTCTTTGGCTTAAATTCCCTCCATTATTTATAAACATTTATTCTGCAGTTTCAATGAATATGTACTACTCCCTCCTTTTTGATGACAACTCATCTTTTTAAAAGCCTGACTATTAAATAATAGTTCAGGGAGAGGGGTGAAATAGGGTAGAGTAAGCTGAGGCTGACTGCTATTTTAATTTGGGTTTTATCCTGGTTATTATTGCAGACCAAACCCTGAATGGCTTAAAATAGCAGTCAGTTATCTTATTCATGTTTCTGCAAATTGGGCAGGGTGCAGTGGGTCCAGCTTATTTCTGCTCCACATGGTATCAGCTGGGGCAGCTTGAATGGGGTTGCAGAATCCACTTCAAAGATGGATCGCCCACATGTCTGGCAAGTCTTGCTGGCTGCTGCTCCTTCTCTAGGTGGAACTCTCCACAGACTCACTTGGCTTCCTCACAGCAAGGTGGCTGGGTTCCAAGAGTAAGTTCTCTAAGTGACAGGAAGTGGAAGCTGCTAGTTACTAAAGGCCTGGACCTGGAAACTGGGACAGCATCCTTTCTTCCGTATTCTATACATTCAAGCAGGGGCATAGACCCATTTCTGGATAGGAGTGTCAATGAATTTGGGGGCCATGCTTTAAAACTGCCACACATTATCTCAAGCATCTGTCACCAAATCTGTTATTTCCTTCCTATTGGGAATACATCTTTTTGTAGTTTATGGCATTTAAATTGAGGTGGCATAGAGAAAAACTCCAGAAGTTGCAGATGAGTTATATTTTAATTTGAAAATTTCTGCTCTTCTTTCATGTAAATAACCTTTCTTGGCTAGGAAACCAGAATGTGTCAGCATGATTTTTAGTTGGCTGCTGTTTTGAGGGGTCAGATTATTTCCTCCATTTTCCCCTGACCCATTCAGCTGATATTAACTGTGCTCCCAACAACAGAATACTGGATGATCCTTCCAGTAGTATGATGTGCTGTCAGGTCTGAGAGAAACAGACTTGGCTCAGCATCTTAACATTTCTTGTTTAAGATTTCACATTATTCAGCAGCAATACTTCATACTTAAATATTTCATAGTTTATAGTTTGGAGCTGTGAATACTTCCCTGTTTCAAGGGCTATGTTTCTTTTTCTCTATATTTTTCAGTGTTTTTCTTAGTTTTACTTTGTTTTGAGGAAGTCTAGTAGAATAAAAATACTTTATCCTGCTGTCTTAAGAAGCAGCTCCACATGAACTGCAGAATCAGCTTAAAAATACATGTTGTGATTTTACAAGTGAGTTTACACTGAAGATATAGTTTACTTGTGGGAGAGTTGACTTTTGAATCTTCTCATCCTATCTCCTAGAATCTTATTTTTTGTGGTGTCTTTTTGGTCCTTTACTAATTTAAACTTTTTCTTCTCAGATATCTTGTACATTTATTATTTAATGCTATTCTAATTATGTTAGATTTGTAAGATGTCATTGTGAATAAAATAATTTCCCATTACATGTTATTAATTGTTGCTGAAATCCTGGAAAGCTATGATTTTTGTGTGTCAATTATCTATCTAGCCAGATTTCTGATTTCTCTAATATTTTGCCATTTAAGTCTCTTGTATTTTCTAAATAGACAATCATATCAGCTCATCTATTAGATGTCTTACTTTGATTTTCCCAGTTTTAAATTTTTTAATATTTTTATAGATTTAGGGGGTACAAGTGCAGATTTCTTACAGGTGTATGTTGCATAGTTGTAAGTCTGGGCTTTTAATGTATCCATCACCAAAATGGTGAACATTGTACCTCATAGGTAATTTTTCAGCCTTATCACCTCCCACCTTCCCATCTTTTGGAGCCTTTAATGTTTATTATTCTACTCTATATGTCCATGTATACCCATTATTTAGCTCCCATGTATAAGTGAGAATAGACAGAAGTGCAAAGCACTGGGAAATGAGAAAACCTCCTGATACCTCCACTTACCCATTTCTGCAGGAGGCAGTGAACCTGACAACATTCAGAGTATACACTACTATAACCTACAAACAACCAGCATTTGAGAAAATCATGACACTAAGGCTATCTATAGCCAAGGACTTAATATAGAGCCTTAGTCTCCACCCCAAGATCCTAAATAAGCAAAGCCAAATGACCCTACCCAACGTATGCAACAGTCACACCCTCAAGGGGGAGAATAAAGTCCCATTAAAATGAATGTAAATTCAAAAACAAGAAGTCACAGTTTCTCCAGATGAGAAGGAACCAGTATAAGAATTCTGGCACCATAAAAAAAACAGTGTTGTAACACCCCTCAAGGATCACACTAGCTCTCCAGCAATGGATCCTAACCAAAATGAAAATTCTAAAATGACAGATAAAGAATTCAAAATATGGATTATAAGGGAGTTCAATGAGATCCAAGGGAAAGCTAAAAACCAATACAAAGGAATCTGAAAAACAATTCAAAATATGAATTAAAAATTTACTAAAGAGATAGATATTTAAAGAAAACCCAAAACTCTGGAAATGAAAAATTCACAGTAGGAATTATAAAACACTGTTGAAAACTTTAACAATAGATTAAACAAAGCAGAAAAAATTCAGAGCTAGAATGCACATTTTTTTAAATTAACCCAGTCAGACAAAAATAAAGCAAAAAGGATTTAAAAACTGAACAAAGCCTTTAAGAAATATGGATTTTTCCTGTTTTAAATTTCTATGATTTTATATTTTAAATTTCAATTTATTCCTGTTTTGTGGATATAACAGCATTTTATAGCCATCTTAGTAAGTACATATATTTTGAGCTTTCATTTTCTACAGTGTTGTTTCCCCTTAAAGTTGATCTTATCTGCTTTCATAATCTATAGCTGTATATAACTTACATCTAAAATCTCAACAGATTTTTATTTTTTAAAGGTGAGAATAGATATGTATACTAAAGCTGCCATCTTGATGAAATGAGAAAGCCAACTTAAAGAGGTTGGCTGACTTGCTCATTGGTATAAAATTAGTAAACGATAAAAGTCAGAATCCAAACTGCCAACCCAACCTTTACTTCAAAGTAAAACACACACTATCCACATCTGAGGTATGTTCTAAGATTAAAGTTTTTCCATGAAAACTTTAATCAGAATTACTAATAAAAAGAAAGCCAAATGCATACATGTATATATTTTTCTACTTTTCATAACATTTTCTTACAAATATGCTAATGAAAAGGCTAAAAGTAAACCTATAAGAAAAACAATGTCTGAATATCAAAATAGTCAGCTGTTATATAAGCAAGAATTAACTCTGCGAGGAAGTTCTGAGCTCCATAAAAAGCAAAGTAGGTGAGTGAAAATGGGAATGGGGGATAAAAATGAAAAAAGATAAACCTCAAAACATATTAGGGTAAGAATTTAATGGCTCAAAATATAGTATGTTCACTTTAATGTCATTAAATAAAATTTGACCATTTATCTGCCATTCTGAAAATAAACCATTTAGCATAGACTTTAAAATTTGACTTTCATATCCAATTTGAATTAATTACCTTTAGAAAAAAAAAAAACAAAAAACCAGATGAAACTACATTATGATTCTGAGACTAGAGGATAATGCCAGGAAGAGGGAAGTCTAAATTCTATGTGAGTTATTTCATATAATAATTTACTGAGCATTCACTCTAACTTTTGTAAATCTCTTGCTGTTAACCCATGAAGAACATCTAAACAGTGAAAGAAATTATTCCTTTTTCCTTCAATATTGCCTGCCATTCTGGCAATGGAAAAAATGATGTATTTGAGGACCCCTGCGGCAGGAAAATGGATAAGAGCTCCCACCTTCTTTCCCATAAACAACCAATATTTTAAAGCTATTAACACAGGAGCTGGGCATTCAAAGACAGTTCATTTATCTTCCAATAGCTGGCAAAAGTGTCAGGCACTGCAGTCAGACACAGAAAAATGGGCCCTGAGTTCACCCTCTATTGCTGAACAGCTGCTCTTTCCCAAGGTTTTAATCAGATTCCCTAAGCATCCCATGCCCCAGTAAGGCATAGCCCACATAAAATCGGCAATAAGCCTGCCATGTAAATTCATTACAAAGCTCAAGTAATATGAACAGATTATATTCTCCAGGTCAAGAGAGAGCTTTTAGTTTAGACCAAAATTGTTACTGTATATTGATTTGGCCCCTTGTTCTCTGGAAAGTTTTTTCTTAGAAAAAAATTCAGACTTGATCATCTGAAATAAAAGACATTTTCTTGGTTGTTCAGAATGAGAAGGCAGGTTTAAGTGTATTAGAAAGAAAATATATCTTCGGATGAAAAATTATTAATTCAGAGCTCCTGAAACTATTTTATAGAGTTTTGTCTTTTTGTTTAGCTGCACCTACCCCTGAAGTGACAGCCATAGCTTCCTTCAACTCTTTTGACTTCTGACCAAAAAACTTAGCACGCACTATTTTATATTGTGTTATTACTAGAAGCTAGTGTGGCAACCTTTGGAAATCTTTCCTTGCATGATGCAAAAGTCAAAATTGGTTCTCTCACAGACAGCCCGATGCCTAGTTATCAACTACTATCTGTTAGTAGGTACTATTGTGGGCATTCATGCCACCTGTTACAACAGAAGAAATGAGATGAGAGGGAATTACCATCAACCCCTGACCAGATATTAAAGGATTAAATAGAGACAAATGACACTGATGCATCATGACAAAAGTATACTGTATTATTTAGAAAAAGGATTAGGTAGTCTTGAAAGAATCACAGAATCAAACTCTGCTAGGCATCCTCCCAGCTTTGTACAGTGGGGAGAGTCCCAGATTTTTTCATCTTACTAAAAGTGAGTAGTTTTAAATTATCCTGACTGTTGGTATGGATTTAGAGGTCATTACCAAGCACTTCAAATTTTAAAAGACCCATTGGCTAAACAACAGCTTTTGTGTGGAGGATGCAGAGAAACATTAGACACATCAATCTACCCTTCATCTGTCCCTATGCTTACTACACAATCCTCTGGATATTATTTGCTTTCATATACAGGCCTGCCTAAGGGAAAGGCTGCTTTTATCATAGGGTGTTTGGGGTTCTTGAAATCCAATGACAGTAATTTCCTGTGGTGAATTAATAAAGTGGATGCTGATTATAATTCATCTTCTTAAGTACCTTGTTCATAGAAAGAAAATGAACTGATCATACCAGCATGGATATTCTGGTCCCCAGGTCAGTAATTTCTGAGTTTATTATGTTAGCACCTTCATTCCACTTCTGCCTCTTGTGTACTATGAACCCAATATAGCCAATATTTTCATTCTCTTAGTACATGGCTGGCTATATTGGGCCCAGATTAGAGAACATCACTGGGCACTCCGAACTAGGGAGACAATATTTTAAAGGGGGAATAAAATGAATGAGGAGATACTATTACTGAGTTATGATATACAGCAGAAGACAGAATTACCTCCTTCAACTTTTTCTCATAACTGGTTTTAGGTAGGGCATGGTGGCTCACGCCTGTAATTGCAGCACTTTGGGAGGACAAGGTGGGACAATTGCTTGAGCCTAGGAATTTCAGAACGGCCGAGGCAACATGGTGAAACCCTGTCTTTACAAAAAATACAAAAATTTGCCTGGTGTGGTAGCATGTGCCTGTGGTCCCAGCGACTCGGGAGGCTGAGGTGGGACGATCCCTTGAGCCTGGGAGGTGGAGGTTGCAGTGAGCTGAGCTTGCGCCACTGCACTCTGGCCTGGGCAACAGAGTGAGCCTTAAAAACAAAACAAAAGTGGTTTGCTGCCTAGAAAAATCATCTTAAAGTCATCTGTGCACCTAAAGAAGAATTTTTAGAGCATCTCTATTACACAGCATTAACAACAGCTGGTGTGGCAGAAAATATCCCTTGTGTACCATCCACAGAAGTAACTTCTCCCCAGAAAAATGGAGATTACTGAACAGGTGGATTCCTAGTGTGGGTTATAAATCTGACAATAAGAGAACATGAGGACATCAGAACAGAGTAAGACAAACCAGGAAGACAAAGTGAAAGATGGAGAGCCTTCAGAGAGAGCATGACATGTCCACAAGTGGAAACACCAAAACCACAAAGAGCCTAAAATTCTGGAGGAAAAAAAAATGGAGGGGCCCCAAGGAAGATACTTTGCTAGTGTCCTAATAAATTGGTATCCTTTGCACAGTCTGAAATTGTTAGACTATCTATGACCTCATAGCAGACATAGATTGATTTCAGCATTTCCTTATCAAATTGAAAAGGATTCTGTTGTCACAATCTTTTGAACCATTTTGAGAAGCATTCTGGTGAAGGTAGGTATTTGAGTGAAAATCTGATTGCTTTAATAAACAGGTCTTTCGCTGTGTTTCCACTTTTCCTCCGCTTTCTATATATTGTTTCTCCCTCCGTGGCCTCAGTATCCCCCATCTCTGAATATTGTAGTGGGTTATGAGTAATTGTTTCTAACTCATTTTGGCCCCAGCTCCCATTAACTATCATCACTATTATTGGGGCAGCTATTCCTTAATAGATTCATGAATGTTTCTACCAATTTCTCTGCCCAACTCTGCCTGCTCTCCTTTATTCTGAGTTTAGTTTCTTATTTCTACTCAATTATATTCTTCAGAAGTTCTATCACTGATGCATGATAAAACATCAGAAAATGTATTTAATCTTATTCTTCAGTGACATTTCAGTTGAATTTAGAACCTGGGCTGTCAATAAATTTCTTGCAATACTTTGAACCTATTATTTCTCTATCCTCTAGCAGTTGAGCAGCTATTGTTGCCAGTGAGAAAACCATTGCCATAGAAATTGTAAGTAAGTGTGAGTAATCCTTATTGGAAGTAAACCATCTCTCCTCTGTGGTTGCTTTTAAATTTTCTTCTTTCTCTTTAAGGATCTTACATTTCACAATAATAATTAATCAAATATTTTCTTTGTCTTGCTTCCTCAAATGTCTTATAAAACTTCTTCCCTCCTCCAGGTGGAGGCTCAACCACTTGAGGTCTTGAGCTGCCTGATTCACGAATCACTGTCTGCTTAAATGAACTCTTCAAAATTAAAAACACAACAAAATAAACCTAAAAACTGCAATGTATTTGAGTGTGAATTAGTGTCAATTTATCCAGCTCTAGACATAATGTGATGTTTCCTTTTATCTCTTTAATTTTGGAAAATTATCATCCATTATCACTTTAAATGTTGCCACAATTCAATTCTCCTTAGTTTCGCCTTTTGAAATTTTTATTGATGAGTTCTGGGTTTTTAAAAAATGCTATCCTCTGTATCTCTTACCTAGCCTTTCATATTTTTTATCTGTGGTGCATGCTGGGCCATATGTCAACTTTATTTTCTGTTTCATCCATGGGTTTAATATGACATTTATGTCATTCCATTTAGTTTTTAATGTTAATATTTGCATTTTTCATTTTTAAAAGTTCTTTTTCTCCTATTATACCATTATTTTCTAATTTTTCCCCACTCCACCATTTACCTCTTTAGACTCTTTAGTGTACTCATTTTATAATCTTTCCCATGTTTTTGTAATTTTTTGTTTAGTTCCTTAGGGTGCTTGTTCTTCTGCTTTACTTTTGTTTTGCTTATCTCCTGGCTTTCCTTCATGGTGGAGTTATTCTCTTTGCACCCTGTACATTTTTTATTGTGAGCTCATTTTCAGCAAAGAATGTGTTTTTTAGTGGGATTTCTATGTACCTGGGATGTGAAAGTATTGCTTCAGGGCAGTTTCGGTGTATTTGGGAATAGGAAGGAGGGATATGGCTGGGGCAGTTGTTTCAATAGTCCTGAAAACTTTCCATGTTAATTTATTGGCTTACATTTCCTGTATCATAACTGCCCAGGCCAGGGATTTTGATTTCTCAAATTCCAGATAGATGGCAAGTTTCATCGCTGTTACTTAAGGCTGTCCTACACAGTCTCTGTGGCTGAAGGAACACTTTGAAATTGCAGGCCCTATTCAAAGAGCTTTGCTCAAGTTGTATCACCATGAGTGAACCTTTAGACAGGGTTCTCATTTTCATATGGAAATGGGATTCCAGCTCCAAAACCTCTGGGTGGTATAGGCTATATAAAATCATGTGGCCACTGACAGTGACAGCTTCCCACTCTTGCTGTGATTTTTCTCTTGTTTCTCACACTTGAAGAATTTCCTTTTCTCTCCTTCAAAATCAACTCTACATTTAGAAAATAATGTTTGCTTTTTCAGATAAAGACTTTCTTTGAGATTTTAGTGGCATAGGGCCTGTCTACTTCATTTTAATCCGCCATGTTCTGAACATTCTAGTATCATGAAATATGGTTGTTATTATTCTTACTTGTCCTCCAACCACTTTCTTCCAATAATGGATTCTATGTCACTGGCTGCAGGGATGGGAATGTGACTCTGATCTGACCAGTTACCTTATTTAATATCCTTGGAGTATTATGTGATTGGCCTACAGGTGATCTTCTGATACAAGCAGAGGCAACCAGAGTCTTTGTGACTGATATGCAAATACTGGGAGAATGAAATGTTATTTTGAGCTAAAAAAAAAAAAAAATGCAAGCCTGGAGATGTCATTAGTCACCTTCTCCTGCCTTTTAGAGTAAGCCATCTATCTGCACCATGAAAGAATGAGGCTAGCACTCAGAGGCAATCAGGGCCAAGAGAGAAAAAGAAAGGATAGACAGCCATGTTTGAAGTCTTAAGCCTGGCATGTCCAGAGTCAGCTCAATCCCTGCTAAACAGGCCAATGTACACATTTTGCTGAAGCTAATTTGAATTGGGTTTCTGTCACTTTCATCACTTGCATCTGACTTATACACCAATAAATTAAAGTACATTAGAGCTGCGATAAGAAACCAGCAGCATGGATTTCTTTTACTTATTTTTGGTAGGCCAATTTTTCATGCATGAATTGACACGAGCAAAGCAAATTCTAAGTCACGGGGCTGGGTTCCAGAGATGCTGCAAGTGATGACAGATCTCATCCAAGAGACAAAAGACAGTGTCACAGGATACAACCAAGGTCAAGTCCTAGTAATCTGAACAGGGACATTAAGAGGTAGGGTAGAGGAGATGCTAGAGTCAGGAAACAGGGAAGAGGAATAAGAGAAAAACAAACAAGACAGCAGCAGAAACAGGAATGAGAGAAAAACAAACAAGACGGCAGCAGTAGGCCGGGGTGTGGCCAGCACGCCGAGTGCTCCACTTAAAGCTGGAAGTCAGCTGAGCCCTGCTTCCCAGCCTCTGTTTAAAGATCCTAGGGTGGCCTTCCCATTCCTGCCATGTGATGCCACCTGGTGTCTGAAAAATGAAGTCAGCATGAAAATGACTGCCAGGACAAGGAGTCCTCAAGCAAAAACGGCCATAACTTTTTTTTTTTTTTAAATTAGGTATCACCCCAGTATCTAGACAGGCATCAAAATAAATGAGTTTCATGCTGATTATCAGTTTCCAAGGCAAATATCAAAGTGAATTACTTCCAGATAGATGTGTCAAGATACAAGAAACTCGTTCTTAAGTTAAGCAGATTCATGAGAAATATTATACCTTCTGGTTGTGTTAACAGTTTCAGTTAATTCTGATCAAAAGGGGACAGCTTCTCATCACCTCTGTGTTTACAACTATGGGTCAAATGGGAGAAGGAATGCTAATGAGGGTATCTAACAAGGCTCTTCAAATAGTTGGAAGAAGCAAAATGAACATTAAATATCTATCTTGGAATAGATTTTAATGATTAGTATTATAAAACATCCCCATCTGCTTCTGAAGTGGTATATGAACTCATTCATTAAGTAGTTATTGGAGAACCTACCAAATAATTGCTTGTGGGTGGTGGGATGGAGAAAATTTGCCTTCAAGGAACTTGAAATCTACTTCAAGATGATGTTACCAAGAGAAATAGTGGAATTATTTTAGGAACATATTTTTATAACTGAACCCTACACATGTAAGCTATTTTCTGAGATGGTTTTTTGTTATGCATATTAAGTTCCTTTAAAGCTATTGTTTGCCTACTTCAGGGAGGAGTTATTGAGGGCAGAAATGAATGGCTATGCCCACTCAATCTATATCACCTACACTTGGCATAAGGTCTGGCACATACTGATCCTCAGTACGTTTCTCTTGAATGGCTGGATGATGGCTCAAGGTTACTTTCAGTTCCATAATTGCTTGAGTCTCACAGCCATCCAATTATCTTCCAAATATAATACTTTAAAATACACGGGCAGTAAGAAATGCAGTCTTTCAAAATGTCACTCACTCAAAGTGCCAAGCATTCACTGGTATCACACTTTAAATGACGTTATCTAGTAAGAACTCCTAAGCAGCATAACAGTCTAATTTTAAAAGACAAAATTGATGCTCCATTTCTTCATCTTTTTAAATAATCGGCAACATTGAATTTCCTTATAAGCATTTACTTAACAGGGAATAAAAACATCTAGTATGTATTTGTTGTCATCCAAGAGTCAGCTGTTTAATGAGATACTTATTTTATCTCTAAGAAAACCTGGAGGGTTTTGCCCACTGTGGAATTACTTTACAAGTAGGTTTTAGTACAACAATGGCAATATTTCTGTTTTGCAGATATATGACCCAAAACATCCAACATCCTTTTTCCTCTATCATGGGTAGAAAAAGAATTTCACACTTCTACATCTGTGCAATTTGCACTTAAATGAAGGTTGCCAATTATTAAGTATGTTAATGGGGATTTGGGGGGCCAGAGTCTATCATAAGTAGTTTGCTCTATTTTAAATAAATATATGCAAGGCAAAAGAAAAAAATAAAAATCACTTGTGATTCCATATATCACTTCTGACTCCATGTAATTTATATATAAATAATATAAATGTTATTTGTTATTTATACATAGGTACAATAAAAATACATACAATTTAATAATATATAATTATATTTATACATAATTACATATTATATAGTATATATAATGTATATTAGCATATATAATATATAATTTCACATGCAGGTGCACATATAAATTTGGCTGTGAATTTTTACCCAAGCTAGAGCTTATTATATATTAAATTTTCTTATTTAGTAGTTATTAAATATAAATATTATATATTGAATTTTCTTATTTACCTAAAAATATATTGTGAATATCTCTTCCCATCCGTATATTTTTCTTTATCATTTTTTAAATGACTCATAGTATTCTATCATATTAATATATTGTAATTCACTTCAACCAGCTAGTAAACATTGTGCATAACTTCTTGCTCAAATCAGTGCACTCATCTCCATGAAGAAACTATTGCATATGCCCTTAATTACTTCTTAGAATAAATTTCTAGAAACAAAATTGCTGGATCAAATGATTTATAAATTCTAATGACTCAGTAAATACTGCCTTTGTAAAAGTTTTATCCCTTTCCTTTTTCACCAGTCATATAGGAGGGTTCTCAATTCCAAAACCCTGACTTACTTCAAGTATGAGTTTTCTTTTTTGAATCCTGAAGATCTGAATATCTGCCAGGTAAAAATAATGCTACATTGTTGGTTTAATTTGTTTTATTTCATTGTTAGTGAAGCTGATCTTATTTGGTATAGCTACTGGCCATTTATGTTTCTTCTTTTGTTCATTAACTATATCCTGTGTCTATTTTTCTATTATGCTTGCCTTTTATTATTGGTCTTTGATAATAGGAGTAACGGCAACAGTTAACATTTAATGTGTATTGAGCATGATGCACCAGGCTCTGATTTAGGTGTTTTATGTTTAATCCCATCCTGTGAGGTAAGTGCTATTACTGTCCTTATTTTAAAATGAGGCTGCCAAGACGCAGGGGGATTGAGCAACTTGCCCAAGGTAATGTAAATAATGAATTAGGTATAGTAATGTGATTAGCAATTCATCATATATATTACAAAGACTATTAGCTGATCAACATGTGCGTTGAAAAGGTTTTCCTTGGTTTATCATTCGTCATTTAATTTTTTAATAGTTGTTTTTGCCTGCTAAGATTGTTTGACTCTACTGTCATCAAATAAATGGGCTTTTGATATCTTGATCACTCAAAAAAGATATAAATAAATTTAATTCAAACACATTAAAAACATTCGGACAGCAGAGAAGAGTATAAAACAAAGAGTTAAATTATTTTTCAACCTTTGCCTATGTCATGATCCCACACAGCAAAGGTATCTGATTTTGACCATTTGTGTTTTTATTTCTTCTGATTGTTGTTCTATGACTCTTAACAATATGCATACATTTTTATTTCTCGACTCAGCAACTCCACACAGCATCGTTTGGTTTCCTAGCGTGCCAGGTGTAGAATTTTAGTCATCTTTTCGCTTCCTTTCCTTCTCCCTTTTTCCGCTGCTTAACTTCCACAAGAAATATCGGTTTTGGTTGTGAGCACCTTCATAACTTTAAGTAACATATTAATATTTCAACCTCTATTTCTTCATTTATCAACTTCAGACAGTGTGTCTTAACTAAGTGATTCATTCCTAATAGTGGAAATCAGGTGTAAAAATGGTTATTCTCTATGTTTCCTGGATCATAAAATGTCATATCTATGAAGAAATGCTTCACTAGAAGCAGGTTTATCTTTAGTCATTTTAATAAAACCAGAGAGATCTCTGTAAGTAGAATGAAAGATATTGATATAAATAAGGATATAAATTATATTTATATTTATATAGCATAGGCTATGTCGATTACAGAGCCTTTCTAACCGCATAACTTTATTTATTACTCAGAATAATTCTGTGATATTTATAGAACAACTATTCTCACATTTTCAAGATAAATAAGCACAGGGAGTTTATGGCCATACAAAATCACTGTAGTGGGCATCTAGGTCATTAATCCCCAACCTTTTTGAAACCAGGGAACAGTTTCGAGGAAGACAATTTTTCCACGGATTGTGGGAGGGGATAGCTTCGGGATGAAAGGCAATCTCAGGCATTAGATTCTCATAAGGAGTGTGCAACCTAGATCCCTCGCATGCGCAGTAGGGTTAGCGCTCCCGTGAGGCTCTAATGTCACCACTGATCTGACAGAGGCGGAGCTCAGGCAGTTCTGCTCACTGGCCCACTGCTCACCTTCTGCTGTGTGGCCCAGTTCCTAACAGGCCACAGACCCGTGCCAGTCCACAGCCTGGGGGTTGAGGACCCCTGATCTAGGTTTTGTTTTGTTGCGTTTCTATCCAGCATCCACTTTTCCTTTAACATGGCAGTATTAGCTGAGCAGTAATTCCACCTTGCCCCAGTCTCAGCTCATGTGCTACCAATGAGGCTGATTATACCTTTGAACTCACGGAGCAGGTGGCATAGACTCGAGCCAATAAATGCTGTACGTTTTACTGGTCATAGCGATTCTTCCAAGAGAAACTGCATCCGAATCTATAAAAGGCACTAAAATTTAGTCTGGGAATGGTGGAACAAAAATTCAAAATGGTAGAACAAGTAAAGAGAGAGACAGCCCGGGGAAATGCTGGCAGCCATCTTGTAACCAGAAGAGGGCGCTAACCATGAAGTTGAGGGAAGAAAGATTCCTGTTCATTTCATTGGATCCTTGACTGAGCCATTTCTGTTACTGCTGCTCTGTTACATCAGCTAATACAGATTCTGTTTTTGTTTACTTCAGTTTGGGTTGGTTTCCTGTCAACCGTAGTAATTGCACAGTTAATTAGTGGCAATCGTGACACCAGATCTTGTGACTTTTTAACCTAGGCTTCTTTCTACTCTACCATGCTGCCTCTGAAATCAATGTTTTTGTTCAGGATTCAAAAACACACACCCCTTGAGATCTCTTCCATATATCTTTTGCCTTCCTTCACAGCCTACTAAGTAACATTTAGAAATGTAAATCTATCACATGGAATTCATTTGTGAGGCAGTATGCATACATGTTTGGGCATGACATTCCCTCTCTGCTTGAAATAATGGTATGGGTTAGGGACAAACTAATTTCAAAACTTTTATGTTAAATAAAATTACTTGCATTTTAGCACAAACAATTCTGGATCATTTTAAATCACAAGAACATGATATAGCACACACCACCTGCTGCTATGCACCAGAGCTGTGGCCATTAAATTTAATTATGTTAGGTAACTAAAATTCAGAGCACATTTAACCTGATAAACAGTATTATAATTAATCATTTGCTTTTTAGATTAGCAAAGAAAACCTGCTTTAATCTAAAATGCGGCTACACACTAGAGCACAGTATTGCCACAATACTATAAAAGTGTAAAAATTCTAAAACTAAAAAAGATGGTTCTTAAGCAAGGAGGTTTGCTGGCAGAAGATGGGAAGGTAAATAAAAATATGTGGCTATTTCAGAGGGGCTCTGGGGGCTTGGCCAAGGGCCATAGTCATCAACGATTGAGTTTCACATCAGAATGGAAACCTTTTTTTCTCATGACACAAGAATAACTCTGTCACTGTTCTTAAACTTCAAAACCACTCAAAGATGGAACTAAGTAAGGAAAACACAAAAGAGGTTTTCATTTGTTCTTTTAAGACACACTTCAAGTACATAGACTCTGCTTTCAAAAAGTTACTATTTAGAAAGGCACATATATATGTAAATCCAGTGCAGTGCAGGGGTGAAGCAGAAGCTCAGCCTGTGGTCTGGTGGTTCCCAAAAGAAGAGACTGAGGGAAGAGTTGAAAGATTTGATTAGGCAGAAACAGAAGCTGGGGATGGCAGCCCAGGAAGAGTGAACTTTGTTCAAAGGCACCGAGATACCACCCAGAGAGTTGTGTCAAGGTGCATACATGGTTTAGTGTGAAGGGAAAGAAAAATGGAGAGACAATGTTTGAGCTTTTAGATTGAAAGTCATAGAAAACCTTTAAATGATATTTAAATATGCCTTTCCTAAGGGAACCAGAAAATGGTTGGAAGAGAATGTGTGGAGATAAGGCATTGCAAGGAGAGGAAATATGTGTGTGTAAATAGATGTGCAAAGAGATTATTATGTGTGCTATAAATTAATTTTAAGAAGTAAATGAGCAATTGAGCAGAAGTGAAGAGAATGGCACATGGAAATGTACCAGGAGGAGGAAATGGTAAGCAGCAGACAGCTCTGGTGGACAGCCTGGGCCAGGATATGGCAGCACTATAGACCACTCAGTAGAGCTCAGAAAGAGCCAGTATTCGAATATGTAAGCTTTGGAAGTCAAATGTTTTTACTTAGGTTCACCCCTTCTATTATATTGGAACTCACTAGAGTCACTGCACGATACCAGAATTGCCAAAGCTGAGGAGCACAAGATTTCAGCTAGAATGGCAATGTCTCATTCCTAGAAAGGAAGAGCTCTTGGTATGGTGTGAAACACATCTTCTTACTAAGACATTATGAAGACATGGGTAGAAGGGCAGGAGAGGCACCTGCAATATCAACCATGTATTAACCTGAGGAGCTATTTCAAATGCTCCCAGGCTTGTGCTCAACGGCATCAACATTTATCTTTAGAGTCTGCATTTTTTAATGGAAAACTACTGTGAATGGTAGTGCAGAAAGCAGAAAGGCCAAACCTTCCCTGGTTGTGTCTGCATGATTCCTTCCCAAGCTCATTTGCACGTTAGTGATTTTGCTTTGCTTGGCCTTTTCCAACTTGGCAGCTCAGAAAGTAAAAATGAGGAACTCAGCACATTTTAAAAAATTTTTGCTCCAAATGTTCTTTTAATGCTAGTATTTCCTGGACAGGGATTTCTGATGTCTTAATTAATTGTTCTTGGTGTTTCTTTAAAAGCATCCTTTAGCATTTGTGAATCTGCCCATGGCTTTTGCTTTTAATTTGCACTCGCTGATATTTTCCCTTAAAGCATGAAAGACACTTCTCTGTGGCCAGGTGAAATATATGTGGAGACACACTTGAAAGTTGCTGAATTCACTGGCAACTTTGGGGCAGCAGCCTTAAGAAATGTCAACTGGCAAAAAGAAAGAAAAATGAGTAGTGCTGCTCTGTCATTTCCTACTCCCCTCTGTGAGGTCTGACTTTTAACAATCCTTTGTTACTCCACAATACATTTTCAACGGCGTTTGAAGTAATTAACACCCAGAATAGACTCTTTTTGTCACATTTAATTATCAGATATCCACTTTCCTTTGGGATATCTGACAGTTGCCCAAAATATTGGTCTTAATCTAAAACCAAGAAGAGACCTCTGACAGAGTGAAAGCCACCAAAGTGGCATTTATTAAATATAAATGGTAAGTGTCTAAAGGGGAGGTAAGGAAAGAGCGTTGGCTTACATCCCCCCTGCCAAAATCCTTCTGGCCTGAAGGGAAATTACACTGGTGCTGAACTGAAGCTCCATCAGTTTCAACGATCATATGATATTGTAAAGATGTGTGCATTCCTATGCAGTATTACATTTGCACTGAGAAATAGAGTAGGCTGACCCTTAGGTTCTGGCTACAGTCTGCCAATCTGTCCATAAACACAAGGGTTTCTATTAGTCTATTATCTGGAAAGTGAGTTATATAAGGTAAAAAATTAAATGATATTGATTTGAAATGAAAAAAAGCTCATTTATATGCATTTTAGGAACCTTAAGTGAATCAGCTAAATATATGCACTGAGAAAAAGAAGCTACCCTCTAGGTATTATCTTGTAATTAGCTGGAAACATAAAACCCATTAATAATATTAGAAATTAGATGCCTAATGAATTGTGCCCATTATTGGAGATCTTCTGTGATAACAAGTCCTTAAAAAAAGCAAGAGACTGCTTGTATCTCTATGACATAAGAGAAAAGATACAAGTGAAAGCAAATTTCACATGGTTAAAGAAACACAGGCCAAGTTCTGGTACTTACTATGTAAGGACTATGGCCACTGCATCATTCAACACACTCTCTCCAAACAAGAGTATGTACAGGTCAGGGTCGACGTGCAGTTCATGGAAAATGGCCAGCACTGTCACTAGGAAGACACACACAAACATGCAGGGTTAGCTGGGATGCAGGTATGGAGTTTTCCTTGGCTATGGTCACCTCTCAAAACATTAATTAAAAGCTCATCCTCTCAAATCCAATGCCTCTACTGACACCAGACTTTTATTCAAAAAATATGTGATTGTGTCACTCCCTTGCTTAGAGGCTTCTCGTGGCTCCCCACTGCTTACAGATAAAATTTGAGCTCCCAAGTACAAGTCCCCTACAACCTGTATCTTGCTTACCTTCTAGCAAGAAGGTATCCTCTGTATCCTTTGCCCACCCTTTGCTGCCTTTCTCAAGTCCCACTGAACTTGCCATAATTTCTCAAACACATTGTATAGTTTCTTAACCACCTTTTCTTTTTGATTCCTTCTACTATGGCAACAATTCCTTTCTTGTCCACTTGCCACCATCCTCCTACTCCTTAAATACACACACACACACACACACACACACACACACACACAAGCACGCATGCACGCCCATACACTTCTTGATATCAAAGATTCATTGTTTTCATTCTTTAAGGACCTTTCAAGTGTCCCCCTCCTAACCCTTTGACTGCCTCAGCAGAGACCTGGCTCACTCCTTTCTGGATCTCAGCATTTGGATCAAAATCACTGAACTTACCACAGAAAAGACTGGGAGCTTCCTGGGGATGGGGCTCATCTCTGGACACATGGTATTAGACCATACTCAGTAACTGCTTGACGCATGAATGAGTGAATGAATGTTGTTGCACTGGCCTACTTCTGTGAAGGGAGAGGTGGTTCCACCTGGGTCTCATTCTGTCCCCAAATCACACTCACCTGTAAAGGTGGACTCACTGTTCCTAAGAACAGAAGATGAGGATTTGTTTCTGGTTGCCTACTGCATGGCCTGATACTATATGCCATGTACTTGTATCAAGCCTCTGTGAGTATATTAGGATGGTAAATAAGCACACTCTGATTATCTGTGTTCATCAAAAGTATTCAATATCTTGATATTGGAAACAGTTAAGCAGAGTGTGAACAGCAATCATTAGGAAAATGATCCATTGAATTAATTGCCAAAGGGGAAAGAGAAAGGTTGAAAATGATACTGATGGCAAATGTTTAAGGCAGACTGGGTACTTTAATTCTGTTTTTTCCTTTCCTATTTCATGGACGGTGAGGTTAGTAACTGTTTTGTACAAAATAGTGCTATAGGGGAATAAAAGCAAGAAAGTCAAGTTGAATTTGAAGTTTGTAAGTAGGATTAAGAAGTTTGGAGCTTGTTCTTTAATAATAGGGAGTCATGAAGGGTTTTAATAAGAGAGATGACACAATCTGAAATTTAGAAATAAGGTTCAGGCAGAAGGGGAGAGGGCAGAATGGATACATGGCTGGAGGCTTTCCCAATAATTCAAGTAAGAGATGAATTGCACCATGACGGGAAGAGGCCTGGATTCATGCTCGCAAACTCCTACACATCGACTGCCCTGGGTTCTAATAGACCATGACCACTGTGCTTTGTACTTCGCAAATATATTTCATTGGTTTTCATCTTCTCTGTGTGCCACAAGCCCTTCGCACAGTGAGGCAACATAGTAAGCCTTTAATGAGTGAATGAATTAGAGATAATGTCAAGAAGGATAGAACAGAGGCGACAGCACCCCAGAGATATTTGAGATGGAAAATTGGTGGGTGTTGGTGCTTCAGAGACAGCAAGGAATGACTCTGGATTTTGATCTATCATACAACATATGACTATATTTAATAACAATGTATTGTACACTTGAAAATTGCTAAGAGAGCAGATTTTAAGTGTTCTCAGTACAATGACAAAAGCATGTGAGGTAATGCATATGTTAATTAGCCTGATTTAGCTATTCTGCAAGATATGCATATTTCAAAAATTACACTGTATACCGTAATATATACAATTTTTGTCAATTAAAAAGTTTTTTTTAAAGAAGCTACTGCAAAATCCAAGGAAAAAAGAGAAAGAAAATGCCAGGAATTGACATGGCAATTGGCCAGATCCCATTTTACCAGGCATTGAATCAATTTTATTATTCTAGCTGAATAGGTCCTATTAATCATGATAGGTAAAATGGCAAATATCTGCTTTCTACTAGCTTGTAGCTGTTAACATTTGCCACAGCCTTTAGACGTTGCAGGTGGTGGGAGGGAGCAAGCAAACACTTCTGCTAAGTAACGTCTTTCTCCTTTTTGGATGGAGTTAAGATACTGCATCTACCCAAAACAAAAAAGTTACAGAGAGGTTTGGTTAGCAACATTTTCTTTTTTGCTAAGATTTTGTGGAATAAAAGAAACTTTTTTTTTTTTACTAGAAAATTCTATCATGGCCTCTCTATTGCTAACTTTAGTCTCTGTAGCGGTTGATTTGTATCATTGAGTTCTGAAGATGACTTGCAGTCCATCTCCACTTCCAGGGAGGTTTCCTAGGCTGGCAAACAGGAATGTAAGGCCCTTACCCCACCTTCCCACTTACAGAACCCTTCTGCGCTAGGGGGATGGACTTTGCATCTATCCAACAAAAGCTTTGAGCTTTTAAGAGGAAAGGCTTTTAATTGAATATCCAGTTTTGTTCAGAACTGCTCTGACATTCGCACAATGCCTTTTGAACAAAGAACTGAACTCCATTTCATAAATGATATCCCACACAAAAGAGAAAACTGTTACTTTGCACATTCCTGTCTACCCTGTGAAGAAATGGAACAGTTTTAAAATAAAGCTAGGCAGTGTGTCCTATAAGAGGGAGTATTTTGCTGGGAACACAAATGAGTCGAATAGGTGAGTCAGGAAATTAGCCACCCACTCTGCTGCTGAGCTTGGGGCTTTTAAAAACCTCATTTAATTACCTCCCTGGCAGGGCTCAATCTTACATGCAATGTCCAAGGATCTCTTCAGCACCTCCCCAGGAGAGAGTCTTTGGGACAGCTGTGGACATGCTCATACCAGCTCTGCCCACCCCTTGCTAGGTTTGTAAGGATAACCCTGGTTCAAGGCAGGACTAAAAGTCAATGCCCATGTAGATGAGAGTTCCTGGGACCACAAGAGGAAAACACTCTGGACATCCTGTGGATAGGAAGGGGAAAAGATGCAATCCGATTTCTTAAACCTCTGATTTTATCAGAGGATTTGGCCATTTCGTCTTTATCTTACTTAAGTTCCACTCATGTTTTAGTGGCAGATTCTCACGCTTTGCTTGTGGCTTGGAGTTCCTTCTCCTTTGCATACCCTCTTCCTACCTGATGTTGTAGCTAGAGAAAATTCACTTTGTCTTTCAAATTGATAATACAAGATACAAGCATATATGATCTTACACTCAAACAGATGAAAACACACACACACACACACACATACACACACACACACACCCTTATAGTAGAGGAATGTGATAATTGAGAAATGCCACTGAATCCTTGGAGATCTCTGAGAAAATAATTTCAGCCATCAATGGCAAGGAGCTTTGGGGGCAATGAGTGAGGAGCCAGTGGTGTGGACTGCACTCTGAGAGCTTTTGATAAGGGATGAAGAGAGAAAAAGCCATAACTCACAAGGTCTAAGCGAGGCTTTCTCTTAGACATCTGATTTATAGGTTGACAAGAATAAGCCAGAGGAAAGAGAGGTTGAAAACAGAGAAAAAGAATGAGAAGACTGCTGAAGCAAAGTCTAGAGAAGGCAGAAGAAAACCGAAGGGCAGAAGGGAAATGTGTCTTTTAAGTAAAGCAAGATCATCTGCTGAGAGGCAGGAGAGAAACACGTGAGTTACAGGCTAGAGAAGGGTTGAAAATGTGCAGAACATCTTGGAGGCAGGTAATGCAAGTTTCATGAAAATCTGTTAAGGTGAAACACAGGATAATTCTCAATCTGTAAAAGAAAAACTGTAACACTAAAATGATACAATATTTTGATTTCTTCATCATACCAAGGGTCTTTTCCCACTACAACTCTATTATAGCATCAAAACGAATCCTTTTTCACCTCAAAGGTGATAACCACACCTAGTGATAAAAATACAGATACTGACTACCTGACTCCATGAGGATGTCAATGTGTTTATGCTTAGATGTTTTAAAAATTTTGTTTAAACTGCTGTCTTTTCGACTGACCACTTTCTTGATGTCCTTTCAGAACTTCTAAGTCTTCTGGGTGATTTAGTGATGGCCCCTTCCCTAGAATCTCCATTAGCAGTTCTGTGTCCCCTAGTTTCTAAGTGTTTTACAAGAAATTTAAATTGCAAATGATACTTTAAGGTGGCAGCTCTCAGCAGCCTAGCACAAGATCTGCCTGGGTGGAAGGACAACAAGAAGCAATAGTTCCTACCCCCGTCCTTCCACCTTGTCATTTAGCCTCGTCAAAATGCTGGCTCTCCTTGGAGAGGGCTCTCTATGGTTTTCTGTGCAAATCAGTATGTATGCCACTTATTCGCAACACATGGAGAATCAAAAATGTCTGAAGCTTTTGCAGCTGAATTGGTGTCAGGCCTGACAGGTGGAGAACCTTGGTATTCTCATAAATGAGGTGGCATTTTTCCATTTCCAAAAATGATTATTGTGAAAATGTATTTTGTTTTTCTGAGAAGGAGGAAATTTTCCTGTAACTTCTCCCACTTTCCTGAAATGTTGTATATGGTGAGATTTGAAGGAGAGGCTTTCAAAAACGGTGTGGTATCTGGGTGCAGGCTGAAATATGGGAATTATTTTGAGACTTATTAAATTCTCAGTGAAGACCCAGCAATAAAATCGATACATGGATTGGTTTTGCCAGTCAAGAACTGCCATTCATAATCCTAAAATACAAGTGAAAAGACTAAGTATTCTGAGTTACATCAGAGAAACAATGCCAGATCTAGAGAGCCAATGACTAGCCATTTACTTTGTTGAGGTCATTTTAAATTTTAAGTTAGAAAAAACATCATGAAGAATTTAGCCCAAAAACTTAGCAGTTTTGTTTTAACCATCAATATGCTCTATCGTTTTGATACCAAGCTAACAGTGGAGAATGTATGATATGCATGCACACACTTGTAGCCTTCCTGAAATGGGGTTCCTTAGGGAAAACAAGCTCTTACACTCCAGAACAATGACTTCAAAGTATGGCCCAGGGACCCCTGGGGATTCCTGAGATCTATCCAGGAAGATCCCCTAGGTTAAAACTATTTTCACAATAATATGAAAATGTTACTTGCATTTTTCATTCTAATTCTTTCATTAGTGTACAGTGGAATTTTCCAGAGGCTACATTAGGCAACAGATTGAATGCAGAAGCGAGATATCAGAATCCAGCTGTCTTCTATTGCACTACATGTTAAAGAGCTTTGCAGAAATGTGAAATGATGCCACTCTTCTATTTTTTTGTTTTTGGAAAACTTTTGGTAAGAGTATGTTATTTATATTAATATGTAAATGTTTTATTATTATTTTAAATAAATTAATAAAAACATGTTTTAGAATTGGTTTTAATTTCTAACATGGTGAATAGTTTTTAATTTATTTATTTATTTTTGAGACTGAGTCTTGCTCTGTTGTCCAGGCTGGAGTGCAGTGGCACAATCTCAGCTCACTGCAACCTCTGCCTCCCAGGTTCAAGTGATTCTCCTGCCTCAGCCTCTGAGTAGCTGGGACTATAGGTGCCTGCCACATTGCCTGGCTAACTTTTGTATTTTTAGTAGAGACAGGGTTTCTCCATGTTGTCCAGACTGGTCTCAGCCTCCTGGCCTCATGAGATCTGCCCACCTTGGCCTCCCAAAGTGCTGGGATTATAGGTATGAGTCACTGTGCCTGGCCTCTAATATGGTAAATACTGACAGATACACCTCACATAAACAAAAACTCTTTGGGGTCTTTCCTAATTTTAATGACTTGTAAAAGATTTTGATACCAAAAATCTTGAGAACCACTGCCTTAAGGCATTTGTTACATGTAATAAATTAACTTGTTTCCTCTCTATTGAAAGTGATACTAGCTAAGCACATCCTTGAGAGAAATAAGATATTCCCTCAAATTGTCTTCGGTAGAGCTTAATTTTCTTGTTGAGAAGGGCTCCTGAGATTAGTATCTTTTGCTGTGCAATAACGAGCTGATTCTTTTGGTATACATATAGAGGATTTCTAATAACTTTTAAATGAAGAAAATTATTCTTTTTATATTAACTCCACTATCACATTTATAGAATCATATTTCTGTTGCTGGTATTTATATTTGTTTAAGCCTTTTTTTTAATGTAAGTGTTTTGTGGGCAGAGATTTTTATGGGTGCATAATAAAAACACTGACAATCCCATCTCCATCCCTTGACTTCAAATATGGCTGAGTGGTGACTGAGAATAATCAACTCCCTTTTTCTGCTTACAAACCAAAAATACAATCCCTAGCAGTCAGTGAGAGTAGAAAAAGGTAATCAGAAGGTCATGCGGTTTGGCATTAAGAAAAGTAGACTATATTAAGACCGGAAAGGGAGAAACTGGAAATAAATCCAGGTGGGGAATATTTTCCAGGTCTTGTATCTGGGAACTTATGGACTGAAATCTGTTGGTGCTTTACCTACTGCTTTAAAATCTTCCCCAAGGGTACCTACATCGGAGATATTCTAAATTTAACATTAGCAAAGAACATAAACATTTAACAAAGATTCAATTTTCTCACCAATGAGGTTTAATGAGCCATGGTGCAGTTTAACGGGAAATCTGCGCAATATGCCCAGTAACTGAGTGACGATGACTCACCCCTTCACAGAAGCATTCTCCAATCAGGATGATCACTTCGGCATTTTGCCTTTTAAAAATGAAAATCGTGGGCAAGGGTTTATCTACAAATTGTGAAAAAACATTAAAAAAAAAAAAAAAGCCCAGTAGAGACAAAAAGCAGCCATAGTTAGGATGGGTCACCAAAAGAAATCAACATTTGTAGGTAAAAATATCACTGTGACCCATGACATGTAACAACTGTGAGGAAAGACACATGTTCAAAAGACAACTGTGTTAGTCATGATGATGGTACATACAAAATAAGCCGGCTTCACAGACAAATTTTTCTCTTGCTACTAAAAGATATGGAACAAGCAGCTATCTTGTACCATCATTTCCTAACCTGTGGATCAGGACCAGCAGAGACATTACAGAATGGTTTCAAAGTGGAAGATGAACATGCCTGCTCCCTAAATAGACTAGAAAGTTGCCAAGGGTAAACACGAGTAATATTGAGAAGAGTCAACACTGGGCCTGTGTGAGAATCAGGGAAGAAAAAAAGGCAGAAAGAGAGGAGTCATATGATAAATCCCCTCATCCCATCACCCTGTGTGGTAAGCTGAAGAATGCACTAATCCTTGGAACATATGAATATGTCGCCTTGCATGCCAAAAGGAGCTTTGCAGGTGTAATTGAGGTTATTGATATGGTTTGGTTGTATCCCCGCCCAAATCTCACCTTGAATTATTGCTCCTATAATTCCCACATGTCATGGGAGGGACCCAGTGGGAGGTAACTGAATCATGAGGAGCGGGTCTTTCCTGTGCTGTTCTTGTGACACAAGCTTTGAAGGATTCATAAAGGGAAGCTCTCTCTTGCCTGCCACCATGTAAGATGTAACTTTGCTCCTCATTGGCCTTCCACTACCATTGTGAGGCCTCCCCAGCCATGTGTAGCTGTGAGTCAACTAACACCCTTTCCTTTATAAATTAGCCAGTCTGGGTATGTCTTTATTAGCAACATGAGAACAGACCAATACAGTTATGACCCTTAAAATAGGCAGATTTTGTTGGATTATCTGGGCAGGTTCAACCTAATCACTCGAGCTCTTAAAAGCAGAAAAATATCTCAGGCTATAGTCAGAGAGATACAGCTGAAGAGCTGTGAAAGAAAGGGAAAGTTGGGAAGATTCCAAGTGTGAGAAGGATCCAACACACTGTTCCTGGCTCTGAGACACAGGGGATCATCTGCAAGGGTCAGAGAGAGAGAAACCTCGTGGAGCCAAGAGTGACCCCAACTTTCAGCCCCAAAGATACAGAGACCTTGGTCTTCTGATGGGAAGAAACTGCATTCTGTTAACAACCTGAACATAGAGCTTCCTGATGAGACTCCTACCAGTCAGTATGTTGATTTTGGTCTTCTGAGACTCTGATCCAAGAAACAATTGAGCCAACCTGGACTTCTGACCTATGGAACTGTGAGGCAATACATTTGTGCTGTCTTAAGCTGCTAAGCTTGTGGCCATTTCTCATGGCAGTTCTAGCAAACAGATACATTCTGCTCCCCTCTTACAATAAGAATGACAAAACGCTGGGCAGGCCAAGCTCCCAGACATTTGACTTTTCGATACATGAGTGACTGAGTGGAGATGTGGCTAGAATGTCTTCTTAGCTATAGCACAGCCCTCTCTCCCCCTGCCCCACCACTGGCAGGAAAGAAGAAGTCACTTAAACAAATCCATCTTTTAGATTATGCTTAGCAAGGAAAGACCTGGACCGATGACGAGGCTGTAGATTTTCAAATATGTGTGCCGATGAGGTCCTCAGTTGCTGACGTAAGTATCCATGTGTGTCCCTCTTGATGCCATCGTCACATGCCACAGATCACTCATTTACTCAGAATGTACCATTTTATAGCTCATCCAATCACTTTATTTGCCAGTGTTTGCCCTATCTAGGCTATGGCGTTGAGTGCACTCACTATGAAGAATTGGTGCTGAGATGGGAATGGTGAAGTCCAAGTTAGGGCAGAAAGTTAACAAACCAGGCAAGCCAAGTCTGGGGGGAGCAGGCCAAAAGTCATAAAGCAGCTCTCACCATAGACGCCGACAGCGGCCATTTTAATATTCTTCTTGAGCTTTTTTGTAGTTTCTAAATTTTCTACAATAAATGTGCACTATTTTTAGACTTAGAAAAGATATCAAACGATCTATGAAACTGGTAAAAATTAACAAAAACATAAAGCATGTAACTCAGTCTCTTCCCCAAGGCCCCAGAGGCTGCCTGTGAGGACCCGGCCTTCCTAAGGATTTCTCCTTGGGCTTCCACATTGCTTGACCCCACTGCGGGACAAGGCACTGTGGACCCTTCCTATGTCTCCAAGTGCTCTCCTCTTTTGTTTTAAAGAGACTAGCCCCTTGTGATTTTCCTTCAACCCCTCCAGGTTTTCTTCACTCTTCTTTGTAAACCCGTCCCTTTAATACAGGTGTTGCCCAGGAAAACATCTTCAGTCCCCTTCTCACTCTGTAAACTCGAGTTGAGCAATTTTATCCATATCTGTTGATGTCAATTTCTAGTCCATCCTTTTCTCTATTTTTAGTAGACATGTGGTTTTACCATGTTGGCCAGGCTGGTCTAAAACTCCTGACCTCAAGTGATCCTTCCACCTCAGCCTCCCAAAGTGCTGGGATTACATTCATGAGCCACTTTGCCCGCCCTCATCTTCCTTAGCTATAGACTCCCATATCTAACCACCGCCAAGACAACGCCAACTGGAGTTGTTCTAGCTGGACAACTACTTATCAAGCACCTGCTGTGTGCCTGGCACTGGGCATGAATGTCTTACGGATTCCCTATCCCCTAACTGGCTTCAGCAACTCTGTGGCTCTTGCACTTGAATTACTATCTCAAGGAGTAGAACCATCACTGACCCACAAATTTTATGTCTGTTTTTTCAGTGGTGTGACTTGTCTTATTTACAACTGAAAAATCTCCAGCTGTAGAGAATATAACATTAAGAGGCAAGCCACATTTTGTAGTTCAGTGGTTTACAAGGTCAGACAAGGAGAGAAGCAGCAGCCAATTTCAGAAATGTTCTATTGCACCAGATACAGCAGCATAAACTATGTCTGTTATTTCTGAAATTTTAGCTCAACAGTAATCCTTCCTGGACTGAAAAATAATATAAGAATGAAGAACTTCAGTTCCAGATAAATGCATTTTCTTATATGAAAGTAGCATTTTAAAAAAACAACCCCCCAATGAATAGCCTACAAGCACGTTGACTTCTTTGTTTGAATAGAACTTCTTGCCTAAAAAGTTGATTATATCACTGGTATTAGTTTGTTCATCTATGTATTTGTCAATGCTTTTGATAGTTTCTGGCAAGCCGTAGGCAGTTAATTCTGTTTACTGAATAAATAAATTAATGAGTGAATGAATCTCTGAAGGTCGTACACCATGTGGTTAACACCTCAAGGATCAAAACAGCTCCTTTTTCTCTTGTATTCTGCCCTTGTAATCAGTCACTTCTTTGCCCACTCACTGACCTGACAGAACTTGTTCCAAAAAGCTATCTCCATTTCAGTGCAAAATAATAAATTGAACAACACAATTCCTCATCTGTAGCACCCAGATAAAAGGTCAATCCCTGTCCTTTCTTGGCTGTGCTTTAGAAGGAGGGAAGCTCCTTCTCAAGAAATCCTGCCCAGGAGGCACCTGTGGGTCTTTGTGGAACAGGAGGACCAAATCCCAGTCTGGCACTAGTGGCAGCTCTCCGGTCCTAGGTACCTTTCTCTTAAGAAAGCACTCACTTTGGTGTTGTACAACTGCTGATCCTGCACTTACATAATCCTGAGAGTGAGGGCCTTCTTAAATGTTACTCCCTAGTTGCCTCACTCTTCCATGGTTTTGATCTTATCAACCTAGCTGAGTCCTGAAAGGAATCAGACAGCAAGAAAATACTCTCTAAGAATTACTAAATCCAATCTGTCTCAGTGTACAATGTCTTCTTTAACACAGAAATGGAATGTGTGGGTTGGACACTGACTTTCAAAACTTCCCTCCTATATGTCTTTGAGCATTACTGAGAATAAACTGCTTTCATTTAAACAGAGCCATTCTGTTCCCCAAAGCAGTGAGCCAGAGAGGTCTGTCAACCACAGCTGTTTTCCAGCTGTCCATGGAGCTATTGAATTGCTTCAAATGGTTTTTCGGTATGTTCTTGAAATTTCATCTTCAGAACACCTGGAGCCTTGCTTTATCCACTTTCAATATCCTGAAGCATTTATATAATAGGTTGTTATCTATTATTGTGTCCAATTCTGTTCTGTGGAGGTGACTTTCCATAAGTAGGCTTCCAACTTCTGAAGCCAGACCTTTGTGCCAAGACCTTGCTATTCACAGCTCTGTACTAAAGTAGAAAACCGTGGTTGGAAACTTGACTCTGGTGTCAAACCAACCTGTGTTCAGATCAGACCCCAGCTGTTATGCAAATTAACTTGGTGATCTTGAGCCAGCTGCTTAACCTCATTAAGCTTCAAATAAGCTTCCTTCGTAAAATGGGGATAAAATAATCCCTTCCTTGGGTTTTTGGAGAATAATTAATTGGACTTATTTATGCAAAATGTTTGGGATATTGTAAGTGCTTAATCAGCGTTGGTTACTGTATTGCTATTGTTCATGCCATCAAAACCATTAGTGGGTCAGTCCAGTATAAAATGGAATGACATTTTCTACTTGTTTGTTTTTCTTTAATACTTAAAAATAACTTCAAATGAGAAAAAATAGATATTATCAAGCAGAGAAATGTTAAAAACTCTTTCTATCTCTCTTTCTTTCTCACAAATTATCCCCTTGAATTTCTGTATTTGGAAAGAACAGCCATTTCTTATTCTGTGTGCATTTACTTGTCTTTCTGAGTCTTAGAGTCCTCATCTAAAATGAGGACATTGAGCAAGCCTGTCTTTAAGGTCCCTCCACATCTAAAATTATATGGGTCTCGCTCCAAACTCCAAAATGTAGTCTCCAGATGTGGAATGTGCATATTTCCCAAATCATGAGGATGGAGCCCTAATGCAGGGCTGGGATCAGGGTTGTCCTTTGTAGGGTTACAGAGCAGCAAGTGCAGTGGGCAGAATAGTGTCAAGAAGAGTGATCATGAGTTTAACTCTTCTCTGCATGAATGAGGGAAGGGTTGTAGTAATTTCAAACTCATATGCCCTTGTTTTGGCTCTGACTCCAAGGGTTCCCAAGACAGGACACTCCGAAGAGTATCTGAGCCTGGGGAGACCTTGCTAATGTTCTGCAGGTCACATTGTCTGTGGCCCTGGAGAGAAACATGGCTCATGGTTCTTCCAGCTGACCTGTTATCCTCTTCAGTCAGGCAAAACATTGGCTTGAGGTGCAGGAGACTTTAAGTGTTCTCAGAGCCTTCTCCCTACCAGGTGGTACTCTGTGTTTGCAAAGCTGCCTAGATTACCTCCGTCTTGGCTGCCCGGATTACCTCTGTCTTGGCTGCCCGGATTACCTCTGTCTTGGCTGCCCGGATTACCTCTGTCTTGGCTGCCCGGATTACCTCTGTCTTGGCTGCCTGGATTACCTCTGTTTTGGCTGCTGAATTACCTCTGTTTTGGCTGCCTGGATTACCTCTGTCTTGTCTTTAAAGTACTGCTAGTTGTATCTACCTCCCTCTTTAGACTGGGAACATGTTGAGGGCAGAGCCTGTGTCTGGTTTATTATCCCTTCCCTCAGTTGCTCCTATAGTGCCTGTGACATAGCAGGTGACAAATAAATGTTTGTCAAATAAAATCAATTATAAAATGGGAACCTGACTCTTGACTCTTGGATTTCATTTTCATCCAAAGCTTGATTGGCACATCACTGTTCTATTTGAGAAACAGCAATGGTGTAGGACAAAGAATATTGGACCTGATTTGTCTCCCATCTCTGCCACTTAGGAGTCTTGTAAATGTAAATAACCCACTTAAGTTTTTCGAACCTCTGTTGCTTGAAATGGAGAAAATCGATTGGCTGTGGTGATGATCAAATTAGATGATATATTTGTACACACTTAGTTAGTGGCTGTTCTCACTAGATAACATACTCTCCAGTAGATGTATTCAGCTGGAGCTTTTAACTTGCTGCCAATCTGTGGCTTTGGGATTGCTTCTACATATTGATTCAAGCACAGCCATTGCTTTGATGGGTAAAATAAGGACATTACTGATTTTAAAGCTGACTGCAAGTTAGCAAAAGTCAGTCTGTTTTGTTTTTTTTTTTTTCCCCAGGTAGATGTTAGTGTTTAGTATCTAGCAAAAACATGGTCTAGAAATCTAAGGAAACAGAAGTCCTGGGTTCCATACCCATGTTTCACTGACTTGCTGTGAAACCTTGAAATAATCTTAAAATTTGCTGCACCTCATTTATTTCACCTGAGAAATGGGTCTTCTCTACCCAAGAACACAATGTGAACATAACTGAAATACTGTATGCAGAAGCTCTTTGAGTTCTTGGAAAGTCACACAATATAGATCAAAGCTGTTATTTTTATTTCTGAGTAAATTTGCTCAATAATAGAATTTAGGTTTTTATGAACTGATACTGATACTATATCATTGTGCTTAACACTGAATTGTAAAGACACAGAAAATACGGCCAAGTACTGCTAAATGACACTGTGTGCAGGTTTGAAACACAGATTGCATAATAAAAATGGCTGGTATGTCTGTGGTGTCTAGAAGCAGCTGGCTTCAGTGGGAGGTACTCTGGTCTAATATCCTCTGACTCCCTCTGAGGTGTAATTTCTCCCGCCTTGGAATTCAATAAAAACATATGAATATCTCTCACTGCTTCTGTTCTCTCACAGCAATACCAACACAATCTTTCTCTAACAAATATTAGATGCTAAAAGTAGAGTCATCCAACTTTCTTTGTAGATGACAGAGCAAATAATTCAGAAACATGAACTTTATACTCTATGTGAGCATTTTTAAAATTTGTAATA
The DNA here is from genome assembly GCF_009761245.1 of Sapajus apella. Taxonomy (NCBI): domain Eukaryota; kingdom Metazoa; phylum Chordata; class Mammalia; order Primates; family Cebidae; genus Sapajus; species Sapajus apella. The sequence goes on along the minus strand of NW_022436944.1, from coordinate 23,406,460 downwards.
TGGCATAAAACCACCTTGATCTCTTCCTATGCTATTTAGCAGATATTAAATGAATGTTGTCTTTGTTCTCTAAGCCAGCCCTGGTACTGAAGAAACTGCTTTGTCAATTACATCTTAAATATTTTTTTGTCTGTGAATAGAAAATTACTCAGTTTCTTCTTGAATTCTTGTGCAGAATATTGATAACAACAGTGATGAGAAGCCACAAATATAATATAGTCTAAAACTCTGAAATGCAGAGGCAGAGAGGGCCAGAAGGTGAAAAAGAACAATATACATGATTTTAAAAAGACGTGATCCAAACAAAAGAAATAAATGAAGAACACAATTAAATTTTGAAATACAACAGTGATTAGAGAGCATGATCAGAGAAACTAAAGGAAAACAAACCTGAAAAATAAAAACTTTCTGATTGTGCCAATGTGAGTAATCATTTCTCCTGTGTTAAAAAAAATAAATATTTAAATCTGGAGTTCCACGATGAATGAAAAAAAATGAGAGACAGCCCAATTAAGTCACCCTTACTGAAGAGGCTTTTCTCCAAAAATAACAGTTCTGCTTTTAATTATAGGTTCTTAGGTCTGTTAATCAGCCATCTTCCTCAAGGCTAAGCTTGGTGCAAATAGCAGAGAAGGATTCAGCAAAATGCCCTGTTTAATTAAAATGAATTTAATTAAAAATATTTTTATACACATGACCAATCACCATTATTTATGCAGATGTTCCCTCATACTTCTTGGAAAAGGCATTTCTCCCCCACACCTTTAAAAAACATGCTGTGCTTCTACAAGAACTACTGTGAAATGAAAAGCTCTATGACTCGTAGTTAATACCTATTTTTATCAAAACAGCAGTGCAGCTCACACATCACCCGTGCAGCCGTAACCATAGTAACTCTAAATAGAAAGAGGCTTCAGATTATCAACACGATCAAAGGTAAGACAGTTCATGTGCCTCTGGAATAGTTACACTGCAACAAACTTTAAAGGATAAAGGTGGCTTTTATTGCTACTACTTAAATGTTAAATGAAAATAATGCCTTGCAAGCACAGTGTGTAGAAATGCCTTTCATTTTGGAAGACTCTTGTTTCCTCCGAGTGTTAATAATTGAAAAGATGAAAACTCAGTGCTATACATTTCTCCAGTGCTTCTATCTGATTATGCCGAGGAGACAGTAATCATCATTTTGCCAAGTTGGATAATTCACACAGGGAAAACCCCGCCCTCAGGAGCCCTGCAGGATGAGAAGCTGGACGAGAAGGCATATTCTGTGTCCACTCACTCAGTGAGAGGATGACTATGGTTAATGACGACTGTCGACACACATTACCTGGGATCAGGTATAGGTGGTCACTTAGGGTATAGACTGGGAGTTAAATCACAAAAAAATGAATATTTAATTAGAAAAGGAGTAGAACTGATTTGAAATATTGGTGAAATACCAACCCAAATACAAATCTGTATTTGACTTTATAATTTATGGTTGAAGTAGGATGGAGTAGGGAAGGATGAGAGGGCAGGGCATTAACAGTTAGCAAGACCATACTTATTAATTATATTGATAATTAATAATATTAACAATATTGAATATTCTATCAGAGGAACTATCATCTAGATAATCCCAAACAGAGACTAGTAGAAAAGTCTTTCTGACAGCATTTTCTAATGTTTGATATGATTGGGGGCTAGCATCTGGAAATAGGAAGAAAATACTCTAAATCTTAAATATTTAACTATATAGTAGCTATTACAAAAAGTAGAAATTCCAAGTAAGAATAAATATAATTTTATTAATTTTTTTCTTTTTAATCTCTTTACATTTGAGATTTACTATGGAAGTGGATGGACAAGTAATGAAAACATAAGAAAACAAATTCTTCCATTATGGCCAGTTAGGAAGAAGATGGATATCTGGAAATTTTACGTTTAGTAATAAATAAATAAGAATGCTATGATAGCGTTATCTAAAAAGCCAATAAAGTGCCTGAGAATTCACTGTTAATAAAAATTTATTTTAAAACACTTAGCAATTTACAAATAATTTTCTATACAGCACTTCATTTGATCTGACAAAAATTCTTTGAAGAAATAGAAGATACTTTCTGTTTTGTTTTGTTTTGATAGTTTCTATTTTAAGGATGTGGAAAGTGAGGTTCCAAGAAGTTAAAGCACTAAACTGTGATGCTCCATTCACCATGACACTAATCTTGCCTTAATGAACAGACACTTTCAATATCCAGGGTGCCCTGACCACTGATCCCAAACTCATTTTAAGGAAACTATTCTATCCCTATTAGGTGCTTATTTAATTTTTAGTGGAAGATTCCTCTTGGGATTAGTTTATGAGACATCCCTAACTGTGATCCTTTTATGCAGGCAGTTTCCCAGGGCCTCTCTTAGATGGTTTCACCCACAAACACAGGAGCAGAGCCAGTGTCCTGCTTCACGCTTGCCCTTGAAACCAGTGCGCCCCAGAATTAGAGCGACACCTAGCCGTGATTTTAGGTAGTACATGCTAGGAAAGCTCATTTGGGCAAGGGAGATGGACAAGAGACATCACGGCTGGTGGCAACTCAAGAGGATGCTAGTCCCAGAGGTAGAAGCCTCAGAGGTTTTTTAACAGCACTTTCTACTGGGAACTAGGACTCCTGCAGTTCACATTCTCTGAGGAGGAACTATGTGATAATAAAGATTCTAATTATAATAAAGTGTAAGATGTGCACCCTTGAAATTACATACAGGCTCTACCAGTGCAA
>NW_022436944.1:23366964-23403694 GCF_009761245.1 Sapajus apella | reverse complement strand
CCCTTGAAATTACATACAGGCTCTACCAGTGCAATAACTGATACCTACTGATAATAAAGATTCTAATTACAATAAAATGTAAGATGTGCACCCTTGAAATTACATACAGGTTCTACTAGTACAAAAACTGATACTTATTTCGGTCCAAAAACATCAGTACTGAGCCTCCTTCATCTCAATAATTCATGCCATTTACTAAGAAAAGCGAATATTTCATTCAGTTTTTATATTCGTCAGGGCTGTGGACCAGTGCTACTAGTATCCATGGGACACTAGTTAGAAACGGCATGTTGGACTTGACCCTGGATCTATGGAATCAGAATTTCAGGAGGTAGAACCCCATAATTTGTACTTGCAGACTCTCCAAGTGAGTTTTGTGTTCACCCACATTGGAGAACCTATTAACACAGAGCAAGAAGTGTCTTAAAAATCATCTAATTCCTCTAGGAATATATTAGGCAAATAAGGCCCAGAAAGTTTAAGTGGCCACCTTGAGTTCTCCCTGCACATCAGTCATATGCCCTGTGCATAGTAACAGGGATTGAATTAGACCTGAGGTCTCCTAATTCCCAATAATAAAAATAGCGTAGTGCTATGACACTTGTCAAGTACAGGCTGGTTGGGCAACACATTAGCTAAATAGCGACTTTGACTTTGTATCTATATTCCTCCTGGCTTCTAATTTCAATAAATGAATTATCATCCATGCATTTAATTTAGGCACCAGACAGGATAATGCCACAGTAAATTTTCTAAATTTAATTAACAGGAGCCAGTAGTAGTCTCCTTATGAAAGCCAACAACGAGGGCTCAGGGCTTCATCAAGAATTGGGATTCTTAGCACACTTTAGCTGCTGGAGCAAGCCGAGATGTGTGACTTACATGTAATATGAGAAGTCATTGATTTTTATTTTTTTTTCACTTCATGGCAGACACAGTATCATATTGAGTTTGAAGACTTTCCTTTAAGATTTTCTCATTACACTTCAGAGTGATTTACTAATATGATATAAAAATGATTGGTTGATTTTCTCACTTTTATGAAATTTTGAAGTCAAGTATACCGATGTCTTTCCACATAAATGCATAATAAATATGATCATAATATGCAAACCCTTTGTTTAGTTGTTTTTTAAAATAGTCTTTTTTCTTTACTTTTTTGGTGTGTCTCTCTTTTTTCCACCTCTTCCTCTCTTAAACTCGTATCTCCTCTCTCCCCAAGGAACCCAATTTTACAATGTAGTACGGCGGTCCTCAATATTTTGGCACCAGGGACAGGTTTCCTGCGGGTGCTGGGGAGGAAGGCGAGGTGGTGATGGTTTCGGAATGAAACTGTTCCACCTCAGATCATCAGGCATTAGATTCTCACAAGGCATGCACAACCTAGCTCCCTCACGTGCACAGTTCACTATAGGGTTCAGTCTTCTATGACAATCTAATGCTGCTGATGATCTGACAGGAGATAAAGCCCAGGAGGTAATGCTCGCTGGCCTGCCACTTACCTCCTGCCTTGCAGCTTGGTTCCTGTCTGTGGCCCAGGGGGCTGGGGACCCCTGACCTAGTACATATCCTACCAATTTCTCTTTATACTAAAATTCTCATTATAACGATTACACACACACTTGTAACAATGTTAAAATAGATGTTTAAACTGAGGAACAAAGCAAAAATCCATCTTATGTAGTGAGATGTATAATCTTAAAAGCACATGTCTGAAAACCAGTTACATGACTCCATTGAACTTCTACCATTTATGAATGTGAAAGATCCTAGGCTAGAGGTTAAGATTTGTGAAGGGAGTTCTTTTACTATTCCTGAGTTGTAAATCTCCACTCCCACATGGGGTGGGCTGGGGTTGTTTGCACCTCTCAAGCCTGTGAAAAGAAACTTCCCCCTAGAACGTCAGACAGCTTAAGATGACACACATGGAGTTTGGGGACACAGTGGGATGCTGTTTGATTCTTGCCTTGCATTATTACATGGGATTGCACATGTTCATTACTGAGTTGAGTCTGTGATTACAACTCACGAACAAGATATTTCTTTCCAGCAAGTGGGAAAGGAGTAGTCCCACACAATACTTTTAAGGGTAGAGTAGGAGAAAAAAAAAACAGTTTCTGTGGCTATACCTCACAAGTCCCACTTTTCAATATAAAAGTTACACACACACACACACACACACACACACACACACACACACACACACAGGGTCAATTATCTACATATAGATTCATAAGGGTGACCTCCGCATTTAAAAATGCGAATCATGTTTTACATACATTTTTGCATTTTACTTTACATAGTCAACAATGCCTGCTGGAAAACTCTCAAGTCAACTGAAAGAGTACTGATTATTTTTTTAAATAGATACACAATTTTGTGTAGATGTCCTACAATCTATCCTCTTAAAAATGATGCAGTACACATCTCTGTTCATAGATCCTTAAGCACTCGTGGTTTTACTTGTGTGAGATAGCCTCCTAGGAGTCAGATTGCTTGGTCAAAAGGGGCTATATATTTTAAGGTATAATAGCTGTTGCCAAATTGCTTTCCAGAAGTCTGTTAATGATTTAAATGTTCTCTAGAAATGTGTAAAAGTCTACTCTTCCCTGCATCCTTGCCAGCAATGACTGTTAGTTGGTACTATAATTGTTGCCAAACTGCTCGGGATAAAATAATACACTGTTACTTTATTTTATATTTCCATGACTTCTTGGGAGTTGGAATAAGTTTTTACATTTGAGGCACAACTGGATTTGTGTGTCTATGAATTGCCTCTTCATAGTCTTTGTCAGTGTTTCTGTTACTTCTTTCCAGGTTGTCATTTTAAAGTATTCTTTGTGTATTAGAAATAGTAATATTCTGTCCTCTGTATTTAAATAATTTTTCCCCAGTGTGTTGCTATCTATTGACTGTTTGTGATGTCTTTTCCACTTAAATGTATTTTCTTTTTGTATATTCAAATATGTCTATGCTTTACTTATGGATTCTGGTTTTCCATTCTTTATTGAGTCTCTATAACTATAATGTGTAGATATAGATTTACAGATTTTCTTGCAGTAGTTTTTAAAAAGTTCATTATTTACATTTTAATTCTTGTAAATATATTTTTATAAATGGTTATATGTGTTCAATTTTATCATCTAAATTGATAGCCCGTGAATTGTGCTAGTACCATCTGTTAAATAAACCATCATTTCCCTGTTAAATTGAAATACCACCTCTGTCAAATTCTTACTTTTTACTGAAATCTGCATCTGGATCATCTATTATTTTTTTCTGGTCTTGCTATTCTGAGGACAATACCACACTGATTTGATTATAATGGCATTGTAGTATGTTCTTATATCTGGTTAGGCAGATTATCTCATGCTTTTATTCCACTTTATAAGCTTTAAGATAATTTTATCCAGTTTCAATGTTTACAGTGGTAACTTTTCATTTAAATTACATTAATTTTTTTTTTTTTCTTTTTGAGATGGAGTCTTACTCTATTGCCAGTCTAGAGAGCAGTGGTGCAATCTGGATTCAATGCAACCTCCGACTCTCTTGTTCAAGTGATTCTCCTGCCTCAGCCTCCAGAGTAGATGGGATTACAGGCATGTGCCACCACATCTAGCATTTTTTTTTTTTTTGTATTTTTAGTAGAGATGGGGTTTCACCATGTTGGCCAGGTCTCTAACTTCTGACCTCAGGTGATCTGCCTGCCTTGGCCTCCCGAAGTGCTGGGATTACAAGTTTGAGCCATCTTGCCCAGCCTAGGTTAAGTTTTTATATGAATTTGGAGGAAAGTAGACTTTTCATGAAAGCTTTCTTTTCATCACCAAGATGGTGAACTATAATAGCACTGGCTACTGCCTTCCTCTACAAAGTCAATGGTGAAGAAAGTATATAGATATGTTACTGGATGGAAAGTCTTGAAAAGAAAAAAATAAAAATAATAAAAGAAAGTATATAGAGAAAAGCGGAGTTGAAACTAACATAACAACAAAAGCCATGAGAAATCCCCAGGGAAAAGAGGCACCGTTTTGGATTGGTGTGTGCAGGAAAGAGGTGAGGGAGATGGGAAGAGTGCTGCAAATCCGGCAATGGGGAGCTACATACAGCAGTGAAAAAAAATAAAAGAGAGAGAGAAAGAAAAAAATCAGGAAACAAAAAAAAACTGTTCAAGCTCTGCCATTTGGCTCAGTGATATTTCCATGGAGTAATCACTGCTTAACTCCTTGCCACACAAAGCACACACAATTGGCTAAACACTGGGGCAGGTGTTCACGGGGGTTATGTCCGGTCAGTGCAAAAGATCTTTTGGGGTAAGGAGTTGATAAGAACAGGTAGAGACTGAGCAACCTTAGGCATCCTCTTTCCCTACAAATCCTGGGCTAACGGATTATCAATGTTGTTTCTCCCTTAGGGCCTAAACCCCAACCTGAGAAGTTGGCTAGGGCAGGGTTTCTCAACCTTGGCACTACTGATATTTTAGACCAAACAATTATCTGCTGTTGGGGGCTGTCCAGTGTCTTTTCAAAGTCTAGTAGCATCCCTGCCCCCACCCGTCCAATGCCAGTAGTGCATTCCCCCAGTGGTAACTAGCAAAAAATGTCTTCACAGTTAATATTTTCTGAGGCTTAAAGTCACTACACTGGGTTAGTGGGATGATAGCTGTAGTTTTGAGGCCCTTCTCCAACACATATTGCCAATTCAATAGTTGATACTCCTAAAGGAACATGAGCAAACAGTGAAAAATAACTAGACACCTGAAGGTTATAACAACTTAGAGAAAAATCAACAAAAAACAGAAGTATTAGAATAAATATATAAAACATTTAAAATAAGTATATTAAACACACAAAGAGACAGAAGAAAATAAAAATAAATAAGAAGAAATGTCAGGTATGAAAAACATAGCAGTTGGAAAAAAGATCATAATAGATGGAATATATAGGATAATGGATACAATTGAAGAAATGAGTTAGATAAATAGGAAACCTGATTGAGGAACTCTTTCAGCAGGAAGCAAGAAAGATTGAAGAGATAAAAGTACATTTTTAAAATGTTAAGAGACATGAGAGATAAAAATAGAGGTGTAACATATAGATAATAAAAGTACCAGACATGATTAAAATAAAATGAAGAGAAATAAATATTTGAAGGAATAAAAAAAGAAAATAATGTTGAATCTATACTTTTTTATCTAAACAAATTGCTCTTGAATGTCAGGGCATAATGAAAAATTTTCAGGCATACAAGGCTTTGGAAAGATTGTCACACATAAACTAACATTAAAAATATTTTTAAATGATGTATTCACATAGAATGAGAAATTTAGAAACTGCTGGAAGGTTTATGAAAAGTAACAGGGACTATATATAGTTTGCTACATTTTTCATTGTTTAAAAAGGACTCCATGAAAAAAATCTAGGAAGAAGAAAAAGAGAAAGTATGTCCATAATTAAATCTTCCCATCCTAGAACATGTTGTGACTTCATTTGTTCATATTTTGTTTTATATTTTATATTCCTTAAAATTTTATACCTTTATTCTTTGTTAAAATTAGTCCCAAATAGTTGTAAGTTTTACAGATACTGAATTTTATTTTTAGAAACTTGCTGCTAAATTTTAAAAATGCTATTGGAGTTTGTATATTTATCTTACACTTGAGCACCTCACAAAATTTTGTTTTTAATTCTAATAGTTTTTTTTTTTTTTAATATAGTAACATCAACAAAAATGGCAGCTTTATTTCCTAGTTTCTACTTTTATGGAAAGTTTTATTTCTTTTCATTTTTTTACTGCATTTGCTAGAACTTCCATGCCATTATCTTCAATTTTTCCCTTTACATATTCTCTGCTTTAGGACACTGACCACATGAACTACATAAATAGGTGCCCATGCCTTCTAGCTTCTAATTGAGTTTGGCCAATGAGGAGCCCCAGAGGAGATTAGAGGAGGGTAGAAGAAAAGACTTCGGTATTTATTCCCTGACATTTTCCCCTGAAATACTACCTTGAACTAAAAGTGTCCCTGAACAGAAGCTTATTCTTCTCCACCGGGTGACGTATTCCACAAACTTTCTCCCACTGAGTTCTAGTGACCACTCTCTCCTCTTATTGCTTTGAACCTAAGAGTGATAGCTGTTTGGCCACTCCCAAGTTCCAGACATCCACTATTATTTGTAACTCTCCTACAAATAAACTTTGCAACAAGTCCTCTATAAATAAAACCTCTGTCAATTATCCAATTTCAAGTGTTCATTTAGGATAATATTTGGTATTCGATTTTGGGAAATACTTTGAATTATATTTAAATAGTTTTTTCTTTTTTACTAGTAATGCTGCTGCATATTATTAAATGTCTTTTCCTCACTGATATGATTATATATTTTATTCTCTTATAATGTATTGGTGTAATAGATTATGTGAATGGGTTTCATGATATTGTACCACTGTCACTTTCATGGTATATTCTGCCTAACTTTATTATTTTTGTGATGGATTAATTTATCTGACAAGTATTTACTGATTGTCTCCTCTGAGACAGCTTATAGTTATATGCACTGGGAATACATTAGTGAACAAAATTTCTGACCATGTGCAACTAACATTGCTGAGTTCTTTTTGTAAGGTCTTTCATAAGGTTGTTCAAATTACTTTCTGATTATTTCAGGAACTTATTCCCTGGGTATGTGCTCTGTTTATTCTGACCAGGCTTCCTCTCTCAGGCTGCTGAAAAGTCTTGACATGTTTTTATCTTTCTTTGTTGGCTTTTTGGAGTTTAAGACTGTTTGTTGGACAGAAGATAGCAGTCCTGTGAGTGGCACAAGATAGGCCAGTGATGGAGAAGCAGAGGAGCTACCCTTCAGGCACCAGGAGGAGACAGCTCCCTTACCCAGTAAGCAAGGAATCAATTCATTCATGCAGGCTAATGTCAACTACTATCACCTTCCTATCACCAAGGCCCACAGATTTCTACAACCCAAACATCTTTTCAGGATTCATAGCTTTCCAGTCTCCACCTAAAGACTTCTTTAAAACTGGTATCTAGAGGCTCATGCTACTCATGGTAGAGAAAGCTCAGTATCTGTTATTTCTGTAGGGTTTGCACAAAGCTCAAGGCTTCACCAGCACTTGATTGCATATAGGAACCAACAGCTCTTCGCCTTAGGAAAATCAGATAAATTATAGTAATAAAGTGCAAGAAAGCCAAGTTAAGGTCACTACTTTTCCAGAATCCACTGTTGACCTTCATGAATTTTTAAGAGTGATTGTAATGTTAAGTTTTGAAATGACTGTCTTAGGGCCAAGTCACTAACCTCTAAACCTTAGTTTGCTCCTTTATAAAGTAAGGGTGGTAAATTAAAAGAAGCATCTCTTTCCACAAAAGTATACTACACTTTTAATGTTTTAAATCATTCTATTTTATATCTCAATACATTGTGCATACATTGTCTGGATCAATGAAAACAGCTATAAAAGTTTGTATAAGTTTGGAAATTTTAACTAAGCTATATATTTTATAATATTTAAAATTATATTAGTTTGCCATTTTTGTTCTTAGTGACTTTAAATAATGCAAATTTATTACATTTCTGTATATTAGAAGTCCAACACATGTCTTAGTTATATCAAACTAAGATTTCAGCGGAGCTGCACAAGAGGATAATCAGTTTCTTTGCCCTTTCCAACTTCCAGAGGCCACCCACATTCCTGGGCTCATAGCTCCCTTCCTCGATCTTCACAGTCAGCAATATTATATCTCTATGCACCTTTCTTTCATAGTCACATCTTCCTCTGACTGCAGCAGGAAAAGTTCCACAACTTTTAGAGACCCATGTGATTAAACTGGACCCATTCAGATAATCCAGGGTAATCTCCACATTTCAAGGTCCTTAATTTAATCACTCTTGTAAATCCCTTTTTGCTATTTAAGGTAATATATTCACAGATTCTGAAGATTAAGGTATGGGCATCTTTGGAGGGCCATTATTTTGCTTACCACTAAATTAATATTAATATTTCAGGCATGATGATGGAATTGTGGTTTTGTTTAAAACTGTATGTTTAAAATGTAAATTTATTTATGGCCACATTATTTGACCAAGGATCTAGACAAGATCTTTACATCCCATTTAGGTGATACAAGTAGCAGATCAAAAGAATAAGAATATAGGACATTTTTGCCACAAGAATAATTCTAGCTAATAATTTCGAAGAAGTGATAGAAAATAATCCCATTTTGTTGATTCTAATGAAACTAATAGGTTCAAAGAATCAGCATCAATGGATGAAACCATTGTACGAAAGTTTTATAGGGAAATTTATTAGGAGGAATCAGGCTGTCACCACCTGAACCCATTGGTCACATTTAGCATCAGTAAAAGTCAGCACCGAGACTTTTAGTCTGACTAAAAGTCATTGTGTGGCTTCTAATATGATGTAACACAATCGCCCAAGCATCACCTATTTAATATTCTTGCATAAACTGATGAATTTGAATCTAAATAATCAGTACTCTCAAAAGCAAACTTTCACTTACAGAAATAGGATACAGGAACAATTAAATGATATCATGGGAAGGAGACAAATCCAGAATGTGGTACATCTTTTATAACTGACCCAATTTTCTAAATAACAGCATTTTTTAAAAAGGTAGGAGGGAGCACTGCTGTAGATTAAAGGAGAATGCAAAGATGAGACAACTAAATATTATTTATGAAACCTGTTTGGGTTATCAAAGGCAAAGGGCAAAAATAAGGAAAATTTTAATATGGATTGGTTGTTAGATGACACCGATGGATTATGGAACATTTTTCAGGTTGTATAATGGCTTCACAACACATAAGAATCATGTCCTTAATTAATCTTAGACATGCATACCAAAATACATTTTTCAGATTGGATAATGGCTTCATGACACATAAGAACCACGCCCTTAATTAACCTTAGAGATGCATACCAAAATGACAGTGTCTGAGATTTGCTTTTAAAAATTATGGCCTTTTATCTATAAGGCTAGACATCAAAATATATTTGTGTTTCATTCAAAGCAAAATTACCACATTACACATACCACACTCCCAACTTTAAACGAGCAACTCACAAATGAATATGGTTGGTCATGGGAGAACTAACCAGGTAGGAAGAATCACGGAAATCCATTATTATGAAAACAAGCAAAAATGTACACATTTCACTGTATTATACTGATGCTAAAATAGCAGCCCCTACTTAGTGCAGATTAAAAATAATGTCAACATAACAATAAAAATAAGACATATTATCTTATTTAATCCTTATCAAGAACCTTTAAAATAAATCTTATATTCCCATTTTATATTTGGAGTAACTGAGGCTCAAGTGAGTCAGATAAAATGAAGATTTAAACATGACTGTTCCACACCATGAAGTGTTCTTCATCAATAGTCAATGACTGCTCTATTCGATAAGTATTTACTATGTACTGTGCAAAACTCAATGGGCCTTTTATATTGTGAAGCATCGGTGATGATCTAGTCTTTAAATATTATCTAGTGTTGATGATAATACAGATAAAAAAATAGATCCTATTAAGCACTTGTATATTTTGCCTTGTTTGGTGAGAGAAGTAAACTAATAATTTACATCAAATAGATTTTTTAAATCTAAACTTCATGAAAAAAATTTAGGCTGTGTTTTCCAATTGGATATGCAGGTTGTCTCCATTTACTCATTTTAGATAAATATTTACTTTTGATATTGAGTCTACCCAATTTAGGAATATTAAATGTGTCAACATACTTTGTAGCCAGGCTAACATAATATAAACGTCAATTTTCTTGAACCTGTGATAAGTTATATAAGACAAAACAGTAATGGGCATTCCAAAAACAATGCTGAGATTGTCAGGCTTTAAAAACTTCTTTATATTATAACAAAAAGAGTACAATTGACATGTTTGGACAGGAGTTTATTTAATCCGCTGTCCCCAAGTCAAAGGCTACAGTATTCATGGTTTAAGTGGCACATATATGATACTTGAATCATATAGATATTTACTCTCTTATTTCTGAAGCTTGGGTGTAAAGTATTTTATAGGTTATTATGTATTGGAGCAGAAAAATGAGACTGGGAGGAGAGATTTCAGAAAGAAAATCTCAGACATATTAGTTCAATATCATAAAAATAAATTGCCTATATTTTACCAAATGGCATAATCTATGCAGTGCATTGTATCTGTACTTAACACTACATCTGTACTTACTACTCAACTTTAAATTATTACAGTATTTCTATTAAGGATAATGGTTTTGGTTTCCAACAGTTTCATTTTTATATGTATTTGCAGGAGTGCTGTCCAATAAAATATAATGCGAGCCACATATGTAATTTTAAATATTCTAATAGTCACCTTAAAAAAAGTTAAAAAAATAAGGAAATTAGATTTATAGAATATTTTAACTCATTCTTAAGTGAATTCTATCCTTTCAACATGTAATTAATACCGTATAAAATTATTAATGAGATGTGTCACTTTTTTCAAATGATGTCTTGGAAATCTAGGGTGTGTTTATACTTGCATCTCATATCAATTTGGACTGGTCACATTTCTAGGGTTCAGTAGCCACATGAATCTTGTAAGTGTCATATCAGACACAGCAACTCTGGAATATGCCCTATCTAATGTTACCTACATCAAGACACCCTGGATTAATTCTCTAGGGGAAAAATTGGACAAGTCTCTGAATTAAGAATTATTTTCTTATTTTGAATATTGGATTAATACTTCTGGAGTTCAAAATAGTACAGCTATATTTGAGTCTCAATGCAGCTGCATCATGTAAAATGAAGACACTCTAATCCAAATAGGAAACAGGGAAATTGATGGCGTGAGAAAACACAGAGAACACACGTACTTAAATGAGTGGCTTCCTGAAGACCTTGGAGGAAATGTCAGTTCTGTAAATATCAGGATGAGTTTCTGGCATCTTCTGGGTGATTATTTAATACTTGATACAATGTGCTGAGTTCTTCCTTTTCCTAAAGGAAGCTACTATTTTGAACATCTTCCAACTTAGAAAAATCACATGATTATAACTGCTTCTTGCAAGTCTACAAATCATAGCTTGGCATGCTCTGGAAAATGTTCAGCCACTGACAACCAGGTAAGTAGGAGAAAGAAATATTTGCTGTACAGTGGGACAAGAAGGAAGGCACATATCTTTGCTTTAGTTAAATATACCTTCTCTGGTGGACAGAAACTGATATTGCCACTCAGCTATGTGCTGGAAGTCCAGCTCTATGTTAGAAATGCAGCTATGTGCTGGAAGTCAACCCTCATCTTTGGAGACCGTCCCTCCAGGGGCCATAAGACACCTCATCTTCTAGGGTGACCTAGAATACTCAACTGCTTCACATTTCATAATTGAAAAGAGATCCCCTTTCCCATGACACACTTTACCCTGGTAGTTTCTTCCTCAAGCTATATTAATTCACTGATTTAACAGGTATTTATTAAGAACCTGCTGTTCTAGATATCAGAACTGTAAGATTTAAAAGATAGGAAAAAATCCAGAAAAATGGAAAAAAACATCTTCCCCACAGGAGACAAAGAAATAAGTAAATAAATAAACAGATCAATAGTGATTAGTGATTAGAGATGGGAAGAAAGTAAGGCACAGACAGGGGATAGAAAGCTCTGTGATTGGGGTGTTTTGGGGAGGGGTGCAATATCTGATAGGGTGAGCAAGAAAGGCTCTCACTAGGCGATGGTTGAGTATAGACCTGAAGAAGGTGGGGAGGTAGCAACAAGTGCAAATACCCCGAAGCAGTCACAAAACCGGTATGATCAAGGCACACGGATATGCTGGCATCTCCACGTGTCTTTACACACCTTAAATACCTCCCTCTTTATCTCACCTACCCAATATAAAAGTATATTTCCGACTTACTAATCAGAATTGTGTTAGATAGTCAAATTTACCAAATGGCAACCCAAGACAACAATGAAAGAGACAAGAGGATAGTGTGAAGCTAGGCAGCTCCTTGACAAGCTTTGGTCAATTGCAAAATGAGAGCTGTTAAACAAATCATCTATTTCCAGTTGTTGGGGTTTTTGCTCTCTTGAGTTTTGTTTATCTTTTCTCTCCCATTCCTCATCCTCCTAGTCTCTGTTTTTTGCACATACCAGAAGAGCTGGCTCACTGATTGAGCCCTCTGTGTATTTCTGTCTGTCCCTGCTGACCTTTCCATCATCAGTAAGATCTTCATCAGTAAGAAAAGGAGGAAATAAAATGAATCAAATTATAGTCAAATAATCCCCAATGGAGCTAAATCAAAAATTGGCTGAGAGTCTGAAACGTGCAGGAAGAATTTAAGACTAAATGTGTATCCATAAAAAATGAATATAAAAGAAATAACACCTAGCTAATATTTAGCTAGGGCTAAACGGGAAAGAATTAATTTTAAAAGGCCAAGAAATATCAGACCTGGAGAGCACAGGTTCCCTCTCATGAATTAATGAGTCACAATAATTTAGGCAATAAATGAATAATTGTGGGTTAAGATTAACTAGGTGTTTTAAGGTTGCTGAAGATCTTAAATTGCACCAATTTAGCAAAGAGTGGGTTCAGCATGTTTTAATATAACATTAGTTCCCAGTAAAAATGGAGATTTTAAGGGTTCCTATTCATGTGTGGGTTTCTACCTTATGAGATCATCTTTAGCATTTGTTGATTTGAGGTTGGAACCTCGGAATATAAGGTTAGCAGTCTTTGGATTGACTTTTATTTTCTCCAAAATAAAAGCGTGTTTTAAATAAAAACCAGTCTTATGAGAATAAAAATCATGGAATGTTAGATCTGGAAGGGTATTAGACCTTTAGTTAAAATTTTTTATTTTGCAGATGAAGAGTTAGTTTTGTCTGTTAAAGAAAAAAAACAGTTGGAAGTAATGAGAAACAATATCTTCTACTTCCAAGAATGTATATCTAGAGAGGGTAAGTGGCTGCCCAAAGTTGCACAGCTGGTCCATGCCAAACTTGGAAAGTGGACTTGGGCCTCAGGATGCTCTTTATGGTTATGAGCCAATATTGTATTTTTAAAAATTCAGTCAGCTCAGTTGTTTTACACAATGGAAATAAATAACCATATTACCAAGTTGGATCCCTCCCTCCCTTCCTCCTACTCTTCTTTCCTTCTGCCTTCCCTCTGCCCTCTCCCTCGTCCTTTCTCTTCTCTTTCTTTTCTTTTCTTATCTTTTCTTTCTTTAGAAAAGGTCTTGCTATGTTTTCCAGGCTGATCTAGAACTCCTGGCCTCAAGCAATCCTCCTGCCTTGGCCTCCCAGAATGTTGGGATTACAGTCATGAGCCACTGTGCCAGGCCTGGATGTTTCATTTTTCCATTTTAATTGGTTTTCCTGTGCTATCTAAACATAACTTCAGGGGCATTACCTGCCACGGAAGGAGAGAGGCTTGACTACAACTCAATTGTGTTTAGAGCTAGCTGAGTCACTCAGTAGAAGGCAACAAACTCAGCCTTCAGTGTTGGGACCAGGGAATGTTAGTTGCAGTGCTTTTGAACTTGCAGATTTGTGCAAAGGTGATACAAAATGAGACCTGACCCTGAAAGGTAGACTATCTACGTATGGCAGAAGAGAACATTCTTAACTAGCTAGATAGGCTGAAAATATATTGTCTTGAGTCCATGCTTCCAGTAGCTGCCAAGAGACTTCTGCATTTCCCTTGGGCTATATGAGGGTGAAATATTCTGGCAATGACATAGTGCCAAGGCGATTTCTAACCCTGAGGCTAGAGCATTCTATCCCTGTATACCACTGTGCAGCTCTGATCTTCAATTTACACCATGGGTTCTAAACCTAAGATACTTTCATTTCACGTTCTTTCATCATATAATAACTTCCCCCACCCCTCATTCCATAAGCAAAATAAAACATGACAAATCAGGAAAACTGTTTGTAACTTATATTACAGACAAAAGATTAATATTCCTAACATATTAAGGGCATCTAAACCTTGAAATGTCTAATGACTCTACTGGAAAAGAATGCCTTACAAGTAGAAAATATATAATATATACATAATAGAAAAAAAATTTTTTCCAAAAATTTCATGTCTCCCAAACATATGAATCTTACTCATAATAAAACACAAAAATACAAACATACAATCCTGCTCATAATAGAAATACTCACAATAAAAAGTATGAAGTCATGCTACAGGGATATATAAACCCTCGCCTTTCATATAGATAACCCTCCCCCACCAAGTTTTGACAAGACTGTGAAGAACAGTTATTGTCATACCTTGCTGGTACATATGCAAAATGGTACAAATTTTATGGTGAGGAGTTTGGCATCTAGGGAAATTAAAATTGCATTTACCATGATCTCTTTCCAGAAGTTTCTCCCAAAGAAACACTGTCAAAATGTGAAAAGCTATTAATTTCAATGCCATGCATAATTGCAGAAGAAAGAACCCAAATTTTCATCAATAGAAGACTGACTGAATAAACTATGGGGTACTCTTCAACTACTGAAGAGAATTAGAAAGATTATTATCTATTTTGAGACAGGGCCTTTCTCTGTCACCCATGCTGGAGTGCAGTGACATGATCATAGCTCACTGCAGCCTCAACCTTCTGGGCTCAAGTGATCCTCCCTGCTCAGCCTCCCAAGTAGCTATAGCTGGAATTACTAGTGTGCTCCACCACACAAGGGTATTTTTTTTATTTTTTATTTTGGAGAGCCAGGGTTTCCCTATGTTGTCTAGGCTGGTCTTGGCCCCCCATAGGGTTGGGTTTATAGGCATGGGCCACTGGTCCCAGGTGAGAAAGATTCTTAAATGTTGCTAAAAAGAGATCTTCAAAATATTGTTAACTAAATAAAAGTGAGGTGAAGAACTATGTGCACCGTAGCATATAGCAGAATGTGTGCATGTTTATTTGCTTAAATTTAAAAATGGAAGAGTAAGCCAAAAACCAATCAACATCATTGGAAATTTAGGGTAAAGGAGACAGGGAGGGAAGCTAGATTTCTCTTATTTTGTTCTGTGGTTTTCTTTTTAGAGTCCTATAAATAATCTAATTTTAAAACAAGATTCAAGATCAAAATAAAACAAATGAACATTATTATATGTTGACTTGTGGCTTAAACACACAGAGAAATTATTTCAAGTGATTTTAAAAACAGAGTCCTTTTTAACCATACATCACTAGCAGGATATATCCAAAGGTTAAAAATAACCACAATAAAATCTTAAGCAGTTTTAGTTATTACATTTTTAGTAACAGTATATATAATGCTTTTCAGAATATGTTTTAAGCAAGTAAGAAAGTACATTAATGTGTAGGAAGAAAAAGAGTAGGCAGAAGAAAATAAAAATGTAAATAAAAATTCAAGGCAGTTAAGTTCCTATAGTACTAAATTTTAACTGAAAATCTTATGAATTTGTGATATAATTTCTCCTTTTAATAAAAGGTCTAAAAACAATTACCAATCCAGCAGCAATGCAATCTCTTAGTGCCCAGATTATGGTCTTCAGCTAAATTTCCCTCTTAGAAAGAGCCAAGGCTTTTTGGAGAAATGGGTAATTCCTAGTTAGGGTGCAGGAAATATACAAGGTAAGGTTGAAACATCTAGTCTTACCCAAAAGCATGAAGCCTATCAAAAACTGTTGGGGTTATAATAAAAGGATACAGGATAAACTTGAAGAGGCTCTCACTTATAAAAAAAATGGAATATTGAGATCATGAAAAGAATATAATGACAACAGCAGACTGAAACATATCATCTATGTAAAAATCCATGTGCTCATAATGATACATTTTAAAAAGCTCATCTCATTGGTCACATGTGCAGAATGTTCCACAACACATTCCTTTGAAAATTAGTAAATAAAGAGAAAAAAATGGATTATTTGCCCTGCTTTTGTTGTTTAAATTATACCATTGGGTACTGAAATAATTGAACTGGAAAACTACTTCATTAAGGAGAGTACCACCAGCTAATAAATGCAAAAGGTAGGATTAGATTAGCATACCACTAGTTTTGTAACCCGTAATAAATATAGCTTAAGCAAAAACCATCAATGGATATTAAAGCTATTGGGTAAAACGGGAAACTCTAAAATGTAAAGCTTCATAAACTTTAATGTGCATATGAATCTCTTGAGGATACTGTTAAATTCTAGCATCTGGTGCATAAGGTCTGTGGTCAAGCCTGATATTTTACATTTATAAAAGTCACTATGTGGTGCCAATCATGCTGGCCTGTGAGGTGATCCTCCCATCTCAGCCTACCTGGAACTACTGGTATGCACCACCACACCAGGCTACTATTTTATCTTTTGGAGAGATAGGGTTGCCCTATGTTGTTCAGGCTGGTCTTGAGCTCCTGGGCTCAAGTGATACTCCCACGTTGGCCTCCCATAGCGTTGGGATTATAAGCATGAGTCACTGCTCCTAGCTAAGAAAGATTTTTACATGTTCCTAAGAAAGAGAAGAGCAGGCCGGGCGAGGTGGCTCACGCCTGTAATCCCAGCACTTTGGGAGGCCGAGGCGGGTGGATCACGAGGTCAAGAGATCGAGACCATCCTGGTCAACATGGTGAAACCTCGTCTCTACTAAAACTACAAAAAATTAGCTGGGCATGGTGGTGCGTGCCTGTAATCCCAGCTACTCAGGAGGCTGAGGCAGGAGAATTGCCTGAACCCAGGAGGCGGAGGTTGCGGAGAGCCGAGATCGTGCCATTGCACTCCAGCCTGGGTAACATGAGTGAAACTCCATCTCAAAAAAAAAAAAAAAAAAAAAAAAAAGAAAGAGAAGAGCAGCCCAGCATTCAATAGTTGGTCTGATACTGTTAACTAGGGCCTTGGCATTCTCCTGCTGAACAAAAACAACTTCGCAGAATGACATCAGGCAAGGTTATTCTGTGACCATGATGGACCCAGACAAAAAGAGTATTACTATGTAATTATGTCTAAACACATATAATGAACATTGTCCAAACCACAAAACTGACCAAACATCCCCCTATCCTGGCTATTGTGAATCACCACTGCTTCTTCACCAATTGTAGCTTTAGGCTCAATCAAGTCTTTCCTCCTTCTAAATAAGACTTAACTAAGATGCCCAGTCTTGCAGTTATTCCCACTTCCTAACAGCATCGAATCCAGACCAAAGCCCTGATACCTTAAACCCTCACTAAAATAACCAAACATAAACCCAGGTCCTATAATAAGTCCTTTCTAATACCCACTGAGATGTAACATGGTTCCCTATGTCACCCACTTTCATTGCAACGAGTAATAAAACCATCTTGTTCAACTACAGGTGTGTTCTGGTAGTCTTTGCTGGAATAGCAATCCAATAATGTGATGGCTCAGGCTGACAGCTGAGTCACCAATCACTATTTGCCTCCTGAGGTGATGGAATAGAAGGCTCACAGCACCAACTTTAAAGTAATCATGCCAAAAAGTTGAACCTGAATCTGATTAAACCTCTGGATCTAACCATCAGTTTATAAGAAATACAGGACACTGAGAAATATTTTAAGGAGCTATATTCAATTCAACCACAAGACAAATTATCTCTTTTTTAAAACAAATAAATGACAAGAAAATAAAAAATAAAAGGGAACTTCTAGATAAAAAGAGGCTCAACAATCATATCAATCCATTGTAATATGCAGCCCTTGTCTGGATCTTGATTTGTACAAACTGCTATAAAAATAATGACAATAAGACAATTAGGGATATTAAAACAATGACCAGATTTTGGACATTATTAAAGAATGATTATTAATAGTTTTAGATCTTACAATGGCAATTCTAATTTTTCAAAACATTTACAAAGAAAATAATATGATGGCTAGGATTTGCTCTAACATAATCCAGTCATGATGAAAGAGAGAGTGTGGGAGGGGTATAACAAGATGATTGCCCATATTTGATAATTGCTGAAGGGCGTATGCCAATACTTTTTACTATCTCCCTATGTTTGATGTGCTTGAAAAGTACCATAGTAAATAATGTTTTAAAATATCTTTAAGCCATTAATTTAATACAACAATCTCAAAAGAAGAGAAGCTACATTGACTGGAGAAAAATTCAGGATGATAACTCAAAATGGCTACATGTTCTAGAGCAGGGGTGTCTAATCTTCTGGCTTCCCTACACTACACTGGAAGAAAAGAATTTTCCTGGGCCACACATAAAATACACTAACACTAACACTATCTGATGAGCAAATAAAAAGATCTGTGCATAAATCTCATTATGTTTTACGAGAGTTTATGAATTTGTGTTGGCCAGCATTCAGAGCCATCCCGGGCCACATGCAGCCCATGGGCCGCTGGTTGGAAAAGCTTATTCTAGAGAAATAAACTATAATGATGTTAAAGATCTCTTCTATTACTAAAATTACTTTTTAACCAATTTTTTAGCACTATTAAAATATTCCCCTTTTCTTTTGTAATTACTAACAGCTATGTCAACTGAAGGTGAAGAGGAATATAAATTATTATGTGGACTCAGGTGATGGTCTTGGGAGCAACATGCAATTTAAATGTTTGATTCTTAAAAGAAGAAAATACATTATTTGAGCAATTACCTGGATCTGTAGCAGACATCAGTGAACCAAAAAATAAACAGTCAGTAAAATGAAAGTCTCCATTTTTCAACTGGCCAGCCTGTATCATAGCCTTCACAAAACCATACATAATTAACCTGTTAAAGAGAAAAACATGACCTTCAAACATCAGATGAACTCCGTGTAAACCCATGCTATCATAAGCCACATGCTAATGTTTTACCTGAATGAGTATCATGCACAAATTGCCACCACCCTGCCAACTGATAGCCATGCTAGCTCTCTGTACACAGGAATCTCTCGGCTATGAAAGACAATTTTACTAAATATCGCAACTCATTCACCTTGTAAAAGGTAACAGAACAGTTTATAGTATATTCCAATGAAAACAAGATAAATCTCAAAGATATAAAAAATAATCTGTCAAATGTGGCAGAGCAAATCATATCCAAAAACACAGCAGCTGTGCTGACATCTGTAAATGGATTGCTTTTCAGTTTTCCTTATTTTGTCTGCTGAGGGTGTCTGAAAAGGGTTCAAATTTTAAGTCCATCACTGTGATAAGAAGGATATTGGTCAATCACAGGGCACTCAGTCAACCAGTCACTTTATAGTGGATGAGTCTCTGCTGCTACTGATATCAGGACACTTTCATGCTGAGTAAAGAATCACTGTTAGGTTAGAGCATGCATAACTCCAGCTCACTGTTTAAAATGAATACTGAAATAGCTGCACTGTGACCTTTCAAGGAAAGATTCTATAACCTTATTATCCTCACACCATGGCATGCAAATTGTCTGTTTTGGTCATCATTTGCCATCCTATAGTTTTAAACTGGTATTTAATTATTTAACGGACTGATTTTGTTAAGATCCTAGTAGAGGAAATAGAGAGGCGGGTGAACTGGATGGCAGTGTAGCTTAAGAACTGTCAGTCTTTAGAAAGTGTAGACCAACAAACCATTAGATGGATGCTTAAACACTCACATGAACTTAAAGTTAGTTCTAAGGTTTGGGCATAGCTAAAAAGGCTCAAAATCAGATACTAAAAATTATAATGGCAATAGGAATGCAGATATTTCAAATTATGTTAAGAAAAGTATCACTGAGAGCATATTTCACACCTACCTGCATTTAAATCCAGGCTCTACTACCTACTATCTACATGATTTTAAGGTATTACTAAAACTTTCTGAACCTGAATATCCATGAGGTGGGGATAACAGTAATAGCCTACAGAACTGCTTTAAGGATTAACTAAGATAATACATACTTGGTGTCTGGCACATAGCAAATTCTCAATGAAGTTATTGAGGTTCTTAATAATGATCAAAATAGTAGGTAACATTTACTTACCATTTTTACTTCTACACATGCTTTAACTCATTAAATCCCCAAATCACTGGTACTATTTTTTGTATTTTTTAGCAAGAAAACTGAATATAGTGTGATTAACTAATTTGCTTAAGGTGACACAGCTATTAAGTTGTGAAGCCCAGATTTGAATTGGAAAGTTCTGGCTCCAAAGCTTGGGCTTTTAATCATCACACAGTTGCCTAGATCAACAGTTCTATATTTTACATGGTATATTATCTCATGTAATATACCCTCAACCACCCTATGATGTAGTTCCTCTAGGTAGTTGAAAGGACAGCAATAAAGTATCCCTAAGAACTTAGAAATAACTCTACCTTCTGAATTGAACTATTAAGCCAATCCATAATGGTTTAGTGCACAGGGGCCTAACGTTCCTTTGCAAATCATGGATTCTAGAAGGGGGGGCTGAATCTTAACAGGCTGAAGGTATTAAATATCTGAGAAAGACTATCAGCGGGACACAACATGGGAGCTGGGAAAAGGCAAGTCTAAGAGGCCTCATTCATAACAGCTCATCCATACTTATCTGGGGACCGCACATTGCTGGTTACTGGGTGCACAGTCTCTTGACAAGTGTAGGGTAGCTTCATTCAGCTTAGTTATTCATTCAACAGACACTTCTTTTTTTCAATGTTTATCTTTCTTTCTTTTTAATTACACTTTAAGTTCTGGGATACATGTGCAGAACGTGCAGGTTTGTTACATAGGTATACATGGTTTGTTACATGGGTATATGTACATACACTGCTGGTTACTGGGTGCACAGTCTCTTGACAAGTGTAGGGTATCTTTATTCAGCTTATTCATTCAACAGACACTTCTTTTTTTCAATGTTTATCTTTCTTTCTTTTTAATTACACTTTAAGTTCTGGGATACATGTGCAGAACGTGCAGGTTTGTTACATAGGTATACATATGCCATGGTCGTTTGCTGCACCCATCAACCCGTCATCTACATTAGGTATTTCTCCTAATACTACCCCTTCCCTGGTCCACCACCTCCAACAGTCCCCAGTGTGTGATGTTCCCCTCCCTGTGTCCATGTGTTCTCTTTGTTCAACTCCCACTTATGAGTGAGAATATGTGGTGTTTGGTTTTCTGTTCCTGTGTTAGTTTGTTGAGAATGATGGTTGCCAGCTTTATCCATGTCCCTGAAAAGGATATGAACTCATCCTTTTTTATGGCTGCACAGTATTCTATGGTATATATGTATCACAATTTCTTTATCCAGTCTATCATAGATGGGTATTTGGGTTGGTTCCAAGTTTTTGGAAGCATGCTGCAATAAACATATGTGTGCATGTGTCTTTATAGAATGATATATAATCCTTTGGGTATATACCCTGTAATGGGATTGCTAGGTCAAATTGTATTTCTGTTTCTAGATGGTTGAGGTATCCCCACACTGTCTTCCACAATGGTTGAACTAATTTACACTCCCATCAACAGTGTAAAAGTGTTCCTATTTCTTTACATCCTCTCCAGCATCTGTTGTTTTCTATTTAATAATCACCATTTTAACTGGTATGAGATGGTATCTCGTTGTGGTTTTGATTTGCATTTCTCTAATGACCAGTGATGATGAGCTTTTCTTCCTATGTTTGTTGGCTGCATGAATGTCTTATTTTGAGAAGTGTCTGTTCATAGCCCACTTTTTGATGGGATTGCTTGTTTTTTTCTTGTAAATTTAAGTTCCTTATAGATTCTGGATATTTGACTTTTGTCAGATGGCTAGATTGCTAAAATTGTCTCCCATTCTCTAGGTTGCCTGTTCACTCTGATGATAGTTTCTTTTGCTGTGCAGAAGCTCTTCAGTTTAATTAGGTCCTATTTGTCAATTTTGGCTTTTGTTGCCATTGCTTTTGGTGTTTTAGTCACGAAGTCTTTGCCCATGCCTATGTCCTGAATGGTATCACCTAGGTTTTCTTCTAGGGTTTTTATGGTTTTAGGTCTTACATTTAAGTCTTTAATCCATGAATTAATTTTTATATAAGGTGCTTCTTATTGATCCCCTACTCTGTGTCATGCTCCATGCTGAAGGCATAAATTATATCCATGAACAAACAAAGATCCCTGCTCCCATGGAGCACAGTTTAGCAGGATAGACAGCAATTAGATACAATCAGAAATTCAAATCATAACTGTTATCTACACTACTTTCTGATCAACACTGGGACATTCTGAACAGTCATGGCATTAGCAGAAAAATGCCCCTTAGTATTCATCCCTTCAGCCTCTTCTGGCATTAGCCCAACTTCACCTTGGCCCTTTCTCACTTGAACTACACTTCAAATATGGAATATCAGTGGGTTCTGGAATCAATATAAACTTTATGATCTATCATTATATTTCTGAATTCTATACCCATTAGTTAATTTTGCATGTTAGAAATCTGAGGCTCAGAATTAAAATGACTTGTTCCATATTCTACAGAAGCCATTAAATTGCATAATGTAAAACATTTATGCATATATACTACCTAGGTATAGCAGGATTACATGGAAACTAGAACCTCATATACTATTGCTGGAAATGAAATTAAAGTCTTTATGGAAACCAATCTGACAATTTATTCCAAAAGTATTAATTCTAAAAAATATTCTATGGCTTATTAAATGATTTATTATAAAATTATACCAAGAAATTAATCAAATATATACCAAAAGATGTGAATTTAGATTAGGATTCCTATTATTTATAATAATGAAATCTTCAAAGCATTCTACATGTCCAATGAATGAATAATATAATACATATGATGACGGACTAATATGCAACTATTAAAACTATATAATAATATATATTAGACAAAGAAAAGTAAATTGATAACACAAATTATAAAGTGATATATAAAATAAATTATGCTAGGGACAGAAAAGTAAATTATTAAAACAAGTTAATGATTATATCTAAATTTTATAAAATTGAATATACTTAGGCATTCATATAAACAAAAAAAGTTAGAAGCATACAGCCCTGTGTTATTGTTAATAGTGGTTATATAATGCAATTAAATGACTCCTCCTTTTGCTTTTCTGCATTTTTCCAGTTCTTTTTAAATCACAGCCATAATAAAAACAAGGAACAATTTACATCAGTGAGTATCATTATGGACACAATATTTATTAATTGTGTCACTTCATCCTCATAAGTCTATGATCTATGTACTATAATTATTCCTTTTACAAATGGGAAAATTATGACTTATAGAGAGGTTAACTAACTTGCCTAAGGTCACAGAATTAGCTTATGACAAACCAGAGTTTGAATCCAGACAGTTGGACACCAAAGTCTACATACTTAACCACCAACTCTATAATGCTTTTAAAATCAGGAGAAACATGCATTTTTATGAGTGCATACGGGTGCGCACACACACACACATGCACACACCACATACAGTTTGCTTTTTCAAAAAAGAAAGGAAATTACTCATTTACCCCAAATCAACTCCTTGACCTAAAGTAAATATACCATCAGTCACTTACTTGAGATAATACAAAAAATAAAAATAAAAAGCCCCGTTCACTTCAAGCTTATATGGTAACTATTATTATTACTAATATAGCAATGGCCATTATCAGGGCTAATTATAATAAGCTGACAATTACTGTGCACCTACAATGTGCCAAGCACTCATAAATGGTAGCTATTATTATTGTTTCTACATTAATATTAATAAAAACCATGTAGTTATGAATATATTAACTGGGAGGCTAAAAAATGAAGCCACCCATTACCAGCCACTATATCCTCACAGAGGAGTATATTTTTTCAGCACTTCATAGAAGGCATTTCAGATGGCTCAGGATAGCACAGATGCAGTTTGATAGGAGAGGGAATCTGGTCAAGTATAGTGCATACAATGCCCTGAAGATGGCAAACCTGAGTCAGATGTCCTCCCACTGTCGCCCTGAGGTTAGTGACAGCCTGGGTTACAGGGGTGGACAGAAGCAGAAACTGTCTCATAAAAAGTAAAATCATTAATAACAATGATATCAACAAATATCCAATTAGTAATATCCTTTGAAAAACAGAGTTCTGGTGCCATAGAGCATATACAGATAGAAATTCACGACCTGTCCTCAAGGAGTAGAGGCTCACAGGATGGCAGTTATGAATTTTACTCTAATAGAAGGCATTGCATACAAGGGGATTTGGGAAAATGCTCAACATACTCACTTTATTGAGAGTTATGATGCACACACTGACTTTAGATTTCATGAGCTGGTTTCACACTATTAAAGCCCTATACTTAAAGCTATGTTGTAAAAATGTTTCAATATAAAAAGTTCCAGAAGTTTTAATCATGTGGATGATTTTAAAATATGCTACCTTAATCTGTGTATTTTTTAAAAAAGGATCCTCCTCCTCCTCCTCCTCCCTCTTCTTTTTTTAAAAATAGCCTTCACTAACTTATGAATAGATGAGCAGAAAAGGCAGTTTTTTTGAACTGTTAGGGATAAGCAAAGGAAGTTGTCAGTGTGGAGACAAAGCTGTGTGGACCTGCCCCATTAGCTCAGAAAAGCCACATCCCTGACTGCAAAAACGTGTGAAATAGGCCACGATGTGGAGCTTGCTCTGCAGTGGGGAAACCCAGGACCTACATGTACTGGAATCAATATGAAAGTTGTGATCTGCATCTAGATTTCTGAATTCTACACCCATGTGTCCTTTCGGAAAATATCTTTCCCTGTTTATTTGTTCAGATTTTATGGATAGTTTCAATCTCACATTTTCTTTTTTCTGAAGCATGCATTCAAGGGCAATCCCACTCAGAAGAACTCGTAAGCTGTGCTAGGCTGGATAGGACTGAGAAGTTCCCCTAGTGAAATTCATTCATTCATGAATTCTTTAATTTACACATTAACTCATTCATTCAACAAATAATAACAACATAATTCCTGTTCTAAAAGGCTTTATATTTTGAGGTAGAGGTAGAGAAAGATGGCAGAACAGGAGGTTCCAGTGATTGTACCCCCCACAAGGATATCAAGTTAACAACTTTCTACACAAAAAGAGCACCTTCATAAGAACCAAATATCAGGTGAGCACTACCTGGTTTGCATCACAGTACCTGGTTTTGACTTCTTATAGCTAAAAGAGGTACTGAGGAGGGTAGCAAACAGCCTTGAAATGCCAATGCCACCCCTCCTCGATCTCCTGGCAGCAGTAGTATAGCATGGATAAAGAGAATCTGTGCATCTGGGAGAGGGAGAGTGCAGCAATTACAAAATATTGCATTGAACTCAGTGGTGCCCTGTCACAGTAGAAAGCCTGCTGGGAACACTGTGGTGACTGAACAACCCCAAGCTTCTGGAAGAACTGGCAAAACCCGAACTATCTGAAATAACAAGAAGAAATTGTTGTTGATTTTTAACCTGTAAATTATCTTAAAATTTGGTTTCCCCGAAATGAGCCATTTGCTTTGTGATGTTTGTTACTTACTGTATTGACTATATTTGAGAAAATGAAGAATAAAGTGAAATGCTGAGCTAAAACTTGTAACTTTGGCTCTGCTGAACTGTTCTGGTAAAAACAGGAGCCCTGTGAAAGGGACTAATCACATAGCTTGACTGCCAGAGACAGATGACAGCACGTAATGGGCTTCTCATTGCAGAGAGCCTATAAATGGACGTGTAATGGAGAGGCTTATTACCTAGATTCCTTTCCCAGGAAAGGCATATTGATCAGGGCCCTGGAAAGGGAATGCGACCCTTATGGAGAGCCTATAAACAGATGCGTGAGGGGCGCCTGTCGTGAGGAAAAACCTTTGTAGTTGAGATAAGGATGTAAAAATCTTTCTTCTCCCACTGCTCCTCCAGGCCTGCATGGAGGCCCCTCCTCTTGCAGTTTTTGTGGTCAGGCTGGTTGTCCTGTGTCAGATCCTGTTCCCCCTGCAGCTGTGAACCCAATGTGTTCTTGCTGATAATCAGAAGTTTATGTTTAACCTATATTCTTGCTAAGGTGTATGATTTCTATGCTGACACATAGAAAAGTTATCTTTACATTGTTCTGCTTTTATAATACCACGTTGTGATTTTTGTGCACCAGTTTTTGCCTGTATTCTTTTTGTATAATTATCACTAAAACTTTGTGCAACCTCACTCACCCTCCCCTATTGAAAGAGCATAATAAAAACTATGGATTTCAGGGGAATGTCAGACATCCACGGAGCAGCATCATGTGGTACCTCCTTTGGGCCCAGCTTTAAGGAAAACTTTTTCCTTGTCTCTCTTTTTCACTGACCACTCAATCACTTTGAGAGATCTTGAATTTGCATTGATATACTGGGAGCTGGTCTCTGCAATAGTCAAGCCGAGTTGAACTCAGCTGATGCCTGTCCACAGAGGAAGTATAAAACCAGCCTTAGCCAGAGAGGAATTGCCTATCCCGGCGATTAGAACTTGAGTTCTGCCAACCCTCTCCACTGCAGACCAAATTTCTCTGGGGCCTTAAATAAACTAGAAAGGCAGTCTAGGTCACAAGGACTCAAACTCCTAGATGATTCTGAAGCTCAGTGTTGAACTGGGCTCAGAGCCAGTAGGCTGGGGCCATGTGACGTACAGAGACACCAGTCAGGGTGGCTGACAGGGTCTTTGTGTGACCCCTCCTTCAACCGTAGGCTGCACAGCTCATGGATCCAGAAGAGATCCCCTCCTTCTGCTTGAGGAGAGGAGAGAGAAGAGTAAGGAGGACTTTGTCTTGTATATCGAATATCAGCATAGCTGCAGTAGGATAAGGCACCAGTCAGAGTTGTAAGGCCCCTTTTCCAGACCCTAGCTCCCAGATAACATTTCTAGACACAACCTGGGCCAGAAGGGAACCCACTGCCTGGAAGGGAAGAACACAGTACTGGCAGACCCATCATCTGCTAACCAAAACGCCTTTGGGCCCTAAATAACCAGCAGCAATACCCAGGTAGCATGTCATGGGCCTTGGGTACGACTCTGAGACTTGCTGATTTCAGGTAAGACTCAGCACATTCCCAGGCTGTGGTGGCTATGGGGAGAGACACCTTCCTCCTGAGAAAAAAAGTAGAGGGAAAAGTAAAAGGTATGTTGACTTGCATCTTAGGTACCTGCTTAGCAACAACAGGGCAGAGCACCAAGCAGACTCTTGGGCTCTTGTACAGCATATGTAGACCTGCCCTGGGCCAGAGGGGAGGCCACTGCTCTGAAGAGTGAGTCCTAGGCCAGGTAGCATTAACCACAAGCTGACTGAAGAGTGCTTGGGCCTTAACGGAACATTAGCAGTAGCCTGGCAGTACTTCCTGTGGGACTATGGTGGTGACCATGGGATCAGGTCCCTCTGCCTGTGGAAAGGGGAGGGAAGAGTAGAAGTGACTATATGTCACAGTTTGAGTACCAGCCGAGTCATAGTACAACAGAACATCAGGTAGACTTGTAAGGATTTTGACTCCAGTACTTGGCTCCCACACAGCACCTCTGGATACATCCAGCACTTGGGGGAACTTGCCACCTTGAAGGGAAGGATACAAGCCTGGCTGGCTTTGCCACCTGCTGATGGTGGAGCCCAAGGGCCTCGAGCACACATAGGCAGCAGTGAGGGAGTGGTTACAGCAGGTCTTGGGCAAGACCCAGTGCTGGGCTGGCTTCAGGTCTGACTTAGTACAGTCTCAATGGTGGTGGCCACAGGGGTACTTGTTTCACATCAATCCCAGGTCCAGGCAGCACAGGACAGAGCAAGGATCCATGTGTTTGGGAGGAAGTAAAGGAAGAAAACAAGAGTCACTTCCTGGTAATCTAGAGAATTCTCCCAGATCTTATCTAAGGTCTTCAAGGCAGTACGTCTTCGAGTCTGGAAGAACCACAATGTTATTGGGCTTGGGGTGCCTCCTAATGTAGATATGGCTTAGATAATAACACCCAAGTCTTTCAGAGAACCTGGAAAGCTTTTCCAAGAAATATGGGTACTAACAAGCAAAGACTACAATAAATATCCAACTGTTAAATGCCCAAAGACAAACATCCACAAGCATCAAGACGATGATAGAAAGCATAACCTCACCAAGTGAACTAAGTAAGTCACCAGGGAACAATGTTGAAGAATCATAGATATATGACCCTTCGGACAGAGAATTCAAAATAGCTGTTTTGAGGAAACTCAAGGAAATTCAAAATAACACAGATGAGGAATTCAGAATTCTATCGGACACATTTAATGAAGGGACTGAAATAATTTAAAAGAATCAAATAGAAATTCTGGAGTTGAAAAATGCAATTGACACATGAAAGAATGCATCTGTGCCTTTCAATGGCAGAATTGATTAAGCAGAAGAAAATCAGTGAGCTCAAAGACAAGTCATTTGAGAATCCACAGTGAAAACAAAAGAAAACATAATAAAAAACAATGAAGCATGCCTACAGGATTTAGGAAATGCCTCAAAAGGGCAAATTTAAGAGTTATTGGCCATAAAGAGGAAGTAGTGAAAGAGATAGAGGAAGAATATTATTTAAAGGGATAATACAGAACTTGCAAATCTTGGAGAAGGATATCAATATCCAAGTACAAGAAAGTTACAGAACATCAAGCAGATGTAACCAAAAAAGACTATCTCGAGGCACTTAATAATCAAACTCCCAAAGGTCAAGAATAAAGAAAGGATCCTAAAAGCAGAAAGAGAAAAGAAACAAATAACATACAATAGGGCTCCAATATATCTGGCAGCAGACTTTTCAGTGGAAAGCTTACAGGCCAGGAGAGAGTGGCATAACATATTTAAAGTGCTGAAAGAAAGAAAGAAAGAAACTTTTACCCTAGAATAGTATGTCTGCTGAAAATATCCTTCAAACATGCAGGAGAAATAAAGGCTTTCCTAGACAAACAAAAGCTGAAAAATTTCATCAACACCAGACCTGTTCTACAAGAAATGCTAAAGAGAGTTATTTAAACTTAAAGAGAAAGATGTTAATGAGTAACAAATCATCTGAAGGTACAAAACTCACTGGTAATAGTAAGCACTCAGAAAAACACAGGCCATTATAACACTGTAACTATGGTCCATAAACTACTCTGATCTTAATTAGAAAGGCTAAATGATGAACCAATAAAAAATAATAACTACAACAACTTCTCAAGACATAGTCACATAATACATAAATTGAAACAACAAAAAGTTAAAAAGCAGGAGAACAAATTTAAAATGGAGAGTTTTTATAAGCTCTCTTTTTGCTTGTTTGCTTATGCAAACAGTGTTGATATCATCTTAAAATAATGGATTATAAGATAGTATTTTCAAGCCTGATGAAAACTGCAAATCAAAAACCATACAACAAACACACAGAAAATGAAAAGCAAGAAATTAAATCATACCACCAGAGATCATCACCTTCATTAAGAGGAAGACAGGAAGAAAGGAAAGAAGGAATAGAAGATTGCAAAACAACAGGAAAACAAATAACAAAATGGCAGAAGTCCTTACTTATCAAGAATAACATTGAAAATAAGTGAACTAAAGCCTCTGGTAAAAGACATACAGTGGCTGAATGGATTAAAAAAAACAACAAGACCTAATGTTCTGTTGCCTATAAGCAACTCACTTCATCTATAAAGGTACACATAGACTGAAAATAAAGGAATGGAAAAAGATATTCCATGTCAATGGAAACCAAAATAGAACAAAAGTAGCTATACTTATTTCAGATAAAATAGATTTCAAGACTAAAATTGTAAGAAGAGATAAAGAAGATCATCATATAGTGATAAAGGAGTAAATTCAGCAAGAGGATATAATGATTGTACATATATTTATAACCAACATTGAAGCACCCAGATATATAAAGCAAAAATATTTGAGCCAAAGAGTGAGATAGACCTCAATACAATAATAGCTGAAGATTTCAACATCCCACTTTCAGCCTTGGACAGATCTTCCAGACAGAAAACCAATAAAGAAACATCAGGCTTACCCTACACTATAGACCAAATGGACCTAATAGACATAAAACATTTCATCCAATGTCTAAAGAAGACATATTCTTTTGCTCAGCACATGGATCATTCTCAAGGATAGGACATATATTAGGTCACAAAATAAATCTTAAAATATTAAAATAATTAAAATAATGTCAAGCATCTTCCCTGATCACAATGGAATAAAATTAGAAATTAATAACAAGAAGAATTTTGGAAATTATACAAACACATTAAACAATATGTTCCAGAATGACTAGTGGGTCAATGAAGAATTAAGAAGGAAATTGAAAAATTTCTTGAAACAAATGATAATGGAAACACAACATACCAAAATCTATGGAATGCAGCAAAAGCAGTACTAAATAGGAAGTTTACAGCTAAAAGTGCCTATATCAAATAAGAAAAAAAACCTTCAAATAAACAACCTAATAATGCACCTTAAAGAACTAGAAAAGAAAGAGAAAACTAAACCCAAAGTTAGTGGAAGAAATGAAGTAACAGAGATCAGAGCATAAAGAAATGAATTTGAAGAAAAGAATACAAATGACCAATAAAACAAAAAGTCAGTTGTTTTATTTTGCCCCAAAATGCGCAAACCTTTAGTCAGACTAAGAAAAAAGAGAGAGAAGACTCAAATAAATAAAATCAGAGATGTAAAAGGAAACATTATAACTGATACCACAGTATCATTTTGAAGGGTCATTAGCGGCTATCCTGAGCAACTATATGCCAATAAATTGGAAATCCTAGAAGAAATAGATAAATTCCTATAGCCATTCAACCTACCAAAATTGAACCTTGAAGAAATCCAACAAATTTAGATGGTCCTGAAGAGACCAATAACAACTAACAAGATTGAAACTATAAAATGTCTCCCAGCAAAGAAAAGCATGGGGGGTGTGGGGCAGTGGCTTTACTGCTTCTATCAGAAATTTAAATGCCAACAATTTAAGGAGGTAATGCTCAAACTATTCTGAAAAATAGAGGAGAAGGGAATAATTTCAAACTCATTTTGTGAGACCTGTATTATCCTCATAACAAAACCAGACAATGACACATCAAAAAAAGAAAACTGCAGACCAATATCCCTGATAAATACTGATTCAAAAATCTTCAGTAAACAACCCCGTCTAAAAGTGGGTGAAGGATATGAACAGACATTTCTCAAAAAGAGATATTTATGCAGATAACAAACATATGAAAAAATGCTCATCACTGGTCATTAGAGAAATGCAAATCAAAACCACAATGAGATACCATCTCATGCCAGTTAGAATGGCGATCATTAAAATGTCAGGAGACAACAGATGCTGGAGAAGATGTGGAGAAATAGGAACACTTTTACGCTGTTGGTAGGAGTGTAAAGTAGTTCAACCATTGTGGAAGACAGTGTGGCAGTTACTCAAGGATATAGAACTAGAATACATTTTGACCCAGTAATCCCATTACTGGGTATATACCCAAAGGAATATAAATCATTCTATTATAAAGACACATGCACATGTATGTTTATTGTGGCACTGTTCACAATAGCAAAGACTTGAAACCAACCCAAATGCCCATCAGTGATAGAATGAATAAAGAAAATGTGGCACATATACACCATGGAATACTGTATAGCCATAGAAAAGGATGAGTTCACATCCTTTGCAGGGACATGGATGAAGCTGGAAACCATCATTCTCAGCAAACTAACACAAGAACAGAAAACCAAACACTGCATGTTCTCACTCATAAGTGGGAGTTGAACAAGGAGAACACATGGACACAGGGAGGGGAATATCACACACCGGGGCCTGTTGGGGGGTGAGGTGCTAGGGGAGGGATAGCATTAGGAGAAATACCTAATGTAGATGATGGGGTGATGAACGCAGCAATCCACTATGGTATGTGTATAACTATGTAACAAACCTGCACGTTCTGCACATGTATCCCAGAACTAAAAGTATAATAATAATAATAAAATACTAGCAAACTGAATTCAATAACACATTAAAAAGATCATTGGTCATTATGAAGTGGGATTTATCCCAGGAAGCAAGAATGTTTCAACATATGCAAATTAATGTGATACATATAAACAGAATAAAGAACAAAAATCATATGATCATTTTAATTAATGGCAAAAAAGCTTTTGATACAGCTTAACATCCCTTCATGAGAAAAATAAAATACTTAGCATAGAAGGAACATACCTCAACTTAGAAAAGCTATATGCTAGTATTATACTGAATGGGGAAAAACTGAGAGCCTTTCCTCTTAGATGTGAAACAATACAAGAATGCCCACTTTCACCACTGTTATTCAACATAGTACTGGAAATCCTAGCTGGAGCAATCAGAAAGAGAAAGAAAGGATCAAAAATTTGAAAGAAAAAAGTCAAATTATCCTTGTTTGCAGATGATATTATCTTACATTTGGAAAAATCTAAAGAATCCTCCGAAAAAACCATTGGAACTGATAAACAAATTCAGAAAAGTTGCAGGATACAAAATTAACATACAAAAATCAGTAGCATTTCTATATGCCAGCAGTGAACAATCTGAAAAAGAAATAAGTAATCCCATTTACAACAGCTACAAATAAAATAAAATACCTAGGAATTAACTTACCTGAAGAAGTGAAAAATCTCTACAATGAAAAGTATAAAAAAAAATTAATGCAAGAAATTGAACAGCACACACAAAAAATGGAAAGATATTCCATGTTCATGGATTGAAAAATGTGAATATTGTTGAAATGTCTGTACTACCCAAAGCAATCTACAGATTTAATGCAATCTCTATGAAAATACTAATGACATTTTTGTCCACAGAAATAGAAAAAAAATTCTAAAATTTACATGGAATTACAAAAGATCCAGAATAGCCAAGGCTGTACTAAGCAAAAAGAACAAAATTAAAAGAATCACATTACCTGACTTTATGCTACAGAGCTACAGTAAGCAAAACAACATGGTATAGGCATAAACACAGACACATAATTAGTGGAACAGAATATGGAACCCAGAGATAAATCCATGCAGCTATAGTGAGCTCATTTTTGACAAAGTTGCCAAGAATATACAATAGTCTCTACAGTAAATAGTGCTTGGAAAACTGTATATTCATATGCAAAAGAATGAATGTGGACCCCCATCTCTAATCATATATGAAAATTAAATCAAAATGGAGTAAAGACAAATCTAAGGCCTCTAGCTATGAAACTATTAAAAGAAAACGAGTACAGCTACTATGGGAAACAGTGTGGAGATTCCTTAAAGAACTAAAAGTAGACCGACCATTTGATCCAGCAATCCCACTTCTGTGTATCTGCCCAGAAGAAAAGAAGTCATTATATAAAAAAGATATTTTCACATGCATGTTTATAGCAGCACTATTCACAATTACAAAAATATGGAACCAGTGCAAATGTCCGTCGATCCATGAGTGGATAAAGAAATTGTAATAAACACACACACACACACACACACACACACACGATAGAATATTACTCAACCATAAAAACGATCAAAATAATGGCATTCACAGCAACCTGGATGAAATTGGAGACCATTATTCTAAGTGAAGTAACTCAGGAATGGAATCCCAACCATTGTATCTTCTTGTGCATAAGTGGGAGCTAGGCTATGAGGATGCAAAGGCATAAAAATGATACAATGGACTTCGAGGACTTGGGGGAAAGGTGGGAGGGGGGTGATGAAGAAAAGACTATACATTGGGTACAGTGTACACTGATCGGATGATGGGTGCACATAAATCTCAGAAATGACTACTAAAAAACTTCTTCATATAACTCAACATCCCCTATTCTCCCAAAATCTATTGAAATGAAAAAGGTTTTTTACAAGCCTCTAGAGGTAAATTCAGCCCGGCTGACAACTTGATGATTTAGCCCAGTAAGACACATTTTGAACTTCTAACCTCCAGAACTGTAAAATAACAAATTTGTGTTGGTTTAACCCCCACCAACAACTGAGGAAACTATCTTGGACATTGGACTGGACAAATATTTCTTGAGTAATACCCCAGAAGCACACACATAGCAAAAATAAAAATGGACAAATGGGACTACCCATCTTACAAGAGATTAATAAACAGAATATATAAGAAGCTTAAACAACTCTATAGGAAAAAAATTTTAATAATTTGATTAAAAATGGGCAAACTATCTGAATAGACATTTCTGAAAAGAAGACATACAGGTGGCAAACAGGTATATGAAAAGATGCTCAACATTGCTGTCATCAGAGAAATGCAAACCAAAACTCCAATTAGATATAAAAGCCCAGTTTGAATGGGCTTTACCCAAAAGTCAGGAAATAAATTCTGGTGAGGGTGTAGAGAAAAGGGAATCCCTGTACACTGTTGGCGGGAATGTGAATTAGTACAACCACTATGAAGAACAGTTTGGAGGTTCCTAGAAAAGGTAAAAATAGAGCTATCATAGGATCCAGCAATTTCACTTCTAGGAATATATCCAAATGAAAGAAAATCAGTATACTGAAGAAATATCTGCACTCTCATATTTGTTGCAGCCCTACTCACAACAGCCAAGATTTGGAAGCAACCTAAGTATCCATCAACAGATGAATAGATTTTTAAAAATGTGGTATACATACACAGTGGAGGTCTATTCATCCATAAAGAAGAATGAGATCCTGTCATTTGCAACAACATCAATAGAGCTGGAAGTCATTATGTTTAAGTGAAAGAAGTCAGGCACAGAAAGACAAATTTCACATGTTATCACTCACTTGTGGGAGTTACAAATTAAAATAACTGAACTCATGGAAATAGAGAGTAGAAAGATGGTTACCAGAGGCTGGGAAGTGTAGTAGGGGTGAGGAGGAGGGAAGTGTGGATGGTTAATGGGTACAAGAAAAAAGTTAGAAAGAATGAATAAGACCTCATATTTGCTAACATAACAGGGTGCCTACAGTGAAAAATAATTTAATTACACATCTTTAAATAACTGAAAGGGTATAATTGGATTGTTTGTAACACAGAATCAATGTTTGAAGTGATGGATGCTCCATTTACCCTGATGTGATTATTACATGTTGCATGCCTGTATCAATGAATCACATGTAACCAATAAATATATAATTATGTATTTCCAAAATTTAAAAATAAAAAATAAAATTTAAAAAGAACTTGTATTTTATTGGAGAAGTCAGTTAAAAGACCTTCTATGATTTGTCATTTTATTCATGTTATGGTTAAGTTCTA
The DNA here is from genome assembly GCF_009761245.1 of Sapajus apella. Classification (NCBI taxonomy): domain Eukaryota; kingdom Metazoa; phylum Chordata; class Mammalia; order Primates; family Cebidae; genus Sapajus; species Sapajus apella. The sequence goes on along the minus strand of NW_022436944.1, from coordinate 23,368,569 downwards.
TGGAAGTAAATACAGAATGCACACATGCACATTTCCACCAGCTGGGGAACATTGAATTGTGACTTTATTTCACAGAATTAATTACAAATTCAGTTTTAGAAACATTGAGATAGAAGAGCTGCTGTGACAGACTATTGGGTATACAGATTTGGATCTCAACGAAGGGTTTTCTAGGGAGATAGATTTGAGAGCAGACACTGTGTGGCATATGTTATTGCAACCTTGGGTGTGAATAAAAGTCCAGAAAGGTCATAGAATGAAAGAGAGCCCATGATTGATGGCTGGAGAACTCTGGCATTTGGAGGGCAGGTTGAGGAGAATAAGGCAGCAGAGGATACCAAGAATGAGTCGACAGAGACATGAGTGGGAATCTACTACAACGTCACAGAAGTCAAGGGAAGAAAGTGTTGCAAGAAGGGCATAATGAATAAAGCTGGATGTTGCCAAGACAGTCATTTTATTAATATTTAGGGCATTAGATGTACGGGTGCTAAAGCAAGATTACAAAAGGTTGAAGAGTCCATAGAAAATGAGGAAACTGATATAAGCAACATACCTGATGCTTCTGAGAAGCCTGGCTATAAGGGAGCCAGGTCTTTCTCCAGACAGAAAAGTGGCATTGGAGTGAGACTTGAGTTGGTTGCAAAGGAGTGAGGAGAAGCTATGAAGAAGCTCACATCTCATGGGGGCTTACAAACAGAAGTCACAAAATGATAGTTCTGCTTTATCAAGATTAGTGGCAGAAGGTGGTGAGTCTGAATTGAGGTGGTGGAAGGATGCAGGCCTTAGAGGCTGTGCAGGACCATGTGGCTCCTACAGGTGTGAAACAAATGACTTTCCTTTTTAATCACTGTTTCTATATCCCATGTGTGTGTGTGTGTGTGTGTGTGTGTGTGTGTACTTATATAGTAAAGTATACATATACATATACATATACTTATATAAGTAAAGTATACATATACCTCGAGTATATATATATACTTAAAGTCAGATATATATACACTTTACTAGGTATATGTGTGTATGTGCATATATATATATATACACACACACATCTACACAGATACATACTTCACCATACCTAGTATATACTAGATATATAGTAAAGGTATACTTTATTAGGTATATAATAAAAGTATATCCTTACTATATAACTAGAATATATATATATATATATTATATACCTAGTAAAGTATTATTAGGTATATAATACATGTAATATATAAAGTATGTATATACTTTACGAGGTCCATGATATAATTTACTAGGTCCATGAAGAATGAAAAGATGAATCAGACACATGGTTTTGTCTTCCAGAGAAAGAGAGAATTCACCTAAATAAGCACACCACATGGCGGAAAGTGCTAAGTGTGCTGTGAGAGGTACAGATTATATCCACATAAAAACAGCTCTCTTTTACCTGGGGACTCAGGAAAGGCTTTGAGGGGAACACAGCATATTTACTGAGTTTTAAAAATACAGCCAGACAAGGAGAATTCCCACAATGTTTCATCTATACTAGGGATAGCCCATATTCTGATTTTTTCCCTCTGGACTGCAAAACCTTTCCTACTGAAGGTGTTTTTTTTTTTTTTTTTTTTTTTT